>NC_047665.1:37959454-38664454 GCF_011762505.2 Arvicanthis niloticus
AAGATTTCACAATGCCTTTACATTGAATTCTTCTTGATAAATCCAAAGCTGTTGAATTGTTGCCTGCTGGAACCTGGCTCAATCCTAAAGTTACATTTTCATAAGATTTCCATTTAGCCTCAGACCTCTCTTTAAACTTCTCATCTCCCAAGCTCCGGCATCACATTCCCTGCTGCTGGTTTTCACAATCAATACAACGTTTTCACAAAATCTTTGTTATTAACATTACCCCCAAACTCTTCACCCCCTAACTCAGATCCAAAAGTACATGGTATATATTCACTAATAAGTAGATATTAGCCAAAAGAGTACAGCATACCCAGGATACAATCCACAGAACTCAAGAAGGTTGACAAGCCAAAGAGTCCAAGTGAGGATGTTTGGGAGGGAGAAGAAAGCAGAGGGCAGAGGGAGGGAGGAAACAGAGTGGGAGAAGGGAGGAGGAGGGGAAGGGGAAAAGAGGAAGATGATAAAGGTACTGGTGGGGGGTGGGGACCAGGAATGAAGTCCTGGAGAGCCAGCATAATGTATGGAAATATGCAACCTCAGGAGGTGGGAGGTTGGGGAACCTTCTAGAATGTACCAGAGACCTGGGAAGTGAGAGAATTTCGGGACTCAAAGGGAAGGACCTTAGATGAAATGCCCTTAGATGAAATCCACCTCTAGTAGAAAGACAGGGCATCAAGTGGAGGGATGGGGTTGCCATCCCACAGTCGAAAACTCTGACCCAGAATTGTTCCTGTCTAAAAGAACTTCAGGGACAAAAATGAAGAAGAAATGAGGGAAAGGAGGTCCAGTGATAGGGATCCACCTTAAGGGGAGGCTCCAAGGCCTGACACTATTACTGATGCTATGCTGTGCTTACAGACAGGAGCCTAGTATGGCTGCCCTCCTAGAGGCCCAACAAACAGCTGACTGAGACAGATGTAGATACTTACATCCAACCATTTGACTGAAGTTTGGGACCCCTGTGGTTGAATTAGAAAAAAGCTGGAAGAAGTTGAGGAAGGAGGTGGCCCCAGAAGAAGACCAGCAGTCTCAACAAACCTGGACCCCCCAAGAGCTCTCATATACTGAGTCACCAACCAGGCAGCATGCACTAGCTGGTCAGAGGACCCGACACATACACAGCAGAGGATTGCCTGGTCTGGTCTATGAGAGAAGATGCACCTAACCCTCGAGAGACTTGAGGCCCCAGGGAATGGGGAGGCCTGATGGGGTATGGGTATGGGTATGGATGTGTGTGTGCGAGTGGGGGAGGGCATCCTTTTGGAGACTGGGGTGAGGGGAATGGGATGAGGAACTGTTGGAGGGCAGAATGGGAGGGGCATAATGACTCGATTAAAAAAGATTAAAGATAACAAAATAACAAAACACCAAACAAACAAACAAAACCCCAAACTCTTCACACCTCAAATATATTTTTAGTCCATTTTTTAATACACAGCCTGAGTATGGAAAAAAAAAAAAAGCTGAGTATGGTAGTGAACCTGTGTAAAGCAGCTCTCAGCAGGCTGGGGAAGGAGGAGCCAGTTCAAGGTCAGCTCTCACTACACAGGGAGATCTATCCTAATTTTTAAAATGTCATTCTCACGCAAAAATAATTTGAGGACAGCACTTTGAGATTTATTTTGCCTCATAACTTGAAGATAATATTCAACCATTCTGACTTCAGTGGTACCTAAAAAGAAATCCATGAATTTTCAGAGGAGACGAAACTACCTTTACCCTAAGATTTTTTATTTGGTCTCAAGAAATGTAACAAACTAAATGAATAGTAAAAATATGTATGAGTACATTTGCCATAAATGGTATGGAACATAATGGCTAAAAAGTAGCTCCATTTCAAACTGAATTTTAAGCTAAGTTGTTGTGTACAAAAGAAGAAGCTGGGAGTTAGCAGGACCTTATTCTTAGCCTAAGGACTGTTAACTACAGGCTGCCTAGACCATGACCCTAAGGCAAGTCGCATTAGCAATTGAGTCTGGACAACAATCTTGAAGAGAAGACTGATCTTAGAGCCACTTCATTGTCCAAAATTGGTTTTCCCTTCCGATTATTGTGTAGTTGTTACTCTAAAATATTGACCAGACACTCATTATGCCTCTGTAATCTCACCTAACTTCTTGTTTGGGGGCAGGAGAGAGGTAAGTATCACATGTAGTAGAAGAATCCCCAGAGTTGAGACAACTATGGTTTGTGCAGCAGCTTTCAGATTGGCAAAGGAAGCTACTGTCAGAACATTACTATAAATAAAATAAACTTGTTTTTAATCTTTTAAATTGAAGTTTTGTGTTGCAGTATATTTTATCATACTGTGAACCTTGAGATTGTGTTATTTACTGAAAAAAAAAAAACAAAACAAAACCTGTTTCTAGTTGTGGTGTGGCTCAGCCCTGGCTGGGATACAGACAGCCCCTAGTAGAACACCTTTAATCCCAAAACAATGAAGGTAAAGTTAGTTTGTAGAAGGAAGCACATGTGTTTGAAAGTGATGTCTAGTTGACTGGCAGACCAAGTGGTGAGAAAGATTTGATAGAATAGGATATGCCCAACTCTCCCAAGAAGAGAGGAAAGGGGCAGAGAGAAAAAAAATGAAACAGTTTTACTGGGAGGGTTTTAGAGAGACGGATTGAAGAGAGAACAAATTAAACAAAGGTGAAGACGGAATGAGCCAGAAAATTGAGGAGCCAGAAGATTAGAACAGATTGCCAAATTAGGATGAGGCCAAGCAGAGCAATTCAGTGAGAAACTGAGAGAAGCTAGACTGAATCAGTCAGCTTGGAGACAAGTTTGAGCCAGAACAGCTGAGTTGAATCAGCCAGCCAGAGATCAGAAAGAACTAGAAACGGTGAGCTTATTCAGCAGTAAGTTTTAGAAGCTGAGAACATTTTAGGCCTTGATGAGATTGTACAGAGGCTAGAAGCTTCCAGAGCTAGGCCTAGGTTAGCAGGTGGAGGCAGTAAGCATTTATAAAATGAATATATCAAACAGTTCTATTTTCTAGCTAAAAACTTAAAAATATCTATTCCCGGATTTCAAAAAATTATGACAATTGGGCTGGACAGATGACACAAATATTAAAAACCCTTGCTACGTTTGCAGAAGATCTAAGGTTGGTTTCTAGTATCCCTATGGCAGTTCCCAATGGCCAGATGCTCCAGTTCTAAGGCATCCAACTCTGTACCTGTCCTGTGTAGAGGATACTGTGTGCAAACATTCATAAAAACTAAATTGATAAGCCTTTTACTTCAGCCAACTGACAGGAGTAACTAACTCATTTTTCCGAATGAGCTTGTTTGACCAATATTCTAGCATTTTTACTCGTTTTGTAGCACTGATACACAGGTTTTTTAAAGCACTTTTGAGAAGTTGCAGAACTAGATCTTCCTGTACTAGTTTCACCTAGGAAGCAGCTGAATTAACGGCTTACGTTTAACTCAGCGACACTTATTCCAAGTCGCTGAAACAGCACTACATTCATGCTACCCTAAACACCTCTACTTCCCTCTCCGTGAAGGTTTTACCACTGTCAAGAGTTAGTAAAATATACCAGCTGGGTGAGGTCCAAATGAAGCCCGAAATTGACCGTCATTGGTTATACCTGTTCACGATAATTGTCCTGCACAGCCTTTCGTGAAAATGAAGGTGGCTCTGAAAAGAGCCTTTTTGTTTTAAGTTGTTAGCTGCTGTCACTTGTGTGGGAATCACTTGGTCTGGGCCTTGTGGTGGCTCTCGGTCTTCTTGGGCAGCAGCACGGCCTGGATGTTGGGCAGGACGCCGCCCTGAGCGATGGTCACGCGGCCCAGCAGCTTGTTGAGCTCCTCGTCGTTGCGGATGGCCAGCTGCAGGTGGCGCGGGATGATGCGCGTCTTCTTGTTGTCGCGGGCCGCGTTGCCCGCCAGCTCCAGGATCTCGGCCGTCAGGTACTCCAGCACGGCCGCCAGGTACACTGGTGTGCCGGCCCCAATCCGCTCTGCGTAGTTCCCTTGGCGAAGAAGCCGGTGCACGCGGCCCACAGGAAACTGCAAACCTGCTCTGAAAGAGCGGGACTTGGCTTTGGCACGAGCCTTGCCACCCTGCTTTGCACGGCCAGACATGATGCTTCAAAAGTCTTAAAGCCGTCAACAAGGCCCTGCTTCCAGGCCTATTTATAGTCTAATGGCAGATTTCACTCACCACCTGATTGGCTAATTGATGATAGGTTACCCAATCAGAAAGCACCATTTGAATCCCCTTATTTACATGCACTGAGCACTTATTAACCAATCAGATTACGTGTGCCCATACGTCATCCAGGGTCCACGCCTATAAATACCACTCTCAGCCTCAAGCGGAGTGTGTTTTCTCAGCAGTTGGAACTGTTTTGATACATAGGAGTGGAAAGGGTTATTTTCGCGATGCCGGAGGTGGCGGCAAAGGGCACTACTATTTCTAAAAAAGGTTTCAAGAAAGTAGTCACCAAGACCCAGAAGAAGGAGGGCCGGAAACGTAAGAGATGTCGCAAGGAGAGCTACTCCATCTACATCTATAAGGTGCTGAAGCAAGTGCACCCCGACACCGGCATCTCCTCCAAGGCCATGAGCATCATGAACTCCTTTGTGACAGACATCTTTGAGCGCATCGCGGGCGAGGCGTCTCGCCTGGCGCATTACAACAAGCGCTCGACCATCACGTCCCGGGAGATCCAGACGGCCGTGCGCCTGCTGCTGCCCGGGGAGCTGGCCAAGCACGCCGTGTCCGAGGGCACCAAGGCCGTCACCAAGTACACCAGCTCCAAGTGAGCAAGCAGAGCTCACAGCAAACCCAAAGGCTCTTTTCAGAGCCACCCACCTCGTCTGTTAAAGAGGGCTGTGCTTACTTTCTCGTCTTACACTGCGGCTGGGCAACCGGCTCTTGATTAGCAGCACCTGGTCCAGCATGTATTTAGGGCCCGAGTCCCGCCACCGGAACAGCTTTTCAAATGGTGGCTTTTAGAGAACCACCTAACACCAAAGTAACTCAGCGCCTAAAGTGCTCCCTGGCCTAATGTCTTTGTAGTGAGGGTGTCAGGCGTTAGTTTAGTTGAAAATATAACAGTCGATAGGACTGCCGTATCTCGAATGCATTATAGTGTAATATGTTAGCCTTAGTCAACTGACAAAAGGTAATAACGGCCTTTCACGCTCCTGCCAAAATGGCAGCTTCAGCGTACGCTTTTGGGTGCTAGAGACGCCATCTCTAGTCAGAGGGTCTAGCTGTCCCAGCGTTCAGATCCTTTCTAATTTTGTGACTACTCTAAATGGGCACCGAATTACCCAGGGACAGGACTATTTGGGGGGAACAAGTAGCCAGAAAAGTGCTTCAAACCTGACATAGCTTTTATATCATGTATAGTCGGCTGTGGTAATTGAAAATGTTGAGTAGGCTGAGGTAATGCTCAACAGAACCATCAAAGACAGGAAGTTTCAACCAGGAAGAGAGCCTGCTCTACTGCACAGCAGTCCACCATCCTTTGCCTTGGTCAAACTCCTTACCCTATAAAAATACATAAAGTGGAGTTGTGTCTGATGCAGCTCCATACTAAGGACCAGCTTGCAATGTACATTACACATTTATACTAGCTGATATTTTAACGATTTCCATGGCTTTTCCAGGCAGTGCCATTCATTGGGTACTGTCTTACTGTTGTATTGTTATGAAGAGACACCATAACCAAGGCAACTCTTATAACAGAAAGCACTTAATTGGTAGCTTGTTTATAGTTGGGTTAGCTCATGATCATCATGACTAGAAGCAGACAGACATGGTGCTGAATAGAGAGGAGGAAGGGGAGAGAGAGAGACAAGCAGAGGAGGAGAAAGGCTGGGCCTGATCTTGGATTTTGAAGTCACAAAATCTCCCTTCCCTCACCCCTTCCTCTCCAGCAAAACATTTCCTCCAATCGTGCCATACAGTCTAATTCTCAATTTTTTTTTTTTTTTGAAAAGAAAAGTAAGAACACTACAAAGTGGAGTTGTGTCTGATGCAGCTCCATACTAAGGACCAGCTTGCAATGTAGTGGAATGTAGTAAGATGACTCTGTTCCTCGAGGGAGAGGGTCTTAGCTAAGGTTTCTAGTGTTGTAATAAAACTCTTATTGTTTTATTACATAAGAAGCATAATTGGAAGAAAAGGGTTTATTTCACCTTAAAGTTATAGTTCATCATGAAGGGAATTCAGGGCAGGAACTCCTGGACAGAACCCAGATGTAGGAACTGAAGCTGAAATCATGGAGGAGTGCTGTGTATTGCCTTATTTTGTTATACAACCCAGAGCCACCAGCCCACGGTGGCTCTCCCACATCAATCACTAATCAAAAACACATCTCACAAACTTGCATACTCAGACCAATCTGATAAAGGCATTTTCTCGGCTGAAGGGCCACTTCCCAAATAACTCTAGCTTGTGTCAAGTTAACAAAATAAACAGGATGAATGGTATGCTCACACAGTACTATTCGGTGATTGAGAAAGAAAAACTAACAACCAATTGCTGTGTATGAGTGAATATTAAACTGTTTCCAAGTGAAAGAACAAGCCTGAAAATGTTATCAGTATTTCAGCTCCAGACACAACAGATTTGAAACAAATATGTACAGATATTTATTTGCTGCAAAGTGGTTTGTATGTGTGAGTGCAGTTTTTTCTTATACATTAAAAATACATAAAGTATGTGTATGTATGTAGTATGTGGGTATGTGCAGGTGTGTGTATGTGTACAGGTGTTCTTAGAGGTCAGAGGCAGCAGATCTCTTAGATCTGGGTTAAATGTAGTGAGACACTGGTTGTGGCTTCTGGGAATTGAACTGGGGTCCTCTGAAAGAGCAGAAGGCACTCTTAACTACTGAGCTATTTCTCCAATCTTTCTATGATTTTTTTTTTACTATATACTTTATTTTCAAACTAAGTTTTTAATGTAATGAAATCATTGAAGGTTCAAGTTAAATTTTAGTAGTCAGTGTCTTATTTTTTTCTTTAATGTTGATTTGCTCTCAGAGAGAGAGTTCAGGTGATGAAGAACAGATCTTTTACTCAGAATCCTCTAACTAAAATATGGGGTAATCTTTATTCTCATTAGCACTGAAGAACACACATATCATACGAAAGGATCTTGCAATAAAGGTGAACCAAGCACAAATTATGACAGAATTCAAACTGGCAGGCTCAGTGGGCAAACTGATGGTTTCCAACACAAATTATCTGAAACAAGATTTCACATTCCTACTTGAGTCTGCTTCGTAAGGAGACCTCGATCAATGTGCAGTGTTTCATCAGAATACTGGCTCTGAACCTGGGCTCAGTAGCTTTAAAGGGGCTGACCTACAGGGGATATTTCCCCTTACATTGACGACAGAGAGAAAATCTTCTTTGGTCCCATGGTAGGCTTCCCCAAACCTGTAGCTCAGGGCTCTTCTGCCCTATGTCTCTGGTAATGCTAATTACTAAGAGAGGGCCAGGGAAAGGACAAACCAGCCATGCCTTCACGCAGAACATTCCAACCTGATTTACCTGGGATCTGAATTTTCCCTAAAAAAAATATGGCAATGCTCATTTGCATATTTAAAGATACAGTTTGATTGGGAAGCACTTTTGCCTGCTGAGCCTGCCACATCAAACATTACTGCTAACACCAATTTCGTTATCCAATCTATGAGGTCCAGACATACCACCCAAGTCAAAAGTGTGCAGCCCATTACAGTGTGGCTGGCTCTTAAAAAAGCCTTTGGCTTGTGAACTTGATGTGGCCATTGGCCCATTTTACTTGGACACTGCATAACTGTAAATGACCTTCTCAGTCTTGAATACAAGGTACTGGGCCAGGCAGGAAGCTGTGTCCATCTTCCCCACCATTGCAGGCAGAGGCTTGCCGAATCATATTAGACACATATTCCGCCGTGCAATGTAGAGTTGCTGAAGGGCCGAGCTTGGTATCCCGGTAAGGCACCTTATAATGAGGTGCAGACTCTGATTGGCTTCTTGGGGGTGTCCCCTGTGCTTCCCGGCTGTGCTGAGTGCCAGCAGCCTTCGGGAGCACTTGGTGGCAAGCCTGGCACAGCTTGAAAGAGCTGTGGAAGGACAGCAAAAGGTGAGTGGAATCTGAGCTGGAGCGAGGTGTGAGGTTTACAATCACCAAGCTCATAGGACCAGCTGCAGGTATGCAAATGAGGTAGTACTGATCTGGTCCTTGGGTTGCTAGTGTCTACTAAGCCACAAATCTGGGCTTAGCGTCGTGATGGGCCTGAAATGTGCCTTAACAGTTAAACAGTCACCCATTTTCTATTTTCCATATAACAGCTACATCCATGGGAAAGTGAACAAAGACACGCGCCCAAGCTAATTGTGAGGGGCCCACGGACTTGTGCCGCGTTCAACAAAAGAAGTTATTTTCCAGGGTGCCTGAGCTGTTGAGATCACAGTCAGAGGGGTGAGGTCCAGAGCTGGCCTGCAAGGCACTCGGCCATAAGAAGATGGCCACCTTCTCTGTTTATATTCAGCTGGCAGAAATGAGGACAAACTCAAGCTGTTTGGGCGGAGAGACCCTTGCTAGGAATGCAGCCTTCTCCCATATGCAAATATGAATCCATCAGTGCATAGTTCCGAGCAAATGAACACCTCCCAAGGGGCAAAGTCCAGCGAGTGATCTGTTCTTGGATAAAGCAAAGCTAAAACCGAAGAATCTTGTCAGAACCGCTTGCCCTTCTCACAAAGAACATAGCTGGATTGCAGGATCACAGAGAATTTGATTCATACATAGGTCATCAGTTTAAGTAATCACTGTTTTCAAACAATAACATGACTGTGGAGAGAATTTAGTATTCGTGGTGGGAACGTCTGAAGTAGTTTTCTTTCCAGTGATCAGTGATTTGAGGGTGTAGTTTATGATCATGGATAGTACTGGGTGAGACAGGTAAAACTGGTCAGAGCAGACCCCGGTAGTGACGTTATTATTGGGGAAAGGAACAGTTCTAGATTGGACATCATTGCGCCAACCTATATAGTTCCCAAGAAAAAGTATGAAGGTGTGGGATTCCCCTTAGTGGCCTCCTGGTATCTAAGGGTAAAATAATATCGAAGAATTGGATTAGAAACAAAATTAAATTTTAACTTATTTTTGGAGAACAGATGTACAAGATATGTGTTAAGTGGTAACCTCTCAGCATCTGGGTTGCACTCGTCAACATCATCTAGCCAAGAGTTTTGAGGAACTATAGGCATCTTGCATCTGTAACTACACCATGTAAATAAAAAACATGAAAGACACATGCACATCTGTGAGGCCATCTCATGAAAGAATAGTTTCATTTCTTTGTATTAAATAGAGGTTAGACGTCAAGAAAGATGTTTTAATAGTGAAATGCGTATGACAGGAGGATCTAGTGCTGGGTAGGAACGTTGGACACTGAAGACCTTGAGCAGTAAGAGCAAGGCAACAGGCTCTGTGATTCCCAGGCTCTGTGATTGATTCCCAGGCTCTGTTTTTCCCAGGCTCTGTGATTCTCAGACTCAGTGATTCCCCAGCACACGCAGGAGTAAACAGCCACAGAAAGAAGCAATCATACAGCAAGCAGATCACAGAACAAATCAAAACTCTGATGTGCCAAGCTACAAAAATTCCCTTAAACTTTACAAAGTTAACAATTGTCTTATTATTCACATCTATAAAGTTATACCCAAACCTACAGAAATGAATACGAGACACATTTGAGGGCAATGACTAAATCTGAGAGCTTCATGTTGAAAGAACTGGAACATAAATTCAGGGATCGTTTTAAAGTTCTAGGGATATAGTTTTAAAGAATGTGAACATATATAAAAAATAATGATGTAATGCAAGTCCAGCCCCCAAAGTTTAACGTGACTCTGGGAAGCAGTGAGGAGTGTGATGATCAGGGAGGAAGCTGAAATCGGGTGGGCTAGCATCCATACACGAGTTTCACTGCTCATTCTCAAAATGTTCAGGGAAAGGACCAATGTGGCCAGAGAAGCAGTTTCAGATCATGGCAAAACCCTATTTTTGCTTTAAAAATCTGGTGAGACCCAGTGAAAGCTGTGGAGAGCTGATGCTGTGGAGTACAGCACAGCCTCCGTTTTACAAATCAAAAAAATTATCTTTTAATATGAATGATAACCTCTGGGTCCTATAAAAAATAACAATGACAAACCAGGGTCCATCAAGGAATATAAGGTTGCTTGAATATTATATAAAATGCAAATATTATTCACTTTATAAAGGTAAGAGAAAACAAATCTAATCCAGACTTGGTAGATATTTACAAGATATTTGATAAACTTAGTTGGTTGACTTACTGAGTGTGCTGGCTGGTCTTAGGTCAACTTGATCTGCAAATCCTTCATAAGATCCGGCTGAAATTTTTAAATGGTTGATTTATGGGGGAGGGTCTTGCCCATTTTGGGTGGTTTTATCCCTGGGCTGATGGTCCTGAGTTCCATACAAAAGCAGACTGAACAAACACAAGGAGCAAGCCAGTAAGCAGCATCCCTCCTTGGCCTCTGTATCAGTTTCTGCCTCCAGGTTCCTGCCCTGTTTAAGTTCCTGTCCTGACTTCCTGTGATGCTGAACAATATAGAAGTGTAAGCCAAATGAGATCTTTCCTCCCCAACTTGCTTTTTGGCCATGGTGCTTTTTTGAAGTAATAGAAACTGGGAAAAATACTTGTAGTTGTTAGAGGAAGTTTCCCGTCACTGGTAATATTCTAGCATATCAGACAATCCTTTGAAAAGGAAGTTAGTAATATGGAATACCTCAAAAGGAAAAAAATAACACAATGCCAGTGACTTTCCAGGTGTAATACCACACAAAACACAGAGAGATGCATTGGGATGGACGGACGTTTCCTCTCATAGAGATCCGTGGTTTCCGAGAAAAGTTGTGTTTACATTTCAAAATAAAAATATTCCAGTGTACTTGACATAATAATCGTGCTCACTTAAAAATGCTAGTGTTGCTCTCTCCTCGGCTCATAAAAATATACTATATAAGAGAAATTTTGGTGACAAAAACATTTTTTAGTGAGTGTTGGCTATTTTTTCATTTAAAAAGTAAGAAAGCATAGGGTAAACCGTAAGAGATGGACTGCTCTACTGTGATAAGGCTGTGGGAACGTGGATTAAAGACTAATGAAATGGGAACAAACCAGGACAGATGAGATGTGATGTTAAAGCCAGGGAGAACAGAATTATGTCTGATTACTCTCCATGTGGCTGGATGAGGAGCAGGGGGATTAAGGGTGGATTGTTTCTAGTGTCTTCTTATGAGAAATCCTAAAGAGGGAACCGCCTTGCTGATGCACCTCTAAGTGGGGAGGCATTCAGACAGTAGCAACAGCACATAGATTTCATACAAAGTGTGTAGCAGGGTTGAGAAGTTTGTAAAAATTGTTTTTTTTTTTTTTGCAACACAATCTATGAAATACCATTTACAACCCAATCCCAGCCTCCTTGGAAAGCCCCTCCCCCATTAACTGGAATAAAAATAAATAAATTATGGGAAGATACAATTTACTATAAGACTACGTCCCAGAAATATATGTATATGAGTAACAAGTTGAAAGAAAACAAAAACATTTTCCAGGACGATCTGCTACAGTGGACAAATCCTAAAACTATTCTAAATTATTCTGTTTTGTCATATTTGCTCTCTCGTGTATCACCCTGTGGGGAACACCAGGAAAGGAACTGTGCATGCCCAGCCCCTACTGTTGGTTCAGAGTACAGGAGTGTGAGTCATGTGATCCAGTGTAAACAATCTGGTTTATACTAGATCTTCCCAGAGACTTTGAGACATGGAGTTGGAAGGGACATGTTGGTGGTGTACAGGGCAATTTGAAGACTTTAGAAAATGAGTGCATGGTTGTCCCTCTTCCTGCAGGAGCCTCAGTACTTGCCCTTGGAGTAAATCACATAAACTAAAGTGGCATAAGAAGTAAGAAACACTGTGGCTGTTGGGGGAAAGGGTGGAGGACAGTGTGCTTCAGACTTCTCTCAGCATATGTCACAAGTGCCAGCAGCCTCTGGTCCTGTAGTAAAACATATCAAAACCAGTCTTTTCCATGACTTTTCCTTGCTTCTTTAATCCAGTTCAAGCAGGTCTTTTCATTGCATGGACATCTCTCCACCAACCTCAAATTCAACAGCTTTGAATTTAGCACAGTGAAAGCTTCCCCCCAACCCTCCACCCAAGGACAGTGGTTAACTTATATCTTCCTGCTCTGCCTTGTTCTTAACCTGAGTAGAGAGTAGGTCGAGAGTAACAGGGAAGCATGGATTTAAGCTGGCAGATGGCAGATTTATCTCTGTATCTGATAGCAGAAGGCAATCAGAAGAAACGTTCAGAATCAGACAAGAACAAGAAGGCACAGCTGACCCTTCGGGGGAGGTTTGATCATCCTCCTGATTTCTTTGCTTGGGCTCATTAATCCAACCCTCCCTCCTCCTGTTAGGAATCCAAGACAGCAGTGGATGCCAGGCCTGCTACCCAGTTCCTTTTGCTGTGCTGTGGCTTCTGAAATCCTGAAACTCATCAAATCTGGACCATATTTAACTACATCTGCCTGCAGGATCCTACATAGTAGCAATAAAATCAACATCCCATTTTTTTTCCACCTGGACTTGCATTTTCTTCTATGGTCTAAACTCTCCACTGTTAATCAACTAGTAATACATGGCTATCATGTGGCATCATGTGGCTATCATGTGGCTATCATGTGGCTATCATGTGGCATCATGTGGCTATCATGTGGCATCATGTGGCTATCATGTGGCTATCATGTGGCTATCATGTGGCTATCATGTGGCATCATGTGGCTATCATGTGGCTATCATGTGGCATCATGTGGCATCATGTGGCATCATGTGGCTATCATGTGGCTATCATGTGGCATGTACCATAAGACAATTGTGCTGGGTAGTTTTATGTCAGCTAAATGTAAGCTAGAGTTATCTGAAAAGCGGTAGCCTCAATAGAGAAAATGCTTCCGTAAGATCAGGCTGTAAGGTATTTTCTTAATTAGTGACTGATGGAGGAGGGCCTAGCCCATTATGGGTGGTGCTTTCCTTAGCACAGTGGTCCTGGGTTCTATAAGAAAGGAGGCTGAGCAAGCCATGTGGAGCCATCCAGTAAGAAGCACTCCTCCATGGCCTCTGCATCAGCTCCTCTCTCTCAGTTCCTGCCCTGCTTGAGTTCCCGTTCTGACTTCGAGGATGGACTATGATGTAGAAGTATAAGCCAAATAAACCCTTTCCTCCTCTACTTGCTTTTGTTCATGGTGTTTCATCACAGTAATAGAAACCCTAACTAGGACAACAATTGTGTGCTCCCCAGTGACATGATGCTAATAACCAAAGCTAAGCCTGCTGCCTTTGCTGAACTGCCAAAGCCTTATTGACACTTTCCCTTTTAAACATAGGGACTTTTCAATGAGCATCCTTTCCATTTCCTCAGAGAAATCTAAGTACTATGCCATATAAGAGGCCCCATTGTTAATTTCCTTTCTTAGAATCTAGACCAGAATAACAAATACAAATAAAGCCAATCGTATTAATGGCTGAGATGGAAAAGTCTTTCTTTAAAATTTGTTGTTTGTTTATTATTTTGTATGAGTGTTATGTCTGCATGTGTGCCTGAATGCCAGAAGAGGGCATCAGATCCCATTACAGATGGTTGTGAGCCACCATGTGGTTTCTGGGAATTGAACTCAGGACCTCTTAAATGCTCTTAAGTGCTCTTAAATGCTAAACTATCTCTCCAGCCCCAAACTGGAAAAGTCTTAAATGGAATGACTACAAGTCAATCAAAGGATAAATTTATGAGCCAGACAAGACTCAAGCATCTCAATCAGAAAAAATACAGGGTGAAAGTACACTTTCTTTCAGTCACTGGACAAGTGTTATGAGCATGGGGACACAGAGTGACAACTAGAAAATTGGTTGCATAATAGTGTTTCAAGGAGTTTGTGTACAAAGAAGTGAACAAACGAACAAACCGAGAATTAGAAAAAAAATCCTAAGTGTGAATGCAAAGCTATAATATTTATGTACAAAACTTGCAGAGACTTTGGGGTTGAGGTCTGGGTCTGACTTGAAGGGACTGAAGAGTAAGACAGTATTTCCAAGGGAGAGACTATTTGAGCCACATCTGGAGGATTGTGTCAGAAAATGCCACTCGGGGAAAAGGCAAGGTTCAGTGAGGGTCAGGGAAGACAGTCACCAACACTGAGGTGTGGCTAGATCGTTTCTCTGAGTAATAAGAAGCAATGAAACCTGACTGGGGAATTTGGGATGCACTGGGGTGACGAGACTAGGGAGCAGCTGGAGTTTGCTTGCTGCAAAGCTTTGGTGGCTAAGAAGCTTGGAACATGTAATCAAAAGTGACAGACAGACAGAGCTCCTGAGTCCAGCTGTGAAACAGATGGGTGAAATTTTAGGAAATTGGTGTCACCCATGTGGATGGATGACCCATGTGGAGGGATGACAGTGAGGGCAGGGTCTGAAGGAGGAAATACACTTTCCTAGCATCTTTCATCTAAACTAGAAACCTAGGCATCCCTTGAAGCATAGGACTCTGCCCAGGGTTCAGAGTGCCCCGAGACAGCCACTGTTGTGAATGCTGATTGTTAAGCATCACCATTTAAAAAATTAAATAACATAAAACCACAATAGAGTAAGTTAAATTCAGGACAGTGAGAATACTCATCACATCCTGCTTGCCAGCATCTGGTGTTTACTGTCTTAGCTCAGAGGCAGTTTGTCAGTGATTCTGTCTTCATCAGAGATGCTGCTGAGGGGCACACAGCTGTGTGTGGCTCCTCAGCGCCACTGTGAGGTGGGTGACTTTCTAGTAGTCTGCAGTCAGGCCAGATTTGATTCTACTCTAGAAATCAAAACTAAAACCCTTAACTTTACATATTCTTTTATTGTCCAAACTCATAAAAATCTGGGAAGAGGTGTTAAAAACATAGATCGAGATTAAAGGTGTGACGGTGTATCTATAGTTACATTATACAGCCTCCACTGTGAAGAAAATGTTCTTTTGGGATTCAAAAACAGTGAACTAGTTTGGAAAAGGAACTGCTCATCCCAATGACACTTGGGCAAAATTCCAACTCACTTTAAGTGCTTGTGGTGAGTTTCGTTGTCTTTTCTTTCTTTGTTTCTTTGTTCCTTCCTTCCTTCCTTCCTTCCTTCCTTCCTTCCTTCCTTCCTCCCTCCCTTCCTTCCTTCCTTTTCTTCTTTCTTTCCTCAAGAACCAGCACTTGTATCCGGGTTGAGCTCAGGTAACTGTGGTGAAGTGCCTGCCAATAGCACCCTAAGGAAGGAGGATTTATCTAGTTCACAATGTATAGTGAGCTGGCTTTATGGTCTCTGGCCCTGGAGTAAGGCATCTGGCAGGAAGGTGTGGTACAGCAAATCTGTTTATCTCTGGGCATCCAGGAAGCAGAAAGAAGAATCATGAACAAGAAGTGGCCCCAAGAACCCTTCTGTGAGATAGGCCTACCAACTAGACCCTTACCTGGAAGACATTCTACCATGTCCCAGTAACACTATCAATTTAGGAATCCCTCAGTGGACTGCTCCACTGGGTAGTCCAAAGCCCTCAAGGATGCAGTCACTTCTCAGAGACTGAACCCACCACGTGGGATCTGCGTCTCTAACACTTCATATCCAAATCATAACTGTGGGTGTGTGGGTCACTGCTGTGATGAAATGCTAGCGAGGTGGCAGCTCCTCAGGCTAACTGTGTGGTGCTGTTGTTGACATTAAAGTTACTTTTGTGGAAAGCAGATTTCACAGTAGATGCCAATTCTCGTAAAGGTCTAAATCAAAAAGTGGGGAAGCATTCAACCTTGACACTTATTTAAAAATTACATTAAGAAATACTTAAAGGGCTGGAGAGATGGCTCAGCAGGTAAAAACATTTGCTGTGTCATCCCTGTAACCCTCATAAAGGTGAAAGGAAAGAACTGACTCCACAAAGTTGTCCTCTGACTTCCACACATGTGCCCTAGCACATGTGCAGCCATTCCCCATCATGGACACACAACAATAAAGGGGAATTCCAAGACATTGAAAAAGACGGAAAATTGCATTGGGCTTTTTTGGAATTTGAATGCTATGGCTGTTTGTGTTCTTCAGGTATATTTGTGTATACATTCATTTTTCTTCCATAGCTGGCTATTAAACAGTCATTGGTACATTACAATCTACAAATTGTATGTTTGACAGAGGTCCATAGATGGAATGTGTGTATAGGGGCACAGAGAGTCAAACAGAAACATTAGCATCTACTGAACCAGAAGGAATCCTTCAGACTAGGCTACAGCATGGGATGAGCAACTTCTCCTGCAGTAAAGAAGATAGGTTTCCTAAGTTAGAGCAGTTTTCCAGCTCTTCTGTGTCCTTTTATTACAGACTCAGATGACAGTTCATCATTGAGATAACAAACCTGTGATGGACTTCACTCCTGGATGAGAGATCTGTGAACCAACACACACACACACATAAACACACAAGCACACACATAAACACATATATATGTTTCTGTATATTTATAATATATATATATATACATATATGTATATGTATGTAACTTTAAGATATCCATATCTGTGTGTGTGTGTGTGTGTGTGTGTGTGTGTGTGTGTGCCATTGTGCCCACGTGGAGGTCAGAGGACAAAGTAACCTACAGGATTTGTCTCTCTATTTTTGGTACATGGGACCTAGGAATGGAACTCAGGTCCTCAGGCTTGGCAGTGGGCCTCTTTACCCACTAAGCCATCCTGTCATCCCTACTACTTGAGTCTGTATAGCTTCACATTTTAAAAACATTTTTAATAATAATAATAATAATAATTTTACTGTTGTGTGAGTTCTCTGTCTCTCTGGTGTGTGTGTGTGTGTGTGCGTGTGTGCGTGCTCACACTCGCTCATGCATGAGGTGGCCAGGAGCCACCTATTGGGAGTGAGTTTCCTCTGTTCACCATGGATTTTGGAGATGGAGCTTGTGTTCTCAGACTTGCAGAGAAAGAGGTTTTACCCACTGAGTCATATTTCTGCCTTTTCTCCTTTATTTAAAAAAAAAACAAAACATTTTCACATATCTAGCCTATAATGGCCAGTTATCATATCCTTAGAAACATACAAGAGAAAGTACCACTGCACAAGGCTGCTTCAGAAAAGTTTACAAATACACCTAGAAGCAGAGCCATACTTGCCTCAAGCAGAGAAGAGACTATCACTTATGATCAAGCTTTGCAGCTCTAAGAAAAAAACCCAGCTGGAATCACACTGGTGACGTTGAACATTTACTATATCTGTATGTAAATTCAGCAAAGATGTTCTGTGTCTTACAGAATTAACTGCATTATTCGCAACAGGAGCATGCACTCTAGGGAACAGCAGTTAATGGCAGCCCTCAGTTTAGAAGCTTAGTGCTCTACACTGTCATCTCTGATGATCATCTAATCAGCTTATTTGAAGCCTGAGCACCAGGTAAGTGCCTCACAGGACTGTTCTCTGGAATGCAAAATATTCTTGATCCCCACAAAAGGACACCCATAAAAGTGACTCAGTAAACACGATGAGATCAATAAAACATTGCATTCATAAGAACAGATACTAAATATGGACTGAGATGTTAGCTATGGTCAGGTGTGGTTGTTCACGCCTTTAACCCCAGCACTTAAAAGGCTAAGTCAGGGCAACTATCAGTATGAGGCCAGTCCGGACTATATAGCAAGACTGAGGGAGAAAGAAAGGGAGGAAGGATAGAAGAAAGAAAAGAAGGAAAAGAAAGGCCAAAACAGAAGGAGGGAAGAAGGAAGAAAGGGAGGAAAGTGGAAAGGAAAGAAGGAAGAAGGAAAAATAGGAAAGAAAGGAGAAAGGAATGGAGCAAGGAGCTAGTTATAGCTTGTTCAAAGTTAAAAATCTTAGTGGGGTGGAGATACTTATACAAATTCTAAAACTGTTGAAAAGATACATCCTCAAATAGTTCCAAGACTGAGTTCAGCAATGAATAGTTTAATTTTCACTTGAATGATCACTTTGCCCCTACAAACATTCCTATCAACACATGTCTTGAGGGATAACCTCTAAGCACAGAATCCAATACAGTAAGACCAGGATCACTGTGATCCTTTTGGATGACTGAGCTGCATACCCATCTTGTGGGGTACCTAGTTTCCAAGACAGCACACCACATGTCTCTTGCATCTTGTGTTGCTCCTTCCCGTGCTAGAGTTTGGCTGTGTGCCCCTGGGAATAGAGCATGCAGAAGTAAAGAAGTGATGATACATCACTTTGGAGGTTGCTTTGTAATAGTGACTGCAGCTTTTTTGAGTCACAACATGAAAAATAGAGTCGACACAGCAGTTGATTGATTCACCAGCAATAGACTGCTAATAAAGAGATATCTTATCACCACCTCGAAGTTGACAGTACTTGGAAAGAACCTTTGATACTTACAACAAAGGCTGTTCAAAACAAATTTCCAAAAGTATCACCAACAGAGAAACTCTGGGTACTGTGGTTATAAAGAGGATGCTGGCATGCTTGTAACCCCACGTCTGTGAAGGCAGAGAGGTTTTTGAGATTCTTTGGCCAGCCAATCTAGCTTAATCTAAGTCCCATAATAGGGGCCTCTGATGGAACCCACAAAATTGTATACACACACACACACACACACACACATGAGGCTTGCCAAGCATCTGAGGAGTCCCTGTGGAACTTGCTGGGCATCTGGCCTTTCTGGTGCATGCATGTCTATGTATGTACATGTATGTTTGTATATTTGTGTGTGTGTGTGTGTGTGTGTTTGGTGCTGGCAGAGGGGCAGTAGCCTATTAAGGCAAGTAGTAAGCCTAGCTTGAACCTTTGTCAGTCACATGAGAATTACAAATTGTTCCCTTCCAGGTATGTTTGTTAATCCACTCAGGAATTCCTCTAAGTTTCAATATTTTTAATTGACAAAATGTTTAAACATTCTCAAGAGAATGTACTTTCTTATGGTCATCAGAGAAGTCAATGAGCTAATATATGTAAAATCTTTGAACACAGTCTGCTCCATGTTGAACACCATAGAAAGGCTGCTATTGTCTTCTCTTTACAAACAACAGGCCACTCATGTACACTCTACACTCTCAACTGTAGTTGCAGGTAAAACCTAAGTTTACCTAGGTTTCTCAACCTATACATTAGGTGGCTCGCAGTCATGTATAAACCTAACTCCAGGGGCCTCTGAAGGAACCCACAGAATTGTACACACACACACACACACACACACACACACACACACACACACACACTTTTAAAGGATAGAGAACCTAAGTTTTGACCATGTGTTGAATGACTGACTGTGTCAAAGTATTTTGGATTTTAAGTAGTAGTGAACGTCTCAGAGTTTCTGTTTTTATAGAGACCATAACAATTTGCAAATTCCTTAGATTAGTCACCTCAGGCTGTTGGGACAAAACACCATGGACTGGGTGGTTCAAACAGTGGGAAATGAAACTCTCATAGATCTAGAGGCTGTGAATTCCAGGGTCAAAGTCTGGCTGGTTCAGTGTTTGGTGAGTGTCTTCTTCCTGTTTTCTAACTGTGTCCTCATATGATACGGAGATGTGATAGAAAGGGAGCTGGAGACTCTAGTTGGAGAAAGTGAATCCTGGCTCTTCCTCTTCACAGACACTAATAATGCTGGGGGTGGGCTCACTCTTGTTACCTTATCTAAACCTAATTATATTTGACAGGCTCCAACTCCAAATACCATCATGTGGAAAGTTAAGGCTTCAACATAAATTTTGGGGATAGAGCCATTCAATTCATATCACCCATCAACCACGCATTGGAGACAGTATTTCCTTAATTCTAATTCTTCTCAGTTCCCCCTCACTCTGTCCTCTCCCCAGCATAAAACTGTTGCTCTTTGCTTCTTGTGAGACTGATCTGAAGGACCCACTCCTTCCTGGGTTACTGGGGCAGGAGTCAAGCCTTGTTATTGCATGATTAAATTTGTGTTAATGTTTACGGTATGTTTTTATTATAAGCATTTCTTATAGTGTTCATTTTTCTTTTAAATAAGCTAAGGTATTGAGGCCCATTTGATTTCCAGATGAATAGTTTTTAGATTCTTCTGGTTGCCCTGGTAGAAGGACTGACTGTCCACCCCATAGCCAGCAACTCTTTCTTCATGCCAGCTCTGTTACTTTGAATACCCTCAAAAAACACTTGCGAAGGTAAAACACCAGCCACAGTTGCCAGCTGCTCAGACATAATCCTAACATTTCCCAGGCTGTTTCAGAAGCTTTTCACCAGCCAGAGGGGAAGTCGTTCCCCTGCTGACCACAAAGAGATGTATGGTTGGCTCCTACAGTCCTCTACTTGCAGAAGCCCCTCTAGAAGATAAAAGTGTGGTTCATTAGGAAGAAGCATTGTTTGGCGGGTAGACAGGGCAGATTCCTGGCTGTACCTTGTTCTGTCTAGATTAACAGGCTATTTGGTTCACTTTGTCGAGATCTGTTGGGAGACAAGATCCTGAAGTAGCAACATGAGGCTCCAGCCTAAGGTAGAACTTCTTTCAGGTGATCTATTCTCACCCGTGCTTGATTGCTATCACTGTAGAGCAGGATGAATTGGTAACAGGAAGAAAGGGTGAGGAGGCAGGGGGCTTGAGGATGACAGTTGCAATTGTGGATCAATCAGCAACACTGGTTACAGTGGAGGCGGCAAAGGCAGCAGCGATGGTGGGGCAGAGAATATGAAAACTATGAAGAGCTGAAGATAGGAAAATGAAGAAGTCATCAGGAGAGTTCCAGAGACCTACCAAAGGGTCTCAGATGCCACAGGTCTATTAACTGTAAAAGAGTCAGTCAACGGCTTGGAATCCTGTATGGTGCAACATCTATCATCATAGGTCCTGAGGAACTGATGCCTGTATAAGAGCTGCAACATTAGAAGATGTTGCTGGCTCTGTTGTGTCCACTGCTGTTGGAAGCTGGGGGCTGTAGTAGCTGTCAAATGCTGAGACCAGCCGGGCGGTGGTGGCGCACGCCTTTAATCCCAGCACTTGGGAGGCAGAGGCAGGAGGATTTCTGAGTTCGAGGCCAGCCTGGTCTACAGAGTGAGTTCCAGGACAGCCAAGGCCATACAGAGAAATCCTGTCTCGAAAAACCAAAAAAAAAAAAAAAAAAAAAAAAAAAAAAAAAAAAAAAAAATGCTGAGACCACTAGATTAATCCCAGAGCAGTAAGCCTCTGACCCAAGAATATGTTAAGCTTTAAGTATCTGTTTTCTATGAGGTCAGTATGCCTATAGCCACCCTCGGTATAAAATTGGTTCTATTAAACATGGATATGGTGGAAAAGGGCCACATAAGAGACAAGATGTAACCCTATCCATGAAGACTATAATACCGCTGAGACCATAGGTGGTCATGATGCCATCAGTGAGCTGCTCAGAGGGTTGACCTGATAATGTGGCAGGGAAAGATATGTGCTAATGTGCTCAATAACTTCAATTGTATCCATGAGATCCACATGGTGGAAGGAAAGAACCCACTCTTGAAAGTTGTCCTCTGACCTTAACAGATGAATACTTACCCACACACATACATACATACATAATTGCGGAAAATGTGAACTTTAAAAATGAGGCAGGCAGGATATCAGGACCCACAGAGAATCAGGGAAGATGGATGTGAATCCAGATGAACTTAAAGTATGAGGAAGATTGAGTGGACTTGGTCAGGTCATCAATTAAATAATAAAACAAAGTTAAAAATTAAATGGTTGCGCCAATAAAACCCTCCGTTTGGTAAGATAAAGGCTAAAGGCCCTGAGTAATAATTTACTCCTAAGGGTTAGACAGCTGTAGAAAGCTGAGAAACCGATAGGATCGCAGCCAGGACCCAGCTCTCCGCCTTGCTCAGGTTTGCTTTCAAGCTCTTGCTCTGGTTTTGATGGTGTGGGAACAGACATTTTCCTGTTGAGATTATAGGTGGTGCATAAAACTAGGTTTCTTTGGGGAGATGGTTCTGAAAAGTGAGACAGGATGCTGCTTTTTCCTAAAACAAACAAGGTCCTCAGGAACTCCAGAAAGGGAGGGAGGGAAGAGGGAAGGAGACAGACATGGAGGAGGGAGACAAAAGCCAGTAGTGAGGGGGTGAGGATAGGAAAAGAAGGAAAAGGGCGTGAGAACACTGTCTGAAGCACCTAGAAAGGAACTGCAGTGGTAAACTCTGGGCTTGCATTTCTAAGGGTCACTGATGCTGGAAAATTGCACAAAGCACTCATGCATTTAACTTGCTTTTGTGAGATACACTAATTTGAAGAAATAGCACTAACCAAACAGACTGAGGCAAAAAAAAAAAATCCTGATATCTTAAAGAATATTTTTAACAGGCTTCAAAGATCAAATTAAGAGTAAACATGGAATCATGGAATTTTCATGGGAGAATGGGGACCAAAGTAAAGAACACCCCATATGGCTTTATGCAGTGGTTCAGAGTGCTCTTTTCTTTTGCTGTTGTGTTCCTATGAGAGGACTTCCCTCTCAGCTCAGAGACAGCTAGTTGATACCCAGCAGACTGGGTGGCTAGACTAGGCAAAGCATATGCCATCTCTGTCAGCGTTAGCCCCTTAGTCGTTATCATCCATCATCTTCTGCTTCCTTCCCAGCTAGGCCATTCTTGCTTTTTTTTTTTTTTTTTTTTTTTTTTGCTTTTTTTTTTTTTCTTATCATAGTGTACCCTGTGACTCACCAGAGCATGTGTCTTGCATGCTGTAGTCATGTTTCTTGCCCTTCATCAGCCTTGCCCGACCCTCTTTGTCTAACTGACAAACTCCAGTTACCTCACACATTTAAGAGAATCCATGATCAGGAGTAAGTTCTTCTGTTTAAGTAGATGCAGAGCAGCTAGGGAGAGCAAACCTTCAGTCATGCTGGAGAAAGCCGTGGAAGCAAGCATTCCATTTATTTATTGCACATATATTTACTAGGTCAGTGAATGAGCCAGAGGTCGGTGAACTGAGGCATTGCATCACTGGAAGCCAGAAAGTCTGTAAAGCCAGAAAGGAAAAAGTTGCCCTGAATTCTGTCTTCAGTTCCATGAGTGATAGACTCTCCTGTTCAACCAGTCTCTCAAAGGTGTTAACAAGAGTCAGCAAATGGTTTTAGGTTTCCAGCAGAATGCTTAGGTTTGACCCACTTGATTCTGGCAGCCAGAGTTGGTTTGTATTTAAGTTGTTTGTCAGTTTACTTCTGAATTCTGATGCAGCCTGGCGTGCAGGCTTGCAGATGGTATAAGCTGGAATCTTGTCTGTATCTGTTACAGCTTTAGTAGTGACATACTTGGACCTTAGGTAACATTTGCATAGACGGTGAAACACAAATCTGATCCATGCCACACATTTTCTTGAATATGAACATGTTTCATATTCCCTAGAGAGAAGAATGGTTTTGCTTCACTAGAAGCTCTGTCCATCACACTTCCCTTTACATCTGCTTGGCCTCTCAACTTACTGGAGCTGATGCTCAGGTAGTAAAATGGCTGTTGTTAGACTCTAGATAATCCCAATCTCATAGGCAATAGGCCTAATACAATGGAGAACACAAAGAGCCAAACTTTGTCTAAAAATAAAGCTTCTCCCAATTCCAGGCTAGACCCTGGAGCAAAGGGACCATTTGGGTAGCCCCTTGTTCCCTTTCTCTGTTTGCCACTCCCTCTCCTCTCATCCTAACTGAAGCTTCTAATTCTCCCAGGGCTGGGCTAGGGCAGTAGAGGCTGATGTGAGTCAGGCAGTATCTGTTTGGCTGGGTGGGTCGCCCTGCTGCATTCTTTGAATATCCCGCTGAGGACTTCAGTGTCTTTCCCCGATGGCTAACTCATGTCTTTTCATTCTTTCCTCTGCTGCTGAGCATCTTTTAGTCTACCTGTGCTCTGTGGTCACATGATCCCTTCTAGACAATGCTCTTGGGCATATTTTAGAAAGTTGTATCTTTGATGTCACTCAAGTCATCCACATGTGGTTGACATGGAATGTGTAGGTCTTTGCCCCAGCATTTTTTGCACCTGCTACTGTGCGGGCATCACAAGCTTTCAATGGGTACTTCCTTCCCCTGTCTGTGATACATACTCACAGTTACAGCTTGTGATTCAAAGACATATGAACTTACTAGTTCCCTTTTCTCTGTCTCTCTGCCATTCTGCCTCCACCCATCACCACTAACAAACTCTACGGGGCAGGAAGTGCAGTTGCTAGTTTTTTTTTTTTTTTTTTTATTAACATTTGATCAATCGTTTATAGACATGTACTTGGATTGAAGAAAACTTTATCAATTTCAAGTCTCATCTACATGGGGAGAGGCTTTGCCAATTTCCCATGAGTCTGAGGCCTTGGCTCTTGTCCTGGCTGTGCCATGTCAACAATCCACACTCATTCAGGACTTCATTCATTGTGGGCTTCCTCTGCTCCCTACAGGGTAGGTTTAGAGGTGTAACCTTGCTGGAGAAAGTATGTTACTGAGGGCAAGCTTTAAGGTTTCAAGACCATGTTCCGCTTTTGGTTTGCACTCTCTGCCTGATGCTTGCAGGTCAAAATCTGAGCCCTCAGCTTCCTGTCTCTGCTGTCATGCCTTTGTTCCACCATTGTCGATTCTCATCATCTAGAATTGCAAACTCAAATAAACAGTTTTTCTCGATAAGTTGCTCTAGTTATGTTTGTCAGCAGAACAGTAGAACATTAATTAATGCAGCATGTTTTGCTTGGCCAGTAGTTATTGCAGCTTGAAGAATTTACAGCTGGGTAAGGTCGATGATCACTTTCCTCCTCTGGTAGTGTGCATAGAGCCATCCAGAACTCTGAAACCCAAACCAGGCCTGTTGTAAGAATGTGATCACTAAGCCATCTCTCTAGGCCATCTTTAATCACTTTAAGCATGTTTGTATAATGTCTTTATGAGTCTAGTATATTGGAGGTACTTTACATCCATGCATTAAGTCTGAGGATGTGGCTTAAATGGGCTTCTCTGGATGTTTATCATTTTGAACCTCAAGCCCATATCAAGTGGAGTTTCACCTGTAGTAATTTGCTGTGATCTGTGTCTATCCAAAGAACCTAGCTTAAAATCCTTGATTTTTTCACTAGAGGAGCTAGAGTTCTCAATCCTCAATCTAAAGATAGAACAAATTCAAAGCCCCGCTTCTCCAGGAATTTTCAGAGTCTCTGTTTTTAAATTACAGGTTGGAAATAGTGTAGATAAAGACATTTATTACAGTGAGCAGAGATTCTTCAAATTTGGGGCCTTTGGGGCTCCTAGCTGTGTTAGGATCTTCCTCATAATCTCATCCCTGGCATGGACCAGCTTTCATCCTTTATAGTCACTGGGCCCCACCCCTACACCACTGAGACAGACCTTGACTCCATGCCCCACCCTTACATCACAGAAGATTTAGTGTATGACTCTGACTTTTCATTGCATGCATGGATGTAGCTCTCTAGCTTTGGAGCAATTGCCAAAATGGACAATTGTCTGCAATATTTTTCCTAGTTTAAGTGTTTTTAAGGGATAGTTTCCACCACCCCAGAAAATTTAACCTGTTGAAATCTTTCAGATGAAATTTCAAGTGAGTGGTTTAATTTTCATGTCCAGCTGTTACAAGTACCAGTCTAAAGCAGGGAACACAGAGGCACAGAAAGAATCACATAATTGATCGAGGCATTCCAGGCTAGATTCCCTCGTTTCAAAGATACAGCTATTAAGATCTGGGATAAGTATATCTTTCCCAAGGCCTCATATTTTGTTACTAACAAAGCTAAAAATGGGAACTACATCAAATAAAATGTGGGATGCTTTTCTGTCTATGATTGCTTTTACATGCTTTTACTTTGTAAGTAGATGCTGGACCTTAGGAAGAGAAAGTCAAGATGTCTACTGGAGCAGACCTCAAGGCGAGAGAGGGAGGCATTCCCAATGACAACATGACCCAAGAAAAATCCTCCAAGAAAGGTAAAATCACACATGGAACTCTGGTTATGAGAAAAATAGAAGACACGTCACCCCAGCTTCCTCTCCCTTGATATAAAGCATTTTATAACGGCTGCCAATAGCCAACAGTGCCAGGTAGTGATGAAGCAGTTTTACTTTTAATTATTTCAGTCCTCAGAGGAAATCTTGAAGGCACAGGTAAGAATCATGACAACTCCAAGAAGATAGATAAACAAAAATAAAACAATTCATTCATAAAAATCAAATGACTAACAAACCCAAACCAGCCTCACAGCAGATTCTGGATAGGAAACTGAGCCTGGCCTTTGGCTTTTTCTCTAGGGCTGGAGTCTATTATTCTCTAAATTGTTTCAAGTCATTGTCTAGATGGAAAACTTAGAACTTTTCCCCCACAAAGCTAGGAAGGAAAGAATAATAAACATGTACATGGACTACAAATTCACCTTAATTACATATGCTAAATAAAATTCTAGCTAAAGTGTTTTGTCATTAGAAACAGCCTGTGACTAAGAGGAGACTGTTCCAAGAATGCAAGGGAGTTGAGTGTTAGCAAGCACCATCATAAGGCATCACAGGAACCCTTCAGCTCTCCTCAGAGTACCTGCAGGCAGGCTCTTGTACAACCCTTGTGAAGTGCAGAAGCTGTGGGCACTGTGGAGACTTGCTGTTAGTAGAGCATCTAGGATGGAGATGCAGGTGACCGATTCCAAGATTAAAAAACCCATGAGCACTAACACAGGTGTAGGATAGTGTAGGGTAGTTGACATGCATGTCATGTGCACAGGAAGTGACATGAAGGATTGTTTCCAGTGAATTTTGATCTAGCAGAGTTGCTCCTTTCACTGTGCTGCTGGACAAAATGAAAGGATGATATGAATACTGCAACCAATAAACTGAATTGTCTTTCCCCATGATCTGTACATAAATGTGTATGGACCATATGTCTGTCTGTCTATCTTCTATCTAATCAAAGCCCCAGGGGAAGAAGAAGCATGAAAATAACGCACCGAGTATGGTCATACTTGTAGGCCCAACACTTGGAAGGCTGAAGTTGTAGGATCTTGACTTTGAGGATAGCCTAGGCTGTGTAATGAAACCCTGTCTCAACAAACAAATGATAAACAAACAAATAAACATGGTGATAGTAAAATTAATTTAGTTACATAAGCAACACAAACTACTTGATAAAACGTAGATGGGACTTAACTAATGAGTTCAGTTTTATGTTGGGGCAGAGAAAAGACTTAATCTATGGATGAAACCTGGAGAAGACAGCCTGGTCATTCTGTTTAATGGAATATAATGTAAAAAAGAACAATGACTGATGCTACCATAAGTTTTTTTTTTTCCAGATGGAGGAAGGAGACTTTTCAAAGTTAAGTGGTCCTAGACTTAGGCCAAAGGTGA
Source organism: Arvicanthis niloticus (assembly GCF_011762505.2). Classification (NCBI taxonomy): domain Eukaryota; kingdom Metazoa; phylum Chordata; class Mammalia; order Rodentia; family Muridae; genus Arvicanthis; species Arvicanthis niloticus. The sequence goes on from NC_047665.1 coordinate 37,986,900, forward strand.
TATCTGTTAATTTTTTAATTTAACAGGTAAATCTCCACACACAGGCTCCTAACTATTCCAGGCTCACCTGCTCTCTGGCTGAAGCCAGGAAGCTCTCCACTCAGAGTTTGAACATGGTGACCATATTTTACCTCAGGATTTCTCTGCCTGTTAGTTGTGGTCACATTAAAGTGATTGGACACAGGCAAGCGTTATGCAAGCCTAAATTACAGTGTTAAGATGAAGACGACACACATCTTTAACCTAACACTAGCCTGCCACTCAAACTCCGACCAAGTTAAATATCCTATTGCTAGTTATAAGTGACAATGAGTCATTTCAAACCCTCCTGAGCACTCAAGCATGCATGCATGCACATGCTCGTGCACACATGCATGTGCACGCAAGCAGTCTCAGCTTCCTGACAGTTCTTGTTCTAAATCTGTTCTTGCCCTGGATGACTCATCCCAAAGCCCCCCAAATCCCATCTCTGTGGCTGGCTTCCCATACAGTCTTCAAGGCTTTACTTCCAAGGGAAGTAGCACTCCCTCTTGAGAGAATGAAGCCTCCCATAGAACAGTGTGTGGTCTCCCTATAATCCTGAGATTCAAGAGACACCAGTCTTTCGTGTCCTCCAGACTTAGAAAGTATAGAAAGAAAGAAAGCTGACTGTATAAGCTTTATTCCTTCTCCTTTCAGGCTTCTGCTCACTGCGGCATTGTCTGGCCTTCATCTTGCATCTCTGTAATTTCTCTATTTATACCCAACAAATGAACTTGAGCATTGCCATAACAGCTATGGTGAACACCACAGTAGCATCCAGCCAGCTCAATGCTTCCACAGAAAGACCTACCACCGACTCCCAAGATTTCTGGAACGAAACACTACAGGAATCTAAGGTAGTGGTCTGTTTTGTGAGATTCTGAATGATTTCTTTGATTTGAGGGCCATCTTATGAGCAAAAGAAATCCTTTAGCATGAGAACATAAATACATATCTGAGGGAACTTTCATCTCTCTCTACTTAGTGTCTGTGAGTGAAACCATGGCTAAGTCAGAATGAAGCATGGTTAATCATTCAGTAAAATTAAATTATCCTATCAGGATGCAAAACCTTATAGAATTACAAAACCAGCTTCCCAGATTGTCTTCTTTCCCTTCCACATACTGCTCAATATTTCGGCTATGTTTCTTTCTTTATGAGCTTTTCCTTCCATTTGTATCTATCTATAATATGTACAATATATATGTATCTATCTATAATATATAAGGTATAATTCATATAGACCCTATGTGTATATGATGTATATGTGTATGCATGTGTGTATACACACATACACAAACACACACATATATATGCATATATACATGCATATATACATATATACATACACACATACATACACACACATATATACACACACACACCTATATATGTCTTGCCCTTCTGAGACAGGGAGTTTTTACAACTGTCTTCAAATTCATTATTCTCCTGCTTCAGCCTCCTGGGATTCTATGCATATATCACCACATCCATCATGGGTTCCCTTATTTTAATTGATCAATTACTTGAGTCAGGGTGATAAGAAAGAATATGATGTTCGTGTACTTAGGGTTTTGGGTTTTTTGTTTGTTTGTTTGTTTTTCGCTTATGAAACTGGTAGATTGGACAGATTGAAGAGAGGTTAAAATGAACTTCGAATTGCTTTTTGTGTTCCAAGTGAATTTTGTGTCTCACTTTGAATAGTCAACAGCTGAGCCAGGTGTGAGGCACAGCTATAATCTCAGGACTCTGGAAGTGGACACAGAAGGACTAAAAGATCAAGGTCAGCCTGAGCTGATGAGAACATGTCTCAAAAACAAAATGGAAATGAAACATGTCACCTGTGTATCCAAATAATAAGGACCCTTTTGTCCCCTAGGCCCCTGTTTATGACTGGACACCTGAGATCCAGGGAATCCTCCTCAGCTCCCTCAATTATGGATCATTCTTAGCTCCAATCCCCACTGGCTATGTGGCTGGAGTATTTGGAGCCAAGTATGTGGTTGGTTTGGGCTTGTTAATTTCTTCAGTCCTGACTCTCTTCATTCCACTGGCAGCTGATGCTGGAGTAGCCTTGCTTATTGTCCTTCGGGTCATCCAAGGCATGGCTCAGGTATCAAGATCTTTACCAAGTATAACTGGCATAAACCTATGTTTTAGAATGATCTGATATCTCTAAGAGTGGAAAATTTCCCCCAGGTTATGGTATTAACAGGTCAGTACTCAATGTGGGCCAGATGGGCTCCCCCACTGGAAAGGAGTCAACTCACCACCATCGCTGGATCAGGTAACTGGGATATATATTCATATGTACTGTCCAAGAGAATACTCATAAATGGCCTATTGTGAGAATGAAAGCCTGTATCCTAGTTTCTCCTCACTTCATAATCTATGCTTTTAAGAACTAGAAGCTCTTTTGTGATTAGAACAACATGATAATAATGCACCAACAAATATTTGATTTTTTGCATACATTCATTTATTTTACCCTCACAGGAACCTTATAGATCATCTAAGGAGTAAGGACATAGTGTACAGAATCCGAGACATCATACAGTCCTTGAGTGAGAAAGCAGTGCCTGTATTTTGGTAGTCTGTATCCAAGCTCATAGTCTGAGTCACTGTTGCTCAACTCTGTAGGAAGCACATTGATTCCCAAGACCAGCTCTCTTACCCATAGTATCATTGTATCTTTTGTTCAGGGTCAATGCTTGGGACCTTCCTTGTCCTTATTGCTGGTGGTCTTCTTTGTCAGGCCCTAGGATGGCCTTATATATTCTACATCTTTGGTGAGTTTGTTTTTTTCTAAAATCTCAAAATGTTTCTCTATGACAGATGAATGTGTCTCTGGTTACTGATATTCTAATAAATAGTATTTATGTGAAGTTGGCAATTAGTCAAAGTGTAAATCTTGCTAACTTATAAAAGAACATTTAAATTTTAGTATTCTTGGAGCTGAAAATATGGCTTAGCACTTAGGTGTACTTGCTGCTCTTACAGAAGATCCAGGTTCAATTCACAGCCCTACAAGCCAGCTCAAAACCATCTGGAACGCTAATCTTAGGAGTTTCCAATGTCCTCCTCTGATCTCCAAAAGTCCATATACACATATGCAGACAAAACACGCATATGTATGTATATATATACATATACATATACATATACATATACATATACATATACATATACATATACATATACATATATCAAACCTGAAAAAAGAAACTAATATGATTTTTAGTAGTCCAGATAAATAGCTGAGGAACATTATGGCTTTAAGGACATCAGCATATGCCTGTCTGAGATAGAGCTATGGCTCAGTTGGTAAAGTGATTGCCATGTAGGCACAAGGAACCAAGTCTGATTCCCAGAACCCATGTGAAACATTTTGGTATCAAGGTGAATATTTGTAATCTTAGCATTGGGGAGCAGAGACAGGCAGGATCCCACACTTGTTGCCATCCAGTCTATCCTCCTTGGTAAGTCTCTTGGAAATGCTGTGTCCAAAGACCAGGTGGATGACCCCCAAGGGATGACAGTCAAGTTTAATGAGCCACATTGCCACTTGGTACAAATGATGTTGAGTTCTCCAACACTGTACTAAGGGATATATTAGATCAATTTTGTTTGATGATGATTGATTTTATTCTATGTGTAGAAATGGCCTAGGTAATGAATTGCACATAAAACAAGAAAGATAAAAGAAAAGCAGGAAAGGGTTCAATGAAAAAGAGAATTTTGCAGTACAAGCAGCTGGAAGAGTGCAGGCTGGTGCTTAGCCACGAAGTGGAAGCATACCAAAGCATAAAGCCATGTGTGGATCCTTAGTGTAACAGTGTGTGTGTGTGTGTGTGTGTGTGTGTGTGTGTGTGTTAAAGTCTCTGTGAACTCAGAGGGTTGAAGCAGGTGCTATTCTTCCTGAAGTCCCATTGAACACCTGGGGGCCCTCTATTCTCTGTTTCTTTCATTTGCCATAAACGATGTATTCACTGGAGCACGTTCCTCCTAGAGGACAATGAACAAAGGCAGTGTCTCTTAATGCCTCAACTGGCAGCTGTTCTAGGGCATGTCAAAGGCGAGTTGTAGGAGCAAGACCAAAGTCAAGAGCTGAGAAATACCCCCACTTATGACAGGCGATTGAGGGTGAAAGCAAGATAACAGTGCTGGTCATTTTGTCAGCCATAGGAATCATCAAACTGAAAGGAAACACCGATTGGTCTAAGTGCTGCCTGGGACTTCTATCCTAGGTGGAATTGGCTGTACCTGTTGCCTGCTCTGGTTTCCTCTCGTATATGATAACCCACAGAATCACCCCTTTATCAGCACTGGTGAGAAGAGATACATCATGTGTTCATTGGCTCAAGAGGTACACTGAGGAATTTTTGTGTAAATTCCCTACCCCTGGGCATCTCCGAGACAGAGTGTAGCAGGGGAGCTCCTTTCTTGTGATGGAGGGGATAATCACATGATTTTTTTTCTCTTAGGATTGCTCTCTGGGCTGGTCTCTTCCCATTAAAGCCATGGTGAAATCTCTCCCACTTTGGGCCATTGTAGTTTCTTATTTCTGTGAATACTGGCTGTTGTCCACAATAATGGCATATACACCCACATACATCAGCTCTGTACTTCAAGCAAACCTCCGAGATGTGAGTACAAAGAAAGTTGACCAAGCTATTGCATTTCTCTATCTGATCTCACTCATGGCCACAGGGTGGGGAAGTAGGCCAGGACCCCTCCTAAGAAATGCCAATAGCTTGGATTCACATTGACCTCAGTGTGGTCCACTTGGCACTTGGGCAGAGATATGGTTTCAAGTCAGGAATCGTGGTGTCATGCTTTTTCAAAGTCTTATGAGAAAGTTTATACTTAATGAAGTCATCATTTATAACCAGATGCTCTAATAGCAGCATAAAAGTTTTTAAAAGATTAATAAATTCTGTTACAAAGATGATGTTATTAGATTTCTCTTTTCTTTCCTTGATTTTTTTTTCTGAGACAGGGTTTTACTAAGTAGTCTTGGCTTGCCTGGATTCACTATGTAGCTGAGGCAGGTCTTCTTACCCCCACCTCCCCTACTATGGGGATTACAGGTATGTACCACTAAGCATAGATCATAAAGTTTAAAAGAACTATTTCTAAGTGATCTTCATATATAGGAAGAGAGCATTTGTCATTTTCTTTTATTAAAAATTAATGAAGTCAGGTGTGGTGATACATGCCTTTAATCCCAGCACTAGGGAGCCAGAGGCTGTAGGATATGATGTGTGAGTTTGAGCCAACCTCCTCTATATAGTGAATTCTGGGTCAGGTAGGGTTACAGAGTGAGAGTTTCTGTAAAAAAAAAAAAAAATTAAGATCGTGATTGAGTTATGTGCTTATTTTCTGTTAAGAATTAAATTCAAATTAAAATTGTAGTAACAGAGATTTAATTTACATTGAAAGTGATATGTATATAATGCAAAACCACAGACATGGGCCATCCATCCAGGATCAGTCAGGTCCAAGATGGGGATGTGCTGAGGACACTTGTATTTACCTGTCTCCAATCTCCAGAGTGGAATCCTGTCAGCCCTACCATTCGTGTTTGGCTGTATCTGCATTATCCTTGGGGGTCTCCTGGCAGATTTTCTCCTCTCCCGGAAAATCCTCCAACTTGTAACTATCAGGAAGCTCTTCACTGCCATAGGTAAGGTCCTGGCTGGCTACTATGGTTGTGGGAGCTCGGGAGCCACTTCTTTATGTCTTTTGTTCTGCTGCAGGGGTCCTTGTCTCATCTGGGATCCTCGTGCCCCTGCCTTGGGTTAGATCCAGCCGCAGCACCACAATGGCCTTCTTGGTACTATCTTCTGTTTTTGCCAGCCTGTGTGATTCAGGAGCCCTCATTAACTTTTTGGATATAGCTCCACGGTAAGAACCCTTTTGCCTCATCTGCATAGCTCAGTTTAAGTCCAGGAACCTTACCTATCCTTGCTCTGATACAAAAGTAAAGGGTAGTATATGCATCAGGTCATGGGATAGTAACATCAGGGCTACATCTCCATAAGTTCTGGAAGAGACCCTGGGCTAGTTGGAATTGTGAATGGAGCTGATCCTAGATGAAACAAGAGCAGTCTGTGGCCATGCAAACACTTCACATGTCACATGTCAGTCTTTGCCAAGGAATGTAGCAGGTCCATTGGTTTGGCCACTGAAAGGTCTCAAGAGTTCCCATCATGGAGGCCTATGTGAGGCTTAAATAAAGAGAAAACAGGGTTGGGAGGGATGTCTCAGTCAGTAAATGCTTGCCAGGCAAGCACGTGCAGTTGAGTTATACCCCTAGAACCCACATTACAAGATGATAAGAGAACATAAGATAAGTCAGGTGTAATGGCTCGTGCTTGTAATATCAGTGCTGTGAAGGGGACAATAGGCAGAGAGCCCTGTGGTTTGCTTGCAGCCTGTCTAGCCTACTGGGCAATTTCCAGGCTAGTGAAAGACACTAATTCTAAGAGAAATGTGGATGACATTGGAAGAATGACACCCAAAGTTGTCTTCTGGATTCCATGTGCAGCACACATATATTCATGCATACTGGCACATATATATGAACACATATATATCTATAAAAAATAAAGGAAAAAGAAACATTATTAGGAGAAAAAAATCATTATGTCTGGTGCAAGTCACGCCAGAAAGAACTGAGAGCAGACAGAAACCTCCCAGAGTCTAACTCAGGCAACAAGACATACTTCATTTTCTCATGATGGGCCACTGAGACATGTGGGAAATAGGCTGGTCTCAGAGGGCAAGCATCTTGTCACATGAAGGTCTTCAATGAATAAGGAGGAGACTTTTGCATTCCTAGACAGAGCTACAAGATTGGACTCAATAGTAAGAACCAAGAAATTGACATATTAGCATAGGCTATCCCCTGAAAGGCTGAGCCTGTGGCACAGTATTATAAGGATGTAATGTTAGCAATTTTGTTCAGGTTTAATGTTCACCACCCTAGTGATCTCAAGAGAAGAGCATAGAGATAGGACAGGGCAACTAAGATGAACCCTTGGTTCACATGTAGCTACTCCCTTCCCAGGTATGCTGGCTTTCTCAAAGGACTATTGCAAGTCTTTTCTTACCTAGCTGGAGGCATAGCTCCCACTGTTGCTGGATTTTTCATCAGTCAGGTAAGGCCAAACATCATAAGAAATATTAATAAAAGAAACTGATGGTGTGGTTAGTAGAAGCCAGTCTAAGGTACTGTTAATTCCTTGGTGAGGAAAAAAACCAAAGCTCATGAGTCTGGAGCCCCCAACATGCCTTCATCCCCATCTCTACTTGTAGGGAAATTCCATATTCTGTGGAGGTGGTATGTGAGAGAACACTCGGTGTAGAGAGTTTATGGTTTGTGAATTCATACAAGATGAGCATCTCATATTAAAATCCAGAGTTCCCAGTAATATTCATGGCATCTCTTCTTTAGTAATCATCTGATCATCCGTCGTGGTTTACCTCAGACTGAGGGGGCTCAAGATTTCTGACAGGTTTTTAGTGCTAATATCTTGACTGCTCTGGGCAAACAAGGATGGAGTAGTTTTTCTATCCAGGAAGCGAATAGGTTTTTGGAGATTGATGTGCAAACTGTTTAATGAATGGCAGAGTGAAAGGCTCCCTGCGCCTAACACCCATGTTTCCACATGTTCGCTCTGCCATTCATGAAACATTTGCTCAGAGAAGAAGCTCCTGGGAGCCTGGTGCTGGGATGCTGTTCTTTCAGTCTGAAACCTTCCATCCGGGAAGAGGCACTTTGATATAGTTACAGTGTACAAGGCAAGGTGGCACCTGTTTATTATTCTGGCACCTGTGAGGCCAGTGTGGTCACATTGTTAGAGTCTGCCTCACAAACAAATCCTTGAAAGAAGAGAAGGTAAAAATAAATAATTAAACCTGAAGACTTGAACATAGGCTAAGAATTATATAGATATAAATTTCACATGGGAAAAAAGATGTCTGTGTTAGTTATGAAAATCTCATTTTTAACTTACCCATGACTATGTGTCAGTAACTCAGGGAAAAGATAGGAGATTAATGAAGAAAGGATTTTTGTTTTAGTGAAATCAAGTCCTCTCTTGCTTTCAAAGCTTCCATTCCCTTCTAGTCTCTGAAAGCACGCTGTCACGGATTGGTTAAAAGGTAATTCTCATATAGACCTTGCTTCTCTTGCCACTTAATTGACTGATCAGTTCACTCATTCAACAAACTATTAAATATTAGCCTGTACTAAACCAATTGCTTTAGCAAACACACAAAAGTCTCCCAGCCATACCCCATGAAATCTATATTGAAAAAAGAAAATTGACAGAGAACTAAAGTGAATTATAGATGTATTATTCTGAGAGAAGAGAGTAGGAAACATGGCCGATTTTTTTTAGGGTGTGGTCAAAGAAGAATCTTTGAAAAGGTGACATTAAGCAAGCTCTAGGAAAAAAGTGAGGAGTGACCCAAATGATGGGAAGTGCCTTCTAGCAGAGGGAAGAGGGGGTATGCAGGGCTGGCGTGGGACATGCAGCAGTCTGTTCCAGGAGCAAGATAGGAGCCATGTAGGTTGAGCTGAGTTAGAAGGAGCATCAAGGCACTAAGCCACAACTGTTCTGAACAAAGGGACAAGAAGTAAACCACCATTACTAACAGGTAGCTTCCTGCCTCCAGGATTCAGAGTTTGGCTGGAGAAACGTCTTCTTACTTGCAGCTGCTATTGATGTAGTAGGCCTGCTCTTCTACCTCATCTTCAGCCGAGCAGAGGTACAGGACTGGGCTAAGGAACCGACATTAACCCATCTCTGAGCAAAGTAAGCGATGCGTAAAAAGGCCTGCTTTTGTGCCCACTGGACACCTAAAACCATCTGACTGGAAGAGTCTTCATTTCCAGGATCATTTAAGAGACCCTGACTATGTGATACTACAGGTATTTTTTTTCCTATGCCTGGAGGTTTCACAAAGGAAAACTTATAACTGTGTGCTCCTGAAATCATAGGTGTGTCTGAGGTTCTACAAATCTATACTTTCCCCTGTTGTCACGGTAAAAGCATCAGAGACTAGAGAACAATTTTCCACCAAAGCTAAAGAGGAAGCCAGAAGTCCAGGAGTGATGAGTGGGAATCAAGGAGAATGGTACCATGAACTCTGTAAGCTGTCAGCAAAGAGAACTGACAGCCTGGAAAGCAGGATGTTTGTGAGTTGAAGCTCTGCGCCAGGAGGCCACTCCTGCCAAGCGAGGGGGTTAAAGAGTCACTGTATCTCTTGGTGTGTGTGGGATGTCTTACTGAAAACACACAGGATAAAGAGCAACAAAGAATTAATCCATCATGGAAAAAAGGAATGAACTTTCTTTGACAAATACAAATGGGGTTGTAGAATCCAACCATTCTAGACAACTTTCTGCATGTGGATCTTGGCTTTGAATCAAAACCTCTTCTGCAATATGGACACCACTCAGACACTCTCTGGAGTCCACTGTTCATCCACAGCTTCCTTCCTCCCGATCACTTTAACCTGGGTCCCTCATCTGTATGTAGATCCGTGCAGATCCCTTATATCTTAGTCTTAGTGAGCCTTGTGTGTCTCTGATCTCCTCATGTACTGCTTTGCAGCGTAAGTCTCATCATGGATGCCCTTTGCCTGCTTCTCTGACTCTTATGATCTCAGCCATTGTTCAGTGGGCCCCATTTGTTGTAAAATGTCTCCTAAAAATATATGTGAGATGCGTGTTTGCTTCACTTCATTTCAAATGTCTCTTTTCATTAAGAATCCACATGGGTGACACCGGAACAAGAAAAGAGAACAGAAGTGCTCAAACACTAAATGAATATTAATGAATACATTAGTGTGTATGGAGACGTGCCAGACATCACAATCACGAACAGCTTGTAGTAGATCACTATCACAGGAAGATATATGACTTTAATAAAAGTACCACGAGGGAATGCAAAGTGATAGCGGTGGAATATGGAATAAGGAGGGGCATATCTTACTAAAATAAGGAAGTACCATGCTCTAATTTAAGAGCGGACACCATTACACAGCATCAATTGAGCTGGTATATTTGAAGGTCACTTCACGTAGGAGACTGATGCTAGGAATGTCCTAAGAAGACCCTCTGAGGAGATCTGCAGCATATGAAAAGGTTTGATGGCATGAAAGAAAAAGTGAATAAGAACAGAATGGTCTACAAGAGGTCATGGAAGTATTGAGGTCAAGAACACACAGGGCATTGTGGACCCAGTGAAATAAGAGTGTTAGTCTTTACGTTGAAATCTATGGAGGTATTTTCATGGAAAGGGACACAATCAGGTTCTGATTTTTAGTGGTCACACGGCATAAGAAAGTTGGTTAGGCGGTTCCAGTACAATCCAGGGAGTGCTGGTCCATTGCATGGGGTTGGGGGAGGTGGTAAGAGATAAGCAAGGCAATAGCCTGGCTACATTAATACTCTACGAGAGCATGGTTGATGTCCACAGCATCAGTTCTATTTTGGTTTGGTTTGGTTTGGTGTTAGAACAATTGGGATGCTTGTCACAATGATAGTAATACACTCAATGAAGACCACAAATAGAAACATGGACACAAGGTTTGGATGACACTTGTCACATCTGGGGCCCAGTTATGAATTTGGGAATAATTTAAATATAGGTCATAATTGAAATTTTCAGTATGAATGAGAGTGCCTGGGTAGACAGTATGACATAAGAAGAGAAAGTCTATGACTACTCTTTCAGGATTCCCAGTGTTCAATAGTCAGCTACATTGTGATTAGAGAAAGAGAGGGAGGTAGGTGTGGGAAAGGATAGAGGGAAAAAGGAGGGAGGAAGCAAAGTATAGAAGTAAAACCAAGAGATTAGCATTAAGATGGAGACCTAGAAAGAATGCATTACAAAAAGGAGTGAACAGTCAGTATGGCACCAATCTTCAGAGGTCAGGCTGATGGGAAGAAAGCAGAGTGAGGAGAAGGGAGTCCACTCCTGAGACTTTGGAGGCAAACGAGTGGGAGGAAAAGATGAGAGGATGCCAGATCGGACACAGTGTAGAACAAGCTTGTTGAAGACCCCAAGGAAGAGCTAGCTGAGAGATGACAGTGGCATAAGCGGAAGCATCAACAATGAATGCAAAATTCCTGGGGAAGAGGTGAGAAAGGAGTGGTGTGACCCAAAGTCTAGCTAGGAAGATAAGGAGGATGGAATGAAGGAGGCCTTGCCTTTTCACTGACAGTCCAAGGTCACATTCATATTTGCTAGTGAGAAATCCAAGGTGGGTTTCATTCTTAGTATCTTTTTTTTTTTTTCTACTTGAAAGTACAGAGGATGCCTAAGTGGTTTGTGGGTAAGACAAAAGCTACACTGTTCTTATTCGACAGGCAAAAAGAGACATGGAAGAGATGCCCTGCATGTGGCCAGCCAAGGTCTTTGCCTCCCCTACAACACCTGGAATACCCACATTCTTCCTCTTCTGGCCCATTACGGCGGTTCCCACTACTCAGCCTGAATGTAAACCCAGAAAGTTCAGAAGCCAGGGCATGCATTATTTGAGACATCTTTAGCAAAGTGTGAGATTCTGTTTACAATAAATGCCAATAAATGTTTGATAAGCCCCTTATTGGAGAAGTTCTGGGATGGTATAAAGACCAGTTGGGGCTTCAAAAGGAATGGGAAAGAGTCCTAGTTTCTTTCCTGTTCCTGTGACAAATACTATGACCAAAGCAAGTTTTGGGAAGAATGTATTTATTTGATTTACATTTCTAGGTTATAGCCCATCATTGAGGGGAGTCAGGGCAGGAACTCAAGCAGGCACATGAAGCAGAACACACAGAGAAATGCCTTTGCCAGTTCAGTTGACAGCTCAGACTTCCTGGCTAGTTTACAAGTTCATATTTTGCTAGTTTTCCTATACAGCCCAGGACCATCTGCTTCTGGGTGGTGCTGACCACAATGGGCTGGACTCTCTTGCACCAGTTAAAAATCAGCCAATCCCCCATAGACATGACATAGGCCAATCTAATTTATCAATACTTTGAGATTCCCTTCACAGGTGGCTCTAGGCTATGTCAAGTTGACAGTTAAAGTTAATAAGGACAAAAGAAAAAGAAACCAATTTTGTAGAAACCCTGGTAATTAAGGTTGCAGTCTACCATGTCCGGATAGTTCCTCTGCGCTTGGAGCAAAATAGAGGACTCTCCTTATCAGCAGGGCTTCCTCTTCTTTGACCTTGTCGGGGGAGCACAATCCCTCATACCCTCTCCATGGGAATGGTCGAGTAGATCTTGGCAGACCTACACGTTCAACTTCTCTTTCCCAGATAAGAATCCACCTGGAAAGTACCTGGGATTTCCGGAATGTTTCTCCATGCAAATGAAGCATTCCTAGTACTTCAAACTCTAACCAATGATGATTTTACAAGTGTTCTGAAAACTCCTTCCCACTTTCCAAGTTTCATATCTAGTCCTTGTCTATCCTGAATAAAGTATATGCATATAAGTCCAACCCGAATAAAGATGTGTGCACAAGCTAAGGCAGTTTAAGAGAGCTGTTTCCTTAAAACCCTTAGAGAAGGCCTTTTCCTCACCAGCACTCTCTCCCAGAGGGACCAGGATCCTGCAGACCCCACCCATTCCAGACTCCACTTCATCCCTCCAGCCTGGGGTGTAGGGGCACCAAAAGACCATAAGGGAGAAAGCAGCACATCAGAACCACAGCTGGTTCCCAAGATGCATACCACAAATTTTGCCCCAAATTTATATGCATTGATTTCAAAGCCCACAGGCTCTTTCTTATGGTATCAAGAACTTAGGGGTGACACCATCATTCTCTTTGGCAATCCTGGAATTGACCCAAGTCTCATTAAGGTACAGAGTAAGCTATCCATGGCCTTCATTAATCTATCTTTTCCCCTCCCATGACTCTTGCATTTCTTTTTATTGTTGTTGTTGTTTCTTTTTTCTTTTTTGAAATTTGCTTATTTTTATTTTATGCATACAAGGGTTTTGCCTGAATGCATATCTAGGCACCATGTGTTTGTAGTGCCCATTAAGGGCCAGTAGATGAATGATGGTTGTTAGTTGCCAGGTTCATGCTGGGAATCAAACCTAGACTCTCTGAAAGAGCAGTCAGTCTTTTTAACTTTGCCAGTTCCTCCCTATTTTTTGTTTGTTAATCAATCATCTTTAGGACCTACATAGAACAAGTTTGATTTCTCCCTGAGCCTATCAAAGAAGAAACTGATTTTTTAAAATATTTTTTTCCAACTGGGCCATTCTGAAAGAATACAAATAATTTGAGATTCTTCAAATGGTTCTCATATTTACAACAAAGAGGAGTAAATGTTGAAGATCATTTTTAAAAAATGGGAAAAAGTAACCAAACAAACCACAAACCAAAATGCTTCTTCCTGAAGTTGTAGAGTAAAATTTTGTCTTATATTTGTTTATTGGATCATAGAGGAATACAGATAAATAAATCCCCCTTCAAAGTCAAAAGTATAACTTGTTACCTACAATACACAGTGCAAAAAGAATCACTCAGATGAAAGTGGGTGAGACTGACCCGTCAGGAGCATCATGCTACTCTTCTCCAGGTGTTTGTGACTCTCCCAGGACCTTCAGTTCCATGCAGGTTCCTCTTCCTTTCAATAAGGAAGCTGACCTTACACTTCTCAGGTGCTCATTTTTTTTTTTTTTTTACTAACTTTTGTAGAAAAAGGAAACAAAACACATAGAGATGTCACTCGAGAGTCCTTGAACCCAGAGAGTGCTCCAACACTTCAAAGACATTAGTGTAGGCTAGAAGATTTTTCTCAAGTTGTCTTTCTTGTCCAATGAGAGGTTATCAATGCCATTTTCACATGTCTTCCCTGCAGACATAAAAATAAATATATGTGCCAGGTGTTCACTTACCACCTTTCTCTGCCCCGCCCCGCCCTGCCCCAGGAAATGTATGTAAAACTATCTGAGCTACTGTAGCGTTTTGTAGGTTCACTCTCAGGTACTACTTCACTCTCAGGTTCAATCTCAGTACTGAGGATACTCAGTACTATGTGTGGAGGCTGCATCCCGAAAACAAACCAACCAAATTAAAAACCCACTGTGGCCGTCAGAGTTGGCATCCCTGTAGTTTGATATTGCTGCTCTCAAAAACAGCACATTGCATTCATCGTAATAATAGATACATTCTCTCTGTCCCCAAATTCCAGTTCTTAATAAACTAATTTGTTCTTAAGAAAATGAAAATAAAACCTTTCTTGGTGATTCTCACTGAAGCACCGTCTGCCCTTTCTGAGAACCATCACTGCCACCTATAGGGGTTGAAGGGTTGCTATCTGACAGTCTAGGATGAGTTTGGCCTTTGCCCGTAAGTAGGCATCCATATCGGCAACACTGTATTCATGCATCTTCTCCAGAACCTGGAAAGAGGTTGCAGGCAGGATGCAAAACCAGTGTACACAGGGTGCTAATTGGAGCAAGAGTGAAGAAAGCACACATTCTGTTCTGTTTTGTTTTTGCGGTTGGGTTTTTCCGCTTGGTTAACTTGATTTTGTGTTTGTTATTTTGAGACAGGGTTTTACTGTGTAATCCTAGCTGGCCTAGAACTCACTATAGAAACAGCCTGAGCTCAAACTCAGAGATACGCTGGCCTCTGCCTCCTGAGTGTTAGGATTAAAGGTGTATGTCATTGTGTCCAGCCCTGTTCTAGTCTTCTTTAAATTAATTTTATTTATTTTTAACTTAAAGATTTCATTGTACATATTCAATGTATACTTATGTATCACTATGCTACATAAGAACGGCTGCCCATAAGCAAGTAACGAGCATTGTGTGCATCTCCTCCATGCCTGCATCTCCTCTACTTTGTCCTCCTCTTTCCCAGTTTGTCCTCATTGTTTCCCTAGATGGCTGTGCTAGAATTTTCATGGCCTCTGTACAGATATGATTTTATATATCTGTATGCCTTTCTTTTCCATTTAGACATTTTTAGTCTTGTGTGCATGTGTATTTAAGTTTTACATGTCAATTATACATTGCCTAATGCCTGTCTAACAGCACCTTGTAGGCAGGACAGAGCATTCATTTGCTGCGATGATTGCCATGCATTGTATCTAGGGAGGGGAAATGCTGCAGGTATGGGAACACCTTTCAACAACGTTGTTACTGCCTTGACCATGGATTTTTGTCTAAGAAGTTTACCTCTGTTCTCCTACTGTGAAGTGGTCTATTTGTGGCAACATGGTGAGTCCTTGCATAATAGACTGAACTGACATTGTAATGGTGCCTTGGGTGTAGTGGGGGAACACATAGCAGACATATAACCTCAAAGTGAAGCTCTGAGAGAGTTGAGGTACAGAAAGGCTTTGCAACAACTTGAAAATGCCTGCTTTTGCCTGAAGGTCTGAACGATAAAATTGTGCCTGTCCTTAAATCTGGTTATAGAGGCACTTTCATGAAACCCAAGCACTCAGAAGTGGAGGTAGAAAACTCATGAGCTTCAGGCTAGCATGGGCTACATAGAAAGTTCAAGGGTAGTCTAAACTATACTTACTGAGATATTATATTTAAAAAAAAGAAAATGTGGGCGTTAGTGCATGCACGCACACACAGAGTAACTTCCACAAAACCCAAAAATATACCCCTCAAGCCAAGCCCAACCAACAAAGTACCAAATCAGAGATCTTTTCTCTTGTCCCTTGCGTTCAGTTTTGTACTAAAGGTTCTGTTTTTTTGTTTTGTTTTGTTTTAGTTTTTCGAGACAGGGTTTCTCTGTATAGCCTTGGCTGACCTGGAACTCACTATGTAGACCAGGCTGGCCTCGAACTCAGAAATCCGCCTGCCTCTGCCTCCCAAGTGCTGGGATTAAAGGCGTGCGCTACCACCGCCCGGCTTTACTAAAGGTTCTAAGCAGAGCAATTAGAGAAGAGGAAGAAAAAAAAAAGGTTATCCAGATTGGAAA
Source organism: Arvicanthis niloticus (assembly GCF_011762505.2). Taxonomy (NCBI): domain Eukaryota; kingdom Metazoa; phylum Chordata; class Mammalia; order Rodentia; family Muridae; genus Arvicanthis; species Arvicanthis niloticus. Next base: position 38,002,886 of record NC_047665.1, read on the forward strand.
CTGAAGAAATTTTTTTTATATTCATAGATAGCAAAATAATTTAACTAGAAGTTTGACAATATCCACCACAAACTAGTAGAATAAACTTAATAAAACCATAGGGCAGGAAATGTACAAAAGTTAATTGTACTCCTATTGTCTTTAATATAAACATTAAACTGAGAAAACAATTCCATTTAAAATGGCATTTAAAAATCAGGCACAGTGATGTACATTAGTGATGTCAGTGCCTGAGAGGCTGAGGCACAAGAATCTCATGTTCCAGGCTGGTCTGCCTGGACTCCACAGTGATCTTGAGGCCCTCCCACCACCACACACTGGATCAAGTTCTTACACAGGAATTCTTGGGTAACACACTCAGACCAAAGTGCATTCACATCAATGGCAGAAAAGACAGTCGAGCAGCGGCTCGGACATACCATTGGCTTATCAGCAACTGCATCTCCCCTCCAAGCAAGCAGCCAAGAGCAGCAACAAAACCTCTTTGATTCCATATTTCTTTCCAAGAGTAATTGTCTATTCTGACTGTTATATTTCCTTATATCATATTCTCTCCTTCCTTCCTTCCTTCCTTCCTTCCTTCCTTCCTTCCTTCTTTTCTACTGATAAAATGAACAACAGAAAACTACAGAGAACAAATACTTGGCTCAAGGGTTTGCAAGCCAAGAGCCTGAGTTTGATCCCCTGAAACTATGAAAGAATGCACACTATTGAGACATAACTTGAACACTAGGGAAGCAGAGACAGGAAGATCAGTGGGCCTGATTGGTCAGCCAGCAGACTCTATTGTACTGAAAGCCAATAAGAGATCTTGTCTCAAAAGAGGTGGGCAGCATGAGGATGACATTCCAGGTTGTCTTTGGCTTCCATATACACAGGCATCTGTGTGCACAGAAGCCCAGACACACATGTGCACTCACTTTTCCCAGGCATTAAAAAAAATAAAAAGCAGGCTCACAGTCTTTTTGTCTCCCTTTCTGTGAAACACTGATAGATGATGGTAGTTATTGCAACGGCCTCTTGATTCAATGGGGCTCAAAACCAGGGCTATTTCACAACTGTAAATTCTAATCCACGAGTCATTTCTTCTCCTGGTTATTCACTGTTCATAGTTTATATGGAAAGCAGAGTACCAGATTCTCTCCCTTAGCCGACCTCTTCTCTTTATCCTTCATTCAAAAGCTGTTTTAGCCTGGATCACCTTTATGATATAGCTCTTGCCTATCCCAGTGGTGGGTTTTAGATACCATGTAATTTAAGTCCTAGAGAGCACTTTGCAGAAATACTATTTCCTTCACCACAACACTCCACATTTCCTAACCCTTATTCTATGTTCCTGGAGAGTATTCCTCATTTCTCTTGCATCTTTCTTCACTGTTCATTTTTCAAGCTCAGTTTCCCAAATTTATATAGCAACTCTGATGTCTCCCCAGAATTCCAGAGCAGGCTACCACTGGGTAGTGGTGTCAGCATTACTGTTTCAGATTTAGCGTGCTCCCCGGCCCCCAGCCTGTGGCTCTGACTGCTCTCCATCTCAACAATTCATCTTCCGCTGCTCTAGTCCCTCCCACATCTTCAGTTTCAACACTGTCCTTAATCTGATACTGTCTCACCTTCACAGCCGTGTGGTCTTTGTTTCTTTAGCCCAGTCCTGAATTTCTCCTTTAGCAAATAGAAGGTAGAAAGCCAGGCATGTCACGTTAATGCCTGCCATCAAGAAGAAGATTTTATGCCAAGCATATTCTGGATCCTGAGGGATTAAGATACAAAGTAAGTATGAGTGACTGATCTTGATCTTCTGTCTTATAACACTTAAAATATAGCATTAAAATAATATGTAGAGTCAACACAGGTCACTCAAGCATTCAAAAACTTATAAATAACCAAGAAATTAATCATTTCACTCTACATAAGTAATTGCTTTTGTCTTTCTATACATACAATTCTGTTTTTTACCAGCTTGCTTGCTTCTCTCTCTCTCTCTCTCTCTCTCTCTCTCTCTCTCTCTCTCTCTCTCTCTCTCTCTCTTCTTTCTGTTGTTGTTATTTTGTTTTTGAGTCACACTTTCTCTGTGTATCCCTGGATGTCTTGGAACTTGTTCTATAGACCAGGCTGGCCTCAAGCTCATTTATCTGCTTGCCAGCCGCTGTCTTCCAAGCACTGAGATTAAAAGTGTGCCAACACTATCTGACAATATATCAGTTTCTTATAATTCATGTATCTTTTTTCTCATGATTTATTTTTTTAAACTTCCTTTCTCTTTCGAGATATCTTACATAGACAACAGTATGCTGTATCACATAAGCATGTATAGACAGGTATGTAGAGAGAAAGTATGTTTTCAAATGCAGTTGTCAGATTTAAATAATTTTCTATGCTCCATAGCTTTTATTTTTATCCAAAGTATATGCAGTAATTATTATTTTGCTATAATGCCTCTCATGTAGTTTTATATTTACCAGGGCAGTATTCTGATACAATTAAGGGAACATGTTCCAGGTTTTCTTCTTCAAGGCATTGGTGGTGTTGGATGTTGGCACACACCTGACATCTCAGCATTGATGAGGCAGAGGAAGGCAGAGAGATGCAAGGAAGAGGCCAGCATAGAATACATAGTGAGTTCCAGGTCAGCCAGGCCCACACAGTGAGGTTCTGTCTCAAACAAAACCCCCAAAACAAAACAAAACAACCCCCCCCCCCAAACTCCCCAGTTATTCTTGGCCCTTTAGGAACACACACATGCCAATTGTATAAAAACACTATAATTTCCCACAAAAAAATAATTTAAAGTTTTGACTGGAATTATATTGAACCAGCAGCTCTTATAACAGAATTAGATTGTATTCTTATAACAGAATACAATCTCAAGTCTTTTAACGTAAGAAAATGGTGTATCTTGCCATTTATTAATTTTTAAAAATTTTCTGTAAAAACTAGCCCCTGGTTTTCTCCGTAGATATGTAAATAATTCATTAAATATATTCTTAAATATATGATTTTTATTTTAGAGCTAAAAATAATATACTAAAATTATGTTGTGTTATTTATGCAGATATTTAGAAAACAATCCATACAGATTTACGCTATTTACATATTTATACTGTCGTCAGGAACCAGGTCACCTCCACCTCGATGTATTTCGGTTTACTTCCTTGAGGCTCACCTGAGTCTCAGCACTCCTGAAGACCCCACATTTGGGTTGGCATTTTCTGCCACCCAAATGACCGAAGGCAGATTTTGAGGATTGGCTATTTTTTTTCTGGTCACCTTTTTTTTTTAGATGCAGCCCTTGAAAAATCTCCAGCTAAAATGTTTGGTTTACTGGGTCTCCATCCTTCACACGTGGGAGAGCACTCCCAAATTCAGAAGTCCTTTTTACAATAGAAGTCCTTTTTACAATTCCTTGAGTTTCTGCTTCTTGCAAACATTGCCTGCTATTGCCTCTGCATCTTCAGCTTGCTCAAGTTTCACTGAAAACCTCCTTCCAGTTTCCAGCCTTAACAACTGTTTACCTTAAGAAAATTGACCCAAACCATTCACTCTTCCATTGATAGAAGCAGAGTCCTTATAGGTTCCTTTTGTTTATGTTACATCTGATATTTCTATTTTTAATTTGTTATATTGTTGACCACAGGGGTAAATAACATTCCTTGACAACTGTCATGCTTCTGACATCCTTTGTCTCTCCTTTCACTTCTTTAAATGCCTGCATCACTTCCAGTATCTTTGAGGCTCTAATTCTGTGTTTGTTGTTTGTTTCACATTTCAAGTGTTTTGTGATTTATTTTCAATGTTGTATCATATGGACTGAAATCCCATGGAGCATGAATTTGCTCCAATCAGAAAGCTCAGGTCTTGTAAAACAATGCTCGGCATGTGACATTTAGAAGAACAGGCTTTGGTGGGGCCGGAAAGATGGGTTAGGAGTTCAGAGCACTAGATGCTTTTCTAAAGGACTGAGGTTCGCTATTTCTAGCATCCACACACTGTCTCATAATGGATTATAACTCCAGTTCCAGAAGATATTACATTGTTGTTCAGACTCTGTGGCTGCCAGCCGTGCACATCATCGTACACAGGCACATATAAAGAAAAATCACCCATACACAAATAAAAAAAAAAATAATTTGGGGGAGGAACAGGATTTGAGTGTGGACCTCAGACTCTTGTTGGCTTATTGTTTCATGTGCTCAGGGGGCATTTTATTCAATGTTTCTCTTCCCTCACGCTTAAGCAAAGGCAGGATTTTTTCCTGGGCAGAGAACACTTTGCAAAGTTCTGAAATTTCATTTCCTCACACCTTTGAGAAGTTAACAGAAAAGTTAGCTCAGCCGACAGAAATTAGGAATTGAACAGACTCAGTGGAAGAGCAGGGTGTGGCTGGCTCTGTGCTCAGCAAGAATCTGACCCCAGTTGCCTTGAATTTCCCTTCTCTAGTGAGGCCATCGCTCCTACAGGAGTTTCTATAGATCTGTCGGTGTCTTCTGCTTTTATGACATCATCCTAAGTATGAAAAGCAGGATTTTGGTGGCTCGTCTATGAGCAATGTGGCCACATGTATGACCGCCTCACCCTGGCCCATGTGCTGTGTGTGAGAACAACTGAAGGAATTCCCAACACAGCTACTCCACTTGGGCACTTTCCTCACAAGCAAACCAGTTTATGAGCTAGTTCAGTTGATAGGGGACAGGGGTTGGAATAGATGAGAAGCCTTTTGTATTCTACACTGTAAAGGATTCTTTTGTCCTCCATGTTGCAGAAAGGAATCTGCACATGCATACTATCAATAACTTAGACTGCGTATGTACAGTGCTAGCAGCTGGCTGTTCTGAGTGAACACTGTAGCCCAGGTATGTGGGAAGCAGCTCCGTTCTTGCCATTACGAGGTGGCGCTTGGCATAGGCATTGCTTGAGAGAAAAGACAACCCCATATATGGAGTTGTATGCGCTGAGAGGTGTGGTTACCTGATCACCCCACCTCACATCATTGAGAATGGCCAATCACCAGTGACTTCGTGGCAGCTGCTGATAGGATGAAGGCAATGCTTATAAGGGGCTGTGGGAGCTGGGGAGGGAATAGAAGAGAAAAGAGGAAGAGAAGAGAGAGAAGAAGCTCACTGTACAGGGATAGCTGAATAAACCGCTTGAAGAAGAACACGGTTGCTGTTGCCTTATTCTGTGGGTAGCGACAAGTGGTGCCGAAACCTGGGAACCACCAAAACCTCTCGGGACATGTTCAGAACTTCTTGAGGTTTCAGGACAGTAGACTGGGTAAGTTCCCAGGTAAGTGGGACAAGTTAGGTTCTCGGGTAGGAGACAAGATAGGTTCCCGAGTTGAAAGTGAAAGTTGAAAGTGACAGTTGAAAGTGACAGTTGAAAGTGAAAGTAGGTTCCCCATTAGTGGGACAAGTCAGGTTCTTGGAAGAGACTATAAAGTTCCCAGGTAAGTGGGTCAAGGATAAGTTCTCGGTTTAGAGACTATAAAGTTCCTGGTTCTGGGACAAGTTAAGCAGAAAAATCGAAAGGAGTGGAGCTTAAGAAGGCTACTTTGGAAAAGTTCTTACAGGCTGTGGATGAGGTTTCGGTTTCTGGAAAGGATCTTAAGATGGCCAAGGAATATCCAAGAATGATAATGTTAATTGATTTAACTTTTAAAATGGGTGTGATTTTGAGTTGTATAGTTATATTTTTCCTCTGGACAAAAGGTCAATGTATAGGTTTTTCTGGTTACTGGCTTAAGGAAAGGCTAATTTGGGAAAAAAGGTTTTTCTATGAGTTTTTTGATGAGGTCATTAAGGTAGTAGTTATATCTTCCAGAATTATATGGATCAGATATGACAGAGGTAGGCCTCCAGAAGACTAGATTCCAGAGAATCAAACAAAATAATTATCTTGATACTAAAAGTTGTTTTGAGATTTGTATATTACAGAATACACAGCTTTGGTGAATGAATCTTATCACCTGCATATTCACTGATGCCCTGTACTTCCAGCTGGATGCAACACAGGCACCAGAGGCTTATCAATTTACCATTTCCCTCATCCCTCTTCTAATATCTCAACGCCCATGTTCAGCTTGAAGAAGTTAATGAAGAGACGGTGCCCCAATTCCCTGAACTTGGGGACTGAGGTGGTTAATATTAGACTATCTTTCTAGGGAAAAGTAATGGTTTTATTGGAACAGGAAAGAAGAGGTAAAATTGATTACACAGCTATAATCTATTGGTAGAAATCTGTATAATTGTTACTAAGTTGATGCAAATTCAAGGATTTCATTGGTATAATTTCTTCTATTGAAAATTTGTGGGTACAAGGCTTATGCAGGCCTGCTTAACACCTGGCCAATATTTAGATTGGAAAGCCTATTTCATAGAATATTCAGCTGAATATGTGGCTCAAAATCAGGGAGCCGGACAGCAACAATGGGATCAGGACATGCTTTTAGGACAAGGTAGATGGACCATCTTGAATATCAGAGAGAAAAAGGGTTTTGAAAAGCAGTTGTTCTCTCTCTGGGTTGTATCAGCAAAAAAAGAATGAAAAGGCTGTTTCAGAGCTCTCCTAAGAACAAGAGAAAATTCAGGAGACATCTTGAGTTTCTCTCTTCCACAGGAGAAATCCTTAGTTCTGCTTTCTTTGTTTATTGTCTTGTCCTTGGTACACCAATGTCCATGTGTGTCTATGTTTTATGGTGTTCTATGTTTCAGGTTCAAAAGAAAAGATCGTTAAAACTTCTTGATCCAGCCTTTGATCTAGTTTACCTTGGTTTGAAAGGCAGTCTTAATATGCACAGCAGAGATTGATAAGTTACTCTACACCTGTAGCTAAGAGTTGACTTGAGCTGGAAAAACCTTTCCAGAAACTGATTGTCAGCATAAGCTGCTTTTAAAAGGCCCAGCAGCTTTTTGGCTTCTATGATAAAGAAGAGTTGTCTTTCTTAGAAAAATCTCAGTGACAAGGTGCTTTTCTCTTGAAATTACAGCTAGAAAGACAAGAAAATTTTGTTTGGTCTAAATATGAAAATTTGTAGGGAAATAGGAGGACCTTTATCTAATGCAGGGCTAGCCGCTGCTGTGATGCAAATGACTCAAGGTACAGGTGCAGCAAATAATAATGCGTGCTTTAAGTGCGGGCAACCAGGACACCTGAAGCGTCAATGCCCATAGCTGCAGGGTAATCAGGATCAAAGAAACCGAACTCCAGGCTTATACCCAAAGTGCAAAAAGGGAAATCATTTGGAGGCACCATCAGCTATGACCCTGTTTAGGACACGCAGGGATTTTGGTATCACTGCCGCCATCGTGACACCTATTGCAGTGTCAGCTACTGCTGCTACTGCAGCAGGCCAATGTGGCTATGGCCCTGGATACACAGAGGCAGATTAATTCTCAATTGAGAGCTGGCATTATGCTGGTGAATCAAAGAGTGGATCTAGTCCAGGAGCAAGTAGACGTGCTCATGGAATTAGCTCAGTTGGGCTGTCAGTGGAAGTATACAGGTCTTTGTGTGACATCTGTAAGATATGAAAATGCAAGTCAAGCAGCTCATTTGTCTAGAAATTTGTCTCAGTATTTTACAGGAAATTGGACAGAAGATTTTGATGGCTTGATGCAGAAGCTGCGGCTAGCCATAGTGCACGTGAATTCCACCCGTGTTGACCTATCTCTTGCTGAGGGCCTGGCCTCCTGGATCCGATCTGCAATGAACCACCTAAAAGAATGGGTGGGAATTGCAGCCCTTAGCTTTTGCCTTGTTCTTGTCAGTTGCCTAGCACTATGGTCCATTCTGAAGATGCATATGCAACAGCACAATGCTAATGCCATGATTGTTCAAGCATTTACTGCTATTGAAGGAGGCCAGTACCCGCAAATCTGGCTAAGCTATTTGAAGAGCTCTGAGATGTAACATGCAGCAGGATGTAGGGTGTAGCACTGCAGAGGGCGCTGTACGCCCTTGGACATATGTCTGACTGCATACAGGTTTTGCCCTAGTTCCTGTCCCCTGGAAAACAGCATCGGGTTGGGTCACCCATGGTAACCATACTGTAGACGGCAGGTGGTGAAAATGGGGTTGACAATCTCCCTTCAAATACAGGGGGTCAGACCTCTATGTCCTTCTGCTTGCATAAAACAAAAAAGGGGGCGCTGTGGGAAGCGGCTCCACTCTCGCCATTACAAGGTGGCGCTTGGCATAGGCATTGCCTATGAGTTGTATGCGCTGAGAGGTGAGGTTACCCGATCACCCCACCTCGCATCATTGAGAAAGGCCAATCACCTGTGACTTCGTGGCAGCTGCTGATAGGATGAAGGCAATGCTTATAAGGGGCTGCGGGAGCTGGGGAGGAGAGAGAAGAGAAGGAGAAAAGAGAAGCTCACTGTACAGGGATAGCTGAATAAACTGCTTGAAAAAGAACACGGTTGCCATTGCCTTATTCCGCGGGTCGGACGTGGGTAGTGACACAGGTAAAGAAGGAGCACATGGTGGATATAGGCAGACACTATTTAGATACTGTTTAAAGAAGTGCCTGGGCTCGGGCTCCGAGAGAATAAGGGGAAAGTGCAAGGCCCAGACATCACAAGTCTCAGAAATGTTGCTGATCACCTGACCAGCAGCGCAAGACTGACCTCCAGACTGATTGACTGCCTCCTTGTAAAAGCAGCTGGCTGCAGGTTTGCTGAGGCTACTGACCCATTGCCTTCTCAGATGACTGAACCCCACACTGTGAGGAAAGTGCTACTTAAAGATGCAGTTCCTGCCTCTGCTCACAGCTTCTGTGGTGGCAGGGAGCATGACCTCTGGTATTGCAGATGCAGAATGAGGTGCAGTCCTTTCTCATTACACAATTAAGCCAGCATGCCCATCCTGGATCTGCAGGTTTTGGATAATTGTTCATTTAGCCTCGGCAGCCAGTGGCCCTATGATCAGTCACCTCTCTGGAATCAATTTTTCTGAATCTCTAAAATGTTCTCTTGGTTTTGTTTTTTCAAGACAAGGCATGTATTTTAAGATTTATTAGTGTGTGTGTGTGTGTGTGTCATGCATGTGTCATGACGTGGATGTGGAGGTCAGAGGAAATGTTTGTAGAATTGGTTCTCTCCACCTTTATGTGGATTTGGGGGTTTGAACAAGGTTGTCAGGCTTGTGCAATAAGCAGTGTCCTCACTGAGCCATCTCACCAGCCAGAAGCATGCATTTTTAGTAACTTTAAGTTGGCAGAATATTTCAATTGTGTCCATCATGAAGATTTTAAGTAATTCTGTAACAATTGCAGATACATGCCTGCCTTAGTAGACATGACAGTGTCCCTCAACCTTTTGCTCTGTGCTGTCCTAATTTTAGTCTCATTTCTGATAAAACTTGTTACTTCCACTACCTTCACTCAGCCAAAATCCTGTTTCAGGAGCTACATGTTCCCTATTGAAACCAAAGAGACTCACTTCCTTTTAGATAATTAAAGAGTTCCCAACACTAACAACATGGACAGAGAGAAAGAACAGATTGTAGAATCAGAACACCATCTGATTTCATCGAAGTTGTCTTCAAATGACATGAAAACTCATCTACTGTTGGCATCTCCTCCCTTTTGTGGTGTGTTTTGTGTGGGGGGGGGGGGAGAGAGAGAGAGATTCTCTTCACAAAATAATGAAAAAATAAGTGTGTATCTGCATGATACTTACCTGATTAAGGATCAATCCAGCAATAGTTGAAGAAATTAGGCCCCCAAACATTCCAATTAAAGCTGTGACTGCCTTAAGAAATCCATAATATCTGTACAGAAGGGAAAGAGAACACAGATAGAAGATGGTTCAAATTCTTTAGGCAAAGTCACCCAATCCAGTGAGACCAGGGGAGGGATGGAGGAATCCTATTGCTTACGTTCATTAACATGGTAACACCATTCTAATTGTTCTACAGCATCAGAAAGGTTGACCTTAGCAGTAAAGAATCTATGATATCATAGAAATGGGAGAGCGCTTAGAGTAAAACCCGACAGTGTTTGAGACTTCTAAGTACAGCCGAAAACATTCAGAAGGCAGGATGGGCTTCTCGTAGGAACTGGATGGAGACTGATTGACTGCAGGACTGTGTTCACTTGGTCTCATCATATAGACCCTGAACCACAGACCCCAAGGATAACTGCCAGTCCCTGGGTGGGAAAATGAGAAGGCCCATTGAATGTTTATGAGTAGCTATGACTGGCCAATCCTGGATGTTTATAGCAACCTTAGAGGGAAATGAAGAAGTAAACAAGGAAGTCACAGTTTGTCATAGACCAAGGAGAGAGCAAGTTCACCAGCCATGGAGGGGTGAGTTGGTGCTTAGTCAAGAAGAGTTTGGTTCAGGCTTGGGAGCTTTGGCCCTTTAGCCCAGCGTTAAAGGTTCTGTGTTAGAAGGTCTTTCCTCTCATGAGCAGGAGAGTCTTCAGGCTCTTATATCCTTTGGTCTATACTGTATCTGCTTTGTCTTTACCTGTTCAGTGTGGGAAGAGGATAGAGCTTTTCTTTTAGCATATAGGCCTCTGCTCAGGAACACTGTGAGGCCGCAGATTGGAATTTTGAGCTGAGTCATGGGAGAGGTGGAGAGTACATTCTATTAGGATAGTGTCCTAGTCACTGTCCTATTGTGAAGAATACTTAAGCTCCTGAGCAACAGCAGAGATTGGTGGTGGCAGGAACCATTAGCTGGCCTCAAGTTTCTGCAGTTTACCTGTTTGCCGTAGCAACAAAACCCTTGGATGGAGTTGGAGCCAGCTATGACCTTTCTGAGCTCTTGTTACTTCTATCTTTATGAGCTTATAATAATACTAGTTTACAGGCACACAGGCACATGCACGCACACACACAGTCATTTCCTATCATCATAAAGGTTATATTTTTTCTTTTAATCTTAATATAAATGGAAACACTTGTATGGGTCCCTAAAAGTATTTAAGGTCCTCTCGAGGATTGTCTTTTGGGAAACTGATGTGAACCTGTTGTTCTATATTCCCAGCATCCTGTACAGCTGAAGAATTAAACATGGGTTGGCTTTAGAGACAAATAGAGATGGTGAGAACTTCTTAAAGCTGTTGCTTGATTTGGACTTTCTTCTTTTCCTTTCAGTGGCAGACATGCACCAGAGAATACATTCTGGGTGAGCACAGTCATGCTGAGTAAACTGCAGCTTGCTTTATGATTCTGAATGTTTGTCAAATTTGGTCAAGTCTTACAGACCATTGATAATTACGTAAACTCAGTTCTTGTTAAGTCCTTACTATGTCAGTTAGGATAGACATGTTCATTTGTTCTTCTAATCATCAATATCATTTCCAACTTTTTGTCTTCCTCTTATTGTGGATAATTTGTGGATAATTTATCCCCAAAGTCCCTTACTTGTAACTGTGTCTAATTATTTAAGTGTGGTTCAGTAGAACCTCTTAATTTTTTGAACTCCCCCAGTTCATGATGAATATAAATAAATATGTATGGGCTGGCAAGATGGCTCAGTGGTAAGTGCAGTTGCTGTGCAAGTCTGGCAGCCTGAGTTCAACCCCTAAGGTGGGAGGAGGAAAGTGGCTTTACAAAGTTGTCCTCTGACCACCACGTACACACAAACACACATACACACACTCACATCAATAATAAATAAATAAATGCAATTTATGGGTTTGAGCAAAAGTAGAAGTCTGATACACGTATTTTTACAATTCTGAAGTACATTTTAAAATTTCTACTGGTGCTTCTTGGACTAAACTTTATTTTTACTTTTTATTCTACTTTTTATTTTATCTGGTATTATGATAGCATTGCCAGGCTTCTTATTATTTCATTGACTTTTGAATCAGTTCATTTAATCTGTGTCTTCTTGGGAGCAAAGCCATATTTCCTTGTAGATTTAATTTAACCAGTGCAAGAAATAAGGAAGTAGGGCACATGACATGAGGGTTCATTGTCCCAGCAATTTCCTTTTAAATTCCTTATGTAACCACAAGATGGAGCACCTCCCTGCCATAGGCTGGCAGGTATGAGCTTTCTCCTGCATCTCACAGTCCCCTACCAACAGTGGGGGTTTGATACCAGAAAGCATGAGAAGCTTTAAATTGATTGAATTTAAGACAGATTTTTGTACAATGCTCAGCTGGTTTAAAGTATTTTGTAAGAAATGCAAAAGAAAGAGAGAGAGAGAAAGTAAGAACATTGCAGTGAGTTTTGTTTGTTTGTTTATTTTTTGTTTTGTTTTAGTTTGTAATGATTTAATACTTGAGTGTAAAATGATTAAATAAAATTTGAACAAAATTAAGATGTCTGAACTATGGTGCAGTCCACTGTGGGAGGGAAGGAGCATTCAAAGGCATGTAATCCCCTTACTGATTAAAACAGCTAAAATAATTGAAATTGCTATTGCAGCTGCCTTAGGAGATTGCATCACTGCCTCACAGCACCACAGATCACCCTAAGAACCTGCTGGTAACAACTGCTCCCATCACCCCCCAAAGGCTTGGCAGCTACTGCATTTGCAGGCCTTCCCTGTCTCACTCAGACTTGTTCTCTCAATGTTTTCACGAAACCACATCTGCATGACTTTTTTCCTCTCAGAATTTTCTTTTCTGTAACAAGGAATTTAAGTCCATTGGAATGATGCAGCTTAGGGCAAATTAGATGTCACCCAAGTGGTCACCTGCTCAGATACCTTACATGCTGCTGGGTGCTGACAGACAGCATCACTGAGGCCAGGGCTGACTGTAGCTAGTCAGCTCTGCAGAAAAACATACCTAGGTATAGACCTCACTGTCTTCATCCTTTGTTTTCCCATCCACAGCATGTGGATAAGATTATTATATTCATGTTGGGGCATGATAGGCACAAAAGATATAACTAACATGATAATTAATTACGATTTTACACATATACTTATTTGTGAATATAGCCTTAATTTTTAAGTGGCCGTATTTTGATTGATAGTGACATTCTACACTTGATTTTAGTCAATAGGCTGAGAAGCAATTGATGTTTCACACTCTTTATCAAATAATTTTTGTGCCCTTATATAGGTCTATACAATTAGAAGACTTGGTGGCATTTTTAAAGATAATTCTTGAAACTAAATAAATGGATACATTTTTTTTTTTTTTTTTGCACTTTATGTGAACCTGGTGGATGATTTTCTTTTCAAATTTGTGATAAGTGGGGTTTTGTTTTACTTCACTAGAGGCTACTGCTTTGGATAATCCTGCTAATATTTTGTCTCTGTTCTCCATGGAGTATTAGCCCCACAGGTCAATGTGTTATATGTAAGCTGCTGTGAATTATAGAGCTGTTTCTGTTAGTCACAGAATTCTCTCAAAGGACACTAATAATAAATGCCAGTTTTCACATTAAGCAAGTATGAACAAAATCTTAGATAGGATCCTGCTGTGGTTTGTATGCATGTGTGAGAGGCTTAATTGCTATGGGCTTGGTTGCCAGGTACTTGGTTGTGAAGGGCTTGGTTGCTAGGTTGGTACTACCAGAGGTGGTGGAAGTGTATGACCTAAGGAACAGTTTTTAGGTCATTGGGGGAATATTCCATCACAGGAGATGCAGCCCTTCTATGTCCCAGATGGAAGATTAGCAGTTTGGTTCCACATACACTCCTGCCACAAAGTGCTGTCCTCCCACAGAGCCAAAGGAATGGAGCTCACCCATAAAGGACTAAAGTCCCCTGAACTGTGACTAAAAATTAACCCTTTCTCACTATAAATAAGTTTACTTTAAGCACTTGGCATATTAGCAGAGAGCTGACTAACACAAATTCCACACCAGCAGCCACAACTAAAAAGTTAAGTAGTTGAACATAAATCTTTTTGGTAGTAAAATAAGTAAGTATGGGTTGTTATAAGATTAGCATCGGAATATGCATTTAACAGCAGAAACGATGATGTAGACAATCCCAATGGCATTCGCTAAATACGTGCCAAACGCATGGCTCCTCAGTGCTCTCAACAACTCATGAGGTAAGGGTGCTCTTTTGCTCCTGTTTATAGATGAGGATACCAACACAAAGGTTTGCTTGGGGTAGCTATATAGACCAATAATCCAATAATCTGACTCTGAAATAGGTACCCATTGTCTCTGGGCTATTTTTTTTTTTTTATAAATCTGTAACAGGTGCACAGTCTATGTGTATAATTATTGTTATTTATATTTGATTTACACAGATATTTCCTTTGAACTCTTACTCTTCTGCCTGTGAATTTCATAATGTTTGAAATTTTGAAGTGCTCCTAAGATCAGGATTTAAGAACAAAAGAGATATTTTTTTTTACTTTTCTGTTTTGGGCATTTTGAAATAGAGCCTTATATAGGCCGGGCCGGCCTGAAACTTGCTCAATAGTTGAGATTGACTTTGGATTCTGCTCCTCCCACCCTCACCTCCAGAACTGGAATTAGAACATGTACCATCCTACCAGAGAGAACACTATTTTAAAATCATTACTTATTAACATATTATGAAAATTGCAATAATCCCTTTTAAAAGAACTAGAAATGAAGTAGTTAGGAATAAATTTAACCAAGAAGCTGAATGAGCTGCATTCTAAATCTATGGGACACTAATGGATGGAACACATGCAGAGGAGAAACACATTCCATGTTCACGGGTCAGAAGAATTAAAATTAGTAAAATGCCTGTTTCTCAAAGTGATCTAAACTCTATTCATGCCCTGTGAAAATGCAAACGACACTTTTCACAGAGTTAAAAAGTAATTGTTAAAATAGATATGGCTTCACAAATGTGGGCAAAGCTAGCCCAAGGACAAAGAACAAAGCAGGAGGCTTGTACTACCTATCTCCAAAATATCTCCAAAATATGCCTCAAAGGCATGGCAGACCTGGTCTGACATCAAAGCAGATAAATTGACCAAGGATGCAAACTAGAGCCAAGAAAGAAAAGTAGGTATTTATGGCAGAATTAGTTTTTAATAAAATTGTCAAGAACAGAAAATAGAATAGGAAAAATAAATAGTATTGGAACCTATTAGAACCAATCTAATATTGTATATCTACTTACAGAAGAAAACAGAATTGTGCCCTTCTTTTTGATAATATGCAGTGCATTGACTCAAAAGTAATTGAAGACTCAAAACTATAAAACTATGAGAAAGAAGCACTGTGGGAACTGGAGGTGGTGGTGTGTGCCTTTAATGGGAGGCCATGGGAGGCAAAGGCAGGCCAATCTCTGAGTTCCATGATAGCCAGAGCTACACAGAGAAACCATGTCTCTAAAAATGAAAAATAAATTTTTTTAAAAATAAAGCAACAAGGACAGAGAAAGAAAGAAAGAAAAAGAAAGAGGAAGGAAGGAAGGAAGGAAGGATGGAAGGAAGGAAGGAAGAAAAAGCAATCAAGCAAGCAAGCACTGAAGGAAAACCCCAAGACTTTGGTCTGAACAATGTTTTTTTTTTTCTTTCTTTCTTTCTTTCTTTCTTTCTTTCTTTCTTTCTTTCTTTCTTTTGATACAACTTAAAAGATCTCAAGCAAAAAAAGCAAGGAAGAAGAATGGAATTACTTCAAACTACAAACATTTTACAAAGTTGAGGAAACAGCAGAATGAGGAAATGACCAATACAATGGAAGAAAATGTAAACCATACACTTGAAAGGGGACCATGACATGAAATACGTCAGAAACAACTCAGTATCAACCTAATTAAGCTTGATCAAAGAACATAAACAGATACTTCTCAAAAAAGGGTCTAAGAATGGCCAACACACGCACACAGAGACATGTTTAACATCAGTAACCATCAAAGAAATGCAGGTTCAAAACATAGGAAGATTCTATGTTGTTCCTACTCTTAGATGGCTCTTATAGAAAAGATGAGAGAAGTGCTGGTGACAGGTAGAAAGTTGAGTTAGTGTGGCTATTAGAGATAACATGTCCACCAGTTCTAAATGGATAAAGACTATGTGGCCTGCATGCACATAGAATGCTGTTTTCTTCAAACAAAGGGAACCCTGTCATTTTTTAACAATATGAATAAGCCTGGAGGATATAATGTTGGCTAAAATAAGCAGGTCACAGACAAGTGACATGCAATGTCATGTACATGTGGAGTATAAAAGAGGTGAATTCATCAAGTAGAAAATAGAATGGGTGTTATCAGAGTCTGGGGGTGAAGGAAGATTCTGGCCGAAAGATACAAATTTTCAGTTACAAGGAATAAGTTCAACAGATTCGTCATACGACACAGTGACTATAGTTAACAGCAATGCATTGCATGCTTGAAAACTGCTACTATGGTAGACTTTAAGCATTCTTACCTCAAAAAAAAAAAAACGGAACCATAGGATGGATATATATATATATATATATATATATATATATATATATGTATGTATATGTATGTGTATATATATATATATATACACACACATATATATATCAAATATATATATATTTGATATATATATCAAAACATGCTTTAAACAATAAATGCATGCAGTTTTATTTATTGACACAAAAATAAATAAATTTTAAGAGAGCCCTACCTGGGAGCAATATCCAAGGCATTGATAAGTTGTCCGCAGTAGGAAAAGCTAAGTGTTGAGTTGGCAAGTGTCAGGAAAATGACAGTGCTGTAGAAGTTGTAGCTCAGGTAGAGCAGGCACATGACGAAGATCACAGGACAGAAAATCCCTGCAGAGAGATCCAGAACATACAGCTAGGTGCTTCTGCACAGGAGGCTGAAGGAGTCCCCAAGTGTTTGTCTGTCCTGGCTGTTCCTTACCTAGTGTGGTGAAGAGTTTCCGGACGGTAACTATGCTGAAAATCTTCCTGGACAGGAAGAAGTCTGACATCTGACCTGCTACGTTACCACAGATGTAGGCAAGCAGATAGGGGAGGCTGGACAGCATCCCATTCTGAGGAGGAAACATCATTCTGAGTGCATATGATGGAGCAGCAGTCCTGGACAGTCAGTGTTTCCCCTGGAATTCAGTAACTAATGTGTACTGTGGACTTGAGGATGTGACTCTGTGATAGAGTCTTTTTGATCATGCACAATGTGCTGGGGTCAGTCCCTAGTCTCGTGTAATTAATAAATGAATCAAGCATGTACGTTGATACGGGAAACCATCCAGGTATATACATCAGGACTGTGTCTGGGACCACAAATTCCAATACAAAGAGAAACATAGTTTTGAGGTTAAAGAATTGTCATCATCTTCTATAGATTTTTGTTTTGTTTTGTTTTGTTTAGTATCTGGAAAACTGCAAGAG
This sequence comes from Arvicanthis niloticus, assembly GCF_011762505.2. NCBI lineage: Eukaryota > Metazoa > Chordata > Mammalia > Rodentia > Muridae > Arvicanthis > Arvicanthis niloticus. The sequence continues at coordinate 38,020,123 of NC_047665.1, forward strand.
AAGACTGCTGAGAACAGAAAGTGTCAGTCCTGAGGAAAATGATAGAGATGATATAGGTAATTGATAACAGACAATTGCAAGATTGCTCTAACTAGCCATGATAAACTCTAGGAAAGTCTCCATGGTTTCACTAAGATGAAGTCGAATCAGGGAGAGTGGGTGTGAGCACAGCACTATGCTGGCCACTAGCCTGAGGAAGTCTGGGAGCCCAGACTCCATTTTAGTCTTTTTTGGATACTTCAATATCAAATGATGGAAAGTTCCTAGCATAACTGATTCTCAATGTTAGATGAATAATGGGAGTGCTTTCAGAGTAAGACCCAAAGCCCAGGAGCTGTGGCTTTAGTCAGAGACAATGAGTTGACAAGAGCAGGGCATGGTGGCAGGCACTGGCTCAGTAACTGCTATTATCCCTCTGAAGGGTATAGTACTGTTCATCTTTCCTCCTCCTCTTCTTCTTCCTCCTCCGTTTCCTCCTCCTCCTCCTCTTCTTTGCGATAAAAATCTCATACTATGGCCCACGTTAGCTTCCAAGTTAGAGCAATCTGCCTACTTCCAGGTCCTAGGTGCTGAGATGGCAGGCAGGCATTCACCAGAATACTAACTTATGTCTTAAGTAACATGCCAAGACATACATTGAGGGGAGCTGGGGGACTGTGTGAATGTGGATACATGTGTGCTGATGATAGAGTTCCACGGTTTATACCAACACCCTTTGTGTGGGCAGAGCATACATGTAGGAAACTGCATCTCCAGGTAAAGAGCACCAGCCAGTGTAGGAAGTAGGCAATGACTGAATGCTGATCAGAAGACACAGAGATAAAGAGGAATAGTTCACAAAGTTAAAACTGAGACCAAATAGTACACTTACCTCTCTAACATTAACATGAAGTACGGTGCTGATGAATGTGGGTGTGTATGTAACCAGGAGACTGTTTGACCATATGAAAGCAAAGCTATTGATGATAATGGCCCAGAGTGGAAGAGACTTAAGCATAGCTTTCATTGGCAAGGATTGTCTGCCTGAGCTGGCCTGAAAAACAAATCAAGAATCATTCTGGGTGATGATCAGCTGGAATGTGTTTTGTTTGGAGCAGAATCTAGAAGCTGCCCAAAAGGAGCTCAGTGTTCTACCTGTTGCATGAGAGAGGATATGATGTAGTCCTTCTCGCCGCTGCTCATATATGGGTGGTCCTTGGGGTCATCAAAGAATAGAATGAACCAGGAAAGACTCAGAACACACCCAACAATACCTATTAAAGAGACACATGTTAAAAGGAAGTTCTATCTAGAGTTCTGGATTGAGCACATTTCAGAACATAAGTCTGAGGTTCCAGGTGGTCTCTTTCTTCTCTAAAACCCTGTGAGGCTCACACTCTGACAGTCTTTTTTTGTAAGTACAGGTGGTCCTTGCTGTGGAATGAATTTTTTACTGAAATGTTGAAGTGCTGGTGAGCCCAATGGTCTGTTCCAATCCAACTAGTCCCCTTACTCACCTAGAGTTCCTAATGTTGGACCTTTATGGTTCTAGATTTGCAATGGCTCTCTACTTCAGGAGCATTCCAAACTGAGCATTCCCAGAGCTAGACAGCCCCGGTTCCTAATCACCATTACTATTGAGGATGGCTGTGGTGATGAGGGGCAGTGGGCTTATAGGGGTGCATGCATTGCCCTATTATGACTCTGCCTTTAGCACGGTATGGGGATTAGGCATTTTCTGTGGCCCTCGAACTCAATCTGTCCCCCTTCCCATAGATGGCTTGAAGAAACATCAACAGCCCTCCTACCCCCTGTGCTTTCCTATAGTTTGGTGTCCTGGCCGGAGCTGCCCCATGCTTGGGAGCCAAAATGTCCCAGACTGCTCTGCTGCTCCGGTCCGAAGGTCAGGGTCTAGCAAGAGGGAGAGAGTGGGGGGAAGAAGGAAAAGAGACACGAAGAATAGAGACAAGACAGGGTGTGTAGTCAAGTCTCGTTTACTGTCTCCCATTGACTCCCTTGCAAGAAAATTCTGGGTATTTATAAGCACAAGCAGGGGAACACAGCTGAAGACTCTTTACCACATGCACCATGCAGCTGGGGTCACTAAACAGCAAAACAAGATATGTGGGCTAAACGAGATGTTTGTCAGAGTGTGCACAGCTGTTGTAGGCTGTTGAAAAACAAGTCTCTTATCAGGGTATAGGCTTGAGATGGCTGCAAAGTTGATAGCGGCTTTCTGCTAAAAGCCGGCTCCCAACAATTTGGTAAAGAGGAAGCCTGGGAAGCAATGAGGAGAGAGTTAGTGAAAGCAGGGTATCTTTTTAAATTGGAAACATCTCCCCACCTAGAGTTACCTCCTTATGTGTGTTTGTTGTGAATAAACAGGCAGCCTGCAGGCATTCAGTCTATGGGACTTTTCGATGGGTTCTGATAATTCTGGCTCATTTGTTCTCTGAGGATTAGGAATAGTGGTAGCTCTTGTAACCTAAGTTTACATTGTGACATTGTTGCTATAATTCCTCAGTCTGCTTTCAAAGTAATTGCTTGGTAACTGTAGTGGTTCCAAAGAGAATGACTGCCACAGGCTCACACGTTTGAATGCTTATTCTTCAGTTGGTGGAATTTTGGGGGAAGGATAAGGAGGTGTGGCCCTGTAGGAGGGAGTATGGCCTTATTGCAAGAGGTTATCACTGGGGTCAGCTCTGTAGTTTCAAAAGTCCATGCCATTCCAGTTCTCTCCCTCCCTCCCTCTCCCTCCCTCCCTCCCTCCCTCCCTCCCTCCTTCCTTCCCTTTTGTTCTCTATCTCTCTCTGCCTCATGTTTGTAGTCTCAAAATATAAGCTCTCAGATACTGTTTAGTGCCATGCTTGCTTGCCTGCTGCCCTGTTCCCCACCATTACAGTCATGAACTTACTCTCTCAAACTGTAAGCAAGCTCTCAAAGTAAATATTTATTTTTACGAGTTGCTTTGGTCATAGTGCTTTGGTCCTGCTTTGATCAATAGAAAAGTTACTAAGCCAGTAAACAAATCCAAAGTTTGCCAAGAATTGTGACTTTGGGCGATGTGGCTTGAGTGTGAACTGTCACAAGAGGCTCATGTGTTTGAACACTTGGTTCCCAGCCGATGGCCCAGGTATGAGAGGCTGTGGAATCTGTGGGAAGTGGGTGGAGTCTTGCTGGAGGATGTTAGTCAACAGGCACAAGCACTGCAGCTTGAAATCCAAAGGTGATGTTAGAATTCACTTGGCAACATATGTTCTGTTTACTTACTCTTGTGCAGTGTATTTTTCTCTGGAAACATAATATGTTTGGTCATGGCCTAGCATTGCAGGTATGGATTATATATAACATACTCGTCCTACGACCTTTCAGAAATCAATATAGGTGATGTTATAATGGTCTGTTCCCCCAGGAAGCTTTTTCACATAAGATGTACCATACTGAAACAGGTAGTTATGTAAACTGGATATGAGATTATGAAGTGTATTTCTGGTCATCAGGCCTTTTCAATGTTGACTTCTCTTTCCCTCAGTGAAGACTGTGAAGTTTTTTAAGATAGGAGTTTTGTATAAATCGTAATAAGTTTACTATACATTATAGTAAATTTGGATTTTTGTATATTGTTACATTTTGATGACTTGCTGAGGTTTTATAAAAAGATACTCACCAAAGATGTAGAAAACCATGGGCCAGCCCAGGAGATCACAGATGAAGCCACTCACAAGTAGGACTATAAATGGTCCCATTACAAACCCTAATTGAAAGGCACAGAAGACACCCTTGTTAAATTAACAAAGGCATCTGAAAGCTGAGCTAATAAGCATCTGTACTGTAATGAACAATCTCCAAGGAAAGAAGTTCATGTTTCACAATGCTCAGAAAGACTGGAGAAAGTATTGACTCTCTCTCTCTCTCTCTCTCTCTCTCTCTCTCTCTCTCTCTCTCTCTGTTGTTGTTTGAATTAAAGACACTTCTTTTTTATTCTAAACAAATTCTTTGTATGTGCATGCATGAATGTGTGTGTGTGTGTGTGTGTGTGTTGGGGGAGGGCATGTGCATTCATTTAGAAGCTAGAGGTTGAGGTCCAGTATTTTTTTCTTTTAGTCTCTACATTGTTTGAGAGAAGGTCTTCCACCAAACTTAGAACTCACTGTTTCAGTGGGGCCGGCTGGCCAGTGAGCTTCTGGCCTATGTTTGGCTCTATACCAATGGTGCTGGAGTTATAGATGTCTGCTGTTGTGCCTGGTATTTGACATGGGTCTAGGGTCCTCATGCTTGTGTGGCAAACCCTTTATCCGCTGAGCCATCTCTCCATCCCTAATTAAAGTAAGAATGTTGCAGGGGATGTTTCTGGAGTGCTCAGCAATTCAAAGCACATGTTTTTAAAGGCCCTCAGAAAGAACATGCCACAAGATGAAAACAGGGCCTGGCCATTCTTACGTACTTACCTGATAGAGTCATAGAGGTAAGTCTGCCTCGTTCCAAGGGAGGTGCCCATTTGACCCATACTTCATGCTGGCCTGTTGACACTATGCCCTGAAATGAAATGATGAGGACTTTTGAACTCTAATATTCTGAATTCAAACTGTGTCTATTCTAACCATATGTTAATACCTGGCCTATTCCCTGGAGTACTCGACACGCAATGACCATAGCTGCTCCAACTTGTGCAGCTTGTGGGATGAGCAGGGACATCACAGAGCTGAGGAGCATTGAAGACCCAATTATTCTCTTCATTGGGTATATTCCAGTTAGGTACCCAACAGGAACTTGAACCACGACCATACCGAAGAAGACAGAACTGAGAATAAGCCCTTGGATATAAAGACTCCAGGAATACACAGGGTTCTAAAAGAAAGAAAGGGAGACAAGTCTAAGAATTCTGCATTGGAGATGTAACCTGGTGTTTATGGGGCCCAGGAGTCTGATATTCCTACTCAGTCTGAGTAAAGGAGTTCCCACTTCTTTCAAAAGATTTTTTTTCTCCCACAAAACTTTATCATCTTATCATGTCATTTTGCATATATTTACATACTATTGATGTTTTCAATTATAGGTTAAGTATCTCTTATCTGAAATGCTTGGGACCAGAAAGGTTTCAAATCCTTTTGGATTTTGGAGATATTACCAAATACATAATAATATATCTTGGGGATGTGATCAGCCTAGATATAGAGCTTATTTTTGTTTATATGTGCTGTATTGTTTGTATTTCTCTTCAGTATCATAAAATACCTAACAAAAGCAACTTAAAAAAGAAAGGTTTTATTCTGGGTCATAATTCCACAATGTGGGTCATCCCAGCAAGTCAGTCATGGCAGCTGGGGGTGGGGGCGGGGAGAGGTGAGACTACTGGTTGAGTTGCAACCATAGTTAGGAAGAACAAAGAAATGAATAGGGTTGCTCAGCCTGTCTTCTCTTTTCATTCATTCTGAGACCCCAGCCTACTGAATGCTGTCATCCACATTTAAGCTTCAGTTTCCTTTTCTAATTATTACTATTATCTTGCCAATAATAATTGACCTCTATAGAAACTAGCTAACAAGTTGAAGTTTTAAACTTGAACTTTATACTTTTGATATACCTTTACATTATCCAGCATCTCCACCACAGATTCATTAGGTAAATGGGATGGCTCTGTGTTGTTCACCATGGCTACCATTGTGAGATTCAGGCATACTCGCTGGGCCATGATAGCAATGTTACAGAAGTGCAAAAGGATAGCCAGCCCATACCGAAAGGAACAGAAACCTGGAACTGAGAAGTTGAAAAAAAATCTCAATTAGCAGCACAGATGAAGTAAAAAAAAAAAAAAAAAAATCAGGTATTTGGAACCCTAGATAGCCTAAATAGTAAATTAAAATTTTGATGTAAAGCATCCTGCTAGAAATTACCATATAATGGGAAAAGGTGGAACTGATTTAATAGTTTCCTGTTACTTTAAAACATAGTTCCAATTAGAATGTCCCAGAATGTTAATCCAGTTTCCAAATGTTTTGGTGTGTGTCTATTTTAAAGGGATCTTTGATGACTACCATAGCAGGATTTTCCCTGTCCAATCACTTTAAATATTAATACAACAAGAAGCCTGAAATTGGACAGGGAAAAGGGAGGCAGAGCAAAGAGTTTCAGAGACGGGGATGGAGGAGAACAAAGGGGAAGAAGGAGGAAGATGGAGGAGGATGAACAGGCTGATTCAAATTTTGAGTGGCTTTAAATAGCCACAGGCAGGTATATTATTATATATGGATAGAATAATTCGGATAATGTGTCTAATCTAGGTGGGCAGCTTGCATCATTATCATTTGGTTCTGAATTTATTGTGTGGGCATCTTGTGATTTGAGAATGTATCGTTGTATAAATCTGACTGATTAGTTATAGCTTCTAGAGTTTTGATTTACTGGGTTACTGAAATTTGGGGCTGAAGACCACAGGGGGTGGACGGCGGAGAAGGTACGGACAGCTTGAGGTAGGCGAACTGAAACTGGGAAGACCACTTCATAGAGGCTAGCCCTTGAGGTGGCAGGACTACGGGCAGGCAGTAGCTGGAAATAGCTTGGGAACTTACCTGTCTAATTTAATATTTCACCCAATAGAATACCTTCGTTTTCCTTTGGAAGCAAGTCCACTTATTGATATCAATTGCATTTTCCCTCAAAGAAAATACTTTCATTTTCAAACTGATATGACTACTCTGGTTGAGAAACTCATATTTGCACACAGAGAAATTTTTTTCCTCAAGAGAGTAAATTTACTGAGAAATAATCAAGCTATAATAAAGAACGCAGTATTGATATAAAACCAAACACATTCATCAATGGGAAAAAGCAGGGAGTCCAGAAATACATGTGCATCTACAACTAAATAGTGTGTGTGTGTGTGTGTGTGTGTGTGTGTGTGTGTAGGTGTGTGTATGTGTGTAGGTGTGAGTTGCATGTTTGTGTACCTGCACATATTGGAGGCAGGTTGCATATATGTAGAGTCTAGAGGTCAATGTTGAGTGTCTTTTTCTATTGTTCTGCATTTTATCCACCTTAGTTTTTGAGAAAGTTCCTCTTTTGGAACCTGGAACTCTCTGGTTAGACTAGACTGTCTGGCCAACAAGCCCCAGGAATCCTCCTATATCTGTCTCCCTAGTACCAGGATCAAAGGACATATCATCACACCTAGCTTTTTATATGGATGGTTGCTGGGGGTCTGAACACAGGTCGGTCATGGCTCTAGTGCTGCAAATGATTCCCTGACTGATCCATTTCCCTAGCTTTTAAACATTTTTGGGTAAATGAACTAATCTAATTCAATGAAGGGAAAGAGTGTCTGCTTTGAAGAATTCTCCCAAGAAAAATTAACATATGCTCACAAAAAGACATGTAAAAAAAAGTTTGCATCAGTTTTATTCAAAATAACAGAATGTTTAGAAAAAATAAACATACTGTGTTGTGCTAACATAAAGCATATTGCTCAGAATCAAAAAGGAAGGAGGCACTGAAAGACCCAGCCATCTGGATTCATCTCAGACAAACATGCTAGGTTAAAAAAAACTAGTCACAAAAGGCTCTTTTCTATAGAAATCGATTGTTATGAAATCCCCAAACAGTCAAAAATAATCTGCATGGCCTCTCCTATTTTCAAAAGCAGCAGGGGTAATCTTTACCTTGCCACACCTGCCTCACATCTTTCTGATGGCTCCGTCTGTGACCTCTAAACACAGATTTAAAGGCTCATGTGATTTGATCATTTTCACCTTGATAATTTCGCTATTTAACTGGGAATCCATTTGCATGTACCAGGGTTGGAATCTCTCAGGGGCAATATTAGAATTCCGCCTACTGTGGCCCACCCATTTGTGCTCATCACACATGCAAAATGCAGTCAACTCATCCTAGGCATCTCAAAGCACATTTTATTGTAATGTTATCTTAAGCCTTATCAAAAGATCATTACTTCAAATTTTAAAAATCTCACCATCTTAATCACCATCTAAACCTTATAGGAGCAATCCAGTTGGGGCACAGAATCTATCTGTAGACTTGCCAAAGGAACAAAATGTGTGTCCCTACAACTGCCACCATTAAATAATGGGATAGTCATGGGACAAAACTACCAAGATTAGAATTCCAAAAGAGAAAAGTGACATGAATCCACAATGGTTTGACGTTCAGCTGAACAAATATTGGGTTTTAAATTATGAATTTTAGATACAAATATTTAAGTGTTGTTATCATCATAGTTATGGGATGTCAGAAAAACATCAAGCATCATGTGAAAACTTTATTGTCTTTCCTGAAATTTTCTGTGTATGTTTCCATAGAACATATCTCCCTTATGCCTTGTGTTTAAGAAGGTGGACTCCTGGACAGAGGGACAGTGTTACCTTTCTTGGGGAGGCACTGGTTCTCCATTTGAGACTTATCTTTTTGTTGCTGGGCTTGGTTTCCATCCACTGTGGGTGTAAAACACACTGGTCAACACAATTCAGGAAGCAACTGACCAAGCACCCAGGACTCCTCTCTGACTGACAACAAGGATCCAAGGATGACTCACCAGATAGAGGCAGTAACCTTTCAGCTCCACTGAGGGCCTTAGTTAACATTCCACTTTCATGATTTTTTTGTTGTTATTCATTTAAAATATATAGAAAGCCTGATAACTATAGCAAGTTGAAAACAAGCAGCCCTGCCAACCCAGGGATTTTGTTTGTTTGTTTGTTTAATTTAATGAAAAATAAATACTTCCTTAAAGAAATAGAAATTGAGGACATTTGCTGCCGGTAGGCTTGCCCAGCAAGGGAAATGGACAGAAAGCCATCAGGCAGAATGAGGCTGCAGTGGTTCGAAATTTACATGTACAGAGCAGCCAAATATTATGAAAGGAGCAAATACAAGTAAAACTCATTTTCTGTACCTTAAGATAGGTGAAATATGACTGTCTTCTTATTAGTGCCACCCCCTCTGGAAATGAACCTTTCTCACAGTCCCATATGAACCTGTCTGTAGCCTTAGTTTCTGGCAAGAGATTTACTGTAGACAAGCCTGCATCTGCTGTGGGAGGCTGCTGATGAGGATAAATTAGAATTCAATTCCCATATAAGCCGTGAGCCTAGACTTTGAGATCTGACTTTATCAGTTCACATGCCCCTCACATGTCCCCCAGACAACTATGTGGTGGGTATTTGAAACATTCTAGAATGAGTAGAGCATCAACCAGGATTTTCACACACTGGAGCCTCTCTTGACCTTCTGTTTATGCAACAAACTCACAACACAGTACCAAGATACTACATATGTACACACACACACACAGACAGAGAGAGAAAGAGAGAGAGAGAGAAAGAGAGAGAGAGAGAGAGAGAGAGAGAGAAATACTGCACATATACTATATATAGAGTACAGTACACAGATACTAGATATGTATACACAGAGAGAGAGAAGTACTTCACACATACTATATATAGGACACAATACACAGATACTACACACACACAGACACACACACCCCATACATATACACTACACACAGAAACAGTATACACATACTATGCGTACAACACAGTATACAAATACTTACACACACGCATTATACACAGAGAGAAACATTAGCATTACATACACATAAATAATACACCTATGCTAGACATACACACAAACACTACTCATATACTACATATATAGAGAAACACTATACAACCCTATATATACAACACAGAACACAAATACTATATACACAGAGAAACATTACGTACACATGAATCATATACACAAACTATACACAGAAATTATATACACAAAAACACTACAGAGAGATATATAACACGTATGATATTCATACAATACATAAATACTACACATACACACACAGAGAAACACCACATACATACTACGCACAGACAGAAAACTACATACATACTATACATACAATACAGTATACCTATATGCTATCCACACAAATACAATATGTACTTATCACACACTTATACTGTATTTGTACTTACACTACACATAAATTACATGCACAAGACCACATTACGTACAAATCACACATAAACACTATGCACAAACCTAGTACATGGATACTGTACACATAAACATGACACACATACATACACAAGCCACATGTAAGTGCATACCTCACACACATATACAGCACACACAAATAGTACAACACCCCCTCTCACACGCAACAGAAACATCTCCACACACAAACCAAACCTATATCTACCTCTATAACCTATAATGACACATGTGCACAGAGTGCACACACCACACAGGATACCCACTTGCAGCCCAGCATACCCCACAGGCCGTGCGCACTTACCCTTTCCCTCCAGCAGTGTCATACCACAGCAGTCACAGACAGCTCATCACACAGCTTACCCCTTTTCTTTCCTTTTATCCTTGTGAGGATATCCTATCCTTTTTACAATCATTCCTAAAACTATGTTTTTTTTTTCCTTTCCCCAAGAGAATCCTCAAAAGATAAATAAATTCTTCTATTTTTTTTTTTTTTTTTTTTTTTGCCCACATTGTTAATTACTTTGGGAAATTCTCTACCAGGGAAGGACCCCAAAAGCCCTCTGGAGAATTAAATGTGCATTTCACTTGGCACATAACAAAGAGTCACACTGACCTGATTAAGACAGAACAGCCCTTCCTTCTTCCAGGAAGACTTTTCGCTTGACTTTAGTGTGAAATTTTTCCTACTTGCTAGTAAATTCTATACCAAATCCTTTGACCTCATCATGCCAAGAGTAGTGTTTAATTTTTAACTTTACATTTGCCCTAGCCTTGCATCTTCTGAGGAGAAGCATGAGTCTTGGGATCTACCAGACTAGAACCTTCTGGGAACTTATTAGCAATTTAAAGATTTAGTAAAGAGATCCCATACTCTCCAGCCCAGGCAGGACGGAGAACACGGAGAACACGTTTCAGAAGTGTTTCTAGGATGTTTCCATTGAGGTGGCCTTTGGAATTCTATGGGTTGTTACTGAAATGCTAGGCTTTAGCCATGTCCTGTTAGTTTTATTATCTTTTCCCTTTACTCCATCCCTTCCTTTTCCTCCTCCTGCCTTCTCTTTCCTTTCTGCCCTCTCCTCCCTCTCTCCCTCCCTTGTTGCCTCTCTCCCTTCTTCCTCCTTTGTTCCTTCTCCCTCTCCCCTCCCATCCCCTCCTTCCTCCTTCCCTGCTCCTCAGAGATCATGCCTCTTTGACATTTGATATGGTCAGAAAGCTGCACCTTTTCTTAAGGCTTGCCTCACAAGGCTGTGACATGCTCTGTGGCTTCTCCTGGTTCAGCTCCTGGCTATTCCAAATATTTCAGCTCTGCCGAAACTCTTTTGAATTGAATTGTATCACCTAGTAATCAGTTAGGAACATCTAAGCCGTGAACCAGATTATTTTCACTGTTGATGATTTGCTAATATACTTAATCATTTTAATTTTATTGTGCCTGTTCAATGTATGTCAATAGTTGACAGTTAGCAGATGCTCCATGACTTGAAACCCATTTTCCCCTAAATAAATGTTGAGGCCAGAGGTGTGCCCTGTGCTTGAGGCAGAGACAAGAGGATCATAAGTTTGAGGCCAGTCTGTGCTACAGAACAAGTGCCACGTAAGACCAGGATGCTTGATAAGTCACTGTATCAGTAAAGGAAGGAGGAGAGAGAGAAGGAAGGGAAGGGGAGAGAGGGGAAAGAAAACCCAAAGGTTGAAAACCTTTGCCAGGGAGCTTTGTCCTGTTACTCAGCTGGAGTTAGGATTATTGATCCTCTGTGTTGATCCTCTGTGTGCCCCAGGATGTCTGTACTATCTGCTCAAACAGCTGGCCTTTCTGGTACTTTCTGGAAAGGAGAGCTTTTTAATGATTGAAAACTCTAAGTCAGTAGTTGTTCAATGTCCACCTCGTGAATAAACAACGCTCCCACATGGCATCAATGTCCTAAGTTCTAGGTACAAGTTACATAAGAAGGGCCCATCCTTCTGTTTGCTGGCTCTGCTGTCTATTGCATCATGACACTCTGAAGTTAATTTATCTGGATTCCATGTTTCACTAATTAAATTTTTACTTTAGTGGCTTAATATGGAAAGTTTTCAGACATACAAAAAAAAAAAAAATAGAACAGTCTAGTGTAACCACTGACCTATTACCTACCTCCAACTACTGCTAGCATTTGAATTTCCCTGTTCAATAGTTGTTTCTGTAGTATGCTAAAGCAGTTACTTGACGGTATATAATTTCTACAGAAAACTCAGCATAGAAACTTAATTCATCAGAAAAATTTAGAGCATAATTAATGATAGGTCATTTCTCCCCACTACGTATTTTAAGCCAGAATAGATTATATTAAAGGCAGGTTTACTGGGAAGTGGCTTTCAGTGAGTTCCCTGATCCCAAGGACCAAAGCCAGGAAAATCGGCAGAGGGAAAGGGGTGGGGGGGGGGGGAGAGAAAGCATGCAGGCAGAGAGAAGGGAAGAAAAGAGGAGAGGAGGGGAGGGGAGGGAGGAAGAGGAAAGGAGAGGAGGGGAGGGGAGGGGAAGGGAGAGGAGAGGAGAGAAGAGAGAGCAAAATGTCTAGATTATATAGAGAACAGCCTCTGGGGGCAGGGCAGTCCAGCCCCAGGGCTGGAAAGTTCAAGGTTGGGGCCAAGGTATGCCAAGTAGGGACTGAGGGATGTTGGGAGAATCTGGAGGCCAGGCCTGCTTTGGTATATACAATACACATCTCAGTCCTTTGTCCATGGGTCTAAAACCAAACAGCTAACATGCTGCAAACACTAGTAAACAAATAATAACCCTTTAAATCTCTTCAATTGCTTCAAAGTTGTCTTCTTTATTCTTGATTGGTTTTTGAGACAGAGTCTTATGTAGCCCAGACTGGCTTGGAAATCAGGAGGTAGCAAGGATAGCCTTGATTCTCAATCCTCCTGCCTCTTCTTACCAAGTACAGGGATTTTAGATATGTGCCACTGTATTAGGCTAGATGCAGTCCTGGGCTTTGTGCATGATGTTCAAACACTCCATTAGCTGAGCCACACCTTCAGCCAGCATGTCATTATTTCTTTTAAATTGTAAATGATGTGTATATATGTTTGCCTGTGTATATGAGTGGGGGGGGGCTCTCAGAGTTCAGAAGAAGGTGCTAGATTTCCTGGTGTGGTGGTTGTGAGCTGCTTGACGTGGGTGCTGGAAACTGAACTTGGGTTCTCTGAAAGAGCAGGAAGCATTCTTAATCCCCAGACCAACTCTCCAGCTCATTATTTCTTGACTGTCACTTTGGAAACTTACTACCTTAATGGGATAGATCATTGGGCTTACCCTTAAACAAGTCCCTCCCACTACTGTAATCTGTAATTTAGACTCTCTGCCAACCTGCCTTCAGCAACTCGGCAGCAGTGGCTTACGTCATCACCTGCTGCTGCCAAGGTTGGCCTGTAAATGGACCAGGCCACTCCAGATTCCTTCCTTCCCTCCCTCCCTCCCTCCCTCCCTCCCTCCCTCCCTCCCTCTTTCCTGTTCTCTTCTGGTCTCTCTGGCTGCCTTTCTCTCTTTAGCCTTCATGTTTCCACTACAAGCTGGCTTTTTACCCGCCCCCAATAAACCTCTTGCACTAAATCTGTTGCCTGGTATAATTTCTTTAGCAGCATACCTTGGCTAGGGCCCACCAAAGGTGCTCCACCCCCACCCCTCAAACTTTATCCTAACATTACTGCGAAGCTATGACACATGACACCCTCAACAACAGAAAGTAGATACTTTCTGGTCCACCAATCTTTGTGTCCAATTTGACACTGGCAGTTGGTTAAGTTCTCCCCCTCAGTTGGTTTAAATGTTTCTCCAAGTCTCTGGTGGAGGTACCTGCCTCTGACCAATTTCTTTGGGTGAAGCTTCTTTTTTTTTTTTTTTTTTTTTTTTTTTTTTTTTAGCATGGTTTTCACCCTCTGTCTCTTAGGACCTGGTCCCTGCACAATGAAGGTGAGGACTCTCTGGGCAGCATGTGCCTTCTCTGTTCAGTCTTCCCTGAATCCTTCAGATGCCTCCGAGCTTCGGGTTTGGGACCTCTTTCTAGTTTCCCTATGGAGACTATGTCATTCATCTCTTCACTCCCTTTAGGATGTCTTTCTTTGGGGAACCTACACCTCTTCAGAGTCGAATCTGACCTCAATATGCTGTGGAACGATCAGAAATGTGGGGGAAAAATCCCCTTTCCTTATTGCCCTTTTTCTTGTTCCAAGCCCTTTTTTGGTCTGGTCTCCCTCCCTATACTGCATAAACTGTTATGTCTGTAAGTTTGTTGCAAAGTGCAACTTGGAGCTGGTCAGAAGTGGAAAAACCAGAGGAGCAGGTCACTCAGCATGCTGTTTTCCCCTGCAGTCTCTGCTTGGAACCAAACTGCTAATCTAACCCTCCAGAGGTGTGCTCATTTGTTTGTGAATTTGATTCCAAATTCTAGAGTCCAGTTCTTCAGCTGCTGCTTCTCTCTAGCTCTGTGTCCTCCATGGCTCTGGCTTTCAGCCTGCTGACCCACATGGATGTCTTCCTTCCCTTCTCCCTCTCATCGGGCTTTCTTCAGCCAAGCTTTGGGCCCACTAGGGACCCACCCACCAAGGTAATTAAATTCTCATCTCCAGCCTGCTGTCCCACAGCCTGCTTACATTCAGAGCTCTCTCTTGGAGCTTATAGGACTGCCCCCCCCCCCACCATCGCTACACCAACACATAGTGTTCTGCTTCGCCTCCTCCCCTTCCCCACCCTCTCTTCTTCCCTGGACTCAGATTTTAGAACTTGATTTCCAAATTCTCACAAATCCTTAACTGCTACTATCCCAAACAAATGATCTCCGAATACCTTGCATCTAAACTTGCTCTGCTCTATACTCCCAAAATCTCTTATTTCTAAGGTTCTACTTCCCCACTCTTAAAAATCTTTTATCTCTAGAATTTCTTTGCACTCTGCTCTCAAAAACTAATATCTAAAGATTAGATCAGGATTTGTAAGCTGCTCATTGGATGTGGTTAAAAATTCTGTATCATTGGTAACAAAATTTGGCTTTAAATTTAATTAAAATCTATCTCTTTGTGTGTTTGTTTGTGTGTGTGTGTGCGTGTGTATATGTATGTGTGTGTTTCAACTCTTGTTCAGGATATATATATGTGTGTGTGTAACTCAGATTCAACTCTATATATGTATATATATCACATGTATTCAACTCATTTAATGCACACACATATGAATTATTTTTATATTTATATATAAATATACATAGTATATCTTTTCTAGTATCTATCTATCTACCTTCTTGATCCTAGTATATATACAAGAGAAAATTAATGTTTTTAAATAGCAACTATGCAGCACTCCTTCATCTTGGCTACTGGCCACATCAGGGCACAACCATCTTTACTAAGGTTAAAGATTACGTGCCATGTGACTTCACCGTCTTAAGATGACCACATGTTATAACGCAACAATCGTAAAACGTCTTAGCCCTAGTTAGCTCTTTGTTCATTATTGTATCTCCTTTTAGACTAAGGGCACAACAAGAAGTCTCAAATGCTTTGGATTGGTATGGACTTCTGTGTGATGATAGAAATTTAGAATTATACTTGCTATACCATATTGTATATGCGATTCAACTCTGGTTTCAAATATACTGTAGATGATGTTGATGTTTTAAGGTTACAAAGGTCTATTCAGGTTAACAAAAGTGAATTTAAAATTTATGTCTAACTACTTAGGTCTTTGGTAACCTTGCACTACTAAGCTGCTAGAAAAGTGAGATAAGTAACAGCATGTGTTTGATAAATAAGTATTTGCTAATCACGATCTATAAACTCCTAAGGTCTACTCAGGTTCACAGCAATATTTGTTTGGCTTCTTTGCCTTTTAAGTTTTAGCTATTTGGATAAACTAAGCCATGCAAACTACAATGGTCTCTAATGGTGCACCATAAAAGAATTAGTAAAGTTGTGAGTCTCTCTATGGCCTGTATCTATGTTTAAAAGATTTATTTTTCATTTTAGAAGAGCTTCAATTCAAATTTTTTTGACTTGAACAATTTAACACCTAAACCTAATAGGGATAGAATGTAAAGTCCTAGTCTTATGAAAGCTATTAATTTATTGTAGACTGTTAAGGATAATTAAGATATGCAAGTTGATGGTCACTTTATAAATGACCAAATTCTTTAATGTGTTCAGAATTAAAATTGTAGTTGTGTTACGTACTAATGTAATTAATTATAGGAATAGGCTTGATTTAGCCTCCTGCATATGCTTTCAAAGTTAATCCTAACTTTGAAGCAAGTGACTAAAAACAGGCAAAGGTTGTCTATTCAGATAGACTTAATTGATAGACGATCCTCAAATGCTTCAGAGATCTGCAGAATATGACATTTAAAAAATTTTTAACTTAAAAAAAAAAAAGCTTTCTGTGATAAAGAGTCAGCTTCTGGCAGCACCCCTAATCTCCCCCAAAGAAGATGATGGGCACAGAAGACCCTCCACCTGGAGCTCGATTTAAATGTGGCAAAGCTAGCCACTGAATAGAAATCTGCCCCTTACCTTGTCTGCTGACAGCATGCTGTTCAAACTGTGTACAAAGCAAGACACTGGGGAATTGATTGTCCCGCTTTACCTAGACACGATAGGACAGTCCCCTTAAGTTTCTACTCCATAAGAAAGTCTGTTGGATCTGCTGGGCCTGGCATCTAAAGATTGATGCTGCCTTGGCACCTCTGTTCCCAGCGACCGCAGAGGAGCCTAGGGTGATTGTCCAGGTAGCTGATAAGTTTCTTGTCCTTTTTAATAGTGTTGGAAGATGTTTGGGCTGTATTTCCTGTTTACTTGGGTGAAACTCACCTTTCTCAGGTCTCTGATGGAGTTGCTGACCAGGCTCGTGATAGCTTTGTCTGTCAGTAAGCAGCAAAGCAAGGCGTACTCACGTTATCTTCATGTGTAAACATTAGCAGTCAAGGCTTCACCTGTCTTCTCTTCTCAGTTCTCTTCATGTGTAAGAATCAGGCCACAGGCTCCACTCTCCTAGAGCTGCTACTATCTCTGTCTAGATAGTTTGCCTTGTTACCAGACTCAGAGAAGAGATAAACTCACAAACTAGATTTCAATGTAACCTTTTACTCTTCTATCATTTAAAGGAACCTATTTTACAGTGGCTGCGCCCAGTAATCAATCACCGGTGCCTCATGATTAATAACTGGATAGGAAAAAAAGATGTAAAATTTATGTTAGTTTTAAGGATACAAAAGCTTAAGTTGTAAGAAACTAAGAAAATTTTGGAGGGTGTAAGAAGGTGTTTTCAGGTATGTAAATTCAAGTTATAATGTACGGTAGGTAGGCAAAGCAAGTTACAAAGGTCAGAGGACATGAAAGAAGTTGTGATAAGAGTGATTTAAGGTATATAAAAATGAAAAATGGCTTTAGATTTCTTTTCTTCGATAGGCTACTGTTATATTAAAACTTCAAAAGTTCAGAGTTTTAACATTAGTCAATGGAATTCTGATAAACTATTATTAGTCTATGATAGACACAAGCTCAAGATTTTATTTTTATTTGGTCGTCTTCTAAGTATAGACTTAAAGGGACTTCTCATTGGGTAAAGTGACTGTCTAATTTGTATACTCCTATCTTCTGTGTAGAGGGAAGAAGATCCATTTTCATTGTCTGTATTCATACTGAAAATCAAGATAAAGCAAGCTCTCGACCTTCTACTCCACAAGAGGTTTCTGCTTCCCTGAGCTTGCCTTAAAGAGTCTTCATGTTTTTAAACCAAATTGTTTCCCAAGCTTCTACTGTGACACAAAAGTGTGAATCTCTCACCTTTCCTACAATGTGGATTTCAGTACAGATTACAAACAACAGGAACGCTGACATTACCATTTAAACTTACATCTTTTTGTACACGTAAAAAAAATTCTTGTAAGCTTCAAGAAACCGACTTGAACCTACCTCTCATGAGTCAGATGGATTTCAGATAAGGACCCCTGTCAATCAATAGCCTAAGGTTCTCTGTCTATTGCTTATTAATGAGGGTGAGACATCTCCCTGTTCCCTGGCTTTGGACCTCCCCTCACCCAATTACAAGGATTATGGGCCTGAAAGTTTCAAATGCACAGTTAAGAAAAAAACTTCCCCCTAAACTACTTATCTTCTGCTCTTAAGATGTGTGTGTGTGTGTGTGTGTGTGTGTGTGTGTGTGTGTGTGTTCCAGCATCCTGGACAGTGAGTGAAACAGCCAGTGCTCCCAGGACTTGGCCAGTGTCCCACTTTCCTTGGGTCTCAAAGAGACCTTGCCTCCAGACAGCAGGAAGCAGTCTAAA
Source organism: Arvicanthis niloticus (assembly GCF_011762505.2). NCBI lineage: Eukaryota > Metazoa > Chordata > Mammalia > Rodentia > Muridae > Arvicanthis > Arvicanthis niloticus. The sequence goes on from NC_047665.1 coordinate 38,038,431, forward strand.
GAGCACAGTCTCCCCCCACCACCACCCCCCAGTTCCAACCTTCCCTTCACCTCTTTCTATGCACTCACCTTTTGTAATTCACAAAAGGGAGGAATGTTGTGATTTGGGCCCTCCATCAATCTGCCTTTAGGGACTCAGCTGCAGCAGCTTAAGTCCCCTGCTGCCAGAACCACATATTAAATACAAAAACACTCACAAAAGGCCACAAACAATAAAAATGTATGTGTATTTCCTCCACTACAGATAAGCAAAGTCCTTCCACAGTAGCCCTAATTGTATAGGGTCCCATTCGGAGGGTCTTTCAGGGCTGATGAGAAGGCTCTAAGTTTGTAATCAATAATAAAGTGAGCCCATCTAAGTAAAAAGACTCCATTGATTCAAAAATTCATTATAAAAGAAAAAGAAAAGGCATATGAAACTACTGGGCCATTTGATGTTGTATTTGAGAAGCTACTGACTCGCTGCTTCAATGAAACAGCTGCTGTTCTATCAGTTCTCACAGTTCTCACAGTGCTCATCAGATATTTTCCTCTTAATTCTACTCGGACTGTACTTCACTTTTGAAAACAGTTCTACACAAATGTAGGCTCTGGCAAGTGATTATGACACAAATAAATGGTGTAACTGTGAAATGGATATTCATCTCTCAGAAGATAGGACCTTTAAAAGTCTAACAAAAAAAAAAATGTGGTGGTTTGAATGAGAATGGTCCCCATTTGAATGCTTAATCAACTGGGGAGTAGAACCTTTAAGGATTAGAAAAATTAGAAGATTTGACCTTGTTGGAGGAAATATGTCACTAGGGGTAGGCAGTGAAAACTCAAATGCCCACACTAGGCCCAGACTGTCTCTCTGTCTCTATGTCTCCATTTGTCTTCTCTGCTTCCCCCTTTTCTTCTCTCCCCCTCTTTTTCTTCCTCTCTCTTTTCTTTCTTCTCTCTGCTTTGCCTGCAGATCAGGATGTAAGTTATCAGATGATGCTCCAGCTCCAGGACCGCCTGCTTCCTACTATGATGATGCACCTCTTACAAGAGTTGCCTTGATCATAGTGTCTCCTCACAGCAATAGAATAGTGACTAAGACAGGCACAAAGAATTTCTTTAGATGGAATGTCAGATTGCGGTTCAGTTTGAGATAGATCATGCTCCATTTACAAACTTCCAAGCAACATATTTATGTCAGTTAAAAATGGAGTTGCAAATATACCAATATATTGGTTATTTTCCCAAGAATTATGCAATATGAGCCAATAAGGCTTCTTAAGAAATGCTACATCTTTTTAATTCTTAATTACATTTTTAATTTAAATTTTTTAATTTAATGGCACAAATTTCTGTTTGATACCAAAAATTGCTAGACAACATGTAAAAAAATCATAGCTTTAATAAAAATGACAAGTTGTTTTTGTATCATTACCACTGCCATGTATTGCCAAAGCATAAGGTTTAAAAAGAAGCTACACTCTATAAATGTCTTTTAGTAGATTCCACCAGATAAGACCTTGGAAATCCTCCCTCTTTTCCAGTGTGGGTTATGTCTGCTTATATTGTTTCATAAGGTCAACATCAGTAACTGGTAGTGTTGCTGTTCAATATACCGCCATATAACGAGCTTTGATAATAGAACCTGCTTACATTATAACTTTAAAATATCTTTTCGTTGAGAAGACAGACTCTTGTTCAGCTCTGCTCATTTGTTTTTACAATACAAGCCTTGCTAAGAACCAGATTGGCAGAATGTTCTTATGTGCAATGCATTTTCAAATTGCCATCTTTGAAAACTTACAGAAAGCCCTTGCAATTTAAACAAAGTAGCTATTTGTCTCAACAGTTTAACCAGAGAGATTATTTGCCTCAACAGAAATGTAGCCATGTGTTTACTTTCATTGAATAATCTTCTTTCATTAATAATGTTTCTTTGGGAGTTGGGGTGGGGTTTCTGTTTCCTTTTGAGACTTCATAGGAGCCATGCTGGGATTGAAGAATAGTAATTGGTATGTGGCTATATGTGCTTTTATTATGAAAATGAACTGGCAGGGAAAGAGAAAGCAAGGCTTGAGTCCTTCCAAACTTCTCAAGTGCTGATGCAATTTTTAGTAGAGGGTGGTTTGTGAAGTCTGGCAGCCACCATATAAGGTGCTGGGTGAGTGTGGACATAGTCTCAGGAAGTGACTAGGAAGCCTTCCCTGTCTTCTAAATAATGCTGAGCTCTACCAGGTTCAAGTAGTGAGTTAAGAGGGATGGGTCCTTTGGGGAAGGACTATGGACTCAAATGGTAGAACTTGAAATGTATCAAAAGTGAATTCATTTGAAGGCCAGAAAGAGACTGCCACCATTGGTTATTATACCCATCGTCAGGGGAGAGAGTTGTTTGAGAGAACTCTCTTGGGAGATTTGGATGATATTTTGATGGCTTACCTATGCATATAATGTCTTCTCCCTGTGGGTTCAGCAACCATGGTGAAATAGAAGCTACCATGTGTGACAGAGAGACAGCTAGCTGTGGGGTGGGGGATGGGGTCTTTGGTCTACAGTAGCTCTTGAGTTAATGAGGCAAATTTTCAAGACCCAGAAGCATAAGACAATGTATTACTTAGTGCAACATCTGCAACTTCTTTAGAGATTAATAAAAATATTAACCAAGATTAATAGTATGTCTATTCTGTGCAATAAAATTTTTAGCCATGATCAATTTTCTGCCTCTGATGTACTACTTTGAGGAAGCTGTTCAACCTCAGCGTTATAAGAAAAATTGAAGTAATAAATGCCAGTCTATGGGGTTGTCATAAAGATTTAATAAAAGAACAGGTATAGTTTGTTGACTTTTGGCAAGTGTTCCTGATCCAAGTAGAACATACCTTCATGGGTGGTGTGGGGCAGAAGTTCCAAGCACAGTCTCTTAGGTTAGACTGCTCAGGACTGAACCCCAGCCTTGCTGCTCATGGCTGGGCCTTCATCATGCTACCAAGCCATACTTTGAGTGTTTAATGATGTTAACTGTTGTTATTACTCAAGAACAATGAGTTCTTTCCTTAGTCATTGCCCTGGTTGGTTTATTTTGTAAAGGTGACACAAGCCAGAGGTATCTGGGAAGAAGAACCACAGATGAGAAAAAGCTTCCATCGTATTGCCTATAGATAAGTCTTGACTAATATTTTCTTGATTAATAATGGATGTTGGAAGACCTGGACCACTGCGGGTGGTGTCATCCTTGGGTAGGTAGGTGGTCCTGAGTTGTATAAGAAAGTAGCATGAGCAATCCACAGAGAACAAGCCTGTAAGTGTAGAGTGAAAAATTATAAGACCATTTTATGAAATATATGTAGACTTTTTTCTTTGCCCTTAGACCTGAGCAGAAAAAGTGCAGGTTCCAGAACATGGAACTGAAAATAAGATTTCAGGCCTTTACTGCCCTGGGACACATTCCAGGTGGAAGACATTATCCCTGAATCAGAGGATACTTGCTGGATTACATTCCTTAAGCCTCAGGGAGTAGACCCCACCTGTGGGTGGGAAAAGCCCAAAGCAGGAAGACACATTCCTGACCATAAAAAAGATACAAGTCATCTAGGTGGGGCTGTGACTGGAGAAAATGAGAAATATTTAACCTGAAATAGTTGGTAATGACAGGGTAGGGCACAGTGACATGGTAAAACTACATTTTTGAGAAGAGTGAGTGTGCAAAGTGATTTTCACATGACTCTGGATCATTTGGGCTGGATTCCTCTGGAATGTTCCACTGTTCTTGGTTACCCCTCCCTCCCTTGGTCATCCCAGTGTTATGTTCAAAATTTGTAAAACAACTAATCATGTGTAACTGCGAGAAAATGCAACAAATCATGTGTAACCGCGCGAAAATGCCTTCCTTTCCCCACCCCATGCTATAAAAAACACCCTCAGCTTGCGCCCGGGCCTTTTGTCAAAATTCTGTTCCTGCGTGGACAAGCAGTTTTGACCGTTGACTAGCCAACTCTCCCCAATAAACCTCTGCTGATTGCATCCAGGTATGGTTTCTTGTGATTTTAGGGTGGTCGTGATTTCTTGAGACTTGAGGAAGGGTCTCCTGAGTTTGGGGGTCTTCATAAGCAGCACTCCTCTATGGCTTCTGCTTCAGTTTCTGCATCGAAATTTCTACCTTGAATTCCTGCACTGACTTCTTTTGGTGATAGAGTGTGAGCTAAGAGTTGTGAGGTGACATAAATTCTTTTCTCCCACATTGCTTTTGGCCATGGTGTTTTATCACAGCTGTAGAGACCTAACTATGACCGCCATTCTCTTCTGCAGTTGTGTTGAACTCCAGGGTTAAAGCACCAGTAATAAACATTTTTATGACAAAAGAGGCAAACTACAGTTTTCAGGATAAATATCCTGCTCTCAAATGAGGATAATTACCAGTTACTCAGTTGGTGAGGCTGCACCCTGGAACAGGTGTCATCATCACTCCATGAAACTCAGATTGCTCCCCTCAAGTGGTGACAGCAATGACAACTTCTCCAGAACGTAAGACAAGGACCAGAGCAGACATGATGACCAATAGACCACTGGCACCTTGAAGACAGACTTAGGGACACTGCTTCCTAATGTGGCCATGTCAAGTTAATCTCCTTTACCACCACTCAGTGATCCCTTCGGTAGGGATGTGGGACAAATGCTGGGGTCTAGTCCTTTGAGCCTGTGGCTACTTGACCTTCCCAGCATCACTGCTAACTCAGCAGTCAGTCAGTTCATTATCTCTGAACAGAGATCATCTTCCTGCAGTCTCTGTTTAGTAGTCTAGCTTGTCTCTCAAGTTCAAGCCTTAGAACTCTTACCTTATGTCTGTCTTCTCTATCATCCATCCAGTTAAATCCTTCCACACAAACATTTCCCACCCCTCTTCTCTTCATTTCAATGTGTCCTGCCTTATTCCAGTCCCTAAAACTGCTCTGTTTTAAAGACCAGTATACAGATGATCGTTTGACGTGTCATCCTAATTCTGAAATTATAGGGGAGTACTCCATCTAGAAAGATCTGCCCGTGTAGCTATTGCTATGAGCCCTACTTCACTGCTTCTATAATGTTGTCAAACGTTCTCCCATGACACAAGAGCGCTGCAGGCTTTAGCCGCACACCTTCCTCTACTTTGTTGTTCCTTGTGAATGCACAGGGAACCTCCTTTACAGTGTGTCTTGTCACCTGTCTTTGTGTTTTTGTAGAAGTAGGACTGCCTGTTTAATATGCACCTCTGGAACTGCTTCACAGATGAATTTCCTTTGTTTTTCAGCATGGGATGGCAAATCTTCATCTGTGTCCCATATGTGTCCCTCTGCTATTCTGCACAATAAAAGGAAAACTGTATTTCACTTACTCTAGTGTCCCAACAGACAAATTGCAACTCATATCAAGATCACAGTCATTGCTTTGTTTGTTCATGGTTGGCCTCTTTAATCTTGCCGGATCTGTATTACAACGCCTTTGTAGGGTATGATTTGAGGACAGTAATCTCCATCTTAGACAGTAGAGGTCAGCATGGGGAATAGGTCTCGATGCTGTCCTGGGTCTCTGAACTTGGCCTGACCCACAGACACCTACAACCATTACGTAACAAAAAACACTAAGTCTGTTTTACTTTTGATCCTTATATGTGGTTTAACCATAAATTAGGCATGTCTCACAGCAGAGAGATGACAGCCACACTGGGTAGCTTCAGGACAGTGAAAAGAGATAATTTGCACAGGATCAGGCAGAGGGCAAGAAAACCGCAACAGGTTCTAGAGAATAGCAGAGCTGGTACAAGCGAAGATAAAAATAACAAATAGACAAAGAGAAGTAACCAGAACCCACAAGGAGGTTGCCTGCCGGGGCCAGGAACTGTAGTGATCCTCTATGTGCTATGTTCCTCAGACTACATCTTCCTTTCTCCATCAAAAATCTGGCTGAAGCTAGTAGACAAGGGAATATGGGTGCAGGCCACACAACTCACCCTCCAGTAGCCTGAGCACAGTGATGAAGAATGGACCATGTGTGGATCATGTGTCAGTGCCAACTCGGGAAATAGAAACTGCAGGCTAAGAGTGAAGTGACTACAGGCATAAAGGGAAATGGATATTCAACCTGACAAATAGAAAATAAATAATGGCTGTAGTAGAGATTGCCATTCTTGGACCACGGATTCATAAACTGTGGTCCTTTAAAAACTGAAACTACCTTGTCAGCACCAAATCTCGACTCAAAGATGACAACCTGGTCCCTTCTAATCATTTTACTTGATGTTTTATTCATCTCATATTTTCTTCAAAAGAAGTCTGGATGAAAGGAGGAATATATATGACATCATTTTTCATGAAAGTCTTCCCACATAGGAACCAGCATATGTAATGACTTCTTTTTACTGCAAGTGGAACAGCTGAGGAAGGAAAGTGACAAGAAATTAACAATTGAAAGTCTGGCTTCTGTGACTGTAACTCTACTGAAATCATTGTCTATTACCTTCACAAACGAGTGAGCTTCCTGTCTTTTGCCCATTCTTGGACATCTGCTTTCCCAAACAGGAGGTAGATGATTAAGCCAAATAGGTTAACCGAAAACAGTACAAAGAAGAAATTCCTCCACCCGAATTCAGAGTCCTGGGAACACAAGACCCAAAATACATATTACTTCTCTCATCACTTTTCCTATGAAACTGAATCACTAATTCAAAGGACAGTTTCCAGAGGGTTTCCTTGATGAAATTCATTTCTTAGAAAATATCTTGATAGAGAAAAGAACTCTAAAATGTGCTCTAAATGCTCTAAATATGAGAGATTTGAAGACCTCACAATTGACCTATGTTTGTCTTTATCATCAAAGGGTCACACATATTCTCTGTAGCCCAACCTTGCTTACAACCACTATGCTAAAACTGGCTCTAAGATTCTCCCATTTATGTTGCAATGTAGTGAAAAGACACCCGACTTGAGAGCTATGTTCTCTGAGCAGAAAAGCTCATTCTATTGGATTTTCGGTTTAAGCATTAGGAGATGAGGGTGATAGTATTAATTCCAAACTGATGTGAGAAGGAAAAGCCAAGCAGAATTGCGGTGTATAAAATGCCTGTTGTAATGCCAGTGTGCATCAGGCACTTAATCTCTCTTGCTCTCCAATTCTCTCTGTGTGGTTACTTACACAAATGAGAACTCAGCCTCAGATGGCTTGGCAGGAAACATTCTCCTGAGAGTCCTGTGGCTCTGTTTGCCGTTTCAAATGGAGATTCTAAGTGGCTCACTGAGTAGTTCCAGAATGACCTCAACGTTGGTTCATTTGCTCTATACTTCATGATCACCCCAAAGTAAACACTCTTTCCCAACCCTTGAATATATTCTTTGCAAATACATGTGGGAGAGTATTTTAAAAGTCTGTCTTGGAATGGAAACTACCTGATTGAGGAAAAAGCCAGCAACAATGGGTACCAGCACAGCAGATGAATGTGCAAATCCTCTTGATGTTCCCATGAGAAGGCTGGCATACCTGTGGGTGACAGCAATATCCCAAGTTAAATTGAGACTCACTTGACAGTGTCTTTCAGCCCTGCTTTATGTGTGAATCCATTGAAAAGGACTTGGGCCATGCATATTCAATGAGAGGCAATCTGACAAGTCCATATTTCACCAATACAGCCTAGGCCCAGCCATGGTCCATGCTTATGATTTATTGTTTTCCAAACTTTGAGGCTCCCAATACACTACAGACCATCCGCCTACCCCCCTGAAAACGTGAAACTAGGAATAGATACAAGAGTCTTACCTTGGAGCAATATCTAATGCATTAATATAGACTCCTGCCTGACATAGAGGGCTTATTCCACAGGAAAGTGTCAGAAATGTAATTGTAACAATATAGCTGGATTGCACATAGGGCAGAGCCACAATGAGGGCTGCAGGAGGAATATTTCCTAGGACATGTGGAATAGACAAATGCAAGAGTGAGATGCATTTTTTGACTGTTGAATGCTTACATCATGCAAATCCCACATCCCCATTCTTACCTAAAATTGTGATGATTTTTCTCACAGTTATGAGCCTAAAGTTCTTTCTCAGTAGAAAATCTGCCAGCTGGCCTCCCAAGATACCAATGACCCAGGCAACAAAAAACGGAAGAGAAGACAGGAACCCATTCTGAAGTGAGAAGACTGAGTAAATGGCCACAATTAAGGCAAGGAGAAAATGTGCTGGTAATTCCCTAATCATTCTGACACACTGAAACCATTTCTCCCCCCCCCCCCCCCCCCCAGGGAAACCTGGCAACCTCTTAAGTTATACTCCCAGCAAAGTTACTATTATTAGTTTTGTTTTGGTTTTGTTGTTTTTGTTTTTTGGGTTTTTTTTTTTTTGGTTTTTTTGTTTGTTTGTTTTTGGTTTTTGGTTTTTTGAGACAGGGTTTCTCTGTGTATCCCTGGCTGTCCTGGAACTCACTCTGTAGACCAGGCTGGCCTCAAACTCAGAAATCCATCTGCCTCTGCCTCTGCCTCCCAAGTGCTGGGATTAAAGGTGTGTGCCACCACCACCCGGCAAGAAACTCTAACACATTTTAGTTTTAAATATCATATTATTTTGGGTAATGAGAGTTAACGTCCTGCTGATAGAATTATTGGCAACAGGTGAGTAACTGAGGGATCGGGTAAACATGGATAAGGAATGGAGTGAAATATACTCACATCTCTGATGTTAACTTTGAACACAGAACTGATGTAGGTTGGAGTGTATATTACAAAGGTATTAACAAGCCACTGATGAGTCATACTGCAAAGACACATGGACCAGAGAGGCAGAGATGTGAGCATAGCTTTGATGGGAAGTGGCTGCTCTTCTGAGCTGAACTGAAAACAAATGCATTGGTCTGAGTAGTAAGATCAACATGAGGCTCAGAGTCTCAGCCACCATTAGGAACCCAGATGTGGATGCAAGGTTTCTGCAGAGGCTGGAGTCTTTATATGTACCTGTTGGTCCAGGGAAGATAAAATATACTCCTTTTCTGGGCTACTTATCCATGGGTGAGAGACAGGCTCATCATAAACCAGAATGAGCCAGAGAAGGCAGCAGACCACACCAATACCTCCTGCAAGCAGAGAGAAGAGTTTGCTAGGGAGCTTATTTCTATAACTCTTAAAGTGGACTTTAAGTTACATAATAATGTTAAGTTTGTTTAAATATTGTAAAGATAGCCCAGAGTTCCCACATATCTCCTGTCCTGCTTCCACGCGTTGACATCACAGTACATCTTTCAACACTTCCTTGACTCATTACTACTAAATTCTACACTATTTTTTTTCATTTTTAATTGGTGTAAAATTCATTGTATATAATGTTGGTTTTTATTTTTTTTTAATGTATCACCTGTTTTGATCATGTCGGCTTCTTCCTATCCCCTCCCTCGTCATTCCTGTCTATTCCCTCCTACCAGCTAATAATTTCCTCCCTTAGCTGCCTATCTGCTTTTATGTACATAGATATATGTTATGGCCCGTGTATGTTCATGACCAGTGTGTATATGTATGTTATGACCCATGTCAATTTGTCTGTATATGTATGTTATGACCTAAGTATGTATACATGTATGTAGATAGGTAGACAGGTGTGCATTTGTAAAGAATTTTCGTTTCTACAAGTGACAGAAAATATGTGACTTGTTTTTCTGCATCTAACTTATTTCTCTTAATATGGTGATCTCTAATTCCATCAATGCCAAAGTTCTATTCTTCTTTCTGGTTGAATAAAATTCCACTGTGTATCTGCACCCCATTGTCTTTATCTGCTCTTTGTTTCTGGAAATCTATGCTGGTTCCATTCCTGGGATACTGTGAAGAGTGCAGCAATAAGTGTGGATGTGTAGGTATCTCTGTGCTGGGCTGCCTTAGAGTTCTTTGGGAATACCGAACGACTTCCTCTCATGTTGGGACATTTTCTAGGCTAAACCATTGGCAAAGCTCATTATGAACTCTTCTTAGTTCTCAAACAAGCTGTCTCAACATTTCCTGTTTGTTTGTTTGTTTGTAGGAATGGAGTCTCAGACCTTAGGGACAGCACAATAGTGTCAATATTTACAGTATTGGCCATTTTGATAGGTACATGGAGATATCTCATTGTGATTTTTAATTTTCATGCCCCTCATGACTAAAGGTTCTTAATTAGGTGTCTGGTCATAGACCTGTGTTCTCTGTGTATGCCTTTCTGCCCATTTTTCAGGAAGGTTTTATATTCTCATAGTTTGAAAATTATTTACACATTTTAGAAAAACATCAAATTTAGTGTTTTGTAGATATTTTCTCCTTGAACCAGTCTATCCTTTTATTGTATTAACAATGCCCTTTAAAGATAATATATATTTTAAACTCTGGTGATTTCCAATTTATCAATTTCTTCTATGGCTCATTTTTTGGTGTCATATTTAGGAATTGTTTGGTTAATTAAAGAACAAATTAATTTCCCTGCTTTATTCTAGAAGACTATTTTTCTAGATTTTAAATATAGGTCTGGTGTGTGTGTGTGAAAGACAGACAGAGAGAGAGAGAGAGAGAGAGAGAGAGAGAGAGAGAGAGAGAGAGTCTTCCTTGATTGTTCTCTACTTTGTTTCCATGACACATGATCTCTGACTCTGGAGCTCACAGATTTGGCTAAGGTAGCTAATATTTCTTTAAGTTTTTGTCTTATCATTATATTCCCACTCCATAGAACACTGCTCCACATATCCTAGGCTGGTCTCAAACTCTTCATGTAGTCAAGAATGACCTTGAATTTCTGATTTTCCTGTCTCTGCCTTCTGAGTACTGAGATTAGAGGTATGAGTCACCATTCCCAGTTTTCTGTGGTACTGGGGGCTGAAGCCATGGCTTCATCCTAGGCAAGAATATTACCAACTGGGCTACTTCCCAACCTTGTCCAGTAAGTTTTTGCATGGTACATTTGAGAGCTCTGTTATTGGGTGCGTATGTATTTCAGACTCTTGTATCTTCTTGGTGAGTTGATAATACTCCTTGTTCTGAAGTTATCTTTGTTTGGTATTAATATGTCTACCCAATGATGTGTGGACTACTATTTTCATGTTTTTGTGAACTGTACGGAGTCTTCAGACCTGACAATAACCCATCTTTGTCTCCAAGATACTCACTGTCGGAAGAAGAGCAGGCTTATAAATAAGATAAGCTGATCGGAAGTTTGAAAATAAAACCCAAAGCCACTCCAGTGGACACTGTAGGCAAAGCAGTACTCTCGTGGTTTCTAGCTAAATGAAAGTCCCCAGGTCAGTAATGAAGTTATTCCAAATTACTCTCAGTGTTTGATATATTCTTTTCTTTGGAAACCTCTAGGCTTGATAAAGATTCCACTCCTTGCTTAATTATGACAAACCCCTTAGCTACATTTACTTTCTTGGATTGTTTTCTTCTGTCTCTTAGAAAACACTCCTCTCCAAATCTTCCCCTCCTGCCTGCAAGGCACAGTGACATTCTGACAGCTGTGCTTTATGGCAGGAGAACAGCACTTTATAAAGCTAGAGGCTTTTCACATCTTGGCTAGTATGGTGATTTGAATATGCTTGGCTGAGGGAGTGGCACTATTAGGAGGTGTGGTCTTGTTAGAGGAAGTGTGTCACTGTGAAGATGGGCTTTGAGACCCTCCTCCTAGCTGTCTGAGGATGCTCATTCTTCTCTTGGCTGCCTTGAGTTTAAGATGCTGAACTCTCAGCTCCTTCTCCAGCACCATTCCTGGACTCTGCCATGCTTCCCACCTTGGTAATAATGGACTGAATCTTTGAGCCTGTAAGCCAGTCCCAACTAAATGTTGTCCTTTATAAGAGTTGCCTTGGTATCGGTGTCTGTTCACAGCAATGGAAACCCTAAAACAGCTAGTAAAGGTTATTTCCTTATATTTTGATATTTTGTTTCCCTAACATTTTTATATTCTGACTCTCTTCCTTTAGAAAAGTACACATGGGTGCACAAAACTCAAAAGCACATTCCTGAATAACCCATGAACCAGCAAACAGCTTACCAAAGATATAGAAGACAAAGGGCCACCCGAGGGCTTCACTAATGATGCCACCAACAAGGAGGACAGTAAACAATCCCAATATCATTCCTGCAGAGAGACAGAAAGAAAGTGATGGGACCCCTGCCTTCCACCAGACAGTTATTGCAGGCTGTCAGATGAACCTGAGAAGCCACCACACCACAGAATAAGCTTATTCAAATGCAAAACCTTCAGATTAGTCCTTTAATTCATATACCTCCAGGGAGTCTTTTTTTCCCTTTAAAATTCCCAGTGACATTCAAGTGACTACCAGACTACCTTTCGAGCTGTCTTAATTTACAGATATAGTCATTTATCATGGAAATAAAGCCGCATGAAGAGCCCAGGTTCTGGTACACTCTCCACCTCTACCCTCTCCACTCCTCTGAAGATTAGCATCATATCAATTTATTGTGCAAGAAACAGTCACTCACCTTCTTTTCTTTGCACGTATATGCTATTTGTAGCTTGGCATGCATTCATTCTCTTTGTAAACGTATTCACAGAAGCTGCTTCTCCATAAATATGCTAATGACACTGTTTCAATTTCTATAACTTCTACAACTTCACAGAGCATTCTAATATATGGTAGGCATATTTCCATTTCACAGCTTTGCAAATAATTCTAAGCTACCTCCCTTTTGATGTTTAGCCAATTTGCCAAATTCCACATGTATATGGAGTTGTTATTTTAAAAATAAGCAAGATCATAATGGCCTGAGGGTTTTATGTAACAGTTATTTATTTTAGATTTTATTTTGGAATTGTGTTACATGTCTGTTTGCAGTGTTTGGCGGGAGTAGACTGTACATGTGAATGAAATGCTCATGGAGGCAGAAGAGGATGGCAGATCCCCTAGAGATGCAGTGGCGGGTATGAGTGCTGGGAACAGAACTTTGGTCCTCTGTAAGAGCAGTGCATGCTCTTAACCATGGAGCCATCTCTCCAGCCCCAACACTCATCTTCATTGAACAATTGCTCACACAAAGGTCTCCATTGCACTGTAGATTTTAATTCTAAACAGGCACCATTACTCATTTCTAAATAGAAACACAATTTTTTTTATGTGTATGACTAGAGTATTACAGGTGGAACTGCTAGATCAATGGCTATGTATATTTTAAATTTTGGTAAATACTGCAGAAGTTCTATGTTGAAAGCTGTTCAACTTAAATTGCCAACACAATTCTTTCCTTCTCATCTCCTTGATAATATTTAATATCATCAAAATTTTAAACACTTTTCTTCCAATATAGATAGTAAAAAGCCTCATTTTTAATTTTGTTCTTTTTAGTGGAGTTGAGTTTTTCACTGTTTGCCAACTTAATCATTTGTTGTCTTTTTTCTATTTCTCTCCATTGTTTCCCTTTGCCTCGAGTTAGACTCTGTGCATTGTGAATTGTCCCCCCATGGCTGGCTGGCCATAGTTTGTCTCTTCCTAATTTCGTTTATGGTGCATTTCTCAGTCACCACTTACAAGCATTTGTACAATCAGATCTGTGGCCTCTAGATTCACTCTTTTGTTTGGACTCCCTTTTAACCTACACTGCAAGATAGAAATAATTGTTATTATCTTCTTTTTCTTTTGTCATGTTCACTGAAGCATATTGTCTCTGCTATTTCATTTAAATGCCAGCAATCAAACTTGGATTTGATCAAGTACAGCTAGTCATGGTTAAATAAACTGCCCCAGGTTGGCCTTTTAACAATAGGGAAAGAAGCATTTAAAAGAGAATTCCAAGTTCCAGGGTACATGGAAAGAAAGCTGGAAGTGAGTACCTTTTCTACCATCAGGTCCACCCAATCACTACCTTTCACCTAAATGTCTGCCTTTACCTTGGTTATAAGGGAAGACAGACTCCTCTATCCAAGCCAGGTCATGATCTTTCCTGTCTGCTTGCCTTCACCCAATCTTCCTCAAGCCTGGGCTCCTAAGAGCACATCTTCTTACTTCCTCACCCTCTCCTTCTTCTCTGCTCTTGGTTCTTACCCATCTGCATGCAATACCAATAGCATAGGATTCATATTGTAAATAAAGCACAAGTTCTGGTGCTCTCTTGCATAGTAGCAGGCAGAGGATAGCATACTACATTTCAAAAAACCTAAAAGGGAGAATTTTGAATAATATCACTAAAGAGAAATGGCCAATGTTAGAGGGGATGGATATGCCTGGAATTGAACATTAGTAAGTGGTCAGATGTACTGAAATATCTCATAGTACTATGTTCTTAATATAGATGCATATATATAATATAAATATATATTATATATGAAGGTATATAATATATAAATATATAAAATTATATATTATATAATTTTGTGTCAATTCAAAAGATTTAAAAGTTAAAATATTTTTCAATATTCTAGAAAATAAAAAGGGAGTTATAAACAAAAACAAAAAAATACTTATCCCTTTAAAGCCCCCTATGTACTTTTTGGTATTTTTCTGTGAGGAAAAACTCCCAAAGCCTGTGACCTTGAACATTGAAGAGACATGTGAAGCACCAAATCCCTGGAGTGCTGGGGGTCTGTGACATTTGACTTTACCCATCTTCTCTTCCTCATTCTGTATCTTAAGACTGATATCTCAGGGGTCTCTTTATCATAGGCTTTGATAAGTACTGTACACCGGCTTTTCACCCCTCTTAAAGGGACCACTTTATCAGTGCAGCACTACTGATTCAATACATGCAAAGGCCAAGGCCAATCATTCTATGGTGCTGCCCACTCTGATCCAGGTACTCAATAACCAAAACATAGCAATTGTCTGGATCTTTAGTTGACTTGCTCTACTCTTCCAGGTGTCCCTCCCATAGAGCTAGCAGGTGTCTTTGGTTTAGAATGCCTTCCCTTTGGGGACATTCCGGCTTGTCCCTTGGGGACATTTAGACTTCATTTTTCATAACCATACCTTTGGTGAGAAGGCTAAGGCAGTAGAAAGAGAGGGTATTTAGGAATCTGAGAAGGCCTTTCCATATGCTTGCCTTCTATCTCCCATGAGATAACTATGTCATTCCCTCCCCCCATTTGTGTGTGTGTGTGTGTGTGTGTGTGTGTGTGTGTGTGTGTGTGTCTTCACCTATCTCCCTTGCCCTTCTATCCGTCTCTCTATTTTTCATAAAACAAAAGGCACAAACCATTAAAAAAAAAAAAAAAAACAAAACAAAACAGAATAAAGACAGTGAGCTTGAAGGCCTGGTAACTCCCTTGCCCTTCCCTTACTGAACTATAGGGCCTAGACCAAAATAAATCAGTTGACATATTTAGGGGAGCTCACAAATCTCAGGAGCCCCCAAACTCACAGGCTTCTTTGAGGAACTCCAGGAAGAAATTATTTTCTGATCTCAGAAAGCATCGAGAACATGGCTGCCTGAAGGCAGCACAGAGACAGCAGATGGAAGAGTCTGTCAAAACAGAGACTCCTGAGTCCACTTTCCTGCCTCAGTAAGACTGGTACTATGTCCAGTGATGAGGATGTCTGGGTTAAAAGACAGGATTTCTCTACCTCTAACTTTTTTTTAATGGTTTGTGCCTTTTGTTTTATGTTTCTTTTGTTGAGATGAGGGCTTGCAACGCACTACATAGCTTAGGCTGGCCTGGGTGGCAATCCTCCTATCTCAGCCTTTTGAGTGTTGGCATTGCATGCATTTGTCCTCACATAAGCTTACATTCATGCATTTTAATCCCCTGTTAGTTGGGTTAATCCAACCCAACCTGCTGCACCTGTACTCTCACGCTTTTATTCCCTGGTTTGTCTTGTATTCTGAGATCCTCTCACAATTGGGTAATTGAGGTGAATTTCTTTTGTCTAAATTGCATACTCTCTTTCTTCAGCTAATGTGAACTCTTATGACACACATTGGATACTATAGTTCTGGGTTTCTGAGGGGCCTTTCGAGGCCTGCTGTCAGCAATCACTTCTAACATATGTGGCTAGCTGATGGTTTTGGACTTGAAGAGTTCTTGATTATCTTTGAACACGCATGTTGCCCACTGCATTACCCTTTCCTACCCAGTGCTAGCATTATGGGCACATTACACTAGCATCATTTTCAGAGAAAAATCTCAGGAACTGACAAGATGGTTCATCTGGTGAAGATGCTTGTTGCCAAGTTGATGACATGAGTTTGAGTCCTAGAACCCACATGGTAAAAAGGGGAAATTAACTGTTGGAAGTTATTTTTTGACTTCTAGTTGTGTGCTATGACATGTGTATGCAGTAAGTAAATAAGTGTAATAAAACTTTTTAAAAGTAAAGATAGTCTCAGAAAAATTAGAGCAATTCCAAAGATTATTGAGTCTGTATGTCAGATGGAATGAAAATATGTTTCATATGACTGTCAATAATTAATGTATAAAATTGAGACACTACAAATTCATTAAAAACATGGATAACTTCTTTTACAACATTTCCATGAGTGAGTGGAAATTTCAAATTCCACAAAAAAAAAGTGATCAATTTAGCAACATGAAAACATTTTTAAAGGTGAGAAGTTGTATCACAATGTTATGCCACAAATCATAACACAGGGAAAAATAAGTCATATCACAAATAAAGAATTGGTTTCCTTAATTTATATAAACACTTCTTAGCATCAGCAAAAGAGCTGTCCAGCAGAAAAACTGCTCAGGAGCCCAGTAGGAAGCACTGGGCTGCCAAGCACCCATCTGGACTGCACATCTTTACCTGACATAGCAATAGTGCAGAGTCGGCTGCGTTCAGTCGGAGGAGCCCATTTCTGCCAGAGTGCAAACTGTCCCCCATATCCAGCCCCCTGAAATAAAAATGGTTAGATATATTGGTGTAGTCTACTATATAGAAATATTCAGCTCAGAGTTTGAAAATACTCAGTATCTGGAGCTGAGTGTGGTGACATACATCTTTAAGCCCAACACTCAGGAGGCAGAGGCAGGTAGTGGAGCTCTGTGAGTTAGAGGCCAGCTTGGTTTACATTTAGAAGGAGGAGGAGAAGGAGGAGGAGGAGGGGGGAAGGAGGAAGAGGAGAGAGGAGGAAGAGGAGGAAGAGGAAAAAGAAGGAGAAGAAGAAATAGTTCGTACCTGGGTTAAGCCCTGGACTGCTCGAGTTGCCAGGAGAAAAGCTAGTCCAAGATTGGCAGCCAGTGGGATGCAGAATGTAAGCAGTGACGATCCAAGCAGAGCAATTCCAACTACTTTCTTTGTTCCTATTTTGCTGGCCAAGTATCCGCCAGGACCCTGCATCAGCATCATGCCATACTGAACAGAGCTGAAGATGATTCCTTGGGTTTGAGGACTCCAGTTATACACAGGGGCCTTCGGGAAACATAGAAAGCCTCTGTGAGCCACATGCTGAAAAGTACTTGTCTACTCTAAGAAGCCCCCTTAGATCCGAAGTTTTCTCAGTTAAAATTTTTGAGCACAGCTGGGCCTGGTTACATAGATTTGTAATACCAGCTACTCAAAAGGCAGAGGCAGGAGGAGCACAAATTCAAGGCTGGCCTGGGTTGCAAAAAGTGAGCTCAAGGCCTGGACAGCTTAATGAGACACTTTCTGAAAATGGAATGAACGGAAGAGAAATGGGAGAGGGCTGGAAAGTAGCTCAGTTATAGAGCAACTGGTTAAAAATGTGTAGTAAGGCACAGCCTAACATTCAAGCCTCAGGTTCTAAACACACACACACACACACACACACACACACACACACACACACACACGACATGTGCGCGCTCACACACACAGGATTTGGAGAACAAACTTAAATTTTACATTGCCTACCTTTATAGAAAGATGCTTTGAGGCGTCATGTTGATCCCCATTTAAATCAGGAAGAAGTTGTTCAATAGAGCTATTGAGGTGGGATGGGTGATCTGTGTTGTTGACCATGGCTACCATGGTGATGCTTATGACAGAATTCTGTGCTATCAATGTGAAGTTGCAGAAATGTGCAATGAAGGCTATTCCATAGCGCATGGAACATAAACTCAGGTCTGCAAATAAGACATCACATCACGGCTTGCTTTATTGAGCTAGCATTAGTTTTTCACAAGATATAACAGAAAGCTTTGTTTTCTTGAGAGGTGGAGGCAGGAGAATCAGGAGTTTGATCATTGTTGCATGTTGTTTGAGGCTAGCTAAACATGGCCTGTCTCAAAAAAAGAGACATTATATAGAAAGTCACTACTGACCACTGCTTGATGACCTAAATGGTACTTCTGATTCTGCTGGAGTGAGCAAAAGGAGATTCAAAGACAGCAGATGATTGAATTGATCCAAGCAACATTTTATACTACAGATATACAGAGCCTGCTTCCACTGGGGCTGTCTGTCCTTCCTATAATTTTGTATGTCCCATTCATAAATCATTCAGTTTTAGAGTCAATGAAATAATTCATGGTAAATGTAAAACTTACATTAAAAGATAAATATATATAATTAAACAATGCATAGTACATTATATGTAAGTTACATGCATATGTATATATATATACATATATATGGTATGTATAATTAGTAATGTGCCATATATTTATCTTACATATCACAAATATAATTTTTGTAACATACCATGCCTAATGCATACAAATAAAATTAAACGTTTGAAGAAGTTGCTCATTAAGGCAGATGATTTTACTTACCCCCAGGCATTGAGGATAAACTTTCATTTGAAGTGTAGTATTTAAAAAAAAAAAAGAAATCAAGTTTAAGATTAAAGTCCTAGAAAGATTTCCTCACTAGGGAATTTGGGGCCTTTAAATGCTGAGAACCTGTGGTGAACCTGTAGTAGAAAAAGGAGGTAGGCTTCAATGTCCAAAGAGCAGGAAACATAGGTGACACACGCATCTGTGAGTGAAATGAGAAACTGGCTCAGAAACGGACCTCTGAGGAATGCTGGCTAGATAGCTGATGCTTCCCAAGCTCTTTCTACTGATTCTGAGAAAGCCCTGCAGCGCTGCACTGGGTAGATGTCCTGATAGTACACATTGGACAGACCAAGCTGATAAGCAGAAAATCATATGACTGCAGGAAGTTGTATTCACCTGGGCACAGGTATTCTTACAGATGTACTTCAGCAAAAACACTTCAGATCTCTCTCTCTCTCTCTCTCTCTCTCTCTCTCTCTCTCTCTCTCTCTCTCTCTCCCAAGAGATGTAGATTAGGTGCAACTGTGGTAAATAAGCTGAGCGTTCAGAGCTCAACATCTCATGGTGTCAGAGAGAGCTCCTAGTGGTCTCCATGGATATTTTAGCAGACCACATGCTCATCCTGTGCCTGAACAAGTCAGTTGACTCACTTTAAGGAACTGGACAGGAGCTGGACTGGCCACTCCCCTAAGTCATGCTGTCCAGTCTAGACTTGTGTCTTCAGTTCTTACTGAACACACACTTGCTGATCCCTCTCTGTGTGTAGCTGCACACAGCCAGTGAAGCTCACGTCCCAGGGAGGAGAATGACAGACACAGCCAAGCAGTAAGTGTGTCTTAGAGGATGTCAGTGCTGTACAGAAGATAAAATAAGTCTCAGGGACATGCCTGAGAGCTGGTCACAGAGGCATCTGAGTGTGAGGCACATTCCACAAAGTGGAAATGCCCTGGAGTAGAAGGAGATTACCTGTAGTGATTGCCAACACTAGGTGAATATGACAGAGCAGAGGGAGCCAGAAGCAGAACCTGGTCTTAAAGGTCGCATGTGCTGTTGGAAGCACTGTGGCTTTTATTCTGAATGGAGTAGGGGACACTAGAGGGGTTTGTGCATGAGTGAGATAGGATGAGACCCAGAAAAGAAGTGATGCCAAGCTGCTGGGAGCTCTGTCCGAAACTCCTTCCGTAAGATAATGAGGTGGTAAATACCTGTTGTTGCAGGCTATTGACTTTAAGGTGATATGCATGCAGGGATCACTGGTGACAAAGACTGTGGCAGGAAAATGATGAGCTTGAGACTAGCCTGGGCTATCCAAAGGTAAGTAAGTATGGAAGTCGGACCTGCTGGAATACATTAAGTAATGCCTAAGTGTAACATTCTATTCCTGTCCTTCCTCCAGACACTCATCCCTCTGTTTTCACATCATTAGAATTCCATCAGAGGAAGGAAAAGAGCCAGAGGTGCAGGGGGAACATGGGGCAGGGAGTGGGCAGAGAAGAGGAAGATGAGCAAAGTATTATGACACATGGAGGAAAACACCATAGTGAGACCCATTCTTTGGCCTAACTTGGTGCTAACTTTAAAGAATTAATAAAATTTGAAAAGCATAAGGTTTTTTTAATCTTATAAAGTAATACTGAAAAAAATAGCTTAGCAATTTAAAAATACATCAAATACACAATAGAATTGTATAAAAATCATATAAAATAAATGCAGTGAATTATATTTAGCAAACTAAGTTTATAAAAATTCTTTTATTTGGGATATTCATGTAGTTTGTTACAACACAATTATGTTTGCATTATCATAATCAAATATTAAAAGAACAGGACATGGAGCTGTCTGCCAACAGCTTTTTAGCAAGTATGAAGAATAAACTTATATGAATAAAGATGAGAAAGTAAGTGTGAAAAACTATTCTTTGTGGAGTGTTTTTCTTTCTTCACATAATTGTGAAATGTGCATTAATGTTAGTGTGTTTCAAACAAGAATCAAAAATTTAAAAGTGATTAATCCATTGTTTTATATGAATACGCTACAGAAACGAGTGCCATAAAGCCAGTGGGTAAGCAGCTGTGCACGGTTTACCTTTCCGGGGAGGGGTCTTCTTCTTGACTGCTGAACCTAGGACGAACTCACTCTGCTCACTTGTAGGGCTCAGTTCTACTACTGTGGCCATTGCAGTTTTTTCGATTGTTTCTTTCTGGGTAGTTAGCTTTTGTCAGAAAAATAAAAGAAAGAAAAAAATAAAATAAAAGTGACATGAAATTACCCTTCAGTTGAACTTTAGGAAGGGAGAGGGGAAGGGGGGGAGGAGGAGGGGCAGGGGGAGGGAGAGAGGAAGAGAGGGAGAGAGAGAGAGAGAGAGAGAGAGAGAGAGAGTTAGTTTCATGGGCCACAATTATTGGACCCTAATGTGGAAAAGCATTAGAAAAGACTATCATAGCAGCAGGAGCGGGGCTTCAATTCTAGACAATGAAGGGAACTTTCAAGTTGGTGAGTGAATCCCACACCACATGGTCTAGTTTGTCTAGGCTTATGTACCAGAAGTCAGGAAGACACTGACAAGATTAGTATAATTCAATGTTGTCAGTTAGGGGTGGGGCTGGGCTGGATTTGATCACAGCTGTAAGTGAAAGGGGGACTGAAGGCCACAGCACAACATATTTTCCTATCAACTCTTTATCCCAGAGAGCTGGAGGAGTGTGTGTTCTAATTCCTGAGGGGGAGGGGGTGTCTGTAGAGTTTGTTGACTAACTAATAGACCTCATCTTCTCCACGTGTAAAAGCTCATTGCTCGACAAGGCCAGTGAGAGAGGAGTTCCTTGGTCCCATGGAAGCTAGATGCCACAGTGTAGGGGAATTTGAGGGCAGGGAGGTGGGAGTGGGTGGGTTGAGTTACATCCTCATAGAAACAGGAGGAGGGGAATCGGATAGGGGTTTCTGGGTGTGTGTGGGGGGGGGATGGGAAAAGAGGATAACATCTGTAATGTAAATAAAATATCCAATAAAAAATGTTTAAAATAAAGTCAGTAGCCTCCTTATAAAACAATGGAAAATATACTGACAAAGAAATCAGGGAAATAATCCTATTCATAACACCTTAAAAATCCAAGCAAAATATCTCTTGAATTAAATCTGACCAAGGAAGTGAAAGACCTGTATAATGAAAACTTTAGATACTGAAGAAAAACATTAAAGAAGACACCAGAAGATGGAAAGACCCTTGCATGCTCATGGGATGGCCACACTTCCAAAATCAATCTACAGATTCAACGCAACCCCAAGAGAAATTAAGGGGGTTGGGAAATATTGTCAGGATACATTACATACATGCATAAAAACACTATAATAAATCCCATTATTCTGTATAATAAATGTTTATTAAAATATTTTGAAAACTTAAAAAAAAAAGCTCATTGCTATGGTAAAATATTAGGCTCTAGGCAAAGGAAATTGCTATGTAGAACACTGTGTAGGATAGAAGATGTGTACAATGTTCAGTGCTCAATTTTACTAATGGATTAGTTCAGGAAAATCATTCTGTTCATGCCATTAATAAGCTGACTTACCGTGTTGATAAGTAGTATCCCTGAGCAATCCTGCTATTGCCCTGCTCTCCCTTTCCTGTTATTGGTAACCTGCTTTTAATGGCAAATAGTAATTGATATTCCCCCAGACATGTTATGGAAATGGAACAATGCAGAAATGCTTTCTTTTCACTCAGAATGCTTTGAAATTTATGCATATTGTACATATTCATGATTTGGTCCTTTGTTGTCATTGAACAATTATATTACATTTTTTGTAACCATTTGATGAACTGTAATATTTATAGACTTTCAAACACTACAATGAGGCCCCTATGGATATCCATGTCTAGGTCTCTGTATAGCCATGTACTTTTACTTCCTTTAGACAAATACCACGTACTAGAATGTCTATGTTACGCAACAGGTACATATCTATCTTCATAGGAATTTGGCCAACTGCGTTTCAATGTGACTGCCATTTTACACGATCACCAATAGTGTTTGAGGTGCCCACACAATCAATTGGTATGGCCAGCCTTTGAAATAAATGTGAGGCATTCCAGAGGGCAGCTGGTATGCTTTATCTTGGCTTTTGTTACACTTCTCTAGAGAAGCTGGCCATCTTTTTATGGCATTATTTGCTATCAACATATCTTCCTTAAGGAACTGACTCTTCTCAGCATTGGACATTCTAATTCCATGATGTACCAAACCATTTTAAAAGTCAGCTTTTGGTGGGTGGCCAAGATGGTTCAGTGGACATACGTGTTTGCCACGAAGACTGATGACCTGAGTTTGATCCTCAAGATCCACATGAAGTAATGAGAAAAGTGACTCCCCCAAGCTGTGCTCTGACCTCCACATGCAGGCTGTGGCACAAGCATACTCCCCAAATCACACACACACACATGGTAAAAGGTTTAAAAACTGGCCTTTGATTTCTAGAAAAAGTGCTTTGCTTCTTGGCTAAAAAACTGGGAACTATTTTCCTAAGAGACAAAGGTAAGGCCACCTGCACCTAATGGTGACACAGCTTGGTTGTCCCAGGCTGAACACGGTCTACCCTATTTTTATGAGCAGTGTTCTCCAGTGAGTTAAGTAGCCACTCCCAGAGCTATGATCTTTTGTGATGGCAGTAAATGTAGCTGTGAGAGTTGATTCCCAGTTTTAGAACTGTGATTACTTCTTCCCACTGTCCTCGGGCCACCCACTGGTGATCTTCTGGTGACTCCAGCCACTGTTACAATGGCCTCCCTTCCCCATTTCTTCTTCTATTCCAAGCCATTTGTTCATTTTCTTTTGACTAATGTTGTGGGTCAAACCCAGGACCTCATATACCGTATACAAGCATTGTATCTCAGCAGTGCACCTCAGCCGTTTTTTGGCATGTACGTGCATGTGGCCAGGCATATTTAGATGAGGATGGATGTTTGTACTCAAATACGTGAAGGCAAAGTTGGGGGTCTTCCTCAATTACATTTCATTTTATTTTTTGAGACCAGATCTCTCACTGAACCTAAAATTCAAGACTGGCTGGGCAGGGAGCTCCCAGGATCCATATGCCTCTCTAGAACTGGGATCACCGACATATGCCACAACAGCCAGCTTTCTACATGGGTGCTGGAAAACTAACTAAGGTCTTTACATTCTATAGTAAGCACTCTATTACTGATCCATCTCTCCAGTCCCCTCTTAGACATTTTGATATAGTTACGGTTCATATCATCTCATTGGTTTTCTTAATCCAGTATTCTTGCATAAGAGCAACCTTATTTTTGCTTATGCTATAGCTCTGTTTCCTAATTAATCTGAATGGGAATCTGGGCAATGAATGAATTTGGTTGCAAAATGCTGCACTTCTTCAGAACACCATGGTAGTCACATTGCTGAAGCATAACTGTCTAAGGGAAAAGATCAATACAATCTGGGGGACAGCACGTATATCCTCACAATGTCAGTGAGGATTCCTGGAAGGCACCTGGGTCTACAGAGACTGATTCATGGATTAGAACTGTAATAATGTGGAAAGGATGAAATATTATACGTTCAGAAGCTAGTTATCTTAACTTGGGATAGATTTAACCACTTCAACAACCATTCTTTGCCCGCCTCCATGTCAGAACTAACATTCTATGACTGGTAAATAACCTTTTGAAATCTATTGATTTTTTAAAGATGACAATGATGATGATGACGACAACGACTACTACTACTATTACTTCTGTTACTGCTACTACTAGCTTGTACCCATCCAAAATCTAAGAATTTCATCAGAGAGCATCTGTGGTCTACAAAAACTTCTCCACCTTGCTGTATCTGCCTCTCCAAGTACACTCCAATGTATTTTAAAGTTGCCTTGATTTATGGGTTTTGTCATTCTATAAAACTAGAAAATTAATACATAAGACTGCTTCCATATTGGGACACGGACATCTGGCATAACCTAAATCTATGTTCTCAGACCATGGCCTCTCAAATATGGCTCCAGTATAATTTCGTGTTTGCTGTAAGGTAAGAACTGTATGCTTTTTGCATTGACAATGTAACAGGCAAAGAAAGTGATTGTTAACAGCATTTTATCTAGAGTGGGTTTCACAATGCTTGTACTGTCCTTTGTGTCCCCAGGAGCTGTCAGGCTAACAAGAGTAATTACAGCCACTGCTGTAGACTCAGGACCCAGGCGGGGCCATTGACCTCAGAAAACTCACTGTCTCTCTTCCCCTAGGCCACTCAGCTCATGAGAAAAAGAACTGATGTTTGTTCATGAGCCAATTTGACTATTCCCCTATCATTCTCTCTCTGTGTGTGTCTCTTTCTTTCTCTCTCTCTCTCTCTCTCTCTCTTAATCTTTTTTTTAAATAAAAGGTTCTGTTGGGTGTGGTAACCTACCTCCCTTACTTCTCTGAACAAGTCACTCCTACACACATACATGATTTTATGTGACTACATAAAAATTAAAAAAATCTTTTATAGTATGTATTTCTTGGATCTGTCTCCACCAGCTTGCATTAAAGTTTGTGGTGATCTGACACAAAATTGTCAGCTTCCAGTCTCTTCTTTTCCTCTCTTTCTTCTCCTCCCTCTCCTTTTCTGTCTCTCTATGCTCCTCCTTTTCCCCTCCCTCTTGGATCCTCTTTTCCCCTCTCATTCTCCTCCCTCTGTTTCTCCTCCCTCTGTTTCTCCTCCCTGTTTCTCTTCCCTCTGTTTCTCCTCTCCTATTTCTCTTCTTCCTTTTCTCTCATTTCCCCTCCACCTTCCCTTTCGCTTCTGCCTCTCCCTACATTTTTCCATCTTCTGCACTCCTCCTACCCCCATTGCCTTTTAGAGATAGATTTTTACATTGTATGCACACTTTTCATTTTGTCAACAGGAGAACATTTGAAGTTGGAGGAGGGATATATAGCAACCATCAGCTGGTATTCAAGAAGGACAGTGCAGACTTTTGGCTACCCAATGAAAGTAAGTGACTTACCAATTTAGTGCCTGAGGTAGGGATTCCTGTGTTTCCTCTGGACAGGCCTCTCTTACCTCTTGCCAGACTGCTCAGTATTCTTTGCCACTCCAGGACTTGAGTTATTAATCATTAATGGCAGGCTGAAGCAACCCCTGCTGTGAGCTTCATAGCCTCCCTCCTTGTCAAGTGTCTCCCCAGCACCCCAGAAGTATCTACTGGGTCTGAAACCGGCTTTCAGTTATTGATCACATTGCATTGCTCTATTTTGAAAGACTTTTCTTTTTTCTAGTTTGAAATGTTAAAAGGTCAAAAAGGAGAGAAGTTACAAATTAAATACATTCTGCACTTTCCTTCTCTTTTTTGTTTTTGCCCCTTCTTTAATTTTCTTCCTCTTCTTTGAACTATGTGAGGCATAATTTTATTAAACATCATTGTTAATCAAACAGACAAAACCCACAAGCTTCTCTCATAAATTCAGTATTTATTCCCCATAGTTTTTTTCTGTTTTAACCACTTCTATATTTGTTGATAAACTACATAAAAATAATGCTTGGATTTATGTCTAAATTTTCATACTTGCTACTGTGTACAATGGGAAATTCTCTAACTTACTCTAAGTAATTGCTTAAAACTTTTTTTTATAAAGATTTATTTATTTTATATAGTAACACTGTAGGTGTATTCAGACACACCAGAAGAGGGCATCAGATCCCATTACAGATGGTTATGAGCCACCATGTGGTTGCTGGGAATTGAACTCAAGACCTTTGGAAGAGCAGTCAGTGCTCTTAACCACTGAGCCATCTCTCCAGCCCTGCTTAAAACTTTTATACATGTACATCATGCATTGTGATCAGACCTCACATATTTTCTTCCCCCAATTCCATCCCATCCCCCAACCCAATATCACTTTCCCTCTCACGTTCATGTCTTTTCCACTTCTTCTTCTTCTCCTCTTCCTCCTCCTCATCCTCCTCCTTCTCCTCCTTCTTTTCCTCTTCCTCCTCTTCCTCATCTTCCCCCTCTTCTTCCTCTTCCTCTTTCTCCTTCTACTTCTTCTTTTTCAGTTTACTGAGTCACTTAATGTTGTCTATATGTTCATGGGTATTGAATTATCTACTGGAGCATGGATGATAACATAGCATCTTAAAGTCTGAATCCTTGAAGAAAAGAAATGCTCTCACAGGCCAGCTGCCATCAATTGCCATTAGCGCTTTGGCCATGGGTGAGACTTCATGAGCTCCTGCCCTGACCATGGTGAGATTTTGGCTTTCTGGATCTTGCTCAGTTATCGTGTTTGTGGTCACCGCTCCTGTGAGCTCATGTGTACAACAGTGCTGTCTTGTCTGGCAAATATGGTTTTGCTGTAGATGTCCACTACCTCTGGTGCTTAAGGTGCCTCTTCTTCTACAATGCTTCCTGAACCTTGTGATCAAGGATAT
Source organism: Arvicanthis niloticus (assembly GCF_011762505.2). NCBI lineage: Eukaryota > Metazoa > Chordata > Mammalia > Rodentia > Muridae > Arvicanthis > Arvicanthis niloticus. The sequence continues at coordinate 38,065,497 of NC_047665.1, forward strand.
GATACAGATGCCTCTTAAAGCTGATCATACTACAGTCTTAGATGTTGACCAGTCATGGGTCTTTGTATTAATCAGCTTATACTGTAAAAAGAAGCTTCTCTGCTGAGGGCTGAGCAATGCACCAAACTGCTAATTTCATGGCTTTATTTTTCTTTATGGTTGAATAATCTTCCATTGGGTATATGTACCATATCATCATTACATATTTATCAGGTGGTGGGACATCTAAACCTTTTCATTTCCTGGAAATTTTGAATAGATCAGCAATAAACATGAATGAGCAAATAAATCTACAGTAGAATATAGAGTCCTTTGAGAATATTCTTGATCATATGGTAGACCTGTGTCTAGCTTTTTGAGGTACCTCCACATTGATTTCAAATAAAGGGGATGAGCTTGGAACACCCACACCAGCACATCAGAGGCCAAGCTTGCGCATTTCTCTAGATGATGCTGACAATATCTTGGAAGTAGACAACAGACTCATTGCCTTCCAAACTGGTGAAGAGTAAGTTTGTCCGTGTCTCAAAGGTGAGGTGATACTCCAAACCTACTGTTTCCTATAGGCAGATAATGTCCAACTTTCCAGAGGCTTCCAGGCTTACGACTCAGACTGAGCACTGATGTCAAACTCATTCACAGAAAGGAATCTGCGTTCTGTGTGCACTGAGCTCTTCTGGTAGCTCATCTTCACTGTGGCTTTAAGTCCTGTCCTGCTTGATGTTCTCAATGCATCTCCTTTGGTTTTGTGTTTGACTATAAGTACTGTAAGAGTACAAACCACTTCTCAATAACGGGAAGCCCCGACTGAGGACTCGGAGCTGCTGGATCGGTCACTGAGATTAATAATTAAAGGGGTCTGGTTCTTGGGGAATGAGGGTTTTCTTGAGCATATGTAGTATATGATCTTCATAGTATACAGTCTTTCACTGTCTATAAGAGCAAGAAGTACAGACCCAGTTCATCTACACATCTGGAATTTAAATATAGAACGGTCTAAGTTCACTATGGAGTCTTATGAGTTTTACCTCCTGAGAGGTAAATATTTTTCCCTGAGTCATTTTTAAAGAACTCTGTACTCTGGGATAAATAATCAACAACTTTAGAATTCAAGTATCTCTAATTCTAAATTAACCAAGTTGGAATATGTGGCTTAGTGTCATAATTTAATTTTTAACTTCACTTTTAAATGTTCATGTTTTTTAACCATGTTAAATTAGAGCTTAACATTCTACTTGGTTTGACTTCATAAACAAAAAGATCCAATATACTTCTACACTGAAAAAAATTAACTTTGTACAATTAGTTTTGAAACATTTGAGTATGAACTGAAACATTTCTTTCACTTAAATTGTTCTACCTTTTAAAGACTACACACTGTCCTCTTGGATGAGCTCAAACCTACTTTGTGTTGGCGTGAGAATCTTCAGAGCAAATAGAGTGCACACACTCCCACTTTGATTTGAATATCTAAGAAATGCTTTTCTTAAGTTTGTGAACAATTGTTCTTAATAATTATCTATATGACATCTCCATGTCTGACCAACGTCTCAAAGAAAATCGGTGCCCAGTTGAGGCAACCGCAGAAGCCTGTTATCTCTAGGCTAGAGCGTCAGGCGGAGCCCTGATAGAGAAAGGACGGTTTCTGTGTACTCTTGTCCTAGACCTCACAAAGTCCAGCAATGATCAGATGATTCGGGGGCAGCCTTACACAACCACACGGGGTACGCTGAGTACGCTGAAGCTTGACACAGAGGCTTGGCTCAATGGCAGTGGGCCTGGAACCTTAGAATCTAAGCCATGAACCTAAATGCTGTGTCATCTCTACTCAGCATCTAAGTTCTCATTAGAATTTCTGGCAAATGATTTTGCTTTCCATCTACGGTCAAGTTAAACTCTTATTTTGCCTCTTGATCTCCATGATGAGTTGGGTCATGGACATGAGTCATGGATCTAATAGCTGATCACATACTGACGCCACATTGCTCTCAGTGGAGGGTCATCTCTGTTATTTTGTTTTCTATTAACTGAGCAAAATGATGTCTGTATTTTCTGTTATGTTTCCATGTTCAATCTTGTGCTGGACTGCCTCACTAAGAATATTCCTCACCTCTTCTTAAACATGTTGTCTTCTGGTACACTTTAGAGTTTGAATGCTAAGTATGCTAGCAACCAAGGAACATTCCCCTAAAGCTGTAAAACCACAGGATACCAGAGATAATGGGCCCAAAAAAGAAACACAATTGTGACGAATGCACTCTTTAGAGAGGATACAGACTATTAATCAGAGCTGCACTTATAGGTGAAGGGGCCAAGTGTTTCTAGAGAGTAAACACGGGTGTTTACTTTCTCTTTAACTTTTTATTGATCCTTTGTGAACTTCACATCATGCATCCTACTCCCACTCATCCCTCCATCCCTCCATATTTACCCTCCATCCTTGCAATCTCCCCGGTAACAGAAAACCAAAAATAAAACAACAAGAAGAGAAAAAAAAAATAACATAAAAACTAAAGCAAAATAACAACAAAACCATCTCACTGTGAAAGCTATGGTGTGTCTCAGTGTGTCACACTCCATACTGTTTTGCTGTTTTGTGCAAAGAGCTTTACTTGCAAACTTTCATTGCAATGAGTCATTGGTGTGATTCAAGGCCCGCATCACTATCAATACTGGATCCTCACTGGGGCTTCTCTCAGATATCCTGTTGTTGCCCTGTGTCAATGGAGATCCTGCAGCTTTGGTGCTGCTGAATCAGCCCCTTCATGCACTCAAGCAGGTCATAGATTGGGTAGATGTTGGGGTGGGCCAACTCAAAGCTCTGGATCTGAGCCTTGGTGGTGACTGTGTTGTTCAGCCCACCAGCTTCATTTCATCTATGGCAAGGGGCACATCTCTCCCATGCCCACACCACTCCACAGGCAACAAAGAATGAGGGATAGGCAGGGCCAGTTCTTCAGCTCTCACATCCTCTGAGCCAGCTCACCCATGCTTCCCAGGCAAGGAGTAGGGCTGGCTCTAACCAGTGTCTTAGCTGGTGAGGGGCAGGGCCAACTCTGAGCAGGCTTGGACCCAGACCAGGCTTATGGTGGTAACATGGGCCATAGACATCAATATACAGTCCTTTCCCCCCCCCCACACACACACACATGGCCCTCAGCAGCAGCAAGGGCCAGGACTTCACCATGGTCCCAGGTGGCAGGGCAGACTACTCACATCAGGCTGTTCCTTTTTTCATAGTTCACATACTGTTCCCTTCTTTTTTTCTCCCATTTCTCTACCAGAAATACTTGCAAATCACAGCAGGACCTCTGGGTTTTCTTTATCATACACATGTCCCCCAGCCACTGCATGGGAGCTGGCATCCTAAACTGGTATTTGTAATGTAAAGAGATTTTTGTAACTGTCAAATGAGACTTCCTTTCCCTTCTTTCTTTTCTCTGTCTCTCCTTTGAGAACTTCATTTGTATATGCAGTGTACTACAATCATATCCACCAACCATTTCTAACCTCTAGCTCTCCCTGAGCACGTCCCTCCCAATATAGTGTCTTTACTCCTTTAATATTCTACTGTATCCAATTAGTGTTGCCTGCATGTGCGTGTGTGCATGTGCGTGTGTGCATGTGAGTGTGTGCATGTGCATATTTACTTGTTGTAAATATATCAGTAAATATTTTTGATGGGATTAATTAACTTTGAGACAAGGTCTTACTGTGTAGCTCCTGGAGCTTACTATGTAGATGAATCAGGCTGGCCTCAATCTCACAGAGATCTGCCTGCAACTGCCTCCCAAATGCTGAGATTAAAGGTGTGTGTCATCACTCCCAACAGGATTCAGAAATGTAACTACTTATATTAATACTTTTTCATTTGTGGGGGTACTTTTTCTGTTAACTCTGGCGTTCTATTCTTGAGGCTATTGAGCTGACCTTGTTAATTGATTTTGGAGCCCTGAACTCCTGGATAAATGCATATATTACACAACTTAAATATCAGTTATTACTTAGGTGTGAATTAATTGATGGCTTTTCCAGGACTTAAGGTATGCCTTGAGAGAACAGAGCAAAGATTGGCTGGTTGTGTCACTGAACCGAGTTAAAAAAGATTTAGCGGGCTGGAGAGGTGGCTCAGTGGTTAAGAGCACTGGCTGCTGCTGCCAGGGGTTCTGAGTTCAATTCCCAGCAACCACATGGTGGCCCACAACCATCTGTAATGTGATTCGATGCACTCTTCTAGTGTGTGTCTGAAGACACCTGCAGTGTACTCATATAAATAAAATTAATTAATTAATTAATTAATTAATTAAAAAAAGATTTAGCATGTTGATTCTGGGCGTACTGCTCTTATCTAATGTGTGTGTGTGTGTGTGTGTGTGTAGGCCAGAGGTCAATCTTGGATTCTATTCTTCAAGCACCATGTCTTAGTTAGGATTTTTCCAACTAACAGTGATAAAAACAAAAGTAACCTGAATAGGAGAGGGTTTATTTTGCTACATTTCTATGTAATAGTCTATCGCTAAGGGAAGTCGGGGGCAGGAACTCAAGCATGGCAGGAACCTGGAGGCAGGAACTGAAGCAGAGGCAATGGAAGAACGCTGGTTACTGGCTTGCTCTTCATAGCTGGCTTATCCTGGTTTCTTATAGCATCCCAGAACTACCTCCCCAAATGTGGCACTGCCTGCAATAAGCTGGGCCCTCCCATAGTAATCAGTAATTAAGAAAATGCACTATAGACTTGCCTACAGGGTAATCTTATGGAGGGGATTTTTGGATTGAGCTTTTCTTTCTAAATGACTCTAGCTTGTGTTGAGTTAACATAAAACTATCCAGGACATATTGTCCACCTTACTTTTAAGACAAAGTCTCTCAGTGGCCTTCAACTTGTCAAGCAGGTTAAGTCAGTTGTCAGCCATCATCAGGGATTCATTCACCTTATTGTTTCCAGTGCTTCGATTACAAACACAGATCACTAGGCCTTACATGCTCACATAAGTCCTAGGGATGAAACTTGCATCCTCCTGCTTGCAGGGCAAATGTTTACCCACTGAGCTCTTTCCTCAGACCATGAAACAATTTTATTATTCCAAGTGTTAGTTCCTCAAGATGTAGGAAGATTTTAATTCAGCACTTTTAAAAAAATCCAAAGGGGGATTGGAAAGATGGCTCAGAGGTTAAGAGCACTGGCTTATGAGGTTAAGAGCTCTTCCAAAGGTCCTGAGTTCAATTCCCAGCAACCACATGGTGGCTCACAACCATCTGTAATGAGTTCTGGTGTCCTCTTCTGGCTTGCAGGCATACATTCAGGCAGAACACTGTATACATAATAAATAAATAAATAAATTAATTAATTAATTAAAAAATCCAACAGATAGTTCACATCTTCCTCCACCTCTCCTTCCTCTCCTTCTCCTCTAATTATTTTTGGAGAGGGAACAGGAATTGGGGGGAGAGAAACACACTGTGTAGTTGAACCCACACAGAGCTGCCTGTGTCTGCTTCACTGGCACTGGGATTAAAGGTGTCAAAAACCACACTGGGCTCCTCTTCTTCTTCCTCCTTCTTTTCCTCCTCCTCCCCCCTCATCCTTCTTTCCCTCTTTCTTCTCCTACCTCTTGTCTTCACCTTGTCCTATGTAACCTTTATGAAGATGCGAAGTTTGCCTTGGGATTTATTTTTTGTTCCTTTCAAGTTCCAATACTTATATCAAAGGTCTTGGTTTGGTTCATTATGTGTTGATACTTGCCTTTACCATGCAGATTCCACACCCACTCACCCACCCTCCGGCTGCTAAATCAGAACAGAAGTGGTCTGTTGTGATTAGCCAGTAACAAGGATTAAGGGTCAGACCTATATGCCGGCTTCCATACTACATGGTTAAGTTTTCATTGTGCTTATTGTGTGTGGCTTCTATTTGTCAGAACTGTGCTTACAAGTGATAGAAGTCCAGATGAAATGCTTTGGGGAGTTGACCACACCCACATATGAATGAGCATTCACAGCAAGAGCTTGGCCAGGTCAAGGACTCTGACATCTCTGACTCGTGAATGGCAAGGCCTTCTCCATCAGGGGAACGGTGGGGCCTTTCTCTGGTTCAGATACTGATGCTGATAATAGTGATCATTAGTGCTAAAACAGTGTGTAAAAGGAACAGATGAAGCTTCCTCCTCCCTGATGACCTCAGCTTGGGACTGCCCTCCTAGGGACCCTACCAAGATTAGCTTCACCTCCTCCTTTAGCTGTGTATAATAAATGTGCCGAGTTTCATCGATGCTTGTGCATCTCCATCTGAGACCACAGCTTTTCTGTCTGTGTTTCTGTATGTCTGTGATTTATTTCTCACCGCCCCATTCAGGTCAATCCCAAAGTTACTCAGGTCATTAGAAGAAAAAACAGATGAAGGGTGTGGAAGAGCACAGGGCACAGAAGGACAAACAACAGAGTTAAACTTGGTGCTGAGGGCCACAGTGACAAGAACTAAATCTCTTTTTTCAAACACAGTACCAAGCACTCAGTTTTTTGCTACCAGCTTTTTCTTCCACTCATCTGCAAGAGAAAATAAACAGATCTGCTGCCACTTCTGGATTCTAGTTTTTCACAAATACTAGGTCTGAGAGAGCCCAGGAAAGGGTCCTATGGACTGAGCCCATTATATTCTCTGCCTTTGAATCAATTGCTGGGATGTGATAGCATCAAATACTCTGATTGGCTTCTCTCCTCATCACAATACACATAAAGCTATAAATTTTCTCTCTCATAGATGCAGTGCCTCATAACGATTATTATAAATAAATAAACAGGCCAGGGACAGTGCCCCGTGCACTTAATTTAGTACTTGGGAGGCAGAGGCAGACAGGTGGATCTCTGTGAGTTTTGAGGTCAGTGAGCTGCATAGTGACTTTCAGGCCGGAGTTATACGCTGAGGTCCTATAGAAGAAAAAAAAATGAAATGAATAATTAATAAATTACAAATGAATTAAGCTACTTAAAATAGAAAGGAATAGATTACTGTTAATCCCACAGAGTCACGATTGTTTTACAGTTTTTCTTTTAAAAAAAAAATTCTAGATAATATAACTTTTTATTCACCTGGGCAAAGCCTTGGAAGAAAGTGACATCCAATTGGTGTACAACATCATTTTACATTAAACTATTTAAGGGCCAAGTAATGTCTCAGCATATCAAATACAAAGTATTAGACACGTCATTTACACTTGGAGAAAGAAATACATCAACAGGGGCTTTTTTGTTTTTTGTTGTGTTTTAAATTTGTTGTAACTTGACTGCCAATAAAGAAACTAAGCTTTTAAGTGTTTTATACGCAGCCATACAGAACTGTCTTGCACAAAACATGAGCATGCATAAAAATACAATGCTAAAATTTTAAGAAACTACTGGTGCTTAATGCTGCAGAAAACAGACCAAGCGAAAAAGCTGTCCTAGTAACTGCTGGGGAGGGGGGAAGGGGAGAGAGAGGCTGCAAAATCCTTGGAGGAAGTGTTTGTGAACCCCTGGTTGGCTGCCAGTGGTCTAGGGGTCTACTCTTTCTAAAACAGTAGGTCCATAGTCAGGCTTTCTTATCTGGCAGTGGTTCTTAGCCTTCTTGGGCAGAGGCAACACTCCAGCAGGGCTGCCAGGTATACTGGGGAGCCGGTGTCCACAGGAGTTGCTGTGGCAGAGGAGCCAAATCAGGCGGGTCATTGTGAGCGGTAGACTTCTGGGGACCAGATCCAGGTCTTTGTGCGTCTGTCCACATAGCGCCCTCTAGTGTTGAAGCAGAAGCTCGTAATCATGGTGTTTGTTTTGTTTTCTTTTGTTTTGTTTTTTAAATTAGCTGCATCCTAGCAAAACAAAACAAAACAGAAACAAAAACAAAACCCTGTCAGACACCTTGCTTCTTCTGTATTCTTTCAGTGAGATGTTCGTCTTATTTTTAGGACTCCATTTGAATACAAGGATCCACAGTACTCTGATAACTATACCATCACATGTTCACTCCCAACCAGAGGGTCTTTTCTTCAGGATTCATATATCATACATCAAAGATATTTTTTCTTTTCTTCTTCTTCTTTTTTTTTTTTGATACCTTCTTGGATGCATCTCAGGCTGACCTTGACCTCAAGATCTTTCTGTTCTTCACTGCTGGAGGTTTGGACCACCAGGAATGGCTCCCACCTTGGTTTTTAAAGTTAGAGTCCTAATTAACGTGCCTTTCTGCTTGCACTTTATTGGCTGCAAATCTTCCAGTTAATTCTTTTTGTTGTTGTTGTTTCAGGGTCTCATGTAGTGAAGTCTGTCTTCCAACTCTTTAAGTAGCTGGGGATGACTTTGGAGTTCTGATCCTCCCCTGTCTACCTTCCACATGCTGGTCCTACAGGTGTGTGGCACCTACCTGGTTTGTGCAAGGCTGGGGTTCAAAGCTGGTGGGACTGAAGCATGCTAGACAAGCACTCTACCAACTGAGCTACATCCCCAGACCACCTATGTCTTTTGATAAGCCCATCATTCATAGTCTCATAGGCTTCACTTTCATGGCTTAGTTTCTCCCAAAGGCCAGGTTCCTAATACTATCATTTTGAGGACTGGGATTGTAGTACTGATGTTTTGGGAATTCAAGCTGTAGCATGAATATTTGGAGTTAGGGTTGTTACAAAGATTTTTTTTTCTGGGTTAGGATTGTATAATGGATGCTTTAGGGATTTGGATTGTAGCATGGAAGTTTGGAGGTTAGGACTACACAGCATAGATGTTTTGAGTTTAGGATTGTACTATGTATTAAAATAGTCCTGCTTTCATTGTTCATGGAAAAATCCTAAAGGCAATGACAATCATGCAATCTGAAGACTCAGGGGATGCACAGTATGAAAAAAGCTTGCTGTGCAAGCATGCAGATTTAAGTTTTTACACTCAGTACCCATGTGAAAAGTCAGGTGAATCAACACACGTTTGTAATCCCAACTTCAGGAGTGACTGCAGAAACAAGAAGATCCCTGGAGCTCCCTGGCCAACTAGACCTGTGACAGATTGTCATAAAAAATAAGGCAGAGAAATTGAGGAAGACCTGACCATTGACTTCTGACCTTAACATACACCCATATATACATGCACAGGACACACAGACACACACACACACACACAAAACCTAAAGGTAATGCAGTCTAAATGGTATTTCATGGAGTCTGAAGAATGCACTCCACAGACTGTTGTAGGAGTCACATTTATGCTCCATATTATTTGTGGGCTTAACCAGACTATTTTTTTATTGGATATTTTATTTACATTTCAGATGTAATCCCCTTTTTCTCTTCCCTCCCCACCCAGGAACCCCCTATCCCATCCCCCCTCCTCCTGCTTCTATGAGGATATGCCCCACCCACCCTCCCACTCACACCTCCCTACCTACGATTTCCCCCACACTGGGGCGTCCAGTCTTCACTGGACCAAGGACTTCCTCACCCACCTATGCCTGACAATGTCATCCTTTCCTATGTATACAGCTGGGGCCATGGGTCCCTCCCTATGTGCTCTCAGGTTGGTGTTAACCAAACTATTTTAAAGCCTGTGATGGTTTGAAAGTGAATGAGCCCCATGGGCTCATTTGAATACTTGATGCCAATTGGAGAACCTGTTCGGAAGGATTAGGAGGCGTGGCCTTGGAGGATGTGTGTCACTGAGAGTGGACTTTGAGGTTTCAAATGCTTTTGCCATTCCCAGTTAGCAGTTTCGTGTTCTACCTTCTACTTGTGAATAAGGGTGTAAACTGTCAGCTAGTGCTCCAGTTTGCCATGCCTGCCTGCCTGCTGTTATGCTCCCTACCTTGATGGCATGGATTCACCCTCTGAACCTGCAAGCCCCAATAAATTCTGTCTTCTAGTAGTTGTCTTGATTATGATATTTTGTCACAGCAATTGTATCGAAGACAAAGCCCCTACTTCATTTACTAGTACTCATTCAGAAATAAAATGAAATGAAATAAAAACTCTTAGAAGAGAAAATTAAAATTTGAAGTCTCCTTTGCAATTAGTGGCATCCTGGGGCACATAAAAAAAAGCCCCCCCCCCAAAAAAAAACCCATAAAACAAACCCATAAATAATTTCCTGCATAGAGACTATATGTTAGGTCTGGATACGCATCAAATGACTATCCAGAAAGCTCGAAGACTGGGCGCAGAGGAACACAGGAGCTAGACAGTCTCAGTGGCTTACAAAATCAATCATTTACCCCCCTCATACTGCATGATCCTTTGGGATTTGCTATAGTCTTGATCTGTGTTCCCTCATTCAGGACTATCGTTGACAGAAGATGCTCTATTTGGAACATAAGGGGTAGCCTTATGGGGAGAAGATGAAAGAATTGAGTGAGTCATAATTTCACCGGACAAGGGAAGTCATGTAAGAAAATGCCACTACCACACAGGGAAGGGCAGAGATATGCATAAAAAATGCACCACTCATCACTGTCTGAAATATGCATCATACATATTTTCTTCATGGTCTTTTCTACATATAATACATGTCCAGTGGGTAAACTTTGCTGGGTTCCAGAGTCACATCCGAATAAGTACTTGCAGAATGCCACAGCAATCACTACCTCAGTCTGGATTCAGGGCTTTTGCTTTGAAAACTCAATAAACCACATTTGTCCCACATCTACTCCACCCCATGACCCACTGTCCAACAATGGGCCAGAAACAAAATAACTGCAGAAAAAGAAAACACAGTGGCCACTTGTCCAAGGAGATTCTGAAATCCTGGTGGGCACATGTTGCAAAAGTTTCTCTCTGAGGCTGAGGAACAGCCCTTGATGAGTCTACAGCTCTGAACCCTCAGGACAGCCCTGCAGCTCACTGTGTTCCCTGGCCCTTGGCTCCATGTAGGTGAGAGTCTTTCCTCTGTGATTTTCTTGGCCACATTTGAAGACACTGGCAAATAGGTCCATTCTTAAGAATGGAGCTGTCTTCATAGTCCATATTCAGACAAAAAAGATGGGTATACCAATACACCATGTGTGTGCCTCTGTGTGTGAGAGTGTCAGAGAGAGAGAGAGAGAGAGAGAGAGAGAGAGAGAGAGAGAGAGAGAGAGAGAGAGAGAGAGGAAGAAAAAAAGAAAGAAAGAAAGAAAGAAAGAAAGAAAGGGGAAGCAAGAAAGAGACAGCCCCAATATTTATCCCAATCACTCCATCAAAATGAAGATTCTCATAAGAATATGTAAAACGGTAAACACAAATAAAAATATCCCACGAAACTCCTTTTTTTATATGCTTAAAAGAAAAGATTCTCGTGTGGTTTATCTTCTCTTTCTAAGTTGCTCTGCATACTGAATGATCCTGAACAGGACACACCTGTTTATGCACACACACGTTTGTCTGAAGGTGGCATTTGTCATATTGTTCGTAGCCCTCAGGAGAGATGAGGTTAAACAAAAATGAGGAAAAGAACTTCCAGAGTTCAGGTCGTACAAGTATCTATTTCACAGAAGATGACCAAGGGTCAGCTGCTGCTTCCTTTCTACCTTATCTTTCTGCTGGATGCTGGAAAGTGTAGCACTTCCTATCTAGACATTAAGTCTTACAGGAGAGAAGAGAGTGTGTGAGAAGAATATGAGAAGAGACCCCATGCCACTTCATACTGTTACACTGAATGCATAATGTCCCCCCACTGGCTCATGGGTTTGAACACTTGTCTCTAAATAATGGGGCTCTTCTGAAAGGTTGTGGGGCTTCATATGGAAGAAGTGAAGGGCGGAGGGACTGACTGACCCTGAGGCTTACAGCTCAGCTCTGCTTCCTACCTAACTTCAGCAACAAATGCTTTCTCCACTGATCAGGTTCACTGGCCCGTGGTTGGTTTGCTAACTCCACTTATCTAGATTCTATTTGCTCCTTACACAAGACTGTTCGGCTTATTGCTACTATTATTTCTACTAGTATGATTGGGTTATTTCCTGTTATTCTACTTTCAGATAGAACACATTCTATCTTTGTTCTACCACATTCAGGTAGAACAAAGAAAGGTATCAGCTTTAAGATAAAAAGTGAAAATACACTAGTGGATGGGGGATTCTGCCTAGGTACATGTCAAAGAATTTTTAACGGGAGCAAATGTTTTCCTAATAGTTTTCCGGGTAGAAAACCACATAAGGTGGAAGCTATGTATGAAAGAGTGTTGGCTTGGTGATGGGAGTTAGTCAATAAGACAGAAGGGAAGGTCTTCCTGTCCGATAATTACAAAGCATTTGAATTTGCAGATTCCTTTGGACATGTGGAAAATTACAAGTGGGAACATGTCTAAATATAGGACTTAGAGGGACATCAACATGCATAAAGAGATAAAGCCAGAATGGCGGAGAGGAAGAATGTTGATATCCAGGTCAGAAGGGGGAGGGAGAATGGCAGGTATGATGACATCCTACCCACGAGGCAACAGGGCAATGACCCTGGGTTGCTGAGTTAGCAGTCGTGTCAGAATCAGTGCAAAGTCCCAAAGAGAAAACAAAGAAGGTGGTAATGGAAAAAAGCCCAGGATGGTGTTTTTAGCAGCAAAGAAGCCCGCCAATCCACGGGGCTTTCTGAAGGTGTGGGGCTCCCTCCCAGGCAGTGGCAACCTGGGAATTAAAAGAACCAGGTCTAGTGGGTCCAGGTACAGAGACAATGTATCCAAGAACATCCCTTTCCAAATGCTCTTTCCAAATGTATTTACTGGGATCTTATGACAGATCCACTGGCGTTTTCTTGATTCTAGGAAGGAAATGAAGTAACTAGCAAGAAAAGTGGGAGTTGACCTGATGCTCTCTCTTCTGTGCACACGACTTGTGCATACAGGGACATGGCAGTTCTGACTGAAAAGAAGCCAGTGAAAAACTTGGTTAAAACTTCGGAGAAATATGTAAATAATGATTATATCCTCCGAAGAGGAAAAGGTTTCTTGATTTCATTGTACCAGGTTTGTGAATTATAGTTTATGCCAGTATCCTGAGCCTCTTGGACATATTTTAATTCATCCCTCTGAGTGTGAGGTCAAAGACTCATTTGGCATCCAAATTCCATGCACCAGGCTCTGCATATGCCCCTCTCTACATTGTCTAGACAGCCATTCATGAGCAAGAATTTTCACAGGGCAGAGTGGCTGCAGAGTAGTTATAGGTGAGGGTGCTATGAGTTGATCTTCATGTCATTCTCTGTACTCTTCTGTGTCTTCCTCTTTACACTCATGACATGGTTTTCATGATAGTCCCCTAGGTGATAGTGTTACAGATAGGTTCATAAAGTTGGACCATTGGAGATAATTCAATGATGCCACTAGATTAAGTGTGCTTTCTAGAGCTGAAGAGTTACATATCAAACAAGTAGAGCAGCTGGGGAGATAGCAAAGTACTCGCTGGTCAAGCATTACGACTTGAGTTAGATTCTCTAGAAGCTGTATTTAAAAATGCATGGTAGCGTGTGCTTTTATCCCCAGTGCTGAGGAGGCAGAAGCTTGCAGATCTCTGGAACCCATTGGGCCCCCAGGCTGTTTTACTTTGTGATTTCTAGGACAATGAGAGATCTCAAAACAAAAATAACAACAGTAGATGATTCCCCAATAGTAACAGCTGAGGGTGTCCTCTGACCTCCACTTTCCCCAGTTTCAGAAAAGCAACTGAGCAGCAAGCCTGATGGCATAGGCTGGCCATCTTAGCACTCAGGAGAGTGAGGAAAGAGGATCATGAGTTCAAAGATAGAGACCTCATGTGTCCGCCTTTCTTCCCCATAAAAGCAACAAGATATGGTCACTACAAAAGTGGTTTCAACAAACTAGAATAGAACAAAACAAACATACAAATGGGGGTTGGGGGGAGCCAAAGAAAAAGCACAAGAAACACACAAAGATGCAATGATTCACATTCATAAAGACACAAAATTCTATAAAAATATAAAATAAAAATCCATAATGTATAAGCAAAAGATCTGTAAGGTAATAATAAAAAAAAAGAGCAAACAAAGCATTATGAGTCCACCAAACCAAACCAAACCAAACCAAAAAACAACCTTCAAGAATACCATTGACTTGATTTTGTGTTGACCATCTACTGCTACGCATGGGGCCTGCCTTTAAGTGTAATTTGTATACCCAGTAAGACTCCATTAGAGAAAACAAAGTTTTCCTTTTTGAATAGTTGTCAATTGGAGACAGCTTCTGGGGAGGGATGGGGGTTTGGGTCCTTGTCCCTTCTCAGTGCTGGTAGCCCATCTGACTTAGACTTGTGCATACTGGGTATTCTTTCACAAACTCTGTGAGTTCATATGTGCATCAGCCCTGTTGTGTCTAAAAGGCTTTGTCTCCTTGGGGTCTTCCATCCCAACTGGCTCTTACAATCTTTCCCCCTACTTTTCCAAAGTTCCATGAACACTGAGGGGAAGAATTTTATGGAGACAATCCATTTAGACTGAGTGTTTCAAGGTCTCTCACTCTCTGAACATAGTCCAGTTGTGGATCTCTGTATTTGTTCTCACCTACTACAGGAAGAAGCTTCTCTGATGATGGCTGAGCAAGACACTGATCTGTAAGTATAACAGAAGGTCATTAGGAGTCACTTTACTGCCATATTCCTTTCGCTGAACAGTCAGTAGTATTTGCCTATCTAGTCTCAGGTTATTAGCCAACTGAGAATTCTCAGGCATGGGTTTTTTTCTTGTGGAGTGGACCACCTTAAATACAGTCAGATAGTTGGTTACTCCCACAATGTTTGTGCCACTGTTTACCAGCATTTTGTTGAAGCAGATTACTATTGTAGATCCAAGGTTTTTAGCTTGGTTGGTGTTTACTTTTCTCCTCTGGTGCATGAAGAGTGCCTTCATGAACCATGAATTAGTTAGTCAGTAAGGTTCTAAGTGGGCACCAGTACAACTTTTCAGTGTTCAATGAGTAATGTAGGTGTTGTCTTCAGCAATATGGCCTAACCATCATTTTGTGTCGAGTCACAAATGACCTTGGCAATTGTTTTTTTTGTGGGTTTCCATGGGGCACCTCCAATCAACAACTCAATTAGATATAAGCCATCTCTAGCACTAGAGGTTTCATTTGGTAGTAACAGATGCCCAATTAAAGCTTTGTCTCCTGTTTCTTGGTGGTTTGATTTATATTTGTTTTATTCATGTGTGTATGTATTTTAAGAAGCTTCTATGGTAGTAGGCTCCAGTATGATCCCTCAAATGGCCCTTAGCTATAGCTGTCTCTCCCCATATCTCCTCTTACCCACTTCTTTCTTCCTTCTCTCCATTTAACCCCCAGACTATAATCATTCCTTCTTTTTGAGCTCTCTCTCCTTTCATACATAACATTCCAATTTATTATGTAATCTCTCTCTTTCCAATCTTCTAGTTTTCTACAGACTCGTTTTCTCTATGTATTATAAACATTTGGAAAGCAGATCCAATGGGTTATTATCTCAGTATCACCCTCAGGACCTGACATCAACTGTTACCCTTACAACTTCTGGTCAAAAGTGTCCTGGTTCTAATCTAACCTGATTAAAAGTTTCTCTTCCCCTTATGAATTAATTAAAGGTTCTTGTCCTGCAGTTATTTTGAAATTTCTAATATGATTCTAAAAAATACCTTTTCTAAGAAAATTGAGGCAAATGTAGAAAAAGCCATCTATATGGAGGTACCTTACAGTATATTGTACACACTAAAATCCCAAACCAATTACTACTATATTTTATTTTTTAGTTGAATATGACTATTTGGGAGAATATGAAGGTCACATAGTCTCTACTTCAGGGTGAATGCCTCTTATGTAATTTCCTCCCAAGCTTCTCTCCAGCCCATTACCAATTTCTTCTCTGGTGTTCACTTAAGAGTGTTTCTGTTTTCACCACATGACTAAACTCTGATAGTGTTTTTGTGTCCACTTTGTCCTTTCTGGTATCTCTTCAGTCTCTTCCTGTATTCCATTTTAACCTCATTCATTGAATCTTTTTCTCATTGTTTTCTGGTCACAACCTCCAAGAAGTTGGCTAGGATTCATAAATATTGTTCTACCTTTAGAAAAAATCCTACTCTACATAGCTTTAATAGACTTTGTTTAATCTTAGCATGTTTATTTTAATAGCATCTAACTACATAAACACCCATGCTTCCTGGAGTATTATAAAAGAAATACAGTTAATTCTATGATTATAGGTATCAATTCTGTTCTTTGCTGAGTTTTATATCTTAAATGTACAATTCCTATAAGGTCTTCTCTATGTTCCTGTTTAAATACAGGTATTTATCAGATTATTCCAGATATAATTGTATTCATCTAGTATTTTCCAAAGAGAAAAATCCAAAGGCAACTAAAATTGACTTCTAATTCCTCTACCAATTATCAACCACAGTTGAATGTTGGAAAAACTCCAGGGAGTCTAAAATTAGTGGCACCAGGGTTCCACCCCAGACTAACTCACGCTGAAGGGTAGCCTGGGCATCTGTTTTTGAAGCTCTTTGGCAAAAGCTAGCACCCAGCCAGAATAGAGAAGTACTGTGTCTATGGGCATAAGTACAAAGAAAGAGTGGTGATAAGCAAAATATGTTAAGGGTCAGCACTTTGGTTGATCTCCAACCCTACATCCTCAGAGGCGGGTGAGAGTCCTTTCTTTGGCCCAGTTCTGGATTTCTGCTTGTCCAAATATGAGATAAAAGATCAGACCAAACATGTTGACAGCAGCAGACAGGAAAAACACATTCCTCCATCCTGATTCAGAATCCTGAACACAAAAAATACACAGGAGTTATTAATTTATAAATTTTTTTCCTAGCAATTATACAAGTCCTCTACTTTGCATATTGCAATGCTAACCACATGCATACAAATGAGGGAGCAAATACAGAACACACTTAGTATCCTGTTGGCCAAGGAGGGTCATGAAACTTAGGAACCAAACGACTCTAAAAAGCATATCGGGTCCTGTGTTGTGGTAGCTATTTTCCCAAAAGAAAACAAATTAAGCCATACTGATGCTTCTCCAGTAATCTGAATTTCAATAATTATAAAAGTGAATAAAAATTTTATTTCAATAAAAATAAAAGTGAAGCTTTAGAATTATGCTGAGAATGCATAGGTAAGGTCTGTTCTTCTTGCTTTGTTTAGGTTTTTTTTTTTTTTTTTTTTTTTTTTTAAACTATTGACTTCAATCAGTTCAGCTCCTTATATGGACCTCTTCATACAGTGTGAGCTACACTTGACTTGTTTGATAAACTCTCCTGTCAGGCCTATTCGTTGTTGCTAATATCATCATGCTGAATTCTTATAAATTTACTTATAAATTAGCCTGGAATCTAGGTCACCTAGCTATACTAAAAACAAAACTCTGCTTCTCAAGCTGACACTCCAGTTTTTCCATCCTAGCCTGAGTCTTCCACACTGCCTTCCCTCTGGCTCACTAGACCACACCTAGAGGCTGAGAGCAAACCTCTGAGCCCATGATCCCTAAAGTCATACTGCTCTCCTCTCTCCTCTGTCTACAGATTGATGTCTTTATTAATTAGGACCCTGAGATACCAGTTTTCCCATTAGTGATGCACAGACTGTCTACAATTAATCCAATTGAACTCTTTGTGACCTCCTCTTCCTTCTCCCATCTTCATCACTTACTAATTCTTGATATGACTCATTCACTCTTGTCACAATGAAGGCCTCTCGTCTCTTTGGTTGTGAGCCTAGTCTTTAATGCTGAGCTATCTCACCACCCCCTCTCACTTTTTTTTTTTTTTTTTTTACCTCCTGGAAGTCATAGAAAAACTGTTATTTGCACCCAAACAGCTCATTTTCCCAAAATGAATCTGATTCTCTTTGACGAACTCAGCTTTTCACTTTTTTTTTTTTTTTTAATCTCCTGGGAAGCATGGCATGCCACAGTTTGATTTTCATGAACTGAATGTTCAAATCCATGCTTGCTTCCCCTGGCCACCTGTACAATCTTTGAGAGCACAGTGTATATTTTCAATGCCTAAAATAATACCTGCCACTTGCAGATGTTCAATAACATGCCCAACCTGACTGATGAGGAATCCGGTGGTAGTGGATGAGATGATTCCTGCAGTGAGACCAAATCCCCTTGAGATGCCCATGAGGAAACTTGCATATCTGTGAAGAAGATGATTTTATGTAGAAAAGCATCCATAGCAGATGGTCAACTTTCATGAAACACATTTTTAATGGCAAGGTCACTTGGCCTAGTAGCTTTCGTTACCTAAAGACATCCAAAGAGACGTTTATTTACCAACTTTTAAATCATCTGTTCACTGAATCAACATCTAGAATAACCAGAGAAGTAGTTTCTGTGGGTACTTTCTTCACAACACTGTTCAGTGCAGAGGGCAGTTTGCATAACAGACAAGTATCAGTCTCCAACTCTGAAGCCAAACTGTACGCCTTTAGATCCTGGCTCTGCCCTTGTGTGACTTGAGGCAGGTCTCATATGCCCATGTGCTTCAGTCTCCCTGAATTAGGGGCTCATAATAGGATCTACAGAATGTATTTGTGATGATGACACATATTGATTTCTGAGAATGTGTTAGCATAGATCTAGCTCATGGTAAATAGTCTATGTGTGGTGACTGATATAATAAACACCTTGGAAATTTCCAAAAACTGGTGTCTGTGGCCTTTTCCCAAAACACACAGTTTAATCTCTTACCAGGGAACTTGAAAAACTTTTTCTATCCAGAAATGAGACACATGGCCATGGCTGTGAACCAACATTTCTAGTTATGTCACTTCACCTTGATCTAGTACACATCAAAAACAGACAGGCTTTGTACTTTGGCATTGACACTGAGATCTACCATCACTTCAGTAGTCTGATAAAGAAAGGCACTAGACAGGAAAAGCTCTTACCTGGGGGCAATGTCTAGGGTGTTGATGATGAACCCTGAGTCACACAAATTGCTGGTCCCAGGAATGAGTATCAGTAAAACAATGGTTGCTATGTAACTGGAAGTCACAAAAGGCAGGGCCACAGCACAAAGGGATGGAAGGAGGAGCCCTAGAGAATGGGGACATGTTAAGAGGCTTCTCAAAGCACACATAGAGAAGGGAGTGGTTACCTGAATCCACACACCTGTCCTTACCCAGGGATGAAAAGAGTTTTCGAACTGTGATTAAGCTGAGAAGATTCCTGGATAGAAGGAAATCTGCCATCTGACCTCCTAAAATTGTACAGCTTGAGGCAGCAATGAAAGGCAGGGAGGACAGAACCCCACTCTGAAAAAAGGAAAGTACACAGAACATCACAGAACAGTATAGGGTGCCAGTGTTTATTACACAGACCAACCTTAGCCTGACCTCCAATATTCTGAGTTGTTTGAGGGAAACTAGAACCCTTGCCACACTGAAAGGGCATTGTCTTATATAAGAGAACCGGCTCCTGAGAAATGAGATGTCAGTTTCTGGGGAAAACTTCTGGACCAGTAGGCATGGCAAAAAACTGTGACGATTAAGAACCCATATGCACAGTAGCTCCACCACGCAGTAGTCCCAGTAGTTACATAACCCAAGACAAATTATCTCACCTCTGAATGTCCCAGTTCCATTATTTTGAAATGGGAACCATGGCACTGCCTCTGACACCACCATTGTGAAGGTGAAATGATTCTATACACTGGAATATAATGGGTAGTGCAGGACTACAGTCATTATTGTCACAGTCACAGTAGAGGAGTGTACTCACATCTCTGATGTTAACGTGGAGCACTGTACTGATGTACGTCGGTAGATATGTTATGATTATAGTGCAAAGCCAGAAATGACTGAAAAAGCCCATGAAAATGGCCCACAGTGGCAGGCATCTGACCATTGCCTTTATGGGGAC
Organism: Arvicanthis niloticus; assembly: GCF_011762505.2. Classification (NCBI taxonomy): domain Eukaryota; kingdom Metazoa; phylum Chordata; class Mammalia; order Rodentia; family Muridae; genus Arvicanthis; species Arvicanthis niloticus. The sequence continues at coordinate 38,085,328 of NC_047665.1, forward strand.
GGATCTTCTGGGAGAACTAGACTGAAAGAAAACATCAAATCAACATTGGCATTAGGATAGGTCCCCCTTAGAAACAGTGCTCTGCAAGGTCCATGGGTGGAAAGAGAGGATGCAGTGTACCTGCTGAGCCACTGAGGATGTGATGTGTTCTTTTTCCCTCACACTTATGCATGGGTGATGCATGGGATCATCATAAATCACTGTGAACCACAGGACACAGCAGACACAGCCAATGCTACCTGGGAAGTAGGGATGCAGTTATACTTCAGGTCGATTCAGATATTGGAAGGATAACATTTTGTCTGAAATATAACAGCTTTTCTACCACACATACCAACTCAGGATTGTTCCACCATACAGACCTAAATTTCCCTTTTCTCTTTTCTACCCTATAAAACTCCTCCTATCAAACCTTTTTAGATGCCAGCTCTCAAATATAAACTTGCTTTTTGTCCATGTCAGAATCTTGGAGATAATATGAGCATGACTAAATCAGTACAGCCAAGGCTTAAGGATTCAGTGTTTATTTATAGCCATAGATGGTCTTAACAGTAACTTTTTGGCATACATGTCATTGACTTGTTTTGGTTTGTGTGGTTAAAGCTGAAGAAAAAGTAGTTATGCATGCATGAAAGCACTTGCCACGACGTAAGTCATTGTGGCATGAAAATATTTCTGTTTGCAAGAGGTTGCTATTTGTATTGAAACTATAGATCTCTTGGGGAATCCAAGCAGAAGCAGTTTTTTCATGCCTGGTTAACGTGTGAAACAAAATGACTGGGATTCACAGTGTTAATGAGAAAGCTCTGCCTCCCTCTGCCTCTGGAGTGCTGGGGTTAAAGGTGTACACTACTGGCATCACTTCAAAAATATCCTGTTAAAAGATTTTGAGAAGCAGTTGTTCTTTAAAACCCTCCTATATTATCTGGTTAATCTGTTGTTTTATTGGGAGCTAAATTTCAGATACTATGATCGCCAAAGCAATCTGGAAAACATTATATAATGGATTCTTTGATCTAAACACTTCACAGTTTAGTGAAACAAGAAACATCACGTGTCCTGAAAAGGAAGTGCCAATAAAAGATCATAGAGAGGAGAATGGCTGGACCTGATGGATAAGCAGCAGATGGCTCCATGAAGGAAGGGACATTTGAATTAAGCTTTGCATGATTCGCTTGATAGAGAACAGACTAAAAGCGTATTGGATAAATGTAACAATTATTATGAAATGTGTAGACACATTGAAGGTGCTCTCAATCAGCTTTGATGTCTTAACTTCACCACAGCAGGCGACCAGGCACTTGAGACACTCACTATGGTGGAGGTGCTGGGAGGTGTGTGTGTGGCAGACAGGAAAAGCTTTGTAACTGATTTCTCAAATGCTTCTCAGAAAGCTGTGGAGAGTGATCTTGTCTACCCTGTGCATGTGGACTGCTCAACCTTCTGGGAAGGTGTGACATTAAGATCCATGAGCTATACTAAGAAAGCTAGAGAGAAGACTGAAGGAGCAGAAAGGGTTTGTGACCTCAGGAGGAAAGCAACAATACCAACCAACCAGAGCCCCCCAGGGTCTAAACCACCAGCCTGGGAGCACATAGGGAGGGAACCCATGACTCCAGCGGTATATGTAGGGGAGGATGGCCTTGTTGGGCATAGGTGGGAGAGGAGATTCTTGGTCCCATGAAAATCAAACACAGAGTGGGGTGTGTGTGTGAGGGTAGGGAGGGGGTAGTGGGGGCGGGGGGTATGTGGGGGCACAGCTTCATAGAAGCATGAGGAGGCGGGATTGAATAGGAGGTTTCTGGGTGGTGGGAGGAAGTGAGGTAAGGGGATAAAATCTGAAATGTAAATATAATACCCAATGTTTAAAAAAAAAGATGAAAAAGAAAAGAAAAGAAAAAAAGAAAGCTACCAGTCCTCAACATTTTTCATAATTTTCCATTTAACAAAGAACATGGCGAGACGCTGAGTGATGTCTATCTTAAAACCAATGCCTGGGAAGTGGAAGTGTTACAGTTTAAGAGACAGTGACTCACCAAAGATGTAGAAGATAAAAGGCCAGCCCAGTGCCTGTGAGATTAATCCCCCCACACAGAGGATGATGAAGGACCCAAATGCTGCCCCTAAAGGGAAGACAGGGGAGAAAAACCTTATGGAGATAGCAGTGGCTTAAATGGGAACATTGTCCCTATGCTGATTTGGAATTGTTGCGTGATGAGAGGATTTATTCCTGTTCACTAGACTTTCCAAACATCATGGGAAATAGCGAGCACTGGACTAAATGACAGTCTACTTCAGTAGCTCTGTAAGAGCAATGTGGCCAACTTTTAACTTTTCAGCTTATCATAGCTCTCTGCAAGTACAGCTCACAGGGGTGGAATGTGAAGCTGGGTGTGGAAATGTAAAGACTTACCAAAATTAGAGAGGTACAGTTCCTGTGTTCAAGGAGAGTTTGCTCTAATTGGTGAGAGAATAATGAGCAAAATTTACTATTCCAACTGGATTACACTTGGACCTTGGGGTCTACAATGACAAGAGCAACAGCCAGGCATGATGGCGTATCTCTACAATCCCAGCATGCAGGAGTCTCAGGCAAGAGGATTGACATGAATTTGAGGCCACTATGGGCTACTTCAATAGTACCAGGCCAGCAATGGCTATCTAGTAAAACCTTGTCTCAAATAAGCAACAAACAAATAAACAAAGCTGAAAAATTTAAAGCTATGCATTTTACAGATTTACAGTAGAAAATGATTTTTATGTAGCAATGTTACACATACTTAGTGTATACAAACACTTGCACATACAACCACATATGCAAACCTCAGAACGGTTTCATGAGTTCATAGTCACCTGCACAATGTGAAAGGAGTCCATTCTATTCTATTCTATTCTATTCTATTCTATTCTATTCTATTCTATTCATTCTATCTATTCTATTCTGTTCTATTCTATCAATTCCATTTTATTCTCTATTCTATTCTATTTTATTTTCTATTCTATCTATTCTATTCTAGCCTATCAATTCCATTCTATTCTCTATTTTCTATTCTATTCCATTCTATTTTCTATTCTATTCTATTCTTTTTCTCCTACTCTTCCCAATTCTCTCTGCTCATTTTCATGTTTTAAGTCCTAGATTTGCTTCCACTGAATTCATACCACAACACAGTTCTATTCTTCTATTTGAGAAGTGGTATTAGAATATAAAAGCAATAATAAAATTATAATTACAATGGAAACAGATTAAATTAACTGTAATAGGAAGACAAGAAAATTGTATGAAGAAGGCAGTAAATATCTGTGGTTTAAACAAAACCAGGGATTCAGAATCTTTTTAAAGATATGAACCTGTGAGCTGAGAGCCATGGGAAAGTGATGACAGACAGCTATGGACAACTCATGCTACCAGAGCCTTGCCTGCAGAGGGAGCTCAGTGGTCAGCACATTGTAATACATTGCCTGAACATCTATCAGTATAATGAGGAGGTGAGTCTTTATTCTATAGTTGTAAGGGGGCATATGGGAGATACTCACGCTGATGAATAAAACTGCCTCAGCAGTACACAAAATAATTTAGCATTGACAGAAAGAGGAAATCCAGCAGAGAAGAAAGATTAGCTGAGAGTGTTTGGAGGTGGAGGAAGCCATGACAGTGATGGTGGAGAAGCAATCAGGAGGGTTTCTATGAGGGAACAGACTGCAGGGTGTGGATTGTGCTGGACCCATGAGTGAGCTGTTGATAGAACCTCAGATCTGTCCTTTACATATGTGTTCTCAAGTCTACAATCTGCTGTGCAGTCGCCCCCAAGGGGGCTTTGGTGAGACCACACTTTATGAGGGTCCTACTTGCATTATGACCAAGAATGTGTGCTCTGAGCACAAAATGCCCAGGCTTCAATCTTGGTCCTACTATTTACTGTTTATTCATGTTTGGGCCATCTGCTTAATCTCTACATACACTAACTCCCTTCTCTGGGAGATAAAGGCACAAAAATAGCATGCACATAAGAGAGTTGTATGAGTTACTTAGCTCAGAATAGTAGAATGGTGTGGATATTTCACCTTCCAGTCGATTTTGCTCTTGGCCTCTCTGAGTCCTTGTTTTGCCCTCCAATATTTTCTTGCAGTGTGAGTGTAACAACATATTTTTCATTTGTGCATTTCTTTTTTCTTTCTTAAGATAGAGTCTCAAGAAAATGTAATTTTCTATAAAATAAGCTGAGTTCAAACTCACAATCCTCCTGCCTCTGCCTCCTCAGTATTAGAATGACAGGCAATAGCCACTAAGACCAATTCCATTTCTACCTTTCAGCATTTTTTCCCATCAGGCCTTAGCCTTTGACTGATGTAGTTCACGGTGCCCCGCCCTACTCCTGAGCTTGAGGCTTTATAGCACAGATGTATGTTTCCCCTTTGTTATGTAATTGTCTCGTGTTGCTCTATTTTTTCTTGGTTGCTGAAGTCATCTGAGTTGCAGAAAAACAGAGCAAATCACAACCCGCTGATGCACATGCGTCCTCACCTGAGCCTGCAATGCTGGTGAGCTTGCTCCGTTCTAGTGGTGGAGCCCACTTTGCCCAAATTGTGAACTGACCGGTCCACGCCATTCCCTGCAATAAAGGTCACTGAGATCTTTGTTTTGCAGATGTTAGGAGTCTGTATGCCACTCAGTCTGAGAAAATATCTGGATACCTGTGCCATCCCCTGAACTGTGCGAAGGACGATAACCAAAATCACCCCAAAGTCAGCAGCCAGTGGAGTAAACAGCGTGAGTAGGGATGAGATGAGCAACCCAGCGCCAAGGATCTGCTTTGCTCCCAATATCCCTGCTAAATATCCACTCGGTATTAACGTCAGTATGATTCCATAGCTGATGGAACTAAAGATGATGCCCTGGGTCTCTGTGCTCCACTGATAAACAGCAGCCTGGGAAGGAAGGAAAGGGTTAAGGTTAGCAGTAGTTAGTAGGGGCACGCTCTTTGCTAGGAAGTCCTGACTGGAAAATCTACTTTATACCCAAAGTTGTTCTATATTCAAGAGATTCTACTATATCTCTATTATAAATACTCAGTATGATTTAGGTTTTTTTCCCTCAAATTTTTATCTAACTTATTTTTATTTGTTTTTACAAATAACCAACTGTATCCCTAATTTATTTCCCTTAATGGGAGGAAAAATTTTAGATGTAAAAAATAAAGAAAAGAGATAAATGATTATGGAGTTAGAGAGATGTCTTGGCTGTTAAGGGTATCAGCTGTTCTTGCAGAGGACTCATGTTTGGTTCCCAGCAGCCACATGGTGGCTCACACTGTCTGTAACTTTAGCTTCAGTGTATCTCATGTCCTTTTGGCTTCTGAGAACATATGGGACACATATTTGGAAGGTATACATACACACTGACAAACATTCACACATAGAAAAATGAATAAATCTTTTTGGAAAAGATACATGATCACATAGATGAGAGTCTGAGACCAGCAGGATGGCTTCCATGTTAAAGAGCTTCTTTGAAAACCTGAGTGCTACTGACTCTCATTGAATAAAGTGAACACAACTTTACTGATTTCTTATCAAAATTAACCCCTGATTGAAAACTAAAAATCACATTTAGTCGTTATGTATGGTCGGTCTGGAAGAATCAAGTTACTAAGATATATATTATGAATGAATAACTCAGTACTTTACTAGTCACTAGAGATCTAGATCTGGAATCACATTATAAATTAGATCACCAAAAGATGTAAAACAAAGAAATACATTATTAACTTAAAATGACTTTTAGCAGCCAGGCATTGGTGGAACATGCCATTAAGCCCACCACTAGGGAGGCAGAGGCAGGCAAATTTCTGTGAGCTCAAGACCAGCCTGATCTACATAACAAATACTAGGACAAGACAGCCAGGGCTATCTAGAGGGTCCCTGTCTCAAAATATAAACAAAGAAAAAAGTTATTATAACTCAGAGTATATGATACACCTTAGCATTAATATTTGAGGATAGACATAAATAGGACAGAAAATGTGAGGAAGAAACAACAGTTTAGGAAGATCCAAGAGAGGGAGCAATTTTGAGGCATCTTTTGAAAACAATGCCTGGGATTTGTGTGAAGGAAGCAAGTAAGACACATTCCTATTGGATAAAAAGCACATTTAGACTTTCGGCATCTGGTATATGAACTTCCACACTGATAGTGACAGTGCCTGGCTCTGAGCAGAGAAGTTCCTCAGCCATTAGTGGATAGGAGTGTGTGGAGGAAGAAGACCAGGCTCTGGTGGGTGGGGTGCAGCATGTCCAGACACAAATCAGTCAGCATTCAGGTACCTTGAGTTCCCAAGCACGGGAGTGTGGATGAATAGGTGAGTTATGACACAGTCCTAACTCATGGATTATAAGGATGACATTAGGACTGCATAGTAAATGACAGCTTAAAGGATGTCTAAAAAAAAAAAAAAAAAAAAAAAAAAAAAAAAAAGCAGATCTTTATGATTCTTACACAAATATGCAATGAACCTGTGATGAAGGTACTGTTTAACTCATCGATCCATGAGGGAACTGGTAAAAATGGTAGCTTATGAAAAAAAGGAGGCTGGAAAGAGCCACACATTTTTAAGCTGGACAGAAAGGCTGGGGTGGAATTTAAATAGATGGCAAACTGCCTTACTCAGGGAGCTGCTGACTGGAGAATCGCGGAGACAGATTCTCCACAGGACTAGAATCATAAGCATTTCTAGTCATCCTATAGAATTTGCTGAGCTATAAATAGCCTTAAAAATTATGAAAGCTGCAGGGACTCAAATAGAATCGGGCAACCCAGAAGGGTTTCCTAGATAGTAACTAGTTTTTCTCTGAAGAAACTCAAGTAGTTTATTGGTCCTATTTTTAATTTTTTTCTTTCATTTGTCTTACACCTTCTCTATAATGTTACTTCAATGAAAGATTATTATTATTACAAACTGAAGCAATGGCTGCAGAATTACTTCAGTCCTTTTCAGTTTGTGGTTGAATTCTATAATCTGCAGAGTCAAGCTTCTCTCTCCTGTTCTTGTCTGTTATTTTCTGTCAGCGCAGAGCCCTCTCTCCACCGCACTCACCCGGGTACTAAAGTCCTTGATGCCTCTGCTCCGGTTACTTAGGAGGCCCATCACGGGCCCCTCAGTGGATGCGTTCGCTAGGTCCTGATGCTGTGTGCTGTTCACCATGGCAATGATGGCAATGCTCAGACTCACGCGCTGCGTTATCATGGTGAAGTTGGAGAAGTGCATGATGAGAGCCAGTGCATAGCGTAATGAGCAGAAACCTGACCCTAGGCAGGAGACGGAGTTACACAATGAGCACCCCGAAAGGAAACTGCTGCTTTCCATTTCTGCAATGGCGAAACACGAAAGAACTCCAGACGACACCAATCAATACTACTAGCTTGGTTTTTGTTTCCTTTTGTCTTTTTCTTTCTTTCTTTTTCATCCTGGAGATTGAATCTAGGCTTTGCATCTGCTTACCAGGCAAACAGCCTACCACAGAACCTGGACTCCAGCCCCTTTTAGAATGCTTTTGAGACTGGTCTTGTTAAGTTGCCCAGATTGGCTTTGAATGTAATTTGTAGCCCAAGAACTTGCCATCTCTCCTGCCTCAGATTTCCATGACAATAAAACTATAAACCAGTTGTCATCAGGCTGAGCTAATCCCAATGCCCCCTTTATACCAACATATTACTTCCAAACAGTGTTGCCATATTATTTTGCTGGGTTTAATAAGCATGGTTAGTTTGGAATCTTGCAAATATTCTTTAACAGTGACAGAACAGATTGTAAGAAAAGGAAAAACCTTAATGCAAGGATTTTGTGCTACATTTCTTTAAAATAAGACACTGGGAAGAAAATGGCAGCCCTCTGCATTGCAGAGAAGCACTCCATCTCATTCAGCATGTTCATTTCGCACAGAGCTTGTGAGAATTGACATGACAGTTGCCTTTCAGAGATAGCACTTCCATGTCTGAGGATTTTCCTTTGAACTGTCAGAGAAATAACATTCTTCCTTTTCCATTCTGAACTCTCTCCCTGATTATGCCTGTTTTCTTCTCCTTCTTTTAATTTTGTGGCTCAAACTAGTCTAGAACTTCTAGGCTCAACTGATGCCCCCAACTCTGCCTCTTGGGACTGCAGGTGTTCCCCACCACGCCCAGCTGAGACCTGATACTTCACAGTACTATGTGTACTTCATTGACCCCCACCTCCCCACCCCTGTGCATTACTAGACCCTGCCTCCATGGTTTTTCAGCTTTTCAAACAAATATGGAGAAACAATTTTGCTAAACGTATAGGTAAACGTGATACAAAATAGTATTGAACATGTATGTATTTATGCAGTCATCATATTTTCAATATGTGTGATTGTGTGCTGATATTCTATATCTATTCCTAATGAAATAAAGCAATGGGTTGGTGTTAGGATTTCCATGTGACTGATGGGTTAGGCTTTTTTTCTCCTGCATATTTGGAAAGCTGTGACTTGTGGGACATAAACAGGATCTGTGAAGAAACACAAAAATAAATGGAAGAAATCTCCAAGTAGTCTCACAGATAGAACTAGTTGCCTGCAAATGAATTATTTTGATATAATTTTAAGTTGCCAAGCTCAGAGGAAGAGGCCAGACATTTGGCAAATGTGTTCCACAGGGATCTGTAAAACAGCTAAATTGGCTGTTTGCCTTTAAATCACTCGTTCAAAACTCACTGCATTCCTTGGATATAGGATTTATTGATCATTTGGTTCAATTTCTGCAAGATTAATCCATGGTGTCTCCTAACAATAAAAAGCAAGTGACATCTTGGGATTGTGGTTGGGTCTGATGTTACACTAAGAGCATCCAGAGAAACAATATAAAGAAAAGGCAGGGAGAGGACAGCAGCCATGGATGAAGTAGCTGGGGCCAAGCACTGAGTTTTCTATAACTGCCTGCAACAAGGACAGCACCTTACCTTTCCTGGTGATAGGCTTCTCATCCATTTTGTTTCTCTGGTGAGTGATGTGCACTTTGTGTCGGGGTTTCCCTCTGCCCCAAATCACTTTCACCACGACAGGCTTTGACCTATGAGAAGAACATCATGCAAGAATGACACACAGCCTCCTCCTGCCCATGCTGCCTCTAGGGATCAGGAAGAGGTGAGCATTTGCTGTTGTTTTATTTGTTCTTCTTTATGACTTCCACATCCTGGTTCTTATACACTATGACTATGCTTTCAGTGGACTGTGTCTTTAGGAGAAACTCTAACTGTAAATCCTTAGAGCAAATTCTCAAACCATCCAGTGATGCTATGAAACTAAGAGAAGGAAACTGCGAAGGCATTATCAAGCCACAGCAAGCCATTCAATTCTAGGAAGTACCATTATTTAGAGCAGACCACAAGATAGAAGAGTCAAGCCCAAGAGCTGAAGAAGATGGTTCTAGAGCAGCCTTTACTCTCATCCTGACCATTTTTTTTCTGTTCCCTTTGGTCAAGCACAGTGTTCTGTGGCATCTTTAAAGATGCTACATGACCTTCATGTGCTGTGATGCTCAGGGTTAATGATCAACTTGGTAGAATCTAGAATCACCTGGGAGGTAGGCCTATGGGTTCCCTTGTGTGAAAGTAACTTAATTATGTTAACTGAGATGAAGTTCAGTCAATGTGGGTAGCACCATTCTCTATCAGGGGACCCTGAACTTTATAAGAGTGGAAAAAGTGTTGAGCATGCATTAATCACTTCTGACTGAGGACAGATGTAATATGAGCAGCTGATTCAAACTCCTGAAGCCTTGACTTCCATTGTGTGATTAGAATATTCTTTACTACTCATAAGACGAGCATTTTATTGAGCTGACAATATCTTTAAAACATTTATGGCTCCAAATATGGACATGTTTAATTCAGTATTTGCATCTCTTTAGGAGGGATATATACATTTGTTTCTTTTAAGGAAGAATATACCTTCTAAGAATCTTATAAATTGTATCTATTTTAGACTGTATTTTCAACAACTGTTAAAAAAACACCTGTATCATATTTATATTTTGTAATTCAGGATCTTATACTTTCTGAACCCAAATTTAAAGAGATATTCCCACCCTCTTAAATGACCTTATGACAGAAGGTGATCGTGGAAGATATAAATAAAGAATTTTATCCAAAACTCTCTATTGTGATGTGTTCATATGTGAAGATATATATGGAGGCCAGAGGTCAGACTCACATGTCATTTTTCAAGCTGTCTATCTTGTTTGTTGAATTAGTGTGTGTCACGAGGACCTGGGTTTGCAGACTGGGCTGAGCTGGCTAGTCACCCTCAGGGGCCCTCCTGTCCCTACCTCCCTACCACTAAGAGAACAAGCACATGCCACCAAATTTTGTTTTGTTTGTAGGTGCTGGGGTTTGAACCTGGGTCTCTTGCCTGTGTAGCAAACACTTTACCAATTGAGCTATTTCCCCAGCCCAACCATGTCCTTAAAGAAAGATTAATAGATAGTTAGTACATAGGAGTAAAATTAGTTAATAAATAACTATTAAACATCTAAGTTTTGAGATATTCTTGGTTTTTTTCTTTTCTTTTGTTTGTTTTGGTTTTTTGAGACAAAGTTAGTGGACTAGGCTGACCTTGAACTTCTGATCCTCCTATTTCAGCCTCCTGAAAGCTGGGGCTAATTGAAACTGTATTGTACCACAATGGACCCACATGTAGGCTCAACTGCTATCAAGAACAGATGAGCACCAGAGCAGATGTTGGCTGGTTGTTCGGACCTGAAAGGCTTGCAAGTGTAACTCGTATCTGGATGAGGTAAAAGACACAGGTCTTCTGCTCCAGGTACACGCTTCACTGGTGAGAAAATGTGTACAGAAGACTGGACAGTCACCTCATCCTTACAGTTCACAGGGTCAGTCTCCCAAAAGCCAGACTGTTTTTCTATTTATTAGTATAGCCTCCTTTTTTTCTTAACATTTTAAACTTAAGTTTAAAAAATAATCACTAGCTTCATTTTGAAATATTCTAAGTTTTAATCATTTATTCCCAAAGAAAATTCGATGGTAGAAGTGTAAGTTGAACTTCAATTTTAATATTAAAGAAAAACTCTTTAATTATCTCTCTTTTTTTTTCTTGCTTTTTTTCTAGTAGTGGAAACCTATTCTGCTCATTCTGTTTGTTTTAGTCTTATGCAAGGGAATGAATGGTCTTTTTTTTTTCTTTTTTTTTGTCTCTTTTTTTTTCCTTTTTAAAAAATTGGATATTTTATTTACATTTCAGATGCCATCCCCTTTCCCCATTTCCCCTCCCTAGAAAACCCCTATCCCATGCCCCCTTTTCCTTTTATACAATTTTTTAAAATGTTAATCAAAGGTTTTTTGAGTTTGGTAATGCTCAGTCAGAAGTGTAACTCAATACCCAACCTAGATATATCAACTATCTTTGACTAGTGGAGACACATGAACATCTTCCTCCATGTCCCACCCTCTCTTTCTCTCTCTTTCTCTCTCTCATCACCTAGCTTTTCCTCTCCTTCTTCTTCTCCTTTCCCTACACCTTCTCTTCCTGTCGGTACTCCTTCCTCCTTAGCTCCTCCTACATATCTAAGGTTTTCATTGGTATGAGCTTCTTATTGATACAAAAGGGAGATGAATATTGATACCCTCATGGGCATTGTGCCTGTATAACACATTCAGGAATACAAGGCTTAGACCCAGTCCTTCTTTAACTTTTTTAACTGATTTGAGATGGTTAGCCTGTGAGTTAAGGGACTATAGCAAATTCATGGCTTTGAGTTTATTGTTAGGGTGTTTTCTATATTTTATTTAGAAATAGCTGAGAGGAGTTAACAGACAACAGTCCAGGTTACCTTACATGGATAGTTGGTTTTCAAAACATCAGAAATCCACATAATTGATGTTACAAACATTTCTATATTAATGTTCATTTTGATTAGAGACCTGTCTGCTCCTGACAGCTTCCTGTCTTAGATTCTAAGAAGAAATTGAGCATCTTTGGAGTTACTCCAGCCGTGGGGAGACAGCCACTAGGCAAGAATTGCCTCTTTTCATCTACAGACAAATTACTGTCCAGAAAAGGACACACTTGCAGAATAGTCGACTGATTATATCTGTCTAGACAGAGTAATCAGCCCTTAATAATTAAATTATTAATATATTATATAATTATTATAATAATTAAATAATTAATAATCACTAAGGTCTGTCAGATGATTCTGGGCCAGAAGGCTGAAGATTTGATGCTTCGACTTTCTGTAGTATAGGGACTATCCAGGTGTTCAGAGGTCTCTATAAATTGGCTAAGTTTTAGAAGCTATGCTTAGTGCTTCCCATAATTTCAGTTAACTAAGTCATTCTGGATTTCTGACGAGGTTGAAAACCTATAGTCTCATAGCCAATCCTGGCTATTTACTTTGAGAGAAAAGATCTGAGTAGATGGTTTTCAGCTGACATTCACTCTAATGCCAAGAAAAAAGCCAGGATCAAAACTAAGTGTTTTAGTTAGGAGAGATGAACAGAGGTTCTGGTTAGTCAACAAAATAATGGACTGGGTATTAGGACTATCTTGTACCTCACTGGTACAAATAGGCATAATTATGCTCTAATTGGAATGAATGGTCTTAATAGCCTTTTGTTTCTCCCAAGGATTGGCCCTTGTACCACATGTGTGTCAGTCAAACACTTTGCCTCTGAGTTACATCCCACCACCACTGGGCAGAGAGGGGTGTAGGGGTGTGAAAGTAAGTGTGTGTAGTAAGTGTGTGTGTTTGTGTGTGTGTGGTGGGGGAGTTACACAGCTTCTACTGTATTCAAGTGTTTGAATTCTGTCTTAATAGCCTTCTGTTGTTTTGTTGTTGATGGCTTCTCCTTTTCATAAGACAAGTATAAAAATTGGTCATTCCAAACTTTAGTCTTTTCATAACATGATAATAAAAACCATGCTTCAAAACAATCACCAGGGCTCATGAAATCACAAGCCATTAATGTCATTAACGAAGACAGTACAGTTATTCTGAGTCTAACTGTAAACCACTGAGACCATGGAAATGTCAACGACCTTCCCATTCAGGAAATAATAGTGAGTCTTATGTCAAAGTTGCAAGTAGACTTAGAAACACAGCTCAGGTATAGCCTCACACCGTTCCAATTAAGTCAAAGCAAAATTTATATTTACAAAAGGTTGGGACAATATAGGTTCTATTGGAAGAAAAGGGAATGCAGAGATTATGATTATGCATAATAGGTTTTCTTTGAGGCGAATGGGGATATAGACATAGTTGCATAAGGGGCTTCATCCTACGCTTAGCCTAGAACTCATTACTTTGGTATAATAATGTTTCTAATACTCTTTGATTTCCTCTAACAACCTGCTTATCTTGCATAATTTTGTTAACCCAGTCTCCTGATTTACTCAAAGCAAATGTTGCATGTTGTTCAAATATCAGGAGCCAGAAGTTCAGAGCCTGAATTCCCACTCTGTGCGAACCATAGCAAGTTTCATAAACTCTTAGAGCCTTAATTGTTTCTGAGGGAAAGAGAGGACAATATTACTTCCTGGGACTGTTTACATGAAAAAAAGTATGAGGTGTGCCACTCCAAGGAGTTCTACCATTGTCAAATGTCACTGACATTAACACCAGCAGTGACAGCCACTGTGTCCCCACTCACTCCATGTTAGACCATCTCAGATCCATGAACAAATACGGACATATAGCAAATAAAAATATTTTGATAAAATGTTTGGCTTTAAACTTTTTTTAAAAGTGCCTTCTTCTGCCTTGGGTGAGAAAGTGCTCATTTTGCCACAGACTGCCAAGAATAAGAGACAAAAATAATTCCCAGAGTGTGAGGCAACTCATGAGCTCTCTACTTTTCTGAGGGACTGGTAGGTCACTCAACCAATGTATTCATAAGTTAAATCACGGTTTAAAAAATATTCGGAAACCAGCAGTAGAAAATTCTAAACAGAGTTATGCCAAAAGGCCAAGTGCACTTCAACCATAGTGCTATCCATAGGGGGCTCACAACTCAGGTGTAGCCTCCTGAAGTTCCACTTCCTAGTTGGGATTCTCTCTGGATAGGACGTGAGAGATATCTACCCTCACTAAGTCCTGTCCACTATGGCTACCCGTCATAACACGCACCTACCATGGTCTCCCTGCGGATCTCTTAACCGTACAAAGGCAGCAAACCTTCCAGAAACATTCAGCTGTCTTGATTTCCATCTCACTTAGACTTCTGCAGGTCCTCTCATCTTGAGAGGTAAGATCGAGTGTATTGAAACCAGAAAAGACTCATTAAGTACAGTCCCAAAGCTAAACCTTGTCAGTTCTGGCTCAGTGTTTCATTCTGCAGCCAAAGCCAATTGTATGCATCTACATACCACAGCCAATACTCACAGGTTCCTCCAGCTGGTGACTACAATTCACCGTGGTCCTTGACACCAGTGGCCTCTCAAATCTTAGAGTCTTGACTGGATAGTTATTTTGTAAGAAAGCCTCTTCTTCTCCAGAACCAGACACCATTCCCAAATGGAGGTCCTCAAGCAGCAGTTGATGTGTTTTTGAGTTCTCTTAACATTACTTCCTCCCTTGAATGCATGTCTGATAGCTTTGTAATTAACATCCTATTTAAAAGAAGAAAAACACCCTCACTATTAAACTAGTATTTGAAGCTTTAGACTAGAAAACTAGCTGGAAAAGAAAAAAGAAAAAAAGAAAAAAAGGTGTTCCTATGTTTTCTTCTCTTCACAGGGAAACGTAATGAGTCACGTGGGAACAGATGACACCAGGTTTGACCCTGTGCTCTCGGGACAAGAGAGACTACATTTGGCATGGCTGCTTAATTTTTAACTTCATTTTCCAGTTCTCACCGATCTAGTGAGTATCTCAACGATGTCACTATGTTTTTCTGCTTTGAACTATGCACACAGCCATTCAGTCAACAAGCCACTTCACTGAAAGTGGAAAGTGGCGTGGAATGGAGCAGGGTTCCTGAGCCTGAATCTCTGAGGTCATCCCCACCTTTGTTCCTAGTACTTTCTTCATCTGTAGACAAAGTACCCCAACTGTTAGAACTGGCTTCTACATTAAGAAACAAGGGTTGAAATGGGCAAAATGCCCAGTGCTTGATGGGACAAATGAGATGACGTCTGTTTGCTAACAGGTAGATGGCCTTAACAAGATGCTCCTGCAGAGAGATCCAGTCAATCAGCTAGAGTGTCCTTCGTCTTCTGGTGCCCACAGGGAACTGATGTGAATTGTGACTCTGAGAATTTCCCTGTCCCAGACCTTCCTTTTCTCTCTATCCTCCTGATGTGCTTTTGCTTGGCTCCTGACTCCTGGGTTTGTTTTGTGACTTTTAGGTTTTGGAATGTGGGTGGTGGTAGATCTTTCTAGCTAGTCTCTTGGCCTTCCTAAAACAAGGTAAAGACTTGCCTTCTCTGCATTTCAGCACCAGCTGAGCCTCTGACTCCAGCCCTATCATCATGATCCCCCAAAGAGCCTATACTATATAGTCCCTTAGCCAGTCTGACTGGTCTCTATTCATTTTCTTTATTTGAAAAAAATTCAAACTATATTAATTTTTTATTTTTATGTGTGTGGCCCTAAGGAGACCTGAAAACTCCTGGAGCTGGAGTTATAGGAACCTGTGACTCCCCCTCAGGAAACTAACCTCAGTACTCCAGAACAGTATATGTGTTTAACCACTGAGCCATCTATCATGTGACACTTTCTGGGGGAGACACAAATAAAGATTTGCTCACTCATATTGGGAACAAGTGACAGACCAAAGTAAGGATACCATCAAAGTCCAACATGGCAAACTCCTGAGTTTTATTTTGGTTACTTACAGGAGTAGAGGTGAGGGGTTGCTTATAAAAGCTGCAACTCCAAAAGCCAAGCCCAGTATGTGTGATAGCTCACAATTTTCAGAAACCTGGAGTGTTCTACACAGGCACCTCAGCTTCTGAGCCTCTTTTAGGCTGCTTAACTTCTCTCTCCCCCCCCCCCATATATATACTTGGACTGGATGGGACCTAATGTGTCTGGTAAATTTCAGGGGTTTCCTGAAGCCTTTGGATTGTTTAAAAAAAAAGACCCCCTGCAGTATGTACTACCTCTCTTTGAACATTCTGCATCTTAAGGAACTTCCCTCAAGATGTATGTTCATCTGGCAGAACATTGCCATACAACACCACCTCTCCAGGTTCCATAATTTTCTATTAGTACTAAATTAAATCAGTAACAAACTTGGGGAGTTTAAAGCAATAGATACGTATTCTCACAGCTCTAGAAGACACTAGTCCGAAATGTGTTTCACTGGACCAAAGCCAAAGTATTTGATGCATTGAGTTCCCTCCAGAGGCATGCTGTGGTAGTTTACAGAGGCCTGAATAGAATAAGACAGTAAGTTCTCAGTAAACAGCTTATAGGATAAATTAATTCTTGAGTTACACAAACATAATGAAAAAAGTCAAGGATTTTGGAGCTGGATCAAACTCCTTACACCACATTTTTTCACAACACCTCACGGATAAGTAAACTCAGTACAGTGCACATTTAGACCATTTAGGTTCTGGGAAGCTGAAGGAGGACAATTATGAGTTCATGGAGCTACATAATAAAACCTAGGTATATATTTCAGTAGTTGAGTGCTTTTATGGCTTGCAGGATACCTCCAGTTTAGTCCCCAGTACTAGAAAAAAAAGTTGAATATCTTACATCTGTAATATTCATAAACATCAAGAATAATAGAACAGAATAGTTGAAGTCTTAAAAGTGGAGGTTTTTCTAGATTGTTAACAACTGTCGCCAATCAAGGCAGTTTAACAGCAATACTTTTAAATTCTTTTTAAATTTGGTATTTTCCACACATGATGCTTCTTTTCCGAGAATGTCAATTTGTTTGATTTAATGCCTGACCCATGATCTACAGAGCTCAAAGTCCACTGAGTGAGGCTGTACACAGACAGACACCTAGGATGAAGGGTAATGAACGCAAGCCACACAACCTTGCACAAGGTAGTAGAAAGAGCAAACAAGGACTCCTGCCAACGTTGAAGTGTCAGAGGAAGGCTTCTCAGAGGAGGTGGGGCTGTGTCTGGTTTCATAGGCTGCATGAATTAACTACCACGGGAGAAGGACCATCCATGTTTCCTCATGATTGAGGATTACAGTAAAACCATCAAGAGAATTTGGTAAGCTGACACAAAACATGGTAATTCCTTTCAAGAAATCGATTGCTTTTTTTCCCAGTAGTAGAAATAGAATTTCCTCCTTCTGGTCTGTGCCCCAGCACTGAGCAGATCCCGGGCGGCAGCTCTGCCCCCAATCTCACAAAACCCAGAGGATGTGGGGCTCCCAGGATCTCCAACCCCAGCAATATCTTAGGTAACACCCATCAATATCTTAGGAGACAGTAACACCCGCCCCAAACAGGGAGTAACTGGGACCCACTGGGACCCAAGAATTTACTCCTGGCCTGGAGCACTGGTTCCTTCCGGTCCGCACCCGGGCACTGAGCAGATCTTGGGCCTCAGCTCTAACCCCAGTAGCAACACCCACCCCACACAGTTCTGACACAACTAAGATAATAGGAAAGACAGGTTCCAGTCAGAGACAGCACAGGTAGCACTAAGGAGATTCAGATGTCGAAAGGCAAGCCCAAGAACATAAACATCAGCAACCCAGGGTACTTGATATCATCAGAACCTAGTTCTCCCACATTAGAAAGTCCTGAATTCCCCATATCACCAGGAAAGCAAGTTCAGATTTAAAATCACTTCTATTGATGATGATAGAGGACTTTAAGAAGTACATAAATAACACTTTCAAAAAAATTGAGGAGAACACAGGTAAACAGGTAGAAGCCCTTAAAGAGGAAACACAAAAATTCCTTAAAGCATTACAAGAGAACACAACCAAACAGGTGAAGGAATTGCACAGAACCATCCAGGACATAAAAATGGAAGTAGAAGCAATAAAGAAATCACAAAGGGAGACTACGCTGGAGATAGAAAACCTAAGAAAGAAATCAGGAGTCATAGACTCAAGCATCACCAACAGAATACAAGAGATAAAAGAGACAATCTCAGGTGCAGAAGATACCATAGAAAAATATTGACGCAACTGTCAAAGAGAACACAAAATGCAAAAAGTTCTTAACACAAAATGTCCAGGAAATCCAGGACACAATGAAAAGACCAAACCTAAGGATAATAGGTATAGAAGAGAGTGAAGATACCCAACTTAAAGGGTCAATAAATAACTTCAACAAAATTATAGAAGAAAACTTCCCTAACCTAAAGAACGAGATGCCCATAAACATACAAGAAGCCTACAGAATGCCAAATAGACTAGACCAGAAAAGAAATATCTCTGGTCACATAATAATCAAAACACCAAATGCACAAAACAAAGAAAGAATATTAAATGCAGTAAGGGAAAAAGGCCAAGTAACATATAAAGGCAGACCTATCAGAATTATACCAGACTTCTCATCAGATACTATAAAAGTGAGAAGATCCTGGACAGATGTCATACAGACTTTAAGAGAACACAAATGCCAGCCCAGGCTACTATACCCAGAAAAACTCTCAATTACCATAGATGGAGAAACCTATGCATTACAAAGGATAATAGCAGGAAAGCTCCAATACAAGGAGGGTAATTATACCCTAGAAAGAGCAAAAAGTAATCCTCTTTCAACAAACCCAAAAGAAGATAGCCACACAAACAATGCCACCGCTTATAACAAAATAGAATTTCCAGAATAAAAATAGAAAAACATTGCAATGTTTCCTGCAATAAAATTTTCAAGACTTTCTTGAACAAGAACAGTATGACTCAAAAGGAAAAAACAACAATAAATCATTAAAGGACATAAGGCAAGCTCTGTCTAAATAGAAGTGTGGTGGTTTAAATGACCAATGTCCACTGTATGATCAGAAATTTGAATGTTTGGACTCCAGTTTGGCCGTGCTGTTTGATGAGGCTTAGGAAGTGTGGCCTTATTGGAGTAAGTGTGTCACTGGGGGCCAGGTTTGACTGTCAAAGCCTTATGTCATTCCCAGTGATCTCTCTGTTTTGTGCTTGAGCTTGAGATGTAGGCTCTCAGCTCTTAGCATCCAACTCTATCTAGGCATATCTTCTACCTGCTGCCCTGCTGTCCCCGTCATTATAGAGTGTAAGCCTCAGGGACTGTAAGAACAAATAAACTATTTCTTCTATATTTGCATTGGTCGTGTGTTTTATCACAGCATAGAAAAGTAGCTAAGGCTGGGCGGTGGTGGCGCACGCCTTTAATCCCAGCACTTGGGAGGCAGAGGCAGGCAGATTTCTGAGTTCGAGGCCAGCCTGGTCTACAGAGTGAGTGCCAGGACAGGCAGGGCTACACAGAGAAACCCTGTCTCGAAAAACAAAACAAAACAAAACAAAACAAAACAAAACAAAACAACCAAAAACAGCTAAGACAGGAATCAAATAGTGCATTCTTAGATGGAAAAACTTAATATTACAAAATATTAACCCTCCCTAGATGAATAAAGTACTGAATAGACAATCCAGTGGCTATAGGAGTAAAAGAAAGAAAAAACAGAAGTACATAATACAGATAGGATAGCCTAATGTCCCCACAGAAGATAGAGTGGCACATGTTTGAGAGACACTGTGAGGGTCTCACTGCAACCAAGGAGGGATGTGCCACATCTATCATGTGGATGAGATGCTTTTAAGTATATAAAGATAGTGTGGTGGGTTTTGTTTTGTTTTGGTTTGGTTTTTTTTTTTAAGTCTTATTTGCTATGTAGCTCAACTTGTTTTCAAAGTGGTGATCCTTTTGCCTCAGCATCGGGAGTGCTAGAACTACAAACATGTACTACTATGCCTAACTAATACAATGTGTTCTAAGTAAAGCAAATAGAATGTGCATGTAAAGGGTCTGATTTTTTTTCTCCCCAAACACTGTGTGTGTGTGTGTTTGTGTGTGTGTGTGTGTGTGTGTGTGTATTTGTACATGGTTATACAAGGCAGATTAACTGGTCACTTTTGTAACTAAATGTTTTTCTTCAGTTAGAAGACTCAGCAATAAAGGAGAGTATGGGGGCTGGTAAGACAGCTCAGTAGATAAACTCGCTGTCTTAGGGCAGTGGAGGCACAACTGGAAGAATACACACAGGATAGAAGCAGGGACAAATGGGAACATGAATTGAGGGTCAGAGGGCTCTGTGCACAAGCAGAGGAGAGAAATAGTTGAAAAGATAGCAGTCAAATATTATGTGGAACCAAGCACACTTCTTAAATCACGAGTGAATCCCATGTCCTGGGCGGGAAACACAGGTGACTCTGGCTTCTCTTCTGTTCTATTTCATTTTGTTGTGCTGTCCCTTCATTGATCTTTCCGTTGTCTGGACAAACAGCTTTTTCCCTGTGTTATTTCTCTCTGACAGCTTTTAACTGTCTCTCATTACCATGGCATTCAAGTCAGAGAGCTGCCTTTTCCTTAGTGGACCTCACCTTGGATTGTCTTTCTCTGGATCTTGACATTTGGAAACTAAGATGTTTAAGGACAGTGCTCAAGACATGAGTCTAGGGAAAGCTGAACGAGATTGTGCCTGGATGATCAAATACAGTCAGTCACTTGTGGCTTTTCCAGTGTGGTACAGGCCAGATCACAGGGATGGAAGTTTTATCCAAAGTTCTCATGGCCTAAACTTTTAAAAACAATTAGTGCTTTCCTTCTAAAAAAAAAAAAAAATCACCATGGGAATATCTTTGTGAATTTGAGGTAGTTGTTGTTTATTTGTTTTTGGGTTTTTTTTTTGTTTGTTTAGGTTTGGGGGTTTTTTGTTTGTTTGTTTGGTTGGTTGGATTTTGGGAATTTCTTAAAGCCTCAGTGATCTTAGTTTATAGTTATGTTAATACACTTTCTTCCTTTGATAGTTAGTAACCAAGTAACAAATTTCCTCACTCACAGAAAGAAATGCCTTATGGGGAGCCTCTGCAATAGTTTCCTTTGCTTTGTCCTCATCCTTACTTGTATGAAGTTGTCCTTGTTCAGATACAAGGGTTAGGCTTAATTCTGTGACTCTCATGACTAGTCTCATGACTAGTGATTCTGTTTGAGATGTGCTCAGTTGTGTCTGTAAAACATTGTTACAGACTTAATAAGCCTTCCCACTGAGAAATCACTCCAGTCACAGATTAATACAGGAAAAAGGCTCTTAAATAATGTATGCAACTGTTTCTGGCCAATGCACAAAAGAGAACCAGGCTCAAACTGAAAATTTTACAACTTATATAGACCTTGGGCTTTCCAGATACAGTGTCATCCTTAAATCTCCTTATGGTTTTGGTTCCAGGTTTTACTTTGAGCAATTTAAACAGATACAGGAGACCACAAGTCTGGTACTTGGACAGAAATGAGATTTACACAACAAAGATATTGCTAGGGTAATTTCTGAACTATACTAGCCTGTCTCCCAGATTCACCTTGCCCAATTGGCAGAATTATGCTTCTTCTGATAAGAGCACAGGGGATTTAACAGCAGACCAGGACTTAATGGTTCTGTGTACTTGAGGTGCCCAGTAGAGGCACTTTCTTTGATATGGGGATGAGTCTAGTGGCTGGATGTAAGTTAGGCTTTTCTCCTTTCTTTAAAGGGAATAGGGCCTAGGTGCAAGCCAATCTTGATAAACAAGCATTACCAGAGATGTCTTCTCAGCAACCCTCAAAACAACCCTAAACTTTAGTTATGACACAAAATTTTCTTTCCTGGAGTTTCTAACGGGCCTGGTTTGTGTACTGCTTGTTGCCCAGTCACAGTAGAGGCAGTGTCCAGTAGCTAAATTCTACTTTATGTAACTTAATATATCCTAAGAGAGTTTATTGGTAAGTCTTTCATAGCATCAATTCTACTTCAAGTTTCTCCTGCATCATTTGTTCTGGTTGGAGCTATTTAACTGCAGTTCCAGTTTAAAATTCTGTGTCACAAGTGGCTGAGGAAAAAAGTCTACATCCTTCATCATCAGGGAAATGCACATCAAAAAATTTCTTTAAGGTTTCCTCTTATACCAGGCATAATGGCCACGATCAGTAAGGTGAATGACAGCTCAAGCTGGCAAGGATGTGCAGGAAGGGGACTAACTGCTGGTGCAAGTGCAGACTTGTACAGGCTGCCTTATGGAAGAAGTCTTACTGGTCATTTACTAGTTTATTATGGTGTTTGAGTTTGTGTTTTAATAGGTTGTGTGTGTGTGTGTGTGTGTGTACGTGATACATGTGTATTATGCTCTTTCTTTTTAAAATTCTGGCTCATTTATTTATTTGCTTATTTATTTTTGAAAGAGAAAGAAGGCATAGATGGGTGAGGAGTATCTGGAAGGAAATGTAGGAGGGGAACTATTGTCGGTATATACTGTATGAGAAAATTCCTTTCAGTAAATGTTTTTAAAGCCCACCACCAACAAAAGAGACTCAAAATGATGCTATAGCCTATAAATGTTGTAACTGTAGATCAGAGCCCAGTCTCGAGTTCACTGGGTCTGCTGGCTGGGCTGATGACTTATCCAACTCTCCAAAAATAAATAAATAAATAAATAAATAAATAAATAAATAAATAAATATCTGTATAAATAAGTGAACTATCAGGATCCTCTTGTTTTACCTCAATAATTTGGTCATAATCATTTGTAGATTTATGGTGGTCTCCAATTGTGAGTTAACAAACTGGGCCAAACAGTTCAGAATTCATGGTCTGACTAATATTCCTAGAATGGTCAGAAAACATCCTGTCAGAGAGTAGCCAAGCTTTCTACATCCAGTAGCTGTTCCAAGAATACGAGGAACTCGCTAGGCCCTCCCTTCTGTTGGCCATATATTTTTAGTTGCTTTTACTACATTTGGATCGCTTCTAATTTGCTAATGTAATGTCAGCATTCTTTACTCAGAATGCCACATAACCCCCCAACCCCTTTCAGCAGTTATCAATTGTCTCTATTCACTTTCAGAAAAAAAATATTTATATCATCTACAAGGAACTACTTTATTTAGATGTATAGCCAGTCATGACTCAATAAAGACATCAGACATTTTTCTTTTTACACACCTATTATTTGCAGATACAACAGAGCTTTGTGCTCAGTCCAGTCCTGGGGAGCCATTATGGCCAGACCTACAGAAGCATTATGGCTAATATTACCATGAATCCCAAGAGTGGAGGCTTGGTGTGACTCCGGTCGACAAATGTTCCCAGTGGAAATCTTCAAGCTTTGCTGTACACAAACTACTAGCTTCCAGATTTGCAGTGGGAGCAGGACTGAAGAACTAGTCCCTGTCGTCTCTGAAAGCTGGGTCAGAGAGGTCGGCTGGCTGGACCTTCATAGTGTAGGTTTCTTCCTCCTCAGGTGTGTTCCTTCCTTTACACAGGTGTGGTGGATCCACAGGATGACCTCATGTTTAAATGAGTGCTCATAGTTCAGCCTGATGGGACGACTAGTCCTGTGGTAGAGCCTCTGTCTTATATTATTTAAAAATGTCCTTGGAACTGAGAACAGTGTTCTACATATCTGCAGCCAGTTTGTGTGTCTGCAGATGGAGGCAGACACTGTGAGAAGCTTGGTAAGTACTCCTCTTATAAGGATATCCAATCGCAGAACAATATGAAGATTCTATGAGGCTCTTTTCCAGGTTAAGCTTCTAATATTTTTTTTCCTCTTTGACCTTTTTAAACTTGTATTTGTAACCAAGAGCCTGTTATAGAAAACTAAAAATCAGACATTTAAGGAACTTGAAAAGTGGTGCTATGAGGTTTTGTGGATGCATGCATGTGTGCTTGTGTGTGTGTTTCCTTAGATGGTCTATGTCTTTATAACTGAAAAGTAAAAACAGAAGCAGGACTACCCAGGCTTTGTGGAGTAGAAACAAAGGCATACCACAGACATAAGGCAAAGGCGCCCCAAGGACAGAAGGTCTACTATCATTTAATGGAAGTGGGTTGGTGTCAGGTCAAAGGAAACTCTACTTCCACAATTCTGGGACTAATTTCCTTCTACCAAAGGAGCCATTCTTTACATTGTCAGAAGGGGAAAATGGCTATCTGTAGTGTCCATTAGCATACCAAAGCCTGTGCTGTCCTCCAGGCTCACTCAGTACTTGGGACTCTTCTTAGCCCTTCTCACTCTGCCCCGCTACCCTAAACTTCTCCTGCACATGGACTTTCCTTTCCTCAGCTCCTCATCACTATATAACTCTGCCATTTAGGCCATGTACTCTTGGTACTCTCTTGATTCTCCTCTCTTGACCCCCATACCCTTTCTCATGGCCCAGTTCAATCTGCTGGGCATGTTTAGTCTACTGCTTTCTGTTAGAACCAGGTGCTCCCAGAGCGTTCCTTCAGTGACTCAGCGCCAGCAGCCACATCATCACCTCCAGCCAAATGCAACACAGTCCCACTGTTGCTGCCTACCCTTTATAAAGTCTTTGATATCATGATATCACATCCTGCTCTCTGTCTCTGCCTCCCTCTCTCGCTTCCACTCAGAGGTGCCCCCCTCCCCTTAGCCCCCAATAAATCTCTTGAGTGAGATCTATGTTGTGGTATGATCTTTGTGACATTCCTTGACCCTGGTCTGCCAAGGTACTAGTCTGCTGCAAAACCCTAACACTTTCTCTCCCTGATTTGAACTCTTCCAGATGCCTCTGGTTTATGGTCTGGTGTTGGTGTCCTTCCTGTTTTCTGCCAGTTACCTGTTGAGTTCTTCCTTAATCTCCGAAAGAGTCTAGACCACTGATCAAAAGTCAGAAGAGTAGTTCAAAGGAAGTATCTGTAATCCTAGAGTGCTTTTACCTCTACATGACCACCAGATTAAGATGACCCAAAAACATCAAACTGGTCCTGTCCCACTCCTACATGAAATGTTCATATGACTCTTGCTCACTTGTTTTTCAGTTTGGCGTCAGCTTAAGTACAGGAGGATCTAAGTGTACAATCAGACAAAGCCTGGCACACACATGGATCCTTTCACAAGTTTCTCTCTTCTCCCTTTCAGAATTTACTTCAAATTCATATAGAGCGGTAAAATTTGCATTTGAATGAGCATACTTAATTATTGAAAAGTCCTCAGATTCATGAAAAGTGTTCATGGCTCTTGGAAAAAATGTTTTATATTTGTTCATAATCCTAACAAGATGGTATGTATCTGCACTCAGTGAGTACACACTTGTACTCAGCAGCTACTGAAAGAACATTATACTGTTTTTGCTCCTGATCAGTCCACAAATAAAAGGCTCTTGTGGTCTGGAGCACCTCTCTCTCTCTCTCTCTCTCTCTCTCTCTCTCTCTCTCTCTCTCTCTCTCTCTCTCTGTGTGTGTGTGTGTGTGTGTGTATGTGTTTACTGGTATATGTGCATTGTCAATGGACAAGCCTCTTTTGGGAATGGTGACCGAGTATAATGCCGCTGGATCTCCTTATGGCAAGGCCTGGGAAGCTGGGTCTCCAGATGGCAAGAACCTGTGGGGATATTCGTGCAGAATCTTGTGGCCTTTCTTGAGGGAATGCTTGGTTCACTTTTGCCTCGAATTTGCACTCTTGGCATTGTTATTGGAAGTCTTTATTTTCACGTTGTCTGTGACAGATGTTTCTCCAGATTCAGAAAAAGAAAGCTTGGCCAATGATTTATTCTTGTTTTTCTCTGAGGATTGTGAGAGTGAAGTAGATCATTATTCCTCTGTTGGTTAATGATGGTGATTTGACTGAGTCAATACAAGGCCCTGGTCTGGGTATATCAGCTAATGTCTGGATCTTTTCTTCTAGTGGGAAATTAGCTCTGACAATAATCTGTCCACTGACTTGTTCTAAACAACAGCTAGATGATTATGAAAAGGTTAAAAAGGTCTTGCTGAATTGTTGTTTTCAAGACCTAAGAGGAAGAACTGACTCAGGTTACTAATTTGCTGAGAGCTCTTGGTATTGAAGGAGATGTCCTGATTAGGATTTGGGGAGATGCTAGATGCCAATAATTAAATCAGTATTTCCTGATTATGCCATCTGTCATTCTCTACACTGTAACTGCAATTGCTACCAACCACAGCTACTCGGTCACATACCAATGTGCTGGGTTAGATGGTGGTAACTACTTGCTGAAGCTGTTTCTTCTTTCTTGAAACAGCTCATGGGTTAGCAGGAAACCACAGAGACTGAGGGGAAAAGGAAGAGTGAAAAGTGCAGCATTCACATTATTGTTAAATGTAGGCAGTTCTTAAAAGAGACTCTATATGAGAAAATGAAAAAAAAAATGAATATAAATGTTTCCAGTTGTCTCAGTGCCAGAGTGCGTGAGCTGCACTTCTTGGTCCAAATCTTCTTTCACCTACTCTACACATCCAACTTCCAGTTTTGAACCCTGCCAGGCTGGATTCAGGCAATGCAGGCCTTTACTGAGCCTAAACAGGAAGGTCAGAGGTCAAGCTCAGGTTGTGTTCTTCAGGATGTCGTCCACCTTATTTTGGAGACAGAGACTCTCACTTTTATTTATTTATTTTTTTTTTAAAGATTTACTTGTTTGTTTAGTGTATAAGTGTGTGCCTGTTATGAGTATGTCTGCACCGTGTGTGTACAGGAGGTAAAGAGAGGGCATTGGATCCCCTGAAACTGGAGTTATTGACAGTTGTGAGCTACCACGTAACTGCTAGAAACTGAACACAGGTCCTCTGCAATAGCAGCCTGATGGCTCATCTTGGCCTCAGGTAGATTACATCTGAAATCAATTAAAACCCAAGTAGCTGGCCACACCTGTGAAGGGTTTTCTTGATCGGATAATTTGGGTGGGTGTTCAAACTTTCTGGTGGCTTGCTCTGGTGTGAGATCCTCTCCCCACTGCCTTAAAATTTGTGTCCCCTTCTGTTGGGGACCTGAATCTTTTGCCTCTGCCAAGTTGCCCAGAGAAACCCCAAAACCCTCTACCTGTCCTGTCCCACACTGGAAACAGGAGCACTTGTTTGTTTTGTTGCTTGACTCCTTCTCAGAGTGAGGGTTGGTTCACAGTAGAGGTGAAGAGGGGCTGGTCCTCTGCCATCTAAGTGGAATGCACATGAGGAGGGGCACATAGTTCCCACAGGTGAGCTTTTCCTCCACTCTCACCCACTCCTTTCTCTTTTATTATTTATATCACTTTTAAAATCAATGGTCCATATAATTGGAAACCTCAAAGACCACCACTCTCTTTAAAAAAAAATCATAAAGTAAAAAAGGTGCCCATGGGCTGGGCACAGAGATCACTGTCAAGCAATGTAGCCCAGACAGAAACGATTTTTCCTTCTGTCCTACACTGACCAAGAAGACCCTAAACAATTCTCACTAGGTACCTTTTAAAAAGACAAAAGACAGATGCTAAAAAGATCTCTTTTGTCATCCAGCCAGCCCCATGCATTAGGGGGAAAGCTGTAAAAGTTAAAAAAATATTAGATGTAAGTAGGTCCCAGTTGCTCTGGGTAGCTCAAAGGATGCTTAACAACAGAGAACTGATTGGTACAGACCTTTTGCATAAACTGGGAGCTGACATCACCTTCTCTGATGATGAGACACAGTTAAACTTACAGATGCCCAGCAAAATTTTAGTGTTTCACCCTCTGTCAAAAGAACACTATCCCCCACCCCTAGCTAGGACAGGCCCAACACTAAGCTTCTATAATTGTTTAACTAACCAGTTCAGCTACTTCCACCCAGATTAAACAATATTCAATGACCTTGGAAACAAAAGGGAGAATTTCAGTCTACACTGCCTAGATTAAAGAGACAGGTATCTTGGCACCCTGTAAACCACCCTGGAATATGCCTCTCTTGCCTATCAAGAAACCAGGGATAGCTGATTCTTATGAGTCTGGTTCTTCCAGAGAAAGAGGTATACAGTGTCTCAGACCTGGAAGATGCATTTTTCAGTCTCCTATTGGTAGAGGTGAGTCAACTTGTCTTTGCTTTTAAATGGACAGACCCAGTGACAGATTACAGTGGGCAACATACTTGGACTAGGTTTCCCCAGGATTTAAAGACACTAAATGCTTCAAGAGACTGTTGCAAGAGTTACAGACTTTGGGCTATAAAAACTTGCCTAAGAAAGCCCAATTTTATAGAAGGCTACCTATTTTGGCTACCAGCTGAGGGGAGGCAAAAGGAATACTCTGAGTAAGATTCCTGTGAGATCCCAATCCCACAGACTAAGAGATAGGCTCAAGAGTTCATAGGTGCATCTGAATAATGCTGCCTCTGCATACCAGAGTTTGTGAAAATAGCAAAAGTATACATACACCAGGACAAGGCTGAGAGGGCACTAATCCCTAATCTGGGCTGAGACTAAACAATAGGTACTTGAGACTTTAAAAAAACAGCTCCAGCCATAGAACTCCTAGATGTCTCAAAACCTTTTTATCTGCTTGCTGTGAAACAAAAGACAAAAGGGATTTCAACCCAAACTATGGGGCCATGAAAATACCCTATGACATACCTGTCTAAACAATTGTATTCTGAGATTTGAGTGGATGGTAGTCAGCTGACATTCATCCTAAAGCCAAGGAAAAAGCCAGGTTCAGAACTAAGTGTTATAGTTAGAATAGACAACAGAGGTTCTGGTTAGTCAACAAAATGTTGGACTGGGTATGAGGACTATCTTGTACCTCACAGGTACAAATTGGCAGAATTAAGCTCTAATTGTATTTTGAGAGAAAAGTTTCATTTTAACAGGAAGGGTGATGTGTAGGAGAAGCTAAGGTAGGAGGAGTACTGAGAGGAAGAGAAGGAGTAAGAAGAGGAGGAGAAGAAGGAGAGGAGAAGCTAGGTGATGAAAGTGAGAAAGAGGGGGGAGACAGGGAGGCAGATGTTCATGTATCTCCACCAGTCAAAGATAGTCGATATATCTAGGTTGGGTAGTGGGTTACACCTCTGATTGAGCAATACCAAACTTATAAAGCCTATGATTAACATTTTTAAAAAAATGTATATGTGCAAAAAGAAAAAGGGGGCAAGTGATAGGGGTTTCCTAAGGGGGGGGGGAATGGGAAAAGGGGATGGCATCTGAAGTGTAAATAAAATATCTAATAAAAAAAAACAATTGTATTCTGTAGCCATAGGAAGGCCCACTGTCTAAGAGCTGTGGCAGATACTTCTAGTTTAATGAAAGAGAGAAAGAAAAAAAAGAAAGGGAGAAGGAAAGAAAGTAAGTAAGTAAGTTAACTCTGGGTCAAGATATATTCACAGAACCCCATGACACGGTTGAGGCTCTCCACTGAAAAGCATGAGAATTCTGGATGTCTAATGACTATGTGACCCAGTACTAGACTCCTGGCTCATCTTTGAGTCTGATTTGAAAAACCCACCACCCACTATCAATTAAGCTACCCTCTTGCTTGATGACATAGGTGTTCATCCATGACTGTCATGAGATGAAAGATGAAAAAAATCAGGTATGTGAGAACTGCAATAGTTACTTTTACCAAAATTAGTTGGGCCCAAGACAGGTGCTTCAGATGTGAGGACAGACCAAGTGGTCTGAGCCAGGCTCTCAGATGGGGAAAAGCAAAGTCCACCACCATATACATGGACAGTCAGTTGGTGTACTTTTACTACAGGGTATGCCATGGTATTATCTATAGAGAAAGAGGGCTTCTCATTGCTGGGAAAAAGGACATTTAAAAAAGCTTGGCTCTCCTAGAGACTATTTGACTTCCCTTCCAAATTGTTCTTCATTGCTGAACTGTTAACCTGGCCCTAAGGCCAGTGGGACCTATTGATATTCTGATGATTTATCGGATCCAGTGTTGTCATGTTGCCTGAGACTCCATGGTAAAGAAATCCCACAAGTTGATGGAGGAAACCACAAACAGGACTCTGGTAATTGATCTTCACCAGGCTACGCATTTAGGGTCCACAAAACTTGCTGAGTTGCTCAGACCAAAGTATGTTATACCTAGACTAGATAGCCTAATGTGAGATATCTCAGCCAGATCCCAGGTTTGTGCTCTAATGAACCCAAAATAGAGAGCCCTTTTTGCAGGAAGGAGGCCACATGAGGAACCAGCACCCTGGCAAGCCCCAGGAAAACCGACTTCACCAAGACCTGCCCTGCTGGATGAGGATAAAAGTACTTGCTAGTTTTTATACCTTTTCTGTGTTCCCCACTCAGACTAAACCTGTTCAAATACTAGCTTAAAAAAACTCTTCTGGGAACTGGTTCTGTGATTTGGCCTCCCCCTAAACAATCAGGTTTAAAAATGGCCTGGCTTTTGCAGTCAAAAATCTCTTAATTAAAAGCTAAAGCTTTAGACACAAATAAAGAACTTCATTATACATACAGATTTCAGAGTTCTGGCCAGGTAAAAAGAACAAACAGGACAAAACAAACAAACAAACAAACAAACAAAAAACCCTCCGAGTTCAGCAAAGGATGATTGACATGTATGTAGGCCCCCCCTTTCTTTTTCTTTTTTTTTTTTTAAATTTTATTTGTTTATTTTTATTTTGCTGAAGCCCACTGCAGCCCATATAGAGAGGGATTTACTCCCTATAAGATGATGTTTGGAAGACTTCCCTCATGCTTCCAGGCTCAGAGACCAGCAGTTGGTAGGATTCTCTAACCATTCCTTTCTCAAGTCACTAGGGGCACTCCATTCCTCCATACAGGCTACGAATTGGACTCTCCGAGACACCCAGAAGACCTCCGGTTTCACCACCAGTTTTTCCTTGTCCAATGATACTGTCTGGGTCAAGCAGGTAGACAAAGGGGCACTGAAACCAAGTTAAAAGGACTCTACGTGTGAGTGTGGAGTAACTCCACACCTATGGCTATGGATATAGTTGGCTTTGCACCACGAATTCACCACACCCAGGTCAAAAAAAAAAAAAAAAAAAAAAAAGCCATGGACTTTAGACTCATTGAAATTGAAATGGAAGTTTCACTGCATCCCCAAGCCCTTCCACTCCCTGCTCCTGTACCTCTACCACATCCTAAGACTTATGTTTGGTACAGATATAGGGTTATGTTCCAATGCCCATGGCCCTCAGGCCTGGATCTGGGAAGTGAGAAAGACAGGTACAGGGATATTAGTTAGCCTGACTACAGACCAGCAGCCCATACTCTCCTTGACCTTTCCTCATTGATGCCCACTTTAAATATCTGGCTGGATTAGAGAGAGGAAAGGTATAGGAATTTAACTTTTGAGATAGAAATACAGAGTTACAGTTCTAAGCATGCCCTGTAGCTGGGCTCCCTGGTTGCCAGAAACCAGGGAATTTTCACTGTAACAACTGAGAAAATAAAACTAAGGCTTCCTAAAAAATTCCTTAAAAAAAAAATTCTGGCCTTTAAAAAACAGGAACAATCTGGGTCATCAAACTCTAGGCCACGAAGAGGGACCCTGGAGATAAAATTAATTCTAGCCAAAAACACACTCAGACATCAGCCCCCATACTACATAGGGATAAGAACTAACCAGACTGCCAGCCCATTGACTGACAAAACTCACTATGACTGGGGACAGCACAAATTAGTGTTAAAGGACTGCAAAGGGCTGGATCTTGTCTAATATCCAACGTTTCCAACCTAAGCAACTTCTCCTTATTCTAATGCCTGCTACTGTATGGGTTAATTCATGTGGATAATGAGCCCCCGAGACTGCTCGATGGGCATGTACTAATGGTTTGACTACATATGCCTCTTCTGATGCTTCCCAAACTAAGTACACAAATTGATCAAGACCTAGGATAAAAGATTTAGATATACTTTTTATGAGATAAAACACCTGTTTTTTTTTTTTTTTTTTTTAAAAAAAAAAAAACACCTGTTGTTTCTATGCTAATTGATTAAGAGGAATTTTAAAAGTCCTGCTATGGTTAAAATATAGCACAAAAAGAAAAAAAGACAAAGACGTAAATCAGATAATTGACACTAGTCTCTGTCTTCTTAGTCAACCTGGCTAAGTACTACACCCTCAGCACTGACTTAGCCCTTAATTCTCATTCTGATAGGATTAATAGTGTGCCCCTGCATCATAAACTATATGGACAGTTCTGTATCAGACCAGTAAAATTAATGGTCCTTAGGACCAACTACACCTCTTTAGGGCAGAATGAGTCCACAATTTGACTTATTCACTAAGGCCAGTGGTGAATGTAACAGAGCCGAGCTGCCCAGAAGTCTGATGGGATGATGAAACCTGACTCTAAGGAGGTTGATCACTTGCTAAATTAAAAGAGATTAATAGAAGTTAAATAAGAACCAAGGCTCCCATGAGGTGGCATTTAAAACCAACAAGGGGGCCAGGGATCTATTATAACTTAGGTTATAATATAACTTAGGTGGTGGAATGTTTGCCTAGCATGTATGAAGCCCTCTACTCGAACACCAGAATCACATAAATTGGATGTAGTGATGCCCCTGTATTTCCAGCACTCACCAGATACACACACACACACACACACACACACACACACACACACACACAAAAGAATCAAAAGTTCAAGGTCATCATCTGCTACTTAGTGTCAACATGGACAACATGAGAGAGATCCTGTTTCTAAAAACTAAAATTGATCAACCAGTCCAACTAGTCAATAAAATCATAATTGTGCATGGTAGTTAATACCTATAATCTCAACACTCAGCACTTGGGAAGCTGAGGCAGGCAGGAGGACTTCTATAAGTTTGCAGCCAGCCTGGGCTACATAGTGAACTCCAGGACAGCTTGGGGTACAAAATCAGATCTTAGCTAATAGAAGAGAGAAACAGGGGTGGGGGTGGAGATATATATATATATATATATATATATATATATATATATATATATATATATAGAGAGAGAGAGAGAGAGAGAGAGAATATATTTTGTTGTTCTGACTTCACAACCAGTTTGGTCTACAATGCTAGTTCCAGGACAGCTAGAGTCACACAATGAGACCCTATTTCGAACAAAACCAAAAAGCAACAACAAAGAAAAACACCAAAAACATTGTTGGCTTAAATTGATTAAAATCTTTTGTAAGAACAAAATGACTTTTACCCTTATTTGACCTTGGTCCAAAAAGTATTTACATTTTATTAAAGTCAAAGCTGTATTACCACAGCCACCAAAAATACAAGACTGCCATCTACTGGTCAGCATGTTAACTAACAGCATGGTGAAACGACACAAAGCATGCTTTCCATGTGTGCCTCTGGGGTAGATTATGTAAACTATAAAAGAAAGATGGAATAAAAATTGAGAAACATGGTTATTGAATTTTCTAGGAAACTGAAAAATATATTCTAAAAATTCATCCAAAGTATATTTTAATTGTAGAAGAAAATGGTATATATATTTTTTCAATCTCCATGTCTCTTCTAGAATAGGAATAAAGCATGGACATTAACAAGCACTATGTATGTATGTATGTATGTACGTATGTATGCATGCATGCATGTATGATGTATATATATGTATACATGCACACACACAAGTATGATTTATTTATTAGTGTGGCTTATAGGCTGTGACCCAGCTAGTCTAACCATGATTGCCAACCAAAAAAAAGTCCAAAAATCCAGTATTGTTCAGTACAATAAAGCTGAATATGCCAGTTGGTCTTCAAGATACATTGAAATTGGCTCAACTGCCAGTGAAGAAATGGACATGCCAGAGAGATCTGAAGCAAGCAGGGAAAGAAAGAAAAAGAAAGAAAGAAAGAAAGAAAGAAAGAAAGAAAGAAAGAAAGAAAGAAAGAGAAAGAAAGAGAGAAAGAAAGAAAGGAAGAAAGAAAGAAAGAAAGAAAGAAAGAAAGAAAGAAAGAAAGAACTTCCTTCTTCCATGTCCTTTATATAGGCTTCTAGCAGGAGATGTGGCCTAAATTAAAAGTGGGTCTTCCAACTTTTAATGATTTAATTTAGCTGTGCTCACTATAAACAGAAAACAATAATTACCTTCAGATTCTTTGTCTGAACACAGGGACTGTGCAATATGTTTTGAATCATTCAATATTCAACACATTTGAAAGGGTTATTAATTCAATGCACATTTATTGAAAGTTTATTAAAAGCATTGGAATAGCAGTGAAGAAAAACGAAGTTTCTGCCTAGTGGGATTTATGGATTTTCTATGATGCTACTTAAGACATAGGGACTTCTTTCCTTAATTATTTATGGTAGGCAAGAACAAAGGAGAATGTTGATAAACCCAGAAAAAGGGCCTCAGAGTATCCCAGAAAGAAGCCCTAGGGAAAGTGAAGATGTGGGAGCCAGTAGTTACATGGTAAAACGATACAACTCCAGCCTCATACTCTACAAAAAATCCCACAAGCTGGGAATTTTCACTCGATGAAGGAGAGGAGTCGGGGTAGAAGTGAGAGCTTCCAGGCCATTCTCTTCAGACAACCTAATGGTTCAGAATCCAAACTCAGGCTCCTTCTTCATGTTAAAGCCCCTCTACATATTCTCTAAACAGACTCCCACATCCCAACTGGCTGCTTTCTCGACAGAGACTTTAAAGTAATATCTTCCTGAAGTATCGCCCTCACAGCCCAGGACACAGGGTTTTTATGTAAACCATAAAACCTCTTGGAAGAAGCCTGAAGATTTCTATGGAATCTTTTGTAAGTCGCTAGTCTTCCACCTCTAGACAGAGCTAAGTCAAGATGAGCTGTGCTGGGGTCCAGGATCACACTGACTGTAAAACAAACATAACCAGTCTTTAAAGACTTACAAACATAATACTGTACAAAGACAAAACTCTGATCAGATCTGGGCATGATTTAAACATGTAGGTCCCAGCTATGCAAACTATGTATAAAGTACCTGTAAAAAGAAAATCACCATGCCTACTGTAAACCAGGAGGAGAGTTAAATGAGTTATTGTTTGTCTGGGATGTGGTATATGCCTAATAAACAATGGCAATAATACCATCAATATCTGCATCTCTACCACCAGCATCCTGGGTCATTCAGAGATGCCAAGGATCAGAACTACTTAGAGTTACTCTGGTTCCTGTTCTGCCCCAAACCCTCCTGATTCAGGACTTTTAGGACTGCTCACATTGATCACGGAGCACAAAGGGGCCCTTCCCCTCTTTGTCTGCAACTACATTTTACACAAACACTATCTCAAAAAAAAAAAAAAAAAGTCCACAAATAAACAGAAAGAACAAATGAAAACCATCACCATGGAAAAGAGAAACAAAACAATTTTCCCAAACTGTCATTGGCTGGAGGTTTTTGAATTTAGTAATCATGGCCAGAAGCTTTAGGATGTACCAAGCGCCGAGTAACAGAACAGAACATAAAGCTTATTCATCAGAAGCAGTAGCACTTAAGTTTTGTATCTAACATGTCCCTTCATTATTGAGAAAAGTCCCTAAAATTATTTCCAGTATACTACATACTACTCAACTACTGTAGTACTTTGAGTGAAAATGGTCCTCATATACTCATATATTTGAATGGTTAACTGGTTTGCCCCAGTTAGTGGAACTCTTTGGGAAGAAATAGGAGTGGCCTTGCCACCATGCCTTTGCTCTGCCATCATGAACTCTAACCTAGGAAACCATAAGCACTAAATTAAATGTTTTCTTCTATAACTTTGCCCTGGTCATGGAGTTTTATTTAGCAACAGACAAAGTAACTAAGACTAACACCTGCCTTGCTAACATTGCTCTATGAGTCAGAACTATTCACAATAAATGCTGAATATCAGTTACTTACTGTAACTATGCAGTAAACACAGCTCCTTACTGTGACCAAATATCTGACAAAAAGCAACGTAAAGGGGGTGGGGGAGTTTTGTTTTGCTCAAAGTTCAAAAGAATTCAACCCATCCTGGTGGAAAGGCATGTCTACAGGAATAGTGTGGCCCCTTGCACTGACCAGGGAGCAGAGGAAGGCAGGTCTGTACTGGGTTTGCATTTCTCCTTTTTCTTTGTTCCTTGTTTCTAATCTCCAGTCCCTGTCATGATGCTGCCCACAGTCAGAGTGACCTTTTTTTTTTTTCCTCATATGGAGAAACTGAGAGACTGGTATTGCTTGCAGAGATACGGCATAATGAAAGCAGGACTTTGAAGGGTCTGTAAAGGGAACTGTGTGCATAGGGTGCCGAGCATGCTAAATACTAGAAAGCAAGAGTGTGAAAAAGTCACAAAACATAAGCAAACAACCAGATCTTCAGATGTGAGTACATATCCTGTAGTAACCACCGAAACCAGGAAAAGTAAAAATGGACCATTTCTGGGAAGGGGCATTAGAGAACAATAGACAGGGAAATAAATAATAGTGTATAAGTGATCTGGTTGGAGAAACAGAAAAGGGGGCTCTTTGGGGAGGGATGAGGAATATAAATACAGAAGAAGGGTAGTAAAATAACAGTAAGGAAGCCTGAATGAGTCATAAGGAATTATAATATCAATTATCTTTATATTTAAAAACCCCACGTATAAAAAAACACAAGTAATTCTGTATATATGTATACACATATAGTTTAAGTGAACTTTCTTCATTGGGACTGACAATGCTTCCTCCAAGAGCCATAGATGATCTAGCAAAAACACTAACGCTAGACATGAGAAGTCCTCTTGGAGCTGTTGTTCAGGGTTGTCCAAGCGATTTCCAAAACACACAGCTTATTGCTATTGTCCTCTGCTGTCCCCCAGATATGAAAGATAAGTCTCTATTGCTGAAGGCACCATTACTTCAGACACAGGACTCAGAGTCACCCAGTCTGGAACTGACCTGACTGCCTTCTCTCTAAGAACTAGCTTTCATGGTACCAGAAGACGTCATGCAAGCTTCCATATGTGTGTAGTAGTGGCACACATACCTTGAAGGTAACCAACAGTTCTCTAACTGGACTTAAGATGCACTTAACAACAGAGAAACAATTCCTGGTACTGGAAATCTAGCCAACTACTCCATGCCAGTGACATCATGAAGAACACACAACCATCACTCTACTAAACTGGCATAATCCATAACTACAGTCTAAACATTTGTACTGATACCAACAGATAACTGTAATAAGTAATAAGTGAATAAATGGTGCAGCTGAAGATAAGCCTGGCTCCTGCTTAAGATTCTCCCAGATATGGCATATAGGGATCCCTAAGTCCACACCCCTATCTTGGTGACATCTTAATACTGTCTTCACATCAAAGTAAAGCTCAGACACATTACATTTAGTTTGAACCTTCAGGGGATCAGTCTTCAGCAGGCTTAGCTTCACAGCCTCACACCTAGGAGAAGCAGAAGGTGGGGCTTTCCTCAATGTTACCTTCCAGTCAGCTCTCTATATAGACCCTGGGTCCTTTTGAGTGTTCATGCAGGGCTTACCTGCTCAAAGTGTTTTTCACGTCCTATGAAAAAAACACAACCAAAAGGTGATTGATTGTGTTTACATCAGTAGCTCATGGAGTTTTCCATGTACAACTACTCTCTGAATACACTCCTCCCAAAGAAGAAGAAACATCTATCCTTCCATGTAATAGACACTGAGGAATGTTTACACCCCAGTCTGCCATAAAGGGGGAACCTGTTTCTCCATTGTTGAAGCCCCTACAACATGGGCTGCTTAAAATAAAAACCAAGAGCTGGGCTCATTCTTCCTCTGGCAAGGACTGCTTTCAGTGACTAAATTTCCTTCATAGAGAATTCTTGTTAGACATACCTTGTAACACAAGTCTCTAGTGGTAAATCTACACACAGCTCCTAAGACTGGGCTAAGCATATACCACAGAGAAATGGAGCATGTAGGCCACGTTCTCAACCTTAAGATAACGAGCAGCACCAGCAGAGGAAGAAGTCAGAGCTCCAGTTATTTATCTTGATGGGATGGATACATCAGTCACTCAGCTGTAAGTAAGTTCTGGATTAGGGACACTATAAGCAAATCACTGAGTAGTTATTATTCTCTTACATGTCTACACTGTCACCATCTGTCACTTGAAAGCACATTTTAAGAATAAGTCTGACAGATACCTCAGCGAATGAGCTAATGTGAGCATAATAGCAGTAATCACGCCTCTTTTTGTAATTCTATGTTCACTCAGAGTAAGTTATGCTTTCTAATTAACCTAAAGGATCCTGTAGACTAGTGGAAGTCATCCTGACGCTTCCCAAACATGAATCCACATTTTCCATACCCAGATTACTGCCATTCTGAGTGGAGACAGGCCTCACCAATCTCCATGCTTCTTTACCAACCCCCTCCTGCTATCAGAATCACCTGCCTTCTTTCTCTACTTCAGCACACAGCCTCACCTGTAGCAATTTCTGGGCTGAGCCCTGACATTTTGCCTTCAGTTCTTGAATTTGGCATTCAGTTCTCTCATATCCTACATCTGCTGTGTATTGACCTCGCTGCTCTTCAGCTGCATCAGCGTCTGTTTTTCCTCATTCTCCAACCTCCAAAGATAAAACTTCTCTTCTTCCTGTAGAAAACTCTGGAGATTCTTGAAGTTAGATTTGATTGTTTGCCTTTGATCCTCTCTGGCATCCTGGAGTCAACAACAACAACAACAACAACAACAAAATACTCAAAGCATAGGAACATGCCTATCTTTGAATTGACAAGCAAATAGATAAAATACAAGGAGTAAGCTTGATGTCATCCTGCTAACTGAAATAAGCTCAAAACTTGGGAACTAATACTTTTATTTACACAAGGAATTAACATGATAAATTTCAGAGACACAGAAATCACAGTGATTACCAGGCCCTGGGAGACAGGAGGAGTGGACAGTTCCTGTTTCATTTTGAAGAGTAGGAAACTATTCTGAAGGTGAATATGGTGATGGTTACACAACAGCAACAATGTACTTCAGATATGTGGGCAGCCTCTTCAAGAAGCCATAGAAATAGGCTGAAGCCCTGTAAAACACTGTAGCTGTAGTGTGCAGGTTTTATACCACAATGCATGTGCTTTAGAAGTCACATAGGTTTCTTTTTCTGCCCTCCTTATACTCAAACTGGGGTGGTCCTGCTTGATGAATTCTCTCAAAGATTGGTTTCTCACCTGGTGAGGCTAACAGCTGAATTCAGACAAACACAGCAAGTCAGAATGTTGATGTCTGAGGGTTGGAACATGACCCATGACTGAAGCTGTATTATAACAATTCGGTGTGCTTGTGAAAAAACTCCAAGAAAACTGGACAAGTCTAGTGACCTCAACCTTGCAAAGTACAGGGTTGTTCATGAACTGTACTGTCATGCCCGTCTCAGGTGTAGTAAACAGGAGTGGGTTTTCTCCAGATTACCCATTATCTTACTATTGTTATTCAGATAGTGTTTCCGGGCACACCTTGTCCTTGTGATTGTATACAGCTTGAATGCCTGTGAACTCTGCTTATAAGACCTTGGTTAACCCT
Organism: Arvicanthis niloticus; assembly: GCF_011762505.2. Lineage (NCBI taxonomy): Eukaryota > Metazoa > Chordata > Mammalia > Rodentia > Muridae > Arvicanthis > Arvicanthis niloticus. Next base: position 38,124,710 of record NC_047665.1, read on the forward strand.
CAGAATAAAAATTGTCTGATGCTCTAAATAAAGTCCATGTTCCACTGCCTCTCGAGTGGTGACACCAGAGTATCAGAGTAATGCATTTAATATGTGAAACAAAATGTGCCGCAGAGTAAATAAGTAGCATGCAGTATTAAAGATGAAAGTCTTAGGACTGGAAAGATGGCACAATGGTTAAGAGTAAGTACTGCTCTTAGAGAGGACCTGTCCGGTTAGCTCCAGTTCTGATGCTCTCTTCTGGCATCCTTAGGTACCTGTATTTCACAAACCCATATGCATTCATATTTATTTTTTTGAATAAAATCTTTTTTTAAAGAAAGAGTGAAAGTTTTGGCCACAAAGCAAAGATGGAGGTTTACATACATCCTATTATGTAAAATAAGCATGAGACAAAGGGTTGAATTACATTACACTCAAAGTGCAGTGCTAACAAGTTGATTTTATAAAATCAAGTCTAAGTCCAAAGAAACTGAGAAGCCAGTTTAGCTTTTGACAAAATCATCAGAAATACCAGCCAGTTACTATTGGCAGATAGAAGAACTTGGTGACAAAGTTTCACAGACGTAAACATCTAGGACATGAAAGCAGTGCTCTCTTCTTTAGGGTTCCCATGTTTCGGCAGGAGACGGCCATCCCTGTATTTGTCCCAGTCTTCCTCTATGCCTAGACTCACTACAGAAAAATCACTCGACACCAATGAACTCAGACTCTTACCTTCCAGGCACTTATTTGGCTTGTTATGAAATGTATTTGAACTTCAAGATTATCTTGGAGTTCACGCAATTTTGTCACGATGTTCTTCAGTTTTTCCTGAAAGAAAAATTTGAGTGAGTAATATCAACTTTTATCAATCTTGTTTTCATTTTGAAACAGGGTCTGTGACGAGGTCCAAGGTGATTTTGAACTCACTAAGTAGCCTAAGATGACCTGAACCTCCTGCCTTCACCTTCTGAGTGACAAGAAACAGACATACACCACTGTACCCTGTTTTATGCAGTATTGGCAAACATTGAATTCAGGGCTTTTTTTTTTTTAACTCAAAACACTTTATCAGTATTTGTATATACATATATACTTATACATGTATATGTATATATATATATACACATACATATATGAACAATAATTTAATAAGATGTATTTGAAAAGTATGGGGGGTTGGGAAGAGTGGGAGGAAGAAGAGAAAGGGAAGAATTATGTAAATACAGTGCTCACATATGAAATTCTCAAAAAGGAATCGTTTTTTAAAATGTTCAACAGATTAACTAGCATTTTACAATATGAAAATAAATATGACCTATAATTATGTTGAAGGACATTTTAACTCACTACAAACTTTGAAGTTTAAAATGAAATCAATAAAAATTATTTTACCCAGCATACTAACAAAAACCACAATAATGTTTTATAATTCAAAGTATTTCTGAGAACAAGAAAATGGATTGTCAGAAGCTAAGTCAGCAGAGCCAGGGGGACACTGTGTGTTATTTCTTTCTTATTATTATCAAATCATAATTTTTACTTTTTAGCACAGGGGTTATAAACACAAAAATGCAGGATGTGGGGAAGGGGATGACACAGGAGCATAGGTGTTCAGGGGGAGTACAGATATTTTTCAAACCAGGGTATCAGCTGGGTGAAGGTTCAGGGGTCAGGTCACTATGACTCTGCCTATGAGTCACTTGTCCTTATCTAATTTGGTACTATCCGCCAAGGCTGCCTATTTACAAGGTCTATGACTACTCAGGCTGGTAGATTTCCACAAAAGCTGCCTGTTTACAATAGTTTATAGACATGTGTTTCAGTGTTTTTCCATAGAGACCCAAGACTTTGTGTCAGCAGGCATGTATGTCAGGCCTATTGCTGATTTTAGGCTTATGGCTGATTTTAGACCTTCAGTGAATAAGCAGGGCTGCCCCTGATGTCTCCTCCCTTCTCCAAGGATAGAAGGGCTGTGGCGATTCTAATCTTGCCAAGGCGGGGATAGAGGCCTGACCTCCAATAATTAAAGGGGACCTTGTAATGGCTCCAGTCCTCCTGTTGTTGTCCATTGAGGCATGAGGGCCATACAGATTCAGGGATTTTTTTCAAGCTAAGTAGGCACACAACCAACTGAGCTACATCCTTCACCCTCAATTTGATTCTCCATTAGGCACTTACTATGAATCTTAGCATTCCAAATGTGGTAAAGTTACAATGAATAGTTATTGAGCTCTTCCTACATCTCTCAGAGTGCATGCTGAGGGTTTTGTATGTGGTAAGTTACTGATTGCCTTAGCAATTCTGGGCAGTTGGTAGGATGCTTAACATCTTTGCTGTGCTGTGGAAAATTAGGTTTAGAAAGGGGTCAAATAAGTCAACTTAGGAGGCATAATTGGGAGTCTCAGGAGTAAAATTGGGACTCCAGTGTCATTTGCCAAACCATGTCACATGGGGAAAGTTGTTATAGACTGCCACAGCCATTTGCAGGGAGAGTTTATAAAATAGTGTGCTGAACCATAGTCAATACTGAGATGTTTGACACATCTAGAACTCTGTATGCATCTTAAGGTTTCTATTGCTGTGAAGAGACACCATGACCGAGGCAACTCTTATAAGAACAACATTTAATTGGGGCTGGATTACAGGTTCAGAGATTTAATCCATTATCATCAAGGTGGGAAATTGACAGCATCTAGGCAGGTATGGTGATGGAGGAGCTAAGAGTTCTATAGTTTGTTCTCAAGGCAAACAGAAGACTGGCTTCCAGGCAGCTAGGATGAGGGTCTTAAAGCCCACACCTACAATGACACACTTACTCCAACAAGGCCACACTTCCTCCAACAAGGCCACACCTCCTAATAGTACCACTCCCTGGGCTAAGCATACTCAAACAACCACAGCATGTATTATGGGTAAGTTACAAAAGAAAGGCCAGGATACTAATCGAAGTTTTTAGAGTTTGGAGAGAAGAGGGTTCTGGAGGATAGCATCAAGAAATCAACTTAAAGGAATTAGTGTGTCCAGTTACTCTCCTAACCCCCAGATTAATTCGTAACATGGTTTCTTATATTTTCACTTGGAAAAATTTGAGGCTACCAGAAATTGCCTGTAATGATAAAAGATAAAAAAAAAAAAAAAGTCTTCTGTCCTCTGTAACTCCACAGGTGTGTATGTATTAGTTTCCAAGAGATCTTCCAAAAGAGTCTGTGACTGATTTAGAAAAACAAAATATTGCCATTGCTATGTGTTACATGCTGTTCTAAACTTTACATACTTTAATATCCAAAAAGCAAACACAACTCCCAGCATATGTTCTGAGGACTCAGATGCTATCATGTTTGTGTACAGATAGGGATAACAAGATGGGAAAACTTTAAGCAAATTAGCACAGTTATCCGTCTGCTAAGCGCCAGGGCTGATGTTTCACCCTGGCAGTCTGACTCTGTGGAGGGTAACTGTCATCCTGCCTTGCTTCATTTTTTTTTTTTTTAAATCATTTAAATAGGAATTTCTGCATTGCAGCTGTTGGAGGGAGGCTGAAGGGAGCCGAGTGTGTTGAGTGGCAATTGGCACTGATCCATCCTTACGGAAGACTTGAGGCCTTTATATGAGAACATGTCTGCTTCATGGAATAGAGCATGAGGAGCCCACTTAGTAAGTTCTCCTACAAGCCGGAAGAATAGACGAGGATCAAGACAGCAGCCAAGTGTGGTGGTGTATACCTTTGATCACAGTACTTGGGGGCAGAGGCAGGCAGATCTCTGTGAGTTCAAGGCCAGTCCGGACTACATAGTGAATATCAGGACAGCCAAGGCTATGTATAGAGACACTGTCTTAAAAATCACATTGCATCAAAACAAATAAAACCATCCCAAACCAGCAAGACTGACCACGTCTCTCACTGTGTCAGAGCAGAAGGCCCTGTGCTCTCAAGGGAGGACGTACGAGTCCTGGCACACCTCCCACTGCATAACTCACCACAAGCATTTACTTTCAGGTCTTTGACTCTTCTGGAATCGTGTTTGAACCTGCCCTCTCACACTCTTTCTTATGAAGATAATTTGAAATTTCCCCTTGATGTTTTTATTTTACAGTACCAGGTCTTCTCAGTGCCTCTGAACCCTTTACTTTCCAAATAAACTTTCTAAATGAACATAGTAGTTACCACTTGGTCTAGGATTAAGAATCAGAAGTGATGGGAAGAGTCTGTGGTCAGTCCTGTGTCATTACCTCCCTTACCTTTACAGTGCTTCTTGACTTGGCAGTGATGATGAGGAAGTTCCTGTGGTATGATTTTGCATGTGAAGTCTCCCCTTCTACAATCTTGGTTGTTGTTGTTGTTGGTGGTGGTGGTGGTAGTGATAGTGTGATGTGGTGTGTGTGTGTGTGTGTGTGTGTGAATGTATGAAAAAGAGAGGTGTTCAGGAAGGAGAGATACAGTTATATGCATGCATATGTATGGAGTGCCCATGCTTGTGCATACACACAGAGGCCAGAAGACAGTGGTTGTTCTGCTCTGTCTCTCAGCTTTATTCTTTTGTGGCTGTGTTTCACACTGAACTTGTAGCTAAGCTGGTGGGCAGCAAGTCCCATTGATTCTTTTGTCTTTGCTCCTTCCAGCACTAAGGTTTCAGACAAGGTGTAGCCATGCTTTTGATGTGGGTGCTGGGGTCTGAACATGGGTCTTTATTGCACAGCAATTCTTATACTTATAGAGATCATTAGACTGGACACTTATAGAGGCCCTCAACCATAATTCTTACCTTTTAGTTCTGGTACACATATTTCATACCAACCAAGGTGACCTTTGTGCCGATCCTCCCAATAACACCTCCAGCAGAGGAGCTGAGCGTCATCTTCACAAAAGCAACTAGTTTCTCTTCATGTTCCTCACATACCATGTCATGATCCTGCTCTTCCATTCCCTTGATCATACCAATTATGATTTCTAGCTCCTTGTTGGGCCTGAAACTCTCTAAGCTAAACGGACTACTACACAAAGGACATCCCAGCATCTTCCATCCTGTCTTTGGGCTGACACTGCAAAAATAGCTCTGTATGCAGGATTTGCAGTAGCTGTGTCCACAGTTGATTCCCACTAGGTGAGATATTATGGCCTTGCAGATGGACAAGAAGAGACCTTTCTTATCTTCACTGTGCTAAAGTCTGAGCCCATGGCTTTTCCTGAGAAGGTTCCAAATGTTGCAATCAGAAGTAGAGAAATGTTTTCCACAGTGGTAAATGTACACCTCACCTAAACTTAAATATAATCAATGGATGGCTACTGGGGTTAGAGGTTTGTAGTCTCTAGAAAAGAGAAACCGATTAGAATTGAGAAGACGCATAAATATCTCATTGTGTTTACATAATAGCCACTACTATCCCCTGTGGCCATTTACATTCAACCTAATAAAAGTTTAATCATTGTTAAGTACAGTTTCTCAGTTTTATTGCTCACATTCCATTTTCCTAATTGCCACATGCAGCTGATGACTACATGATAGCCCAGATATAGAACAGTCCATTTTTGTCCAGTGTTCCCTCGTGCCAAGTACTGAAAATGGCAGAGGCAAGACAGCTTCCTCTCAGAAGTTGAACTCAGCTAGAGAGTATGAAAATTTTCCTGTTGCCATAAAAAACCTAGTAACCCTACTAGAAACCTTCTAAACAAAAACCTTCCAAGTAGGATGAATCAAGTAGAAGAAGAATACCAGGATTTGAAGAGAAGGCAGAGGATCAAAAAGACATGGCATAAGCATATAAAAATAAAAACACAGAAAAGGAACATACAGGAAATGTGGGTCACCAAGAAATAACCAAACTTCTAATTATAGGAATAAATAAGGGAGGGGAATCCAAGGTAGATGCCATAGACCAGATGTATCTTCAGTGTGATCATAGAAGAAAACTTTTCCAAACTAAGGAAAGACATAGTTATATAGATGTAAGAAGTACACAGAATATCAAAGAGACAAGATCAGAAAAGAAAATCCCCATAGTATTCTATTGGTTTTTTTTTTTTTTTTAAAGAATTATTTATTTAATGTATGTGAGTACACTGTAGCTGTCTTCAGACACACCAGAAGAGGGCATCAGATTCTATTACAGATGGTTGTGAGCCACCATGTGGTTGCTGGGAATTGAACTCAGGACCTCTAGAAGAACAGTCAGTGCTCTTAACCACTGAGTCATCCTCCAGCTCAAATTCTATTGTTAAAACAAAAAAGATGTATGGAATGCTACAAAGAGAGAGGAGAGAGAGAGAGAGAGAGAGAGAGAGAGAGAGAGAGAGAGGCAAGTCACATATTAAAAAAATCAAAATAATTGCTGGTTTCTCAATGAAAACTTTGAAAACCAGAAAAGCCTGGAGCAGTATGTTCCAATCCTAAAAGACCATGCCAGCCAACCTAGATTAATATATACAACAAACATGTTTGCAATAGTTCATATAAACAGCCTAAAATATATATAGCCAACACATTAAATCTAAAGAAACTATAGGAAGTAATACTTGGGGCTGAATAGAGGAGTGAGCATAGCCCAGAGACGGTACAAAGAAGTACAAAACGATAATTGTTAAAACCCGAAGTATTAACACAACACCAAAATCAGCACTGTGACTGTAATCAATACATACATTTCAATAACTTTAAATATTAATGGCTTCAATTCTCTAAAGAAAAGATATAGGCTGGCTGAATGGATCAAGACACAATCTCATTTGTCTTTTGTCTACAAGAAAACATCATAGTTTGAAAGATAGGCTTTGCCTTAGAGTACTCCAGTCAGATGGTACCAGAAAGGAAGCAGGTGTCACTGTCTTAATATATATCAAAATAGGTTGCAAACTTTATGACATTTGGAACTTTCAGGTGGTCAGTGGAAGGTTCCAGACAGACTATCAAATTTAAAGCTTTCTTAAACCTCTCCTAAAAGACCACAAGATATCTTGACAATAAAATATAAGTAGAGACACAAACAGGAGGATAGCAAATATAACTGAAGGCAATCAAAATTGAACCATTGAGAGATTTCTTGTCTGTTATTTGAGACATGGCTACATAGCCCTGACGGCAAAAACAAAGAAACAAAGAAACAAACAACAAAAACCAAAACAAACCAAAAACACTCTCTCCCTATCAATCTGATTTGGCACATAAGTTAATCTGTTTGTCTTTGTCTTCTGGCATTACAGAAGTTTGTACCACCATGCCTGGCCAAGGATTGGTTTATTCTTGTGCCAAAAGAACGTGAAAGAGGTCTGAAAAGGGGAGAGGGGGAGCAACATTTCTTAAGAACCAGGGTATTCATGTCTCTTCTCTAGACTAAAATTTGTTCCCAGAAGTTCAGGTGATGTGAACTCAGGGAGGCCTCTGTTATCTAGAGATACTTTCCACTGAGGTCCCACCCTGTGGACTGCTGTCTGTATGCAGGTAAGGGCAGGCACAAGATAAGGCCTTATCTAGGCAGTGGAAAAAGAAGGCAGGTGGAGAGTTACAAAGTACAGAGAGGGAGACAGAGATGAGGAGACAAAATGGAACCTATAGGAGAGGAAGAGGAACCAGAAACAAATAGTCCTGGAAGCCATAAGTATTGGGAATTTCTTAGATGATTAAATAATATGTAGGGTGCATTTGCCCCATCTAGGTGTGCAGCTTGGGTTTATATCAATTGAGATTTAAATTCTTTGTGTGGGTGTTTTGTGGGTAGAGAATTTACTGATAAAAACCTGACTGATAAATTACAAGTGTTGCGGTAAATCTTTTGCCCATAGGGAGTCCATAGAATAACGACACAAGTCAATAAGTATCAAATGAATGCTGCATGCCTAGATTGGGCAGATTTACCATTAAACTACACTATTCCCCGGCTATGAGAGCTCTTAACAACTTGCGGTTTCCTAGGTCAAGGTCTTCTTCGTCTTCTCTCTCTCCACCAACTGCCCTCTAGCTTCGACCAACTGCCAACTCTGCTCCGCTCCGCCTTCTCTCTTTTTCTCTCCTCCTCTTCTCCTCTTTTCCTGCCTCTGGCTCCTCCCACTCCTCTTCTACTGCCCAATCACTGGCTGTAGTCTTTATTTAACAAATTTGATTGGACAGAAGGTTTACAAGATTCACTCCTCCTTCACAGCCCCTCCCAGGAGTGGAGTTACCATGACAACAAGAGGCTAGGGCTATCCACCACATTTCCCCCTTTTTGTCCAATAATAAAAAAATCTTTTTTTTCTTTTCACATATTAATTGAACACTAGCTATTTTACCATGTTGTGTTTGTTAAAGTACAAGATAAACCTAACACCCAGTCCATCATTTTTGTTAACTAAATAGAGCCTTTGCCATCTCTCTCAATTAAAAAACTTAGTTCTGAACCTGGCTTATGTCCTGTCTTCAAAATGAATAGCATCTGAAAATCATCTTATCAAAGTAAATAGCCTGGGTTGGCTGTGAGATTATAAATCTTCAACCCCATCAGAAATCCAGGATGACTAGTTAATTAAAGATATGGGAAGCACAAAGTGTGGCTTCTAAAACTCAGCCAATTTAAATAGACCACTGAACATCTAGACAGTTCCTTATTTCAAAATGTTGGAGCATCTGGTCTTTAGCCTTCTGGCCCAGGAGTCATCTGACAGACCTAGTAATGCAGAATTACTAAGGGCTGATTATTCTGTCTTGGCAGATATAATCAGTCGACTATTCTGCAAGTGTGTTTCTTTTTTGCACACTATTTTGTCTGTAGATTAAAAGAGGCAATTCTTGCCTAGTGGCTGTCATACCACAACTGGTGTAACTCCAAAGATGCTCAATTTCTTCTTAGAATCCAAGACTGGGAAGCTGTCAGGATCAGATAGGTCTCCAATAAAATAAATGTTTATATCAGAATGTTTGTAATGTCAATTCTATGGATTTCTGACGTTTTTGAAAATCAACTATGTAAGGCAATCTGAACAGTTGTCTGTTAATTCCTTTCCACTAATTTTTTTTTTTTTAAAAAGGACTGGGTCTAAGCCTTGTATTTCTAAATAAGATATATAGGTACAATGCCTACATGAGAGTAATATATTAATATAAATTCCATATCAATGTAAGAGATTATAATTTCAACCTTGTAATTATTATAAAGATTTCTTACCAATGTAAGATATACCTATTTTTTTTTAACTGGGTCTAAGCCTTGTATTTCTGTATGAGTTATACAGGCACAATGCCTATATAAGAGTAAAATATTAATCCCACTTAATTTCTGAGATTTAGCTCTCTAATTCCCTCCCTGTCTGAAGCTACATTTGTAAAGTATTCCTTAAATTACAACACATGTATAATTTACAAAGTAACCAGAACCATCCACCCCAACCTAAGGAACTGGGGCGATGATCTCCTTTTGTCTGCTTCCAGCTGAATTGGGGTGAAGAATTCCCATCTGGGGGCCCAAAGGGAAACAGGAAAATTGGCTTAGTCAAAGGAGAGCTAGCTGGCATCATTTGCCTTGAAGTCACTGTGTACTGAGAAAGTTCATAGCAAAGCTGACACCATAACTGTTACAGTCAGAAAGGTTGGACAGGCAAGCTAGATGTTCTGGAAAAGTTCTGGAAGCAAGTCCTTAAAAGAAGCGGCTTCGATGCAGTTGCAGTAGAATCAAGCACGAAGCTGGAATAGGAGGTCCTAGAGACTCAGAATCCTCGAGTATAAATCATGCTAGGGCTGAGTTTCTCTTCTTTCATCCTGTAACATATAAAACTTAAAAGCAACAGGTAGTTTTCTAAAAACATTCACGTGGAACATGTAGGGCACACAGCTTTGTCAATGAAGATCAATAAAGAAAGGCCACTGCCCTCTTCAGGTTAGTTTGATTACTTAATCAAACTATATATAACTTAAATACATGCCCTCATAAAGGATGGCATGTATTAAGTCATGAGAAATTATTACCCAATTAAATGTTCTTGGCTTTGTATTGACATTTTAGTCCCAGCCAGTTAAGTTTATGTAAGAGACATAACACCATATATACATCACCCATTTGGTTGGTTGAGTTAGTCTCCCTTTTCTTCTGTGTCGACTAGTGCTTCAGGGGGTCTCCCTTTGTCATTTCTGATCTTTATCATTTTGGAAGGAACCCACAGCTTTTCTTTTCCTGTGGAAATATAAACATAACCTCTCCCCCAGCGTAATACATTTCCCACTTTCCATTCTGATGTCATAATATCCTTAATATAAACAGGTTGATTTAGTTCAGAAGTTTTTTCCACAGTCCAATGTCTCTCAGCAGCTGTGGAGTTTTGTTCATTAGCATTTAAAAAATTTAGAGTTAATAAAGCACTATGTAATCTATCTTTGGGGGTTCTTATTGATCCCTTTTGCCTATTAAGCATCTCCTTTAGAGTTCGATTGGATCTCTCCACAACTGCTTGTCCCGTAGGACGAAGAAGACCTTGACCTAGGAAACCGCAAGTTGTTAAGAGCTCTCATAGCCGGGGAATAGTGTAGTTTAATGGTAAATCTGCCCAATCTAGGCATGCAGCATTCATTTGATACTTATTGACTTGTGTCGTTATTCTATGGACTCCCTATGGGCAAAAGATTTACCGCAACATACAAGACTCTAGAGTTTTGATTTTGCTGAGTTACTGAGATTTTGCTGAGATTTGTGATAGCTAACCATAGGGGGCGGATGGCTGGAAATTTGAGCAAAATCCACAGCTGGCGCTATTGTGGGTGCCTGTTGTTTTTATATATTTCACACATCACCCCACATATTAGTCATATGTGTAACAACCTTCCTTCCAGCGTGCATAGGCCCACATCTCCAGGGAGACAATCATGAATCCACTCCTGCCCTGCTGAGCTCTTGCCACTTCCAGAAACTTAGGACTCTCTGCTGAGTCAGTTGAAGGCACTGTGGGAGGCCAAGGGATAGCCAATGAAGTTGCTCTGGTGTTTTGAACCTTTTTATCTTTTTTTTTTTTTTTAAAGGGGGAAAGGACAAAGGGAACCTGGTATAAAGTACTTAACACAAGGAACAAATTAGAGACAAACTTCAAAATTGTCTTGTGACCCAGCTGGAAGAGTACAGAAGGACTGATATGCTCTGCTGTGAGGTCTATATGCTTTTACTTCCAACCCTCTTGAGACTCCAAAGGTTGCTAAAACTGTGTTGTTTTGAAAGAAATTTTTGAAATAGGCCCAAACTAATAAGAATAGCAGGGCCCTGTGATTCCTTTTCCCTAACCTAAATAGTTAAAAATGCCTGTCAGCAGGTTTGGACCCAGTTAGTCAGCCACAGAGGATGTGGAGTTATGAGACAAAGGCCTGTTGAATCATCCAAGTAACTGGCTGGCCATAAAAGATAAAAAGTATGCAAGGACATCCTTAAAAGAACAGAGATATGTCCAAATGAGTAATGGGCCATCTGGTGTTCCTCAACTCCCCTCCTGAGGCCCACTCAAAGTTCCAGGAAACTGTAATTTAAGTTAACCAGATGTTCTGCTAGCCTAGATAAGCATCTGCCTACAGGAACTATACTCTGTCCTGATCGGCCTATACAGCCTGCTGATGTTCAAAAATGTAAAGCAACCAATCATGTGTACCCGCGTGAAAATCTCCCAGTTCCCCCACCCTTTGTCTATAAAAGCCTTGAACCTTTGAGCTTCTGAGTCAATTCCTCTGCCCCTGCGTGGGTTACGAATTGACCATCAGTTGACTGATCCTGAAATATACCTCTTGCTGTTGCATCAAGAATGGTGTCTTATGAGTTATTGGATGGCCGAAAATTCCTGAGGCTTGAGAGAGGTCCTCCCTTCTTAAGGAGACAGTCTTACAGTTTCATTGGCATTATGAGGTGGCTTATCAGTTCATAACTGCTTTGGTGGCAGTGGTGCAAAGGGGAGGTTGTCACAGTGGATCACTGACATCATAAAACTTCTACAAGCCAGCCAGCTGTGTTTCTCTGTCCTGTTGGGATGTCCCCTTTTCCTCCTTACTCTGCAGGACACAAATTCGGTTCGATTATCAGACACAGGACTACAGACCAGGGAACAGCAGCCACTACTGTGGAGGTAGTCAGGACACTCACCCTGGGATACCTACATGCCAGTGTGCTCAGTGCTTGATGGTGAAAAGTCGGGAGGAGAGGGTGTCAGACTCAGCCTCTCTATTCCAAAATCCAAGCAAGAGTGATTTCACTAAGATAGAATTATAGAAAGGAGGGAAATGAATCGTTCATTCATATTTAAACAAGGCCTGACCAAATTTGTAGTGCCAGGTTAATGGGGCAAGATGCAAATACCTTTCCTGCTTGCTTAAGTAATAAGCATGTACAATGGTTCAAAGGAACCAGTAAGGGGAGCTGAGAGCATAGAATGGGGTATGAGTTAACCTTGGACTCTGGAGTCTTCCTAAGCAATAATCGTGATAGTCACTCATGCTCAGTGCTGGGTCTTCAGGTTGCAAAGGGTGCATGGAGTTCATCCCAGCCACTGTCCCAACTCCGGCTATAAGCAAATGTTAGACAGGTTCCTACCTTCCCACCTCCAATCGTAGACTCTTGAGCACTGTGAAGTCCTGAGACCACATCAGTGCCGAGGCACAACTGCAGTGCAGTAGTCAGGCACATAAACACTTTCCTCCCCAAGTTGCTTTGGTCATGGTGCTTCATCACAGCAATAACTTAGAACAACAAACACCAGTGGGAGCGTCTCCAATGGAGAAATTCAAGGTCTTCAGCAGGGAAAGCTGGATGTGATCCTCTGAGCTTGAGATGCAGTAGTACAGACACTGGGAATGGAGAAGGGTCAGTAGGAGATCTTTAACAAAGTCCCATATGGGATTGAGTGTGCTCCTTGTGAGGAAGAGTCAGCCCCAGAGAACCTTGATAAATCTACTCTTGCCTGCTCGAGGAGTCCCTTCTCCTTCCAACTGTTTAAAACTGTTCTCAATCCTTCTCACTTCTCTTCAACCCCCCCCTTTTTTAAAATTATGTGCCACTTTTCATTGACTTTTTATTATGAAAAATCCACATGGGTATGATTTTTAAATCAATAATATTCACCCACGAATCACAAATGTCTATAACAGTTTCTAGCATATGTTAAATGAAAGAGTAACTTTCAGACTCGAGCTAACCACATACCTGAAAAGATGTGTCTGCACATCTGCGTACCTGATGCATGTGTGACATGGTATGATTAGTGCACTTTGTGTGCTGATGTATGCCACGCACAGAATGTTATGTGTGATGTATTAACGACTACTCTCATTGCCTTTACAAAATACCAGGCAGAAGCCACTTCAGGAAAGGATTTATTTCAGCTCATAGTTTAAGGCAGGTGCAGTCCACACTTGAGGGGAAAGTACTGTGTGCATTGCAGGAGACAAAGGGCTGGTGCTCACTCATTCTCATTTCATTCAGTCTTGAGACTCCAGCCTAAGGAATGGTGCCACCAGAACTCAGGGCCTGTCTTTCTTCCTCAGTTAAGCTCTTAGGAAACACACTTAGTTTCCATAGTGATTCTAAAGCCAGTCAAGTTGACAATGAAGATTAACCATTATGATCAGATGGGTAAAAATGCATTAGAGAACCCTTCTCTCTGTTCCCTGTTTCCTCAAGTGGTGTGCTGGAGTTGTGATCCTGGGTTCCTATTAAGAAGTTCAGGAATGAAGTGCTAGGGATTTTAATGAAATTACCAAACTTTATTATCAAATTATTGAGTTATTGAAATGCACATATCCTCCCCCCTCTTACGCACCCCTACACATCAACTAAGTAGTTGAAGATGACCTTAAACATCTGATCCTTCTACCTCCACTCCCCAAATGCTGGGATTACAGCTGCACACCACTACTCCCAGCTAAAATAAAGCCACTCCCAAACAATCAGGAAAAGATTTGAACCCCTGCCTTCTCATAATAAATCAGATTCACCAAGTAGCTCCATCTCACTATCTCTCTTCTGATTTTGCTCCAAAGCTCTGTGGTCAACCTCCTATAAAGGGCACTATCAGACAGGAGGCAGAGATCCAGGATCTGGGTGGCATCCTGAATCTGTCTTCCCCATCAGGTAGATCAGCAGTAGGTAGCCAAGCCCCAAATCGATTATCCAGAGAACCTTCAACTCAGAGCCGTCCAATGAGCTGCGAGGGAATGTAACACACACACACACACACACACACACACACACACACACACACACACACACACACACACACACGTCAACTCAATATTTAAAACAATAGGTTCCGAAAGGAAAGGATCATGAGTTTATTTCTTGTGAACATGTTTGGAGCCAGAAATCATGCTAACCCAAAGGAGAGTTAAACAGACCCAGAAACAAATAGTGCATGTTTTTCGTATAGGAAAAGTAGATTTAAATCTGTACGTGTTGGGGGTAGGGGGGAGGGTGTGATTAAACTAGAAACAGATTGGTAAGGAAAGGAGGGGTTGTAAGAGTAGAGATGGGGGAATGGGAGGGCAATAGAGCTGTGGCCGGGAAGGCGGAGAGGCCTTATTTGGGGACAGGAAAAGAACCAGCGAGCGGCAACCAGGAAAGATGTGAGATGCATAAAAACAAAGTTTAATATTTAGAAGTGTTGGACATAAACCCATTGCTTTGTTAACTTAAATATTGTGTAAATAACTAAAAAAGAAGTTTGGCATATTTTGTTATGAAAAACAAAACAAAACAAAAAACCCAGAAAAAGAAAAAATCGTTGTCATGTGAGATTTCACGGTAGAATTTCGGCTGTTTATGAGATACCTCCTGGGGAGCATGCGTTCAGCCTCCAGCCAGGCTGGAGACCCGCTCGAGGTTAGGTAAGCTTAGCTTCTCAGGCAGCACAGCCAGCAAGACTTGATTTTTGACGCTTCTGATTGGTCCGCTCAGACCCAGCATCCAATCATCTGGTAGACCACTGTGAGCCAAGCGCCCGAGGCTAGGCCGTTGGGCCCTGATTCTCTACACTGAGAGGTCGGGATTGGAGCTGATAGCTGGGAGTGAAGATGGCAATAGAATGCGACAAGACCTGAGTGTGCCCCCAAGATTGAGGTGAGAGGAGGATGGGCAGAGCCTAAATGTGATCCGCCCTTTCTGGCTTGGTAGAATTAACTAACCATCCTTGTGAAATTCTGAGTGGAATTTCCAATTTCACCCCCCAAATATTGTAATGGAACTATGCGCACTGAATGTTCACACTTTTAAATACGTCTGACTGTGTAGTGAGACCTTTGGTTTCTTTAAAAACTTAGTTATGTTATGTAAACATGTTTTTGTTTTAATTCCAGGTGTCAGACCTGGGGCGGCCTAGATTATCCACAGCTGCAGACTTTTGACTTGTGCATGCTCTGGCAGGGGTTCGATTCTGCCAGCTGCAGATAGCTTAATTCTGGGGACTATGAAGAGGGTATAAATGCCAGAGAGGCCAGAGACAGCTCTGAAGAATAGAGAGGTGCTCTGAAGGAGAGGGTGTTCCTCCTCCTGGTTCCTGCTCAGGCTCCTGCTGTTGAGAAACGAAACAAGAAGTTGGAGATACCCTGATTATATGAAGATTGGACTTGCCCGAAGGAACAAATTCTACAGGAAGTAGTTTAAAGAGACCTACGTCCCCTTTCCTCTCCAACCTTCTTTCTTTCCTACCTGGTATTGGAGTGCTGGAAGGAGTAAGGGTGGGAAGAGAGGTATATAAAACTCCAAATAAAATAGCTCAAACAAATATGCCAACATGTCTATCTGTTTCAGGGTATTTAAAGAAATAAAAGGTGAGGTGAAAAGGAAGAAGTTGCCGTTATCCCCAAGGCTGTACCTCTGTGCCTGTTTGTATTATGATGTTTACAAGTTGGGCTTGGAAGCACAGGCCTTCCTGTTGCCAGAGAGGCTGAGGCAGCAGGATCATAAGTTCATGGCCTACTTAAGCAATTTAGGGGAGCCTGTCTTAAAATATAGACACAAATGCAATTTTACTGTTGATGTCTTTGGAGTGTACTAATACACACACACACACACACACACACACACACACACACAAATAAACATAAAAACTGAGACTGCAGCTCAGCACTGAGCTCTGGGTTCAATGCCCAGTACTGTAAAGAAAGTACTGCATATTAAAGTTTTCTAAGTATCAGATTTCATAACCACATTATTTAAATGACTTTTTAAGGAAAGGCAAATTAGTATCTATCAAATGTTCTCTTCTACCAGTCTTCCTGTTTTAACTTTCATCCTGCTCTTTTCCACCGCATTGACATAGGTTGCACTTAGGCTTTGTAGATATGTAGATTTAATATGTATATTTGAGTCCAAAGGCTAACTCACTCAGTGTTCCTTTGCTCCACCACTGGGGAGGACACTTCTGTGTGTATCACTACAGTGTGGAGTTGGGAGGTCCTCAGTCTCTGCCACTGTGATATTAGGCTGCTTTGAATTCCTGTGATCCAGAATGTTCTTTAGACAGAGGGAGGGTAGCTACTTAGGAAACAGAAGTGACCTGAGAAGGAAAGGGCCTGGTTGTGATTTTCAGACTCTCTGGTTGACATCCAGGAATTTCAACGTAATTGACCAGACCACCTGCAGAAAATTGTACTAGCTTGTCTGAGAAAACAACTTAGAAGAGATTGTTAAAGAGTAACCAATGCTTTCCCTCTCCTAACCCTCCTTTTCAACCTGCAAGTTTCACAATATACCTAAGCAGTCTCCTCTTCAAGGACAGAATTCTTTGGATAGACTCAAGCACACCAGCACATACAACCTTTCTACTGTCTAAACTTAGTAAGTTTCAACCCCCTCCCCCATCACATTTATTGCTATTGCTAAGGTACTTGGAGTGGTTCCTCAGTGAATGCTGGCACCTCAATCTCTTTAAGCGTGCCTTGTCTTTCTGTTTAATAAATAAACTCAACAATTTTTGTCTCACTTTACTGTACACTGAGATTTCTTCTTGAGGATGTCAAGGATCTGGGTGCAGCTGAGTGCTGGGAGAGGAATTCCCCAGGCTGTACTGCCCAGGGCAATGCTGGCTTGCATTCATCATGTCTGCTATCTTAATCTTGAACCTTCAGACTGGGTGTCTATGTTATGCAGCCACTCCTTTCCTCCATTTCCACCCCTTCAATGGAGGCCTTAATTCAGACATGTCCTGGGGATTGGCAGATGTTCCTGTATCCACTCCTAGAGTATTCTGAAGTTATGTCTTCGCACTAGCAGACATCCCGTGACCCACCCTGTCTGCCTGGTACTTCATACTACTCTAGTAGGAGCAACATGAGACCTTTGTTAACAGGATAAATCTTTAACTCAAGTCTCTCGGTTTACCAAAGTCAAAATGCAATTTGTCTTGTAACTTATGCTTTTAGAAATTCTTCCCTACCTCTTGTTTCCTGGATGACTACTTTATGCTACAGATCCTAGAATTTGCTTTATTTTTTTTTAAGCATTTAACACACTGGATTGCCGCTTTTGAAGTTCAGTGATGTAGTTTTCCTGACTCCATCTGCAGTCTGGCCTTTCTGTTATAGGTACCACTTTCTTTTCATATATTCAGGCCCCATAGAGTCTGTCTCTGAGCTTTCATTGTCCTTGTTCTGTTTGTTTTTATTACTGTGCCACTGCTATCTGGAGGACTGGTGTAAGTATTCTAAAGTGAGTTTGATCATCATTGTTGGTTTCTTTTTATCTGTATATGTTTTAGCAAGTTTATTTAAAAAAAAAAATCAGATATGGCAGCACATGCTTGCACTTCCAGCTCTTGAGAGGGAGAGGCAGGAAGGTCAGGAGCTCAAGTCATCCTAGGGCACATAGCACGTTTAATGTCACTTTGGGCTACATGAAATCCTGTCTTCAGCCAAAGCAAACCACACTGGTCCACTGACATTTTGTTCTGGGCAGCAAGAAATGTATTTTTGTCTCAGTGTTTGAGTTTCATACTCTTCCTCTTTTATGTAAATCTTTTGATCTCTGATGGGACAGAGGAGGCAAACTCCTTACAACACAGGATGGCCTAGAATTTGTGTCCCAGCTGTTTCCAGAGTTCTTAGGGCAATATATGGGTCCCCAAAATCTCAACAGACTAGGCTCAGCCACCTGTACTCATTATATCAATAATAAAATAGTGAAAAGCAGAGAAAGGAAGATTCAGTCATTGTTACCACACTGGGAAGAGGAACAAATAAAGGGATCTAGAAGCCTTCAAGTCTTCAGGAGTACTGACATACGCTCTAGGCTTAAGTAGAGGGTAAGAGTTTAATTAATAGATATAGCTAAAGTATACCGGTCAAGGTATGGTTCTACCATGGTCTAAGCTTTGGTCTGCGTGGTCCAGTAAGTTCTCAGAACTGCTTGAAGTCTCCTGGAAGACAGCTTTGGGCTCTGGTGGGCACTGTGGGCTTCAGCCTTTTCCAAACTTGGGACTTCTGAGGGAATTTTTATTCTTTGGTATCCATCATTTCGATAGTCTGCTAGGCTAAGGAGATGCACAGTCTCTCCCTAGTGCACTCCTGCCTAGCATTTACAACACAGTTACTTCAATCTACAGAGTTCTAGATTGAAGGTATTTTCTACCTCATCAGGCTTAATTTTTTTGACAATGATCTATCTTGCTGATTTAAAAAACAAAGTGGTTTTTATATTTCAACTCTTCAGAGAAGTGATTTTTCTCATTACTGGTTTGTACCTTAAACTTGATCCATCCTTCTTCCTTCTGCTTTCTGCATCAACTTAAATGGAACCATTTGCCACTTGACCCTTCTGTCTCAGCAACTTTTCTATTGCTGTGAAGAGACCATGACAAAGGCGACTTGAAGAAGAAAGTGTTTATTGGGGGCTTACTAGAGTTCATGACCATTATGACAGGGAGCATGGCAGCAGGCATGCAGACACTGCAACAGTAGCTGAAACCTATATCCCTAGCTTCAAATAAGAGGCAGGAGGTGGGGGGTTGGGGGAATAGGGGTGGGAGTAGAGAATACACATTAAGTAGGAAAGGTGAGCTTTCAAAATGTCAGATGCTGTTCCCAGTGACACACCTCCAACAAGGACATACCCTCTAATCCTTCTCAAAAAGGTCCATCAGTTGGGGACCAAGTGTTCAAGTTTATAAACCTATGTAAACCATTTTTATCCAAACCACCAAACCTTCCATATCTCCAGAATAATCTATTGGCTTTCTCATAGGTAATATGTCTGATACATACACACACACACACACACACACCTGCTCATAGAAAGCAAGTTTTATACGTATTTTATAACTATTTTCTGATGTAGGAAAGCAAAGATTTTCTTAAAATTTCTGACTGGGCCTAAGAACATTTGACAGAAGTTTGTAAGAGACACCCGTAGGGATGTGAAGATCTCCGCCTTTACCCTCTGAGGGTTCCATAACTCAGTCTATGAAATAAGCTGACAGCAGGCACATTAAAGGAAACAGTTTCTTAAAGTTGGCTTATATGTTGAGTATTACATGAAAGAAAAGAGAATATCTTAAAACCCAGTAAGATCTACAACCTTATTACCCTCTTCCTAAGAGGGGAAGAGGCAGGGGGATACAGGTAAAAAAGTGATTAAAAGTGTGGCCATAAACTTTTTTGTGCGAGTATTGGAAACTTGAACTTGGTTCCTCACCCTTTCAAGTCAAACACTTTACAAACTGAGGTATCTCACCAGGATTCCTCATACACCATTATTGGTATATCTCAATATGCCAAAGTCCCAGTTCAGAGATAAATGCTGGGCTTTGTATCAGGGTAGGAAAGGGGAACAACATTTGCCAGGCAAAGTGACAGCAATATATTTGTTTCCCATGTCATCGTATGCTTGGTTAGCACAGCTTCTTTTCTCTTCCTGTCCTAATTAGGTTTTCCTGCGATGAAACACCATGACCAAAATGCAAGTTGGGAAGAAAGGGTTAATTTTTCGTACACCTCCATACTGCTGTTCATCATCGAAAGGAGTCTGAATAGGATCACAAACAGAGCAAAAACCTGGAGGCAGGAGCTGTGCAGTAGCCATGGAGGAGTGCTGCTTACTGGCTTTCTCATCATAGCTTGCTGACCTGCTTTCTTATAGAACCTAGGGCCACAGGGGTAGGGATGGCACCACCTACCTCCCCCATCAATCACTAATTAGAAAAATGCCTTAGAACCAGATCTTATGGAGTCCCTTTTTCTATTCGATACCTAGAAGTATCAAAGACATATGCATATTTAACACATTAAAACAATTATGTAGAATATTCAATACATTATATATAATATGCATCACACATGAAAATTAAAAAAAAAAGCCAGACAATAAAGAGAAGAAAAGATCAAAATTAGAATACTGTGCAGCAGGGTAGTAGTGGTGCACATCTTTAATCTTGGCACTCAGGAAGCAGAGGAAGGTGAATCTGAGTTCAAGGTTGCCTGGTCACAAAGTGAGTTCCAAGACAGCCAAGGCTACACAGAGGAACCCTGTCTCAAACAACTAAAAGGAAAAGAAAAAGAAAAAGAAAAAGAAAAAGAAAAAGAAAAAGAAACAAACACAAAAAAAACCACTGTGTACAATGCTACTGGTTAAAAAAATAAATTCATTTTTCTACTATATTAAAAACCACAATAGAGGCAATGGAAGAAATAGCTTAGTGGTTAAGAACACTTGTTCTTGTAGAGAAGAACCCTGGGGGGTTGTTCCTTACACCCACATGATGGTTCACAATTATCTGTAACTCCACTTCCAGGACATACATACAGTACACATACTTATATGTGGGAAAACTACTAACACATAAAAATAAACATATATCTAAGACAAACAAACAAAACCTAAAATTAAACAAAAAGACAGATCACTCTGAAAAAACAAACAATACAAGCCATCTATTTCCAGAAGGAATATTAAACTAGCCAACAAACATAAAATTTGAGTTAAAAATAACTGACATTATTCTACATCCTTCAGTCTCTGAAAAATGACTGAGCCCACACTGAGCGTGGGAAACTGAAACTGACACTTCTGGAAGTTGAGGTGTTCTTAGAATGTCATTTACTAAATGTAAAATATACTTTATAGTTAGCAGTATGGGGTCCTATTTGTTGCATCATATTCAGTTTAGTGTTTACCACAGATTAACAAATGATCACAATAACTTTATGTAAAAGACTAAAAAAAAGTTAATTAAAAAAAAGTTAAATAACACCCAAGTTTTTTTGAAAACCAAAACACCACAACCAGCCAAATAATTATTTAAAACAGCCTCTGGCTGTATAGCCTACCCTAGCCTAAATTCAGGATCCTTTAGCTTTGGCCTCCTGTGTACTTGAGATAACAAGTCAATGCCTTGGACAATTGGTTTTCTAAAGTTTTGTTGAACTAGAACAACAACAACAAAGCTAAATTCAGGACCACAACAACAACAACAAAGCTAAATTCAGGACCAGAAAGATTGATCAGAGTAAAAGGAACTTGCCACCAAGCCTGATGACTTGAGCTAATTCCTGGACTCTAGTGGAAGACAACCAATTACAAATTGCCCCCTCAATTTGCAGATACAAGCGCCCTCCCTCCTTCCCCCCACACAAATAACGTAACTCAGGACAGAATAAGGGAGCTCAGCAAATCACGGTGTGTGGAAAGGAGGGGGTCGCTAACTCTAGCACTCAGGAGGAAGGAGTTTCAATCAGTTCAAGGACAAAAGTGGCTAATTAGCAAAATCTACAAAAGCTCCAACAGCTGCCTGTGAACATTATCTGCAGTACATGTCTTTAACAACTGAAGCACCATGCAACTTCCTCAAAACCAAACCTCCAAGCACCCAGCATTATTGTAGTTTTGGTGGGTTTTAATTGAACTCTATTGCATTTGTCCTGCTGCAGCCCACTGCAACTCTGACACTTACCTGGAGAGGTACTACCCAGGGCATCACACTGCCATGCCTAGAGAGCTTATCCACACCTGCAGAGGGTAGATTCTCACAGGGCTATCAATTATACAAACTACCAAGCTAAAGGCTTTTTCACAGCAGCCTGAGAACACTCAAGCTAGGTGGACCCAAATTGCCAGTCTACAGGGGAAGAATGCGTAAGGCCGCCCAGGTGCTTCTGACTTTACTAAATTTGTTCTCAACTGCAGTAGTTGCTGTGAAATTAGTGACAAGCTCTTTTGAGTTATGTAGGTGGCTCTGAAAAGAGCCGTTGGGTTATTGAAGAAGCCTCCAACTGTTTACTTTTTCTTGGGCGCCGCCTTCTTGGGCTTAGCTGGGGTCTTTGGCTTTGTCACCTTTGCCTTGGAAGCCTTAGGCTTCACTGCCTTCGCCTTCGAAGGGCTCTTGGCTACCTTCTTGGGCTTCACCACCTTCGGCTTCTTGGGGCTCTTGGAAGCCTTGGAGACTGCAGGTTTTTTGGGCTTCTTCGGAGTCTTGACAGTCTTCTTTGCGGCAGCGCCAGCAGTCTTCTTGGGTTTCTTAGCAGACCCGGGTGCTTTCGCCTTCACTGACACCTTGGTGGTGCTGGCCTTGGAGTCGCCCTTCTTGTTCAGCTTAAAGGAGCCAGTAGCGCCAGTGCCCTTAGTCTGCACGAGGGTGCCCTTATTCACCAGGCTCTTCAGCCCGAGCTTGATGCGGCTGTTGTTCTTCTCCACATCGTATCCCGCCGCCGCCAGCGCCTTCTTGAGCGCCGCCAGGGACACGCCACTCCGATCCTTGGAAGAGGAGACCGCTTGCACAATGAGCTCAGACACTGGAGGCCCCGCGGGCTTCTTCCGAGGAGCAGCAGCTTTCGCTGGCTTCTTGGCCTTCTTTGCAGCGGCAGGTTTCTCAGGGGCAGCTGATGTAGACTGAGCGACTGGCGCCGTCTCCGACATGGTTGCTGATGCGTAAACAGCAGCAATAACCAAGACGAAGAAAAGAAGTAGAAAGACAAGGCCCCTGAGCGGCGTATTTATAGAGCAGGGCCGCTCTGTGATTGGTGCACGTTAATGCCCGCCCCCTGAACCCTGAGGCCCCGCCCCCCGCGCCCCGGATGCCTGCAAGATTTCAGAGCCTAACTTCGCGATTCCAGGGACCTATCATACTTCGTGTTTTCCGCTTGGAGGTGGCCTCAAAACTTATCGGGCTGGCTGCTTGAGTTGGAGTTTCAAGCACAGCAGTGACACTTTTTACTCTCCTGCTTTATCATTGCAAGGTGGTAGATGCCTATCAAAAAGTAGCTCAATTAGTTAAGGGTGACTGTAAATTAGGCAACCAAAACCCGTAAAGCCAGCCTGTAGATCTTGTTTGTGGGTTTCAACACTGATTCTTGGCAGTATGAAAGCTATGTAACGTTACTTTTTATATTTTATATCTCATATTTATAGTTATGGAAGAAACGTTTAGTGTTCTAAGGAGTGTCTGTCAGCTTGCGACAGTGGTTTCATATTGCGAGCCAGTAGCTCTAATAAAACGACTGAACTGTGCAGCACAATGCTGAGAAAGCACCTATTGCTCGAGAGAAAAGCCATTTTCATGACTTTCCCCGGGCTATGCAAGTACGCAATAGCTCTGGGTAAGTCTTACCCAGTTTCTTTTAAAGAAGACTTTTAAAATCTAATCTTAGCGAACGGTGACGATTTCTATTGTTTTTATTTAAAAAATAGTTTTCGAACGTATCGAGAGACCTCTAACCAAGAATGCATGAAAATATTTTGAGAATTGAATCCCCAAATGCAAGAACTCAAAGCATATATACAAGTACAGCCATTTAATGAAGCTCATAATAGCCAGAGTCAGACTTCTGTATTTTTATTCCCAAGTTTCTCTCCGTTGTTTACAGTGTGGGTTGCAACAAAATGGAGTCTTTCCACGCAAATGAGGAATTCTAACTCTGCTGTTTTAGTGGCTAGTTACGAAACGGAGTAAACCAATCAAAAGGTAGAGTCTGTCCTGCCCTCCTTCAATTGCAAAAGTAATATTCGACATTTCAATACTCGAGACATCAAGATTGTTCTCTATTCTTCAATAGCACCAAGTCCAAGCTCCGATGTGTTGGGAGGCAGAAGTGCTGTAAAAGAGGACACTCACTGGAATTTTATTTCATTTTTCTTAAAACACACACACACACACACACACACACACACACACACACACACACACACACGAAAATGCGGCAGCAGACTACTTTAGCCTCTACCCAGCAACTGCCGTTCTAAAATATAAACCAATCATATTCTTAAACGTCACAGATGACCAGTATTTTCATCCAATCACTATTCTTTGTATACTATAAATAGTAGTTCTGCGCGTGCCATTTCCATGTTCCAAGTGTTCAGTCACTATTTATTTAGCCATGGCTCGTACTAAACAGACAGCTCGCAAGTCCACCGGCGGCAAGGCCCCGCGCAAGCAGCTGGCCACCAAGGCCGCCCGCAAGAGCGCCCCGGCCACCGGCGGCGTGAAGAAGCCCCACCGCTACCGGCCCGGCACCGTGGCGCTGCGCGAGATCCGGCGCTACCAGAAGTCGACCGAGCTGCTGATCCGCAAGCTGCCGTTCCAGCGCCTGGTGCGCGAGATCGCGCAGGACTTCAAGACCGACCTGCGCTTCCAGAGCTCTGCGGTCATGGCCTTGCAGGAGGCCTGCGAGGCCTACCTTGTGGGTCTGTTTGAGGACACCAACCTGTGCGCCATCCACGCCAAGCGCGTCACCATCATGCCCAAGGACATCCAGCTGGCCCGCCGAATTCGCGGGGAGAGGGCGTAAATTGCATTGTTTTAAGGCATTAATCAAAGGCTCTTTTCAGAGCCACACACTTTCAAGTAAAATAGCTGTGATAAAGGACTTAGTCCATCCTTAGTTGAATCTAATTTGCTACAGAAACTCTTAAGTGGATAGATGGTCAAACATAAATTTACAATATAGAATTGAGAATTACATTTCTTAGATACAAACCCATACAGAAGTTTCTTCCCATAATAGGTTCCTAAAACTAGGAATTTTGAAACAGCCCAGACATACACGGTTGTCCGGTGCAAGCAACTACATGTGTGCCATATGAGTGTTGCCCGTCATTCTTTCCAGACTTATATAAGTTATACTTATATAAGTACATGTTCCCCTGGAATATGTATATAAAAGGATGTTGAGATTCTAAAACCTGGGATAAGCTTAAGAAGTCGAATCTCACACGTGACTTCTTGATTGCAGGCTTTCGGCTCGCTTAAAGCACTGATCAAGAGCCGGGTCTGATGTCACTTTTCCCGCCGGCGGGCTTTAGCTATTTCCGTGGCATGTTTAAGGGGAGGGGTTTATGACGTCACTTTCCCGCCGGCGGGCTTTCGGGTCTTTCTGGGCTGGTCTTAAGGGAGGGGTTTGTGACGTCATTTTTCCCGCCGGCGGGCTTTCGGGTCTTTCTGGGCTGGTCTTAAGGGAGGGGTTTGTGACGTCACTTTTCCCGCCGGCGGGCTTTCGGCTTTGTGATTCAGTTGGGGGTGGGAGATCAAGTCAAAGCAGCTATATAAAGGACCGACTCTCAGCTCTGAAGTTATTTTCTCTCTTTTGTAAGAAATGTCTGGTCGCGGCAAGGGTGGTAAGGGCCTTGGCAAAGGTGGCGCCAAGCGCCACCGCAAAGTCCTCCGGGACAACATCCAGGGCATCACCAAGCCCGCCATCCGCCGCCTGGCCCGGCGCGGAGGAGTGAAGCGCATCTCCGGCCTCATCTACGAGGAGACCCGCGGTGTGCTGAAGGTGTTCCTGGAGAACGTGATCCGCGACGCCGTCACCTACACGGAGCACGCCAAGCGCAAGACCGTCACCGCCATGGACGTGGTCTACGCGCTCAAGCGCCAGGGCCGCACCCTCTATGGCTTCGGCGGCTAAGTCTTTATATTTTCTCTTAACAAAAGGCCCTTCTCAGGGCCGCCCACATTCTCTGAAAAAGTGTTGTAATTCTGAACCATTCAGTATTCTGACTTTCTATTGCATCCCAGAGAATATGGAGATAGTAGTTGAAAAATAAACCTTAAAATTGTTTACAAGTGCGTCCAAGTAAAGTTTCTTATTTATCCTCAAGAATTGTAAAGTGTTTAAAGCTTGCACCATTTACTTGAACAAATACTGCCTTACCAAGCCTGCGCTGATAAACAACTCTTGCTTCCTTGAGGAAATCAAAAGTGAGGGATAGGAAGGCAGGTTAAATTTGGTTTTAATCGAAAGAGAATGTGAAAACGTTGGTAAGCCCAGGCGAAGTTCAAGTATATTCATTGGTTGTAGAATTAAACATTACTGTTGCTTCTCAATTGTTTGCCATGAACACTGGTTTCATTGGTGGCTTTACTGCCACCAATACGATGAGGAAATCTTTCTCAACAGATGGAGTCCCTGCGGATTTACATCAGGTGTCGAAGAAAAAAAAAAGCCTCAGAATCACTGCTCTGAACTGTACCCATGGCTTTCTATTTCCTCAGATTTTTTTTAAATGTATGTATCTTAAATTTAACCACGGTGGTTACACAACTAGGATAAATGGCATTGTATTGGAGAAATTTTATGCTGTGTAAATATAGTAGCTCCCAGTTTATGTCCCCCTTTACAACTTAATATGGCTAAGGTTGCTAAAGGCAGGTGTGCTCTTAGAATGGCTTCCAGTAGGGTGTGTGTGTGTGTGTGTGTGTGTGTGTGTGTGTGCGCTCGCGCATTAGTGTAGGCAGTTTGAGGAGTATCTTCTACAATTTTGGGTTCAAGCAGTGTAAGTTTGAGAGCATAGATGAAGTGGATGTAAACATACTTCATGACTGACTACTAGAAAAATAACTTTTCCTGGGATGGCCTTGACAACTTGATCCTTCACTTCCCAAGTTCTAGCATTACTCTTTACCACCACACCCAGCTTGGTGGCATTTTTAATTTTCTTTTGTTGTTTTGTTGTCTATATATTTTTCTTTCTTTCGGTTTTCTTTATTTTAGACATCACTTATAAGGCAGAGATTTGAACCTCAGCCTGTCACTGTTTGTTAGGTCTCAGTGTCTCTCCCTGATTTGGGATTCCGGTTTTCCAACTGGCAGTTTCTGGGAGAAAAATGAACTATTCACCATAGCTTCATTTTGAACTAATGAACATAATTAATACATTTTGGGAAGTTTCAGAAGTAGAGCAGGCAAAAACAAGAAAATGTGTTTTGTTTTGAGGTATTCAAGAGGTTATTTGTGTGCCATGATATAACGTGCCAGTTGCTCCCTGAGGCCAGCAGAAAATACTTTGCATTTCATGATCAGTAAGTGTTGTGGAGATTCAGATCTCTTATCTGGGATATCAGTAATCACATTTGCCTTTAAGGTAGGCTTGGCTTTTTTTCAAAACATTCCTAACAATTATGTATTCTTGGTGGTGCCCAGCTCTACTGTGGATAGGAACCCCTCACTTTTTCTTACATTACCAACTGTCATTGCTTATTGAGAGATTAATTATGGAAGCACCATAGTGTGGCTTTAGCCTGGCAACATGCATAAAAGAATTCATGATGTATTCACTTTAAAAACCTTCATAAAGATCATGAATTTAGCCAGGCAGTGGTGGTGCACGCCTTTAATCCCAGCACTTGGGAGTCAGAGGCAGGCAGATTTCTAAATTTGAGGCCACCCTGGTCTACAGAGTGAGTTCCAGGATAGCCAGGGCTTCACAGAGAAACCCTGTCTTGAAAAACCAAACCCACCAAACCAAAAAAAAAAAAAAAAAAAAAAAAATCTTGAATTTAAGATGAGACTGGGTTACATAGTAAGTGCCAGGCTAATCTGATTTATATATATCAAGACAAAAGAAGTCAGTGACGTGGGAAAAGTTGCTGCCAAGCTTGAAGACCTGAATTTAAGCTCTTGGACCTACATGGTGGAAGGAGAGACCGAATTTTCCTAAGTTATCCTCTGACATCCCCAAGTGTGCTTTGGTATGTGTTCACCAACACAACATATACACACATGCACGCACATGCACGCAAGGACACAAAATCACAAAATAATTCTTAGAATGTAAATTTTAAAAGACAGTAGAAGAGTGAGCAGATGGATCAGTTGTTAAGAGCACTGGCTGATCTTCCAGAGGACCTACATTTGATTTCGAGCAACTACATGGTGTCTCATAATCTCTTGTAACTGCAGTCTCAAGAGATCCAATTCCCACTTCTGGTCTCTGGATACCAAGCATAAAAGTGGTGCACAGACATACATGGAGGCAAACCATCCAAAACAATAAAAGTAACATTAAAAAAAAAAAAAAGTCAACCAAAAGGGTAAGTCAGCACACAGCATCTAAGGCCAACCAATAGTTGAGCATTCTCTGCTTGGTTGTAGCTATTTAATGTTTCCACTAATATATTTGAAAAGTACCTTAATTTAGTGATTTTCTTTGTTCTGTTACTCTAAAAATTTCATGAAACTGCTTCTGCACTGGAACGTAGAATTAAGGGTAACCTAAATCTGTTTTTTTAGTGTCAAAACTTACTTGAAAGAAATGAGGTTGAAAGCCATCTATCTATGTGGGATAAAATAATTTTAAGTAGAAGAAAAACAAGTAAGTATAAGGCTTTGTGGCTTGGACTATTTGATCCATTCCAGAAACAGCAAAAACCCAACCGAACCAAATAAAGGAAAACCCATCACGGAGAAAGAAATGTGATGAGGAAGAAAGAGGAGGCTATAAGGCCCCTCTCAGGGCCTCTCATCTAATCTTGCCTGGGATTTTCGATGAAAGGCAAACAAGTCTGCCTGGTGGTTGTTTTCTGAGCTGAAGTTCCAGGAAGGAATGGAGAGAAGGCACGAGGGAGGAAAAACTGGCCAACATTAAAGACTGGTCAAAGTGGGAATTTTAAGATTGTAGAGGGTTAAAACACAAGTCTGAGACAAAAACAACTAAGCTAACCTTATTCCCTTTAAAATACATTCATTCTTCCCAGTGGGAGAGGTGCAGGTCTTTCATCCCAGCACTTAGGAGGCAGAGGAAGGAAGATATCTGTGAGGTTGAGGCCAGCTTGATCTACAGGGTAAGTCCAGGACAGCTAAGACTACACAGAGAAACCCTGTCTCAAAAAAATAATAAATAAATAAATAAATGGATAAATAAATAAATAAATACAAAAACAAGGAGGAGGAGGAGGAGAAAGAAAGAAAGAAAGAAAGAGAAAAAAGAAAAACCAGTGTGTGCCAGTCATTGCACATCTCTAATATCTTTTCTTAGATTTTTCCATTTGTTGTCAATCACTTAGTGTGGTCCCCACCAATGAATTGCCTTAGGACTTTGTTTTGTAACTAGTAAAATGTCATCGAATATTCCCAAAGTAAGCTCTAGTACTTGGAAGAACCTGAATCTGTGTTCCTGGGCCATGGGCACTCATTTTTAGCTCTCAAGTAAACCATCTTTTAATTCTATTTTAATTGAGAACTGTATTTTTAAGGCAGCACTATTTATTGTGACTCAAAATATTTACAGTAATTCAGAATATTCTGAGCAGAGAGTAGGTTTAATAGGTTTAAAAATTCTAATTTTGCTGGGATGTTGAGCTTGAAGCCGTCACTCATAGATTTTGGCATTGCAACAAGATGGACTTGGCTTTTTAAGCAGGCCCTGGAGTTATATTGAACATAAACTATTTTACAGTAAATATTAGTTAACAAGATGCAGTTCCAGGACTGGTAAAAGGATCCAAGAACTGAGACAGAATATACGATATATACTGGAGAACAGTCTTATTTCTGAGTCTCTCTGTACGGCACAGAACACATGCTGGCTTCACACTGGGAGCTCCTTCTGCATCCATTTCTGCAGTGATAGGATAACAGTTGGTCAGTGTGGAGTCAAACTTTGCTTTGGATGTGAATCATAGGTTGTTCCTTCCTCCAAAACTGCCTAGTCTGCCTCTTCACTCTACAGACTTTACACTACATTGTGTTTTATGTTATTACTCTCATTTAGTTTCACTATTTAGCCTACTGTCAAAAGTCATGGGGAATAGGGTTAAAGATTCACACCACTATATGAAAATGTTGAAGCCCTCTAAATGGTGGCATAGTGGTGTATACAAATAACCTGAATGTGTACACCCTTACATTTTATATTATCTCTGCATTACCTGTAACTAATTCAATGTAGATTTTATGTTAATATTTGTTTTAATGTACTGTTGATGATGGGCTGGGTAAGAAAACATCACATATGTCAGTACTTTTCTTATATTTTCGATCTTCTAGGGGTCAAATCGACTGATCTGTAACAGAGAGAGACAGAGAGAGAAGAGAGAGCAAGAGAGAGAGAGGAGAGAAAGAGGAGAGACAGACAGAGAGAACACCCAGAGTGTATGCTGATGAGAGAGGGACCTAGGGTTTTCTCCGAAGCTTAGATATCAAGCTTCACTCTTAATTGTGAATCAGATGAGCCTCCAGATCAGATGAGCCCGTTTCTTTAGTAAACTATTTTCTTTCTACTCTCAAGTCGCATCTCCCTATTAAGAGCGATTCTCACCTGGATGATTTTAAGTTTGGGCACTCAATAAAGGCTCAGTTTGATGTGGTTGTAATGAGTAATTGAACTTAGGTAGAGGTTCTAACACCTATCTAACCCAATATCGTAGGTTTTTCGATCATTGAATCCGGAAGATAAGCCTTTCAGAGCGCGCAAACACTGACTTACATACCTAACAATTAGCTTAGTAAAAAGGATGCTCCTGTTTGTTGTTAGTACAAGGTGAGGCTTTCCTGTAATCCTCAGCAAATCCATATCCAGAGTCCCATTCAGCATAGGGGAAAAACCTGAATCAAACATATCAGCACGTATCCACACTGAGTACCACTGGAAGACATATAGGTTGAGGTCGGCGAGTGTGGGGGAAGGGTGAATCAAATGCACAGCTTTTTAAGGAGTAAGTGGGTGGCCCTAAAAAGGGCCTTTTGTAAAGGTGAAGGTAACTAGAGGTTTAACCGCCGAAGCCATAGAGGGTGCGGCCCTGGCGCTTGAGCGCGTAGACCACGTCCATGGCGGTGACGGTCTTGCGCTTGGCGTGCTCCGTGTAGGTGACGGCGTCGCGGATCACGTTCTCCAGGAACACCTTCAGCACACCGCGGGTCTCCTCGTAGATGAGGCCGGAGATGCGCTTCACTCCTCCGCGCCGGGCCAGGCGGCGGATGGCGGGCTTGGTGATGCCCTGGATGTTGTCCCGGAGGACTTTGCGGTGGCGCTTGGCGCCCCCTTTACCCAAGCCTTTACCGCCTTTACCACGACCAGACATGGCTAAATGGTCAAAAAACGCTTGAGATAACAAGCCGAGTGCCTAAGAGTACAGTGCATTAGTATAGGCTCTTATCGGACCTGGTTGAGAACCTCAAGTGGGCGG
The DNA here is from genome assembly GCF_011762505.2 of Arvicanthis niloticus. NCBI lineage: Eukaryota > Metazoa > Chordata > Mammalia > Rodentia > Muridae > Arvicanthis > Arvicanthis niloticus. The sequence goes on from NC_047665.1 coordinate 38,156,004, forward strand.
TGACCAAAAGGCCGCCAACGGCTTCTTTTGCTCCGCCCATTTCAGGGCGGTGACCAAGAAGTAGCATATACAGCACATACCGACATAATGGAGTCCCAGAGGTTTTCCCCTAGATTTAAGTATACTACTTGTAGTATATGTTACATCGTTTTATAAGGATTTTAGCAAAGTGTTACATTTTTATGGTCCAGTACCTGTAAGGACTTAAAACAAATACCACTCTGAAATATTTATGTTTAAAGCAGTTTTTTAAAAATCTCACCCGTTGTCAAAAAAAAAAATGTGTGATTATTGTTTCTTACAAAGTGAAAATTCAAATGTGAAAGATACTTTAAAAGATAAATAAGAATGAAACAGTTTTGTTAACAGGAATAGAAAGAAATAGAGAGAATGGGTACAAGTAGAATTCGTTAAAATAGCCCTTGTCAACATAGCTCAAGCCCCCTTTCCTTGTCCTACTCTAGCACTTGGTTATTCTTTGCCTGATTTTGTGTGTAATCCATTCATTGCTACTCTGGATTACCATATCTTTAATTAGAGCAGTAAAACTGCTTGATGCTTGTATTGCGTTTTTCCACACCTAGACAGTGTGTGCTCTCATTCGAAGGAATGAATTCATAGATACATGAACTGGTAATTTTCCTGTTCCCCTTTTAGACCTATAAAACTCATCTCATAATGCTACCCATATTTTGTAAGAACTGGACTGGGTAATACATTGGTAATACATTGTTCCAAACAAGTACTGCAGAAATATTTTTACCTGTTACTATTTGTGCTGAATAGTTTTATGCCAACTTGACACAAAGAGGACAAAACCTCATTTGAGAAAATGCCTCCATAATATCACGCTGTAGGCAAAACTGTAGGGGATTTCTTAACCAGTGCCCAAGGGAAGAGCCCAGCCCATTGTGGGTGGTGCCATTCCTAGGCTGGTGGGCCTGTGTTCTACAGGAAAACACACTGGGCAGGCCAAGGCAGAGCAAACCTGTAAAGCAGGACCCTTCCAGGAACCTGCCTCCAGGTTCCTTCTCTGATTGAGTTCCTATCCTTCTTTCAATGATGAACAGTGATGCAGAACTGTAAGCCAAATAAACCCTTTTTTACCTGAGTTGCTTTTGATAGTGGTGTTTTATCACAGCAATAGAAACCCTAAATCAACTATTTTAATACTCTTACTAAAAGTATTTCTCTATGAGGCTCTTATTTCCAACACACTATCAGTATTACAAAATGTGTATTAGGGGTTATTACTTCTAATTACAGCATGTAATAAAGTATAATGACAGATCTTGTTTTGTATTTCATGGGTGAAGATTTAAGAACTGTTGGTCCTTTTCCTGAGGTGTATTAACAACCATAATGCAGCCGTTGTCGAGTCATGCTGCAGTGTAGCTCAGTTCATGAATTTCCATTCACTTTTCTCATGTTTAATTTTGCTAACACACTCTGAATACTCAGGAACTTGCTTTTACAGGTCAACACTGTGAGGCCTACTGCTAACTTCTGCCTTTCTATTCTCTTTTTTTCCCCATTTTCTATTATTTCTATTTCAATTTCTATTTATTTCTATTTCTATTTCTATTTCTATTTCTATTTCTATTTCTTCTTCCTCTTCTTCCTCTTCTTCCTCTTCTTCCTCTTCTTCCTCTTCTTCCTCTTCTTCTTCCTCCTCTTCCTCTTCTTCTTCCTCTTCCTCTTCCTCTTCCTCTTCCTCTTCCTCTTCCTCTTCCTCTTCATCTTCATCTTCCTCTTCCTCTTCTTCTTCTTCTTCTTCTTCTTCTTCTTCTTCTTCTTCTTCTCTTCTCCTCTCCTCTTTTCTTCTTCTTCTTCTTCTTCTTCTTCTTCTTCTTCTTCTTCTTCTTCTTCTTCTTCTTCTTCTTCTTCTCCTTCTTCCTCTTCCTCTTCTTCCTCTTCTTCCTCTTCCTCCTCCCACTTCTCTTCCTCTTCTTCCTTTTTTCCAGAGTGATTCTAGATGGAATTTGCAATTCTCTAGTGTCAGGCCCCTCAGAATTAAGTGGCAGGCTTGTACCACTGTGTATGAGTTTACTGTTAAATCTTTTAATCTAAGGAGCAGATCTTAACCTTGATGTTCTCATTGTCTTTAAGAGCCTTGAACTTTCATACAAATCTTCATAACAAAACTGTTGCTTCAAGTGTACTAGCTGTAAATTTTATCCTGTGCCTAATATCACTCTGTATGTGGTACATGAAGGATAGACATCATGTTTACTGTAAATCATGGAACAACCAATTGTTCAATTATGTATACAGCAAGGTAAAACTTCACAGTTAGAACCTCCATCTGGGCTCAAGGATGTACGTGGCAAAAAAAATTTTCGTATAACTTACAGCACAAGGCTACAAGTTACCATAAACAAATGAAAAACAAAAGAAATGATTTTTTTTTAAAAGTGTTTTTATTCCAAGTGGAGTGCAGAGAGGCGATTGTGGGAGAGAACACTAAAGTAAGATAAACATTATTTTAGCAAAATTTCAAATTCTCTTTGGTTTTGTTTTTTCCTGTTCTAGGGAGTATAGAAGGCATATTATACCATACTATCTTCCTTTGCTAAGAACAGAAACAAGAACAAAACCTTTAAAGAATTTTAAATACATGGTGATAATTTATAAACTGAGCAGATTAAGTGATGCCAAGTAAGATGTAATTTCAGAAGCTAGTTTGGGTTAATTAAAAACTTTATTTAAAAAAATCATAATATATAGCTCAGAAAAATTGAAACCATGCATTTGAATATATTCAATGATAATCATAAAAGATAGATGTTGTTTCCAATTTCAAATGGAGAAAATGATTCAGATGGCATAGTAGGCACTAATGATAGAATCTGAGCCTGAGCAACCCCAAGTGGCTACTATGCTGCTAGAACACCACTGTGGACACTGAAAGAAGAGTCACGATTTTATTATTTATCGACTTATGTATTAGATATTGCTATATTTTTATTTACTTACTTACTAGATATTGTTAAAATTCTATTAAATCCTCAAATAAATGAAGACTGAATTTAGAATCCATTTTTTTAGATGCACCATTGTAGTAAGGATGATGAGGCAAGAAGAGACAGGCTATTTGAAGACTGTTCATCTGATTCTTAGAGAAAAATGGCAAACTTGCTGCCTTTCAGCAAGCTGTACCTAAAACAGGGGAAATATATATATATATCTTTATATATTATATATACAGTTAAGCAGGGGACATGAAAGCCAGCACAGTAAAAACCAAATATTTAAATACTTAGGCATTCAGCAGACACCATCAGCATAAGACACTATCTGTGGATAACATATAGTTGTCAGGCAGAACTGTCAAGACCAGCCTCTAGGAAATCAAATACCATTTCATCCTTTTTGTTTGGTTTAATAGGTAAGCAAAGCAAGTGCCTTTTGACCTCAACCCATCTCTTCTAACTTTGAGACAAGGTCTTACTAAACTACCAAGGCTGTCTTTGAACTCATCTTGTAACCAACATAAGCCTCAAACTTGTGATCCTGCTGCCTCACTCAGCCTATGGATATGCATACATGATTTAAAAGAAAATATTATTTTGTAAACCAAATTTTTACATCATTGTTGTATTTGTTATTATCCCTGAAAATATACCCACATAAATCACATATTCAAGTTAAATTTTGGTAATTTTGTTGTCTGTTCTCATTCCCGATATAGGCGGTGTTATGTGTAAGAAAGCAGTGAAAGAGGAGAGCCAAATATCTAGAGTGAGAGGTTGCCATCCTTGAGGCCTCTGTATTTTAAATTTCAGAAATATGGTGCAAATTCTACCAAAATTTCTGACCATCGCTTGAAATATTTCAGCGTAACGTAAATGTTATTTTACTTGAGTCACTACTCCCAATTACCTAGTTTCCAGCATCTATTGAAAACAGAAAACAGAGTATTTTAAGTTCTGTAACAGATTTCAATGAGTAACAGCAAAAACATTAAATACTGCACAGCATGTGCCAAGTTCTAGAACAGACAAGTGGTGGGTCCAGCAAAGTGAATAAAAGACACCTGGCTGTAACCTGTAGTGGAAACTATGCAACAGAGAATACCCTCGAGTATGTTGCAGGAAAGAATAAATATAAAACACAGAACCCAAAGGAGTGAAGACAAGACATCCTTATGACATAAAAACTGAAAGTTAAAATATTTGGCCACTTATCGAAATCTCTCCAATTTAAAGGCAGTTAGGTACAGGGGTAAAACACCAGAGGTAGCACGGCATAGAAGCCACTAGTTGAAATATGAGTCACAGCTACTTTTACAGAAATTGTGGGTGGCTCTGAAAAGAGCCTTTGGGTTCCAGTCAGCACTCTCTAGCTCAGTTTAAGCCCTCTCTCCACGGATGCGGCGGGCCAGCTGGATGTCCTTGGGCATGATGGTGACGCGCTTGGCGTGGATGGCGCACAGGTTGGTGTCCTCAAACAGACCCACAAGGTAGGCCTCGCTCGCCTCCTGCAGGGCCATGACCGCAGAGCTCTGGAAGCGCAGGTCGGTCTTGAAGTCCTGCGCGATCTCGCGCACCAGGCGCTGGAACGGCAGCTTGCGGATCAGCAGCTCGGTCGACTTCTGGTAGCGCCGGATCTCGCGCAGCGCCACGGTGCCGGGCCGGTAGCGGTGGGGCTTCTTCACGCCGCCCGTGGCCGGGGCGCTCTTGCGGGCGGCCTTGGTGGCCAGCTGCTTGCGCGGGGCCTTGCCGCCGGTGGACTTGCGAGCGGTCTGCTTAGTGCGAGCCATGACTTTAACAAAGGACAAACGATTGACACTACAGAGCCCTGCAAAGTGCTGTCCATGCTTTATAGAATCAGACTATACGCTATTGGACCGGAGAACATTCAAAGAGCCCGCGCTTCGTTGGGATTGGTCCTCCTCTGCTTCTAAATCCTAATTAAAATATGCTTTCAGAACATGGAACCTCTCCGCATCTCCGCCCCTGCAACTTTGCTTTCACTTTTACACTGTAGTCTATAACTCTTGAAGAAATTCTACATAAAAATCTGTACATCAAATTGTGTCACGCTTAAAAAACTTTACGTAGGTAATCAAACGAGCATAGAAATACCATCTAAACAGCTTTAGTGGGCTAGACAAGAGCTCGTTCAAATGAGATTAGTTTATCACTTGCAAAATCAAATCTTTGGGGCCAAACACCGCGTCTCACAAAGGCAGTTCATACCAGTGAAAACGGGATTCAAGACCGCTAGCCACTACTACTGTTGTGCTTTATACAAGACTTGTATGACAAACCTGGGTGATGACCACCTCATACACATATTTCGGCTCAAATGAAGGTCACAAATCACTTTATGGATGAAAAAATTAAAAGCCACACTAGTAAGGTTGGGAAACTGCTCTGTAACTTTTCCATACGACTAACGTATCTCATAGTAATCATAGTAACTAACAGTTTCAAAAGGCAGCAGCTCGTTTTATGAAAATGTGGGTGGCTCTGAAAAGAGCCTTTGTTTTGGATGACGTTTTCCTGGGCAAGCAAGACTAAAGCTCATCAGCTTATTTTGCCTTGGCCTTGTGGTGGCTCTCGGTCTTCTTGGGCAGCAGCACGGCCTGGATGTTGGGCAGGACGCCGCCCTGCGCGATGGTCACGCGGCCCAGCAGCTTGTTGAGCTCCTCGTCGTTGCGGATGGCCAGCTGCAGGTGGCGCGGGATGATGCGCGTCTTCTTGTTGTCGCGGGCCGCGTTGCCCGCCAGCTCCAGGATCTCGGCCGTCAGGTACTCCAGCACGGCCGCCAGGTACACCGGGGCGCCGGCGCCCACCCGCTCCGAGTAGTTGCCCTTGCGGAGCAGACGGTGCACGCGGCCTACGGGGAACTGCAGGCCGGCCCGGGAGGAGCGGGTCTTGGCTTTGGCACGAGCCTTACCTCCTTGTTTACCGCGTCCAGACATGGCTACTTGCAAATCACAATATATAGAAGGAAAAAAAGCAAGACGGAAAAAAACACGTAGTGTAGCCTAAAGCGCAACGGCAAGTATTTATAATAACTGGAGGTATTCTGCTTGTGCTTCTCCTATTGGTTACTACATCCTAGCCAATAGAGAGCAAGAATTTGAGTTTCTCATTTGCATACGGGGATTTTTTTTTTTTCTTTCTGCTTTTCTCTTTGAAATTGTAGGGGTTTTTTTTGTTTTTGTTTTTAAAGTATGAGTTCTGTGATTTAAAAAAAAAAAAAAAGCCACTTGTCTTTTTTCAGGTTTTAGAGTTGTGCTTTTGTGACAAGCAAAGACACTGCGGTGCTTCCTCCAACTTGTATTCCTGCTAAGCCCGTTTTAGGTATAACTAGTGCTTGATTTTGATGTAGAATTTGATGTTAATAGGATATTACCAAACTCTATTTTCCAATCCAGAGGTCAAGATTCTCCAGCGAACTTAGCTTCTGTTAAATTGTTTGTTACAAACAAACAAACAACAATGAAAACTAAAATCCTCCCTCTTAGCAGCAGGGTGATATACCAAGATGTGGTCCTCACTACCAGGAATAAATAATTTCAATTGGCTATAATTTGTGTCTGAATAGTCATCTTTAGTAGGCTTACCAAAACAGATTAGGTATATATTTTGACGTTCTATGCCAGGCTTTCTTTTATCTCCACAAATCTCAAAGAAGGTAAAAGCATCCAAATTATTCTTTATTAGGCTGAATTATCCTTAAACTGCCTGAAAATTAGAGAATGAGGAGAAGGAGGGAGCATGTCCCATCACTGAATCATGAGATCCTGCAATCTATGAGACCACGGAGATCCCGAAGCATGTGCCACGAAAGGTGTCGCCATCTTGGCGACTGGAGACAACATAGATGAAAAATCTATGTTCAAGGAGAAAATATGATTTCTTTGGTCCAGGGCCAGCCTTAGAGAATGAAACTAAGGACACCTTCATTTGTATAAGGCAATGCATTTCTTTTTCCTATCTAGTCCTTTTCTTTTTTAGATTGAACTTTAAAAAATAAAATTAAAAAAAAAATGTATGGAAACCTAGCCCATCTTCTGTGGAGCTGTTTCCACCATGTTTTTTTTTTTTTTTTTTTTTTTTTTTTTTTTTTTTTTTTTACCATTTGACATAACAAAGCATTTTAACCATTTCCTAAATTCCCTGCTACCTTCCCTTCTACTCCTTGTGCCCATCCAGATGATAAGCATAAAGGGCAGGAACACATCTCATGACTCAGTGTCTGATAATGTCAGTCTATGACATAGAGGTATAGAAGAATGAAAAGAGAACCACACAGATATATGAGCAGTGTGGGAGCATCGCAAGAAATGTTGTGTAAACCACCGGATTCTTAATCTACAACAAAATCCAGTGTAACCAGGGTGGTTCTGTGGTACTTTCATCATAGACCTTAGCAATGTAAGTAAGTCAAAGATTGTTACATAGGTGCTCATGTGTAGTAAACAAATAATAGATAACAATGTCAAGTGTTAACATCCGTCTTTCTGTAAAAAACAGTCCCTGCTTTATTTTATAGAGGGAATTATCAAAATTGAGGTCTTTTTGAAGGGTGTATTTTTAGTTGACTAAGGGGGATTTAAAAAAAAAATCCCTTGTGTCTTGCACTGCTATTTTCAGAATTATTTAAGAAGCCTGGGTTATTTCGATCAATGGATAAGAAAAGCAGATTTGAGTCATGAAATCATGATGAAAGAAATACAAAAATGTCTTGTGAAATAGCAGTGATGCGTCTATGAATTCCACCTGTTAATATTCCCCATAAGGTGTTTTCAGAACTGCATAGAGAAGTATCACACTGCATTTCATGATGTAAAAGACTGTCAGGATTTGAGATTACTGGTAGTTTCAAATACTTTAACTTTTAAGGCAGTTACAATGAAAAACCTGACAGCTAGATTCACTCACATGTAATTTAAGTTGTAAAATCAAAACAAAGCAAAAATCAAGACAAAAAACAAAAAACAAACAAACAAACAAAACAAACCAAAAAAAAAAACGTAAAACAAGCAAGCAAAAAAACAGAAGCAGGAACAAAAATAAAAACAAACCACCACCGTTGGGGGTGTAAATGAGTGGGAAAGAAGGCTTGAAAAGCACACCTTCAGTCCTATGTTCCACGCTATGGCAAGCCCAGTGAGGACTGAAAGACTCCTATCATCTCAGCACTTGAAAGATAAAAGCAAGATGATCCAAAGCTTCATGTCAATCTCAGCCACATAGAGATTTTTCCTTATTTCATTAAAAATGTGTTGGGAGATGCTAAGGTAGACTTGAGACGGCTGCATCTTTCTCGATACAATTAAGCCAGAATAAGGCATTCTTGCCTCTTATTCATGTTTTTTTGCCCCTCAGATAATGAATATTCTGGATTTTCTGCCACATGTTTCTTTGAAGGCCTTCCTTTCTTCCCCCCAACATTTGTCATTGTTTCTTCCAATATGGCATGATCAAGTAAAACATCAAGTATTTCTGTGTTTCTGTCTGTAAGAAACAGAATTTAAAAGGGGAAAGGTGTGAAGACAACAGAGAAAATAATCCCTATAATTTGAGAAATCCAGTTCAAAAATGGGACAGTCCTCAGGGTAAGAAAGCTTCAATAACTACATGCTGTGTCCTTTTCTTTCTGTTAGGATTGGGTGTGTATTCTGACATACACAGAAATATTCTTAAAACACGAATTTTAACCATAGTGTATTGTGTGTCTTGAGAGGCCTCTGTCCCCTCAATCCTAGTGTACCAGGTTTTTTTGTGTAGACCTCAGCTGTCCTGGAATCCTCACTGAAGGACTAGCGGGTCTCAAAACCAAACCCTCCTGCCTATGTCTTCCAAGAGTAAAGGAAAGTCTCACCACTGCCTGGCGTCCTAACAGCTCTTGAAGCCTTCCTTCGCCTAGCCTTTTCAAGAGCCTGGCTTTCATATACAATGAATCAATAAACCAATAAGAAAGCAGGATCGAATTCCTGTGTCATGGTTAAAAGTGTTTTAAAATACTTTCAATAAAAAACCTATTCAGAGAAACTTCATTTTCTCCTGTCACCACGTATTTTCACAAGTTAACAACAGGTACCCTGAACTTGCGGAAAATGCCCAATTTCATCTCCTTTTTCATGAAGACAACTGACTGACAGTAAAATCATAAATTACAACTCTCTTCTGACAAATGTGGGTGGCTCTTAAAAGAGCCTTTGGGTTTGCTGTGAGCTCTGCTTGCTCACTTAGAGCTGGTGTACTTGGTGACGGCCTTTGTGCCCTCGGACACGGCGTGCTTGGCCAGCTCCCCGGGCAGCAGCAGGCGCACGGCCGTCTGGATCTCCCGGGACGTGATGGTCGAGCGCTTGTTGTAATGCGCCAGGCGCGAAGCCTCGCCGGCGATGCGCTCGAAGATGTCGTTCACGAACGAGTTCATGATGCCCATGGCCTTTGACGAGATGCCGGTGTCTGGGTGTACTTGCTTCAGCACCTTGTACACGTACACCGAGTAGCTCTCCTTGCGGCTGCGCTTGCGCTTCTTGCCATCTTTCTTCTGAGCTTTAGAAATTGCTTTCTTAGACCCCTTCTTAGGAGCAGGGGCAGATTTCGAAGGCTCCGGCATTCTCCTCAAAACAAAAGTTACCCGGTAAGATTGAAAAGTGAATGGATGAGAAAGCTGACCTATTTTATTTATACTCTTGAAATTCAAATGAAGGCCTAGGTGCCTTTACTTTTGATTGGATAAGAATAATGTTCTCACAGTAATAAGCTTTATGCAAATCAGGGTCCCAAAATTCCATCTGCCATTGGATAAGAGACGAAGGCCATTTAGACCAATAGGACGGCGGCTTTTTGTGACACTACATAATCTTTAATGTATGTTAACAGTACCTTATAGACTTACTTCCGTAGCTTTAGCAATGTCTGGACGCGGAAACCAGGGTGGCAAAGCCCGCGCCAAGGCCAAGACCCGCTCCTCTCGGGCCGGCCTGCAGTTCCCCGTGGGCCGCGTGCACCGGCTGCTCCGCAAGGGCAACTACTCGGAGCGCGTGGGCGCCGGCGCCCCGGTGTACCTGGCGGCCGTGCTGGAGTACCTGACGGCCGAGATCCTGGAGCTGGCGGGCAACGCGGCCCGCGACAACAAGAAGACGCGCATCATCCCGCGCCACCTGCAGCTGGCCATCCGCAACGACGAGGAGCTCAACAAGCTGCTGGGCCGCGTGACCATCGCGCAGGGCGGCGTCCTGCCCAACATCCAGGCCGTGCTGCTGCCCAAGAAGACCGAGAGCCACCACAGGGCCAAAGGGAAGTAGATTGAAAGCAAGTCAAAATATTTTACTGTCAACGTACCTAACGGCTCTTTTAAGAGCCAGCCAACTTTTCACAAGATTGGTTGGTAATGCAACACTATAGTTTCCTCCATTTCTTTGTAGAAATTACAAATACTGCCCTAAGTAGTGAATATTAATAGTTAAAGGTCCAGTTTACTACCAAGCGAAAACATTTTTATATTAGAGTATTGATATAAGAAGTTGGTAAACTTTAGAATACTCATCCACAGCCCTTGGCAAACTTGTTGCCCCTTTAAAGACAATGAATGTGAGATTTACTGAGTCATGGTTTTTACTTGCCCCAACTCCAAAGTAGTTACAAGGGTTTACACTTTGTACCGTGTTAAAACAATAAAACACGAAGCTACCAAAAAATGAAGTAGCGTCAAAGCTCTCATACTTGTGATGACTGCAATTCAGAAAGAGGATAGGGATTCCATAGGGAGATAAAACTCCATTAACCAATTAAAATTTTTTTCTCTTCTGCAAAGACAAAACGTAACTTGAGACTGTCGGAACAATTTAGCCAATCAGATACTCTTAAAGCTACCAATCACACAGGCTATGACCCAGCCAATGAATTTGTGGCGCGCGACTTTCGAAAACTTGCAAGGCCAATCAAAATGTTTCTAAGTATATTTAAGGGCAAGATTTTTCCTCACTTACATTTCTGTGTTGATTCCTGAGAATGGCTCGCACTAAGCAGACCGCTCGCAAGTCCACCGGCGGCAAGGCCCCGCGCAAGCAGCTGGCCACCAAGGCCGCCCGCAAGAGCGCCCCGGCCACCGGCGGCGTGAAGAAGCCCCACCGCTACCGGCCCGGCACCGTGGCGCTGCGCGAGATCCGGCGCTACCAGAAGTCGACCGAGCTGCTGATCCGCAAGCTGCCGTTCCAGCGCCTGGTGCGCGAGATCGCGCAGGACTTCAAGACCGACCTGCGCTTCCAGAGCTCTGCGGTCATGGCCCTGCAGGAGGCGAGCGAGGCCTACCTTGTGGGTCTGTTTGAGGACACCAACCTGTGCGCCATCCACGCTAAGCGCGTCACCATCATGCCCAAGGACATCCAGCTGGCCCGCCGCATCCGTGGGGAGAGGGCGTGATGTTTTTATGCTTCTTTTTCAAAAAGGCTCTTTTAAGAGCCACCTAAAATTTCATCAAAAGTTGCTGTAGCCTTTTACCGTCGTTTTAGGAGGTACTTGTACTTGTCAGTTTTGTATTCAGCTTCATTTTTCAACAAAGGCTAGCCATTTGCATTTGCTGTCCTATGAATCAGACTGCATGGTTAACTAAAGTAATGACCACTTTGATCTCCGCCCAATTTTGTAATCTTTTAATTGCCACTCCTTCCAGGTAATTATTTTTGGCTTCCTGTACACTTTAAGATTGATTTTGGTTTCCTTATAATCCTAAGTGTCCATTTTAGCGTTTGGTTTGGAGTCCTTTTTAAAAGATTATCATTTCCATATAAAGTCTTTTTAGTTTAGCTTCTATTTCAGGTATTTTTTTTTCTCCACTATATTCATGCCTGTAGCTAATTAAAAATGTGTGTCACCAGGTGGTATCTAATACTGTAACTGCCAGAACTGAGATGAGCATGTGGCCTTGAGCTGTAGGGGTATTACTCGAAGTTTCTAATCTGAAATGCTGGCAACAATTTTACTACCGTGCCAACATACAGTTATGCCTGTAGATGACTTCACTAAATCCAAAATAAATATGACTGGATATTTACCAGCCAGAATTTCAAATATTCCCATCACCATTCTAACATAATCACATAAGGATTGTTCTTTGTTGTTTGCTTGCTTGTCCGTTTTTCTTTTTTGTTTTTCCTGCCATGGCTTCTCTTTATGGCTCTGGCTGTCCTAGAACTTGATCTGTGGCCCAAGTTGGCCTCAAAGATCTGCCTGCCTCTGTCTTCAGTTTTGGGACTAAAAGCATGGGCCGCCGTTTTCCGGCATGAAACAAAACCAAAGAAACGAAACAAAACCCAAGAAGAATGACAATACATAATAAAGTTACACTCACAACTTAAACCAAGAATGACAACAAGCCTAGAGCTCCATCTAGGGCCGTAGACGTGGAAGATCCAGCTTTCATTAACTTCCAAGTAAACCAGCCTCTAAGCTTTGGTTTTTTCAAATCATACAGGGCCTCTCCACCCGACTCCCCTACCCGCAACTATTCCGTTTATATTCACTTTCACAGAAGTTCATCTCCATTACGACTCTCTGGATTCTGGCACTGGGGCAATAACTGCTTTCTATTGATGCTTTGACTGGGGGTGCCATAAAAAAAAAAAAAAAAAAAAAAAAAGAAGAAGGAGAAAGCATATGGAGTCAGTTGTAAGCAATTTGAACACATGTTCCTCAAGTGAAATTCCTGGTATAACTTTAGAACACTTTATAGATTCACTCAATATTGAATTTCATCTTCCTAGAAACAAAGAGGTTCTTAAGGAAGAAAGTAAAAGTTAAAACCGGGAATCTACAAGAGAGAGACCCCATTAGACAAGTCTGGTATGAATCACATGAACCAAGGTTGAAGCAAGATAATGAAATATTTGAGGTCTGGGTGTCCCAGTTTAGTGAGTTACAGGTCAGCTTGGGCAACAAAGTAACATCTTGTTTCAAAAAAACAAAACAAACAAAAAAAAACAGGTGTGGGGAGAGGAAAGGGAAAGAGATGGTGCTTAAATTGAATTATTCGAATTTTTGCTAGATTTCAAAGCAATGTTCCCTATTAAGGGATTTTGAGATGTTAACTGCTAGCAAATATTTCCAGCCAGTCTCACAACAAACAAATCCAATTAGTCTCCTGCTAAACAGGCTTGTACCAAAATGGATAATCAAATATAACTTTTTGTCTTCATCTTCTTCAAAGGTGATTGTGTTTCAGGTATAAGGCTGTGCCAAGGTAGGTAGGAGAATCTGTGAGAGACTGGCCTTCACTAGACCCTAAACTCTGTCAGCACTGGTATGAGGAGTCATGGTTAGGGTGAGGCAGTAAGGCATCAGATATTAAGAACTCTCTCTAAACTTCAGGACCACATCAGAATTATTGTTTCCTTAGAAACAGCTAGATACTATCCCACACATGTATTCTTGTTTTTCCTTACACTATTAATATGAGCTGACAAGCATTTTAAATTTAGCTAGTCTAGTCTAAATTGTACTTCAAGTGTACATTCTAGATTACAAAGACATCACATGAGAAAAAAATTAACAGAATAGTTTCATATTATTTACTGAAATTATATTTGTTTATCATGGTTGACAGCATTAAGATAGGTTTCAGTTGTTTCTTTTTGGTTTTTAATTAGAAAATTTTAATTAAATATATGATCATATAGTTTTGTGGAAAATTATGACTGTATAGAAGCTATGACACTGATTTATAGAATAGATCAGCAACTAAATGAATCCTTGATGTTGTCAAGCCTCCATTCTTAGTCTCTGAGATTCGAGAAATAATAGCACACCCGTCAATGTGCTATGCCAAGACGGTCTTAGGAAATAGATGTTTGACTTCTACAAGATAATGCACATGAAATACTAGCTCTCAGTAAGTGTTACTACCACCAGCCCTGAATCCTGGCTCTCTTCCAAGTGTAATCCTGCATATCTGTCTTCTGTACATCTCTAGCTGGGATTTCAAACACAAAGAAAGCCATTGTGAGGAAGGATACAGTCTTGTAAAGAAAAAAGAATGTCACCTCAGTGTTTCCTGTTTTGGCATGAGATTCTCTAACCTAAAATCAGAATAAATTTTCCTTATGGAAGAATCTCCATTCTTATACTTGGAAAAGGAGCAATCCACTCTGGATGTCGAGATGGCAGTGTCATGAGGCCTTCCTTACTCAGAGAACAAGGCTGTCAATGTGGTTTGAACTTCTGTCTGAGACATTGTCACCAACCATGTCATCTTTTGAAGCTTGAACCCCACTTTCCTGGGCTACCATAATTCATTCTAAGTTCCCAGTCTATCTTTGAGTTCTAGTCTGTTCTGTGAACACCGAACTTACAAAATATGAATGTATGTTTTTTCTTTTCCTCCCTTCTTCTTACCTTTATCAGTTCATGGGTCATGAGTTACTCAAGAATGGAGGGAGAATACTTGCTAAAAATTTCATACACATAATCAAGCTGAGAAAAGAATTTTTCTTAAGCAGATCAATTTTTAGGCTCAAGATTAATGACTGCTTTGACAGCTATTGGTCTGAGCAGTCAGTCACCTATTGGAAGATTTGTGTTGTGAGGGGAAGGGGAAAAAGTAAAGAACTTAAAAATTTAAAAGTGAGGAAATGTAATGTTGCATCTAAAGACTGTGGGTGGGTTATAATTTTTAGCTCTCAAATAATTAAGAAAATATTTCATGTAAAAGTACAGATGGTGACTGCAGATGAAGCTCAATGGGAGGTCATTGGCCTGGCATACACAAGGCCTTAGGTGCACCTCTAGTAACAAAGGGAAGGGAAAGTATTTAAAAACAAACAAACAAAACAAAAAACCTAAATGTTTATGCAACATTCCCTATATTCAGATCAATTTTAAATATCCAAATCCAGTAAATTGAAACCCAAAGAAGCACTGAATGAAAACGAGAAAATGAATTATCTTTTCCTGGAATGATTATATGTCTAAATTTTGGAGTGCTGAAATCAAATAAATGTGTAGAATTGAAAATATCTGAAGGTGCACTGTAGTTGATAGTTTGAATAGTGTCATTACTTTGAGCTTTGTTATTATTGTCATTTTATTATTGTGATGGTTATAGTTAATTATTTACTGTGATGTAACTCAAGGCATCTCCCATGACAGACAAGCCATCTACCACTGACCTATATGCCCATGTCCTCATTTTATTTGAAGTAACATGTTTGTTGCCTGGGTGGTTGGTGTTGCTTTTGGTTGTTGTTGCTTGTGTTGTTGGTTTTGTTGTGTTTTGTTTTGACAATCTCTCTACATAGCACTGGCTACTTTGGAACTTACTATATACACCAGGCTGACCATGAACTCTCAGAGACACCCTGGGGTCCTTCTGCAGAGTGCTGGAATTAAAAGCCATCACACTTAACAGGTTTTGTTTTTTTCCTGACAACATTTGCTCCATTGTTCAGTTTTGGTCTATAACTCAGGATGCTCCTACCTGACCTTCCTAAGCGTAGGCTTTACAAACATACCACCACACCCTGCCCGACCTATATTTAGCATCACAATTAGATCTCCAGGTAGCTACAGTGTGATGCAATTCTGGTCAAAGAGGTATTTTCAGTAACAACAGTTCAGGAGGAAAGAGAAACTCAGAAGGGAGGAATGGGAAAACATAGTTCTGCCCAACTTTTATCTATGCCCATCCCTGCAAGTTTGCTCAGTTCTACTCTTCTTACTCTTCTTGTTCTCCTTTCTGGTGGCTTAGAAGACAAGCTCCAGTCACCTGACATCAGGTGACCACTGCTTCTATAACTCAGCCCCATCTTTTAATTTTTAATTAATTTATTTTTGATTCAGGGTCTCAACTAAGTAGCCCTACTTAGTTTAGAACTCATTAGACCAAGCTCACCAAGAACTCACAGATTCTAACAATCAGATATTCTGTCTTCATAATTTCAGTATATGACTTATTAACAAAACACATTTTCAAACACTCTCATCATAAACAAAGATGTAGAGGAAAGGTCTGAGGTCATTCTAAAGTTGTATTTACCTATATTGTCTCCACACCCACAGGTAGCTAACTGAATATTCGAAACAGGGACTGAGATGCACTACAAGTACAAAATACATGTATCACAAAGATGTAACATAAGAGACAAAAATATAGACTATTATTCACTTTATATTCATTTCACATTGAAAGACAATATTTTGGATGTAGTGGATTTAAAATAGATTTCACCTGTTTCTTTTTTTTTTCCTTATAAATACTGCTTTTAGATTTTAAAGTTACATATGTGCCTGTATCTGTTCTTAAGTATCAATGGACAGACCTGTTCTAAAATTCTTAATTCATTTGTGCAGAGATTGCTTCAATAACTAAGTGGCTTTATTGTCCACTTTGTGGGATGTTCTTAAAGGAATCAAATTTCATAACGTATTATTGCCAACAACAATAAAGATGTTTCTATGATAAAAATATTGGGACATATTTGGAGAAAATTTAAAGATCAGAAAGAAAAATATGCTTTAAAAAAATGTCTAGCTCCACAATTTTGCTTTAACACAGTCTCAATAAAAATAACAAGAAGCTTCTCTCTGAGTGAAGGGACACTAGACGATATCTTCAAATACATATGTAAATGCCAAAGGAAATGACAGTAGCTGGGTGTAGTGGCAAGGACATGAATTCCCAGCTACTGGAAGCTGAGGCAGGGAGGTCACAAGTTTCAGACCATGCTGGGAGAGGATGAGACCTTTTCACAAAATAAAAAGTAAAAACAAGTGTGTCAGGGACACATTTCAGTGGTAGAGCAACTGATAGCAGTTCAGTCCCCTTAACAACAAATTAACTATTAAAATATAGAAGGAATGCCTTGAAAGATTTTGAGACGAGGCCTGGAGGTGTTGCGGATTTAACGTCAACCTAGTCTTCCAGGACAGCCATGACTATACAGAGAAACCCTATCTTGGAAATGGAGTGAGGCGGGGAGGGTAGAGAGTCGGGATGATCTGACAGCAACAAAAATAACAAAAAGGTTGTGAGAACTAGTTATCTCCCATTTAAGTTATTATAAGCTATCAGTTAACCAAACAATATTTGAATCCTTGCTGCCGGTATAAAAGAATCCAACAGTGGGTGAAAACTAAAAGCTTTTATTAGAAACATACACCTTCAACAGAGCAAATTTATTAACATTTTGGACTGTTCAAAGTTATTACCAAGAAACCTCAGTATTTATGCGAGGCCGATCTTTAGTGATGACACACGTATAACATGAGCGCTTCGGGAACCCGAGGCAATGTTAATCTACAACTCTCCTGTATCAAAATAAGGCGAAACAAGTAAAATAATCGGTAATAGTAATGAACTTAAAAAAAGATGGCTGACCCAGGTTGTGACGCAGTTTAACCCACCACTCCATTGCTGTAGCAAACAAACCAAAAATACCAGAAACAATCGTTTCAGCTCTCAGTCCAACTTCACTGAGCAGGCTAGTCGTTCCGGCAGCTATCCCTTAAACGTCTTTATATTTAGGAAGGCAGTTAGCGCCAGCACCCTACCTCCTCCCAAACTTCAAGGCTAACACCAACAGAAGCTGAGCACAGAAGCCACCCACAAGTCCCGGATGCGTTTCTCCACACAGGAAGCGCAAACTTCGGGATGGCGTCCAATGAAACTAGGGACTAAAGTCCTGGGCGGGAGTGAGCCAACCCACAAGCAGGGCGGAACTTTCAAATCACATTGCAGTCCAATACGCACTAGCGGCAAGTCCTGCTTTTGTGCTGTTGACAGTCGTGGGAGGGTGCACCAGCACGTACTTCCTGAGCCGTCCAGCACAAACAACTCTAGGTGGGACCGGCCAACCCCACCCATCCCGCCGAGGGCTGCCTGGGTCGAGTCCCACGCAACTTTCCTAAATTACACAAATGTCACAGCTCCTAAGTGGGAGTGGTGGCTCTGAAAAGAGCCTTTGGGATTAAGAGGAGACCGCCTACTTCTTCTTGGCTGCAACCTTCTTGGTCTTAGCAACCTTGGGCTTGGCGGCCTTCGGCTTTACGGCCTTAGACGCGCTCTTGACCTTTTTGGCCTTGGTGACCTTCGCTTTCTTTGGGCTCTTGGTCACTTTCTTGGTCACAGCAGCCGCTGCTGGTTTCTTCGCCTTCTTTGGAGTCTTCTTAGCCGCCTTTTTGGGTGTGGCGGCACCAGTCGCCTTCTTGGGCTTCTTGGCTGCGCCCGCAGGCTTCTTTGCCTTGGCCGCGCCTGCCTTTTTGGTCTTGGGCTTAGCCTCGCCGGAAGCCGCCTTCTTGTTGAGTTTGAAGGAGCCGGAGGCGCCGGTGCCCTTGGTCTGCACCAGGATGCCCTTGCTCACCAAGCTCTTCAGACCAAGCTTGATGCGACTGTTGTTCTTCTCCACGTCGTACCCCGCCGCCGCCAGCGCCTTCTTGAGCGCCGCCAGGGACACGCCGCTGCGCTCCTTGGAGGCGGCCACAGCCTTGGTGATCAGCTCGGACACCGGGGGCCCGGACGCCTTGCGGCGCACCCCTGCGGGCTTCTTGGCAGCCTTCTTCTTCGCTGGCGCCTTCTCCGCAGGGGGCGCGGCAGCAGGGGCAGCAGGAGCAGTCTCCGACATGATGAGTCTCTGAAAGTCAGGAACTAATGGCAATACGCAGATGGAGTAGTGCGGGCCCGGCCGCTGTATATATAGAGCGCAGGCGCGCGCTGATTGGTGCTCCGGCGGCCTGCCTGGCTGGCAAGCTCTGAGCAGCCGCGCTGCGCCCAACTTGTGTTTGTTACACTTCACAAAAAGGAGAAAATATTAAAATGTCCTGCACCAAATCTCTCAAGTTTGGTCGGTAAAGGATCCGAGAAGACTCAGGATTCAGAATATATGTTTATTTTTTCCTTATCCCTAAAGACAACGCGCCTAGGAGTCCCTAATTCCCCCAACTCCAAAGCAAGTCCGGGGTAGATAGAGACCACTTTCTGTTTTTCTTCTAAATTACCTGGTCGCTCCTTTGCCCTTGAAAGTTCTTTTTCTCAGGGATTATAGAGCACATGCTTTTCTTAATTTAGGGACAAAATTGAAACGATTTCCGCCTAAATTTTCACGATTATTCTGTTTCTTCGCAAGGGAAGTAACACAAATCCTTAGTGACTTCTTGGGTACAGACCCACCACAACCACGTACTAGGACTGGGATTTCCAGTATAAAACACTTGGGGCAAGTTAAGAGGGGGTTCATAGGCCTTGTGGGTGTACCATGTGGTGGGGGGACTTAGGATTTAAATATCTGATTTCAAGACACTGACTTTAAAATGCTTTTCCTTGGTGGGGGCGGGGCACCCTTTTCTCTTCTATGAAGGGAAATATTGGGCTGTATTTTTAGAGCTCCAGGTTCCCCTCTGAGTTTTGCAAGGTAGAGGTCTAACTATGAAGAATAGACATAATAAGAAGGGAAAGGAACTCCAAAAGTCTGTATGAGCCCTCCTCTCCCCCAAATGGCAATTAGAATCGTCGAAAGATCTGTTTTTAAAGCAATGAGCAAACACTTGCTTATTTTGCAACAATACAGGTATAAATTTCACCGCATGGAAATTCTAATCTAGAAAATAGTTTGTCTTAGGACAGGAGGACCTTCTAGACTTGGAGACTATAAGGTGCAGATGTCAGTAAAGTCACTGGCTTTACTAAGGGTTATGTTTGTCATAGATTTGGCCAGGCTAAATATTTGAAATAGAAAATGTAGCAAATTTTAATAATAAGGTAATACCAATTATCATGTCATCTGTAGTGGACAGTTGTATGTCACCTCTTCTCAGTTCCTCTGAATATGTCATCTGTATTCTGGTTAACTTTGCTTTGTTTTTCAGCTTTATATTTCAGCCTTTGGTTCCAATAACTACAACGTGGTTTTGTTGTTAAAGAAAATGCAAGGTAAACTCTCTGCCAGTATAATTAATACATCGGGCAAAGGAAGTTCTCCTAATTTTATCAGAAATCTCTGTTCAAGTATATGTCTACATAAAAACATGTGGTGAGGTTGTCAGCATTAACCTGTGGTAAAGTTACAAGTTTATACAAATTAAGTTCAGGGATGTTTGTGAAACAAAGCATGTTTTCTAAGATTGAGAATGGTCCTGTGGTTTCATGTAATAACATTAGTTTAGCAGTTGCAAACAGCATCTCCTAGGATTGTGTTCTCTGGGAATTAACAGCCTAATGGGATTAAGGATGGATGAATTGCTAGCAGTAGAACCACTTTAAGAGTTGCCTTCCTGGACTCTGAAATGGGAATTGCAAGGCGTTATTGAAAATATACAACGGAAACACCTTCAAGATACCAATATGCTGTAGTAAAAGAAATGAGAGCATGTCATCTTGCTCTGATTACATGGGAAATGAGTGAATGCCCTCCTCATCTGATAGTTGTTCATCTCCCCCAGGAAAATGGCTGTGTATGTTCTAGCTCTTCAATTTGCTCTTCTTCATCCCGTCACTGTAAATTGTCAAATTATTTTTAAATCCTGGATTTGTTAATTTGAGTCTTGTGATGCCAAATCAATCAAATCATAGCTTTTAAAATGCAATTAATCAATAAAAGTTTGCCTGGTATAGATGCAAATTAGTTGTTTGCACTAGAAAAGATAACCCTGAAACTTATATTTGTATTGTACAATAATAAATTGTATCTCTAATTTTTCAGTATTCATTGAGCACTCTTTCGTTCTCCAAGTAAATACACACTTTATCTTCCTATATTCTTCTTTGAACTAAATTGTTATCCAGCTTGCTTACTCGCTAATGAGTTCCATCGTTCTTTAACATATATATGAACTTACCACATATAGTATTTATATATGAGTCATATATTTAATAGTTTGAAAATTATATGCTGATGTTTGATTAGTCAGACTGTCCTAAGGTCATCCAATCAGAATCTTCAGATGTCACCCTTTAAATGGAAGCTATAAAATGTGGAACTTTAAAGGAACCTGAGACTTAATAAGTGTCCAATGGAGCTGAGATTTTTTTTTTAAGTGAGTTGAATAAGATCGTGAGCAAGAAAACTTCTATTCATATGTGCTCCAAGCAAAAGATTAGATTAAGGATATGACCTTTAGGTTCAGTATCACTGGATAGACACCAATAAAATGAGGGCACTAATGAAAGGTTGTGATGATGTCATGTGATCTCATATATTTGTTTGTATGATGAAGGTTGCAGGGAGATAAGGTTTTGTCCAGCCATGTCTTCAGGCTGTGTTGCTGTGGTGGGTAGAACTAAACATGTAGAGAATGTGCAGAAGAAGGTGGAGACAGAAAAGTTTAACAGCAAGATACACTCATAGGAGGGTGAGAGTGTTTAGGACAAGTTTAAGGGATGCGGCTTCCACCTTTTCTTTTCCATTTCCTCCCTTTAACATGCCAGAGTGAGGTTGGCTGGAGCAGCTTTTCAAGGTTAGTACCGATTCCAACTTGGAGTAATGGAAACCTGTGTTTTCCTAACTCATCTCGGGATGATGCTAAAATCCACAGCAACATTATGAGCAATGCCTGCCTCAAAATGATGAATGATAACTGGTCCATTGTGAGGCAGACAATGTTGGCAGCACAAGTAAAAACTATACAAGTAATTTCTACAAATAACCTTATTTTCCCAGTCTCTCCAGGCAGATGTCCACCAGTTACAAGATCAAATCTTTGCTACAATGTTTTCCCCATTGATACCTTGAGTTCATGAAGGACCAAGACCTCTTGCACTTGTATGCCCCAGTGCACCCTCAAATGCAATGGGGAAATTGGCATACACCATAACAGCATAAAGAAAGGACATAAAGCAAATAGAGAATTGCAAAAAGAGACACAATGCAAAACTGTCCCCGGACACTTTGGAATTGCCAACAGAGCCCTGGGATACACCTTTTCCTCTCCCCTCCCCCAAGCCCCCACTTATTTTCAAAGGACATTAAAACAGTTTCAAAACTTTAAGCTCACCTTCCAAAGATACAAATTTGACAGTCCTGACAATATACACTTTTTATACCTCCTCAGTCTAACCTTACAATGAAGGCACAAAAGGAAGACATAAGTCAGATCATCACCTTCATCAAAGCCGAGGCATCATCTCGCATGGTTGTTTTGTAGGAAATATAAAGTTAAATGTGCTAAGACATGATTTTGTCATCCCGGACTACATGCTGTGGACACACTGCACCAGACACCCCCTGAGCATTCATTTAAGCATAGAACACCTACAGTGAACATAAGCAGCAATCATCCAAGGCCAGGAGATTCTTGTCTCCTCTAAAGGCCAAGTGCCTGCTAGGACAGACACAGATAAGCATTTCAGGGCAAAAATTCTTGATAGGAAAACAAAATTCTGAAAGAAAAAGAACTGTCAGAGGCCAATGAATGGACTAAACCTTTTCCTTAAGTAATTAGTAATGCAGCTGTGAAATTGTAAAATAAGAGACCTGCTTAAGCCCAGGGGATAGGGAGGCAGGAGGGTCAGAAATTCAAGACAGAGTTCAAGGCCAACCTGGGCTGTGTGAAACCTGTCTCAAAAAGAAACAAACAAGAATAGCTTAGAACAGGAGTCCTCAAGCTCTTAAATGTCAAGCCCTTTCTACTCCAATAATCTAGTAAGCCCTCTGAAAATCTGTTAAGATACTAAATCTGTTATATGGACCATTTTAGGTATTGAAGCTAAGTATTAAATTAAGTAATCTGATAATTGGTAACAGTGATTTGTTTAATAATCATTTAAGATATAAACTTAATTAAATGCATTTATATGCTATTCATATGTAAGCTATATAATCTACACTACAAATTTCTATCTCCTATAGAAAGAAGCCATGTAACATCAGATGGAAAGTTCTTATGCTTTAGCCCATTCAAAAGGCCATACCAAACTGATCCAAAACATGTAAGGTTGTGTGTGGGTGGAGATTACAACTTACTGGTGATGCCAGTGATGGAGAGACATAGCTTTGAAGCAAGCAGGCTTGGTTTTAATTCCACTTCCTCCATGCGTGTGCTAGAGACGATACCCAGTTCCTGAGCAACAACTTAGACTTAGAAGATAGTGAGGATTAAGTAATGAGTGCTCCCCTTCAAGCTTCAGGGTGTGCGCCCTCAGCTACTGCTCCTTTAACAGCTATTCCCACTAGATCCTTAAGATGTGAAAATGCTCTGCTGTGGGCCTGATTCTGAGAATGGTTGTCCCTGCCTTGCTTTGAAGAGATCAATGAGAACTGATCAAGTCTGACGGATGGATGAGAGTAGACAAACCAGCTGTTTCCTTCTTTCTGATTACTTGTATTTCTCAGATGTATTTCTCAGATGCATCCCAAAGGCCCAAGAACCCAGGTGTTACCCTAGGAAGAGGAGGTGGTGCTGGACTATCACAGATGGGAAGGAGTGTGTGTGTGTGTGTGTGTGTGTGTGTGTGTGTGTGTGTGCTTTTGTTGCACAAGTGAAAACAAATGTAGTTATGCACTGGAGGACCAGTAGATGAGTAAAGAACGCAAGTCTATGGCTCTCCACATAAGGGTCTGTCTCAACAGAACCAGAACCCCATTCGATGTCTCTTTTACAAGCCTATGAAGACACAATCCGTCTGTCCCTGCCTCCTCCATTACAGGCAGGTCATACCTTTGATGACAAGACCATGGTATTTCGCAACCTGCATGCACTCCCACATTAACCACAATCTGCTTGCATTAAATAGAACTTCTGATGTGACCAAATTCTTATCAAGTTAACTGACCTGAGATTTGTAGCAGTCAAATATATGAAGTATACTTTTCATGACTAACATGAGTAGTTGTGTTTTCTTTATAATTTTACAAAACAAAGCAGCATTGTATATTACTCAAGGGCCAATCTACCCTGGCTCATAGATGGATTATCTGACTTAAATTCAGCCTTGCTGTTTTCCAGCTGCCTACCCTTGAATGAGTTAATTAAGCCGCCCCAGCTTCAGTTTCATCATTTGAAAGATGCCAATAATAATAATAATAATAAAACCATGTTTTATAGGTTGTTATGGAACTTGTGAATCAATAACATATTTCAGATGAACATACAAAAAATAAAAATTGACTTACAATATTGCACATAAACAACTGTATACAAACTAGTGCCTGAGTAAGCTGATGTGAGTGTCATTAAGGCTCATGAACAGCTAAATGAGCACTAGTCAAAAGAGGCCCTTCCAGCAACATGGCCATCCCAGCAAACAGCATCCTGCCAAGTGCTATCACTACAATCCCAGCCTTAACATTTCAGCAAAGGAAAACCCGAACCTGAGACTTCTCCAACACAGCAGCAGCATTCTTCGCATTCCATGCCTCCAGAACCACATACACTTCAAATAGGTATAGACTTTTCAGCTAAAGCCATGAGGGGTGCCACATCCCTTTAATGCCAGCACCCAGGAAACAGACAGGCAGGTCTCTGTGAGTTCTAGGTCAAGATGTTCGACATAGAGAACAGGCCAGCCAATACTTAAACGGAGATCTTCTCAAAACACAGATGATAGATAGATAGATAGATAGATAGATAGTAGTTAGTTCTAGGCGTGATTGCTCACTTCTGTAATCCCAGGACTCTGGAGACTAAGGTAAGAGGATTCTTCAAAGTTGAAGAACAGTTTGGAATACATAATGAGCTAGATCATCAGTTGAACCAAATTTGAACAAGATATGACTTTCAAATTTCTATATATCAACTACACAAAGCAAAAACACATCCCTACTAATCAACTACTTACTACTCTATTTAGTTTTGGATACGTTTTCACCCCCATAAATACATGTAAGTGTGAAGTTTGTATTTTCTAGGAATCACAGCCATGTGATGCTGTTTGCCTTCGTAGACACTAGATGGCAGTCCAAAACAAGAATGCCACCTTAGACGCCGTTCAAATTTCACTTGCCCTAGATAAGCATTAATCTTTGGCTAGGTTCTTATTTTTCTATCCATTTCAAAAGTCATTAACATCGTTTGTCAGATAATCCTTATGACAAACTGGAAATTCATGATATGCAGTCTCTCCACTGGCAGGAAACATGGGAAGAAGAAATTAAATGAACTGGACTCTTTTATTTAAGTGACTGAAGAATCCATGTTGGCTCATTCCTTCTACAATGAGTACATCGGCAACCACAATGAGCCTAGGAACCGCTGGGCTTAGGGACTGACAGAGCAAGCCAGGCAGTCCGTTCTCCCATAGGAAGTGGAGAATGGAGCTCTCCTCAAAAAAATATAAGCGATGCTGCCTGTGAGAAAGAGCTCACAGCGGAGTGACCAGGAACAATGGTCACTTTATAAGGTGGTAGAGTTTAATAACAGAGCCTTGATTTAAGTTATTAAATCAGTTCTTAGTTGTTGTTTTGCAAGCTGTTTGTTTGTTTTTTAAGTAAAATGGCCACAGTGAGTAGGCTAACAAGCTCCTCTCCTGCAAAACAAGAGAAACAGAAAATGAAAGACAGGCGGTTGAAGAGATACACAAGGCAAAACAATCCCTCACCGTGTGTCTAGTTGAAGTCTGAGAGCTAAAAGTCAACAAATGTAGCTCAATTGGCAATATTTGCTGCCGAGGTTGCCTATGCAGAGACAATATTCCTTTTATAGCGAGTTGTTTCAAGTAAGCAATGAACCACGCTCCAGGCTTGAATACATATGATCTTCCAATAGGCCTTGCCCTTTTATGAACCTGCAACTGTCTTAGAAGCTAACAAAGAAGAATATAAACTTTATTTATAGTAAAAAAAAAAAAAAAGAAAGAAAGAAAAAGAAAGAAAGAAAGAAAGAAAGAAAGAGATAAAGAAAGAGATAAAGAAAGAAGAAACTTGTGTAATCTTTGTGCCTTACGGTCTTACCTTATCAACTATAATCCCACCCAATATGTTGACTTACATACACAAATCAGCAGTTGCCCTATGATCTCATCAAGTCCCTGAGCACCCAACTTAATTACAGTCACTAAAGTCATACATGTGACCACTGTAAAGTCACTTCAGCACCACTCTGTTGAGAATTCTATATATACAGTTGGTGTAATTATCTTCCTACGTGTATCTGCTAACAGCACATAAACATGTGTTGAAATATCTTTTAGTTAAACTCTAACTCTGCTTCCAACCTCTGCAGAAATTCCTTTTGGTAGTGCATCCTGGCTCCATCTCAGTAGTGTCTCTAAGAAGGATCTAGAACTACGTCTCAGCCCTGACCTCCATCCAGCTAGTCAGGGGCAAGAGCAGATTTTGTCTTATAGTGAGAAAATTATAAAATTCATAATTAAGGTCTATCAATAATCGTGATAATAAATGTGTCCATCATGGAGATACAAAGGGTTCATAACTGTAACAGTGGGCTCAAGATTAGCCCAACACCTGATTGCAACACACATCCCCTCCCTGAGTCAAATTCCCAACATTCAAGAAAAGCAGGCTGCAATAAAGCATGATCATATGAAAGTCCAACTGAATGGGCACCCCATGGCTATTTTGTTATTGTTGAAAGGAACAACACAAATTATGTAAAACATGAGTGGAGGGGAGAGAAAAAGAAAAAAAAAACATTCAAGCCAGGCATGATCCCTGTCAATCCCAGAACTCAGGAGGCCAGCTAAGAATACATAGCAAGAACAAATTAATAAAAAACAATTTTTAAAACATATACAAAAACAAAACCCAACCCATATCACATTGCTAACTAATACTTTTAAATAGTTTTAGACACTGAGTTGAACACGAAGGGTTTTGGTTGAAGTTGTCCAGGGGGAGGAGAGCTGCTCAAGAGAGCGGCAGCGAACCGGTTCCCCCTGCAGCTTGCTTCTTTCCTCAGACTAGGCTTTTGCAATTGCAGATGTTTGTACTGGCAGACCCCATATGGAATTCCAGGTTCAAGCGTCAGCTGGCTAATCATTCACTTTGACACTATTACTCAGCAGATTTAAAACCCTTTCACATAGAGTATGACAAGATTGACAACCTATAACTATGACAGGGTGAGAAGCTGAGGCTGAATCAAGAATTCCACTCTGAATGCTTATTTTGTTTTTTATTGTTTGTTTGTCTTTGAAATTGAGCCTTCTGTCAGAGAGAAAACTACAACAGGCATTTCTTTCTCTTTTTTTTTCTTTTTTCTTTCTTTCTCTCTTCCTTCCTTTCTTTCTTTGTGACATTCATTTAGTAGCTAAAGGTGGCCTAGAATTATTTAATTCATTCAGGATGGCATCAAACCTGTTTTTGGTCCTTCCATACTTTTATTGATATCAGCAATGGACAACAATACCCCGACCCAACAGCTAGGTTATCAGGCAAACCCTCTAGGGCCATTGGCATCTCTAGTCCCAACCTAAGATCCTGCCCACCTAAGCCATGTTCCCAAATGGGCATGTCCCATCTGTCCTGTCTGGATGTCAGTCTGGATCAGTCTGTCTGGATGTCTGAGTCGCTGCCTGCATGGGCCCCGATCCTTGGTGCATGGTAGGGATTGCTCAGAACACAACATGATTTGCCTAAGTGGACCACTGGGCCCCCTTGTTGACCATGGGAGACAGGACCAGACACTGATGGTGGCAGGGAGCCAGGCACAAAGTTTATTCCAAGGCCATATGCTGGCATTGAGAAGTCCTCCATTGCATTTTATTTGAATTCATGGGATGGAAAGGGCTGGCCTTGGATAAAGGGCAGAGGTGAGAACAAGGGAGATGGTAAGGGCTGACGTGGGTAAGGAAAAGACATGGGGGGAGGCAAATGGAAAAGTGGGAGCAGGGGCAAGACCAGCTTCTCTCTGAAGTCTGGGGGCTGCTTATGGCTTCCCTGGAATAAATAATCCACCTCTGGCCAATCCTCAATCCATGGGTCTGGGAGACGGCCATGTTTGTGTAGCTCCACAGCCCAGGCACATGAGGCAGAAGTAAGTGTGAGAGGTAGTGTGCATGCTGGTCTTAATGGACACCATCTTGGTGATGGTGATGTACAACACGGTAGAAATGGAAGTGGAAATTTAGGACGTCAAAACAGTGGTTCCCAGCTAGTGTAATACTGTAGAAATTCCTCCCGATCACATCCTGAGAGCCCGCCAGGGGCTGAAGCCTGGCAGAAAGAAACCCCCAATGGCACGTTTCCCCAAAAGGCATTGTCAAGTTCCACACCAGCAGACAAGAGTCTGACAAAACCTGGTTTGTTCGTACAAACACTCGTTTCAAGTTCTCCCTGTGGCTCTCCATGGAGCAGCTACCATGTCTGGAGAAATCACTAGATCGGGGCAGGTCCATATGACAACTCCTCCAAGATATCCTCAAGGTACTAAGAGTAAACACGGGTGAAGAAGTAGAAGCACACAAGGTGATGGCCAGAAACAGAGCAGAATTGGCGGACCTCTAGGTACTGTGTCCCATTGTGCAGCTCTCCCAGCTGGCCCCCAATCACCAGCTGACCCTGCCCACCCACTCCCACCCGGACGGTCAGATCCATGCCAAGTAGGTGGTCCTTGTCAGGCCAGGGTCTGCACCCACCCAATACTGGCATGGCTGCCAAGCTTCTCTCGCCTTAGCTTTTAACTGAGAAGCTGTAATGAGCAGTGTGTATTTCTGGGGCAGGAGCACCAGATCCTTATACACAGCTCTTTGGGTGGAGTCCCCCAAAATGACCACAAACTTGTTGCTTAGCGGCTACTGAACTTCGGAGGCTTGAAAGGGGACCATGGCGCTTCCAAACAGGCGGTGCAGCATCTTGTTTTGTAGCCAAAGCCGGCCTAGAATTATTTCAGTCAGGATGGCTTCAAACTTCAACTTCCCAATTGTTGGGACTCCAGGTGTTAGCTGCCACATATGATTCAGATTTCTTAAGAGGGAGGAGCCCCCCTCCCCAGAAGAACTTCACTTCAGAGGAATTATGTTGCTTCTTCAAACAGCTGTTATGTAAGACGGCTAACTTCCTGTATAGCGCCTTGGGTTCCAGTAGAAGACTGGTTATATTTTATGCCTGTTAGTTTAGAGTAGACACCAAAAGAGGAAATGGTTGTTTCACGGAAAAGTCACTTTAACTGTGTCATAAGGGAAAGTGCAGAATTAAGCTGTGAACACAAGCACCTTCTGGAGCTAAACATGCTTATTCCTTTTTGACATTTATTTTATCAAGATAACCACAGTCTATGCCATCTATAAGAGAATACTGGATTATTTCCTGATGGAAAGCAGACAACCTCTTATAAACAATACTATCAGCCAGTCCTTGGGACACAGGCCTGTCATCCCCACTCTTCAAGACACTAAGGCAGTAGAGTTGCAATGTCAAAGCCTGTCTGGGCTACAGAACAAGTCTCAAGCCACCTGAGCAACTTAGCAAGACCCTTGTCAAAATAAAAATGAAGAAACGGTCTAGGGGAGCAGCTCAGTTGTGGAGTTCTTGTCTAGCACATTCATGGCCACTGGGTTTAGTCTCCAGTTCTAGAAGAAGAAATAGGGAAAAGTATTTGATTGAAGCATTAGCAGTGTATCGGGGTATACAGTCGTAACAAGGCACAGGTGTCATGCGTGGGATACCAGGCACTGTGCTGATGATTGCATATATTATTTTGAGAAATTAGGAGTTAGACAGATCCCCTGATACTCAGACAGACAAGGAAAGTGGTCATAGCTAGGTAATAAAGGTAGTAAATTTCTAAGATGACAGCTTCTTCCTCACCCTCCTGACCTGAGACAAATGCATGGTAGCTAAAAACAATAGCTTGGCAGGCCTTTCTCCCTCCAGTAAGCCTTTGCTGATGGTTTAGTTCAACAACTTTGTGGCCTGATACAAAGGACATGTTACACAATAGTTGTAGGCAGATCAACCATTCTACCTTTATTCAAGCTAGCTCACCCTAAATTAGGAGAGAAAAATTCCTCAAGGATGAGAGAAAGAAAGAGAGAGAGAGAGAGAGAGAGAGAGAGAGAGAGAGAGAGAGAGAGAGAGAGAGAGAGAGAGAGAGAGAGAGAGAGAGAGAGAGAGAGAGAGAGACTGGACTGTTTGGCTCATGAGTCCCCTTCTGCTTTGTAGAGGGTCTTTTGCTCTATGTCGGCTCTGTGTGTGTTTCTTTCCTTACCCTCAGTGAACACTTTTCTTCAATGGTTGACTCTGCTGCTGTCTGCAGTGTTTGAAAAGCCTCTGCTCTTACACTCAAGACTTTTGCTTGCTTTTTAATTCTAAATATAACTGGAAGAGAAAATGGACCCAATCAAGATCCCTACACTGTATCGTTTTAGACCAGCTTTTCTAGTTTTAAATATCTATGAATATTTAAATACTATTACATTTTATTCATATTAATGAAGTATTGAAGTCTACTTTTAAATATCTTATGAAATAACTTGTTTATTTTTACTTAACAAATAAGTCTTAGTGAGCTTCATACTTTTCAATTGGTTTATATATAATACAACTGAGTGCTTACGAACTGATTTTACTTCAAAGATCCCAGAAAGTTGGGTCGTGGAAGAGGAAGGGGTCTCCAGATATGTGTATGTAACAAGAACTTAGTAACTGTACTGAAAAGCTCTGACTTTTCCCTCAGCCTGCAGGTGCCTAATGAGTAAGGAAAACAGGCCATGGGGGCTCTGTACAGTGGTAGAATAGTGACTAAGACACTGATGCTAAACATTAAAGTTGACCTCCTAAATACAGGTAGTCACTTTATAGTGCGCACAATACCTTCTGAGGCCCTGTAAAACCAGACTTGAAATGGTGATCTGCTACAGCACAGTGTGACAAAGACTTATCTCCTGCCCAGTTCCCCCACTATTTAAAGTTAAAGCTCATGTCAGTAACTCTCAGGACAGGACTGAGAGTTCTGCCCCAATGGCTGTACCAGATAATGAATGTCCTATTCTCCCACATCATAATTTTTTTTCATATTTTATATGGGGAAAGTATTATGCCTGGTTTGCCAGATCTCTCCAAGATGGAGCTGCTGCCTAGACTTGGATCTCAGCAACATATATACTTTGGATTTGACACAGATGAGTGTGCACATGTGAGTATTCAGAACCCCAGAATTGCTTCTGCAAGGTGCCTTCCCTGCCTTGTAAACCATATAATAAATAGCACAGTACTGATTAACAAAAGGTCTGTACTCTTCACCCTCTTTTTTTTTTTTTTTTTTTTTTTAATGATTGTATGCACAGACTGAAATACGCTACAGATGAAGCCTGTAACCAGGATGGGGCCAGAGTCTCTGAAGGAGATAGAGAAAATGTAAAGGAGGAGAGGGAGGTGAAATTAGAGGGTATGGCCTTGCCTTGAGTGAGCAGGTCAGAGGGAAGGTGCTGGAGTGCAGGAATTTTCCAGATCACAAGTAATGTCTGCTTTGGGGAGGAGGGAGAGTTGTGTCTGAGCTCTGTAAGAAACCAAGAAGTGTGTGTGAGAGAGACTTCCTGACAGTGACCTCAAATTCATTTTCTATAGTCAATGAGCAGAAAAAAAAAAAAAAAAACATTTTGGAACATCAGTGCCTTATTTCTTACATAGATTCTTGGTTGTTACTTTGTCGTGCCTGTTTCACGATCCCCAAAAGACCACCATGGAGTTGATTAGAATGCAATCACATTAAAGTCTTTATTACAAGCTCAAACTTGAACCACACCAAACTCTGTCTCTGATACAGCAGAATGGGAGAGTGAAGCTCTCAGCTGGACAAGGTTTTACATAAAGTAAGTGGTGATGGGGGGGGGGGTGGTGGTAGCCTGGCACACATCTGATTGGGGGGGGGGGGTGCATCACGGGATTGTGTTGCCCTTTAACATAATTAGCTGGTGCTGGGAGCCAAACCACAAACTTAACTTCTGCTTTCCTACTGATTGGTAGTTGTTAGGAAGTGGAATGCCAGGGGCAGGCTTGTAACCTAGAAACTAGTGCCAGGCACCAACTTGTTGGCAAGTAACCTGGAAACTGTGCTGGCTTGTTAGTTAATTCAAGTTCAACCTTAGGTCAGATTCTCTAAGATGGAATCTGAACCCAAGACCTGGTCTCAACTTCAAAAGAGATGACAATGACAAGAGTCTTTGGAAATCAGGTTATGTGGAGTGGGACTAAGTCCTGTTAGAACCTGGGTCATTCCGCTGCTAACATCCCTAAAGTCAAATGGTAATGCAGAGTTTAAAAAGGTTTGGCACAGCACCATGCCTTTGTCAATGGTGTCTAAGTGCTGTCTTCAAAAGTACAAGCCATCTGGGAAGAAGCCTTTCCTGTAACAAAGTAGCTATCTCCTGACTCACCAGGACCAATTCCAGCCTCCTATCCTTACCTCTACCCCAGTCTCACATCCATTAGAACCTCACTAGGGCTCATAGACACGGAGTCCATTGGTGGCTGGGACCTAATTCTGTCAGAGCAGGGATCATCCTAGAAGCATGGGGCAAGAAAGGCCCACTAACCCCTGACGATCTTAATGGAGGAATAAAGACTCAAGAGATACTGAGGTCCACTGTTGGCTCAAGGAATTGGAATCTCCCCAGAGTCTTATCCTGGGAAAGGAAAAGGCAGAAGCCTTGTGCCAGCCACAGGAGGAATTTGTCTCCCAGGAAGAGATTTCATACAAGATAACAAGTTGTTAGGCCACTTGCCAGGGAGACTGTAGCCAAAGAGGGCGGGACCACACCCTGGACAGGAATGCCTACTTATGTGTATGCCTTGTCGTCTGCTTATTCCTAAATTTTATGTCAGTACCCCAAAAACAGACTAAATGAAGTCTTTTTAATAGGGTCTCAAAGAATAAATTTCCTTCTGCTTCTTTCTATCTCTTGTTTTGTTTTGTTTTGTTTTTTTAATTGCCCAACTGAGACTGCTCTAGCATATTAGGGTTTCCAGTGTCCAGGCCCTGACCTTAATAACTCTGATGACATCTCCCTGACTACTCTCTGGTCGGTTAGTCTGGTTCCAGTAAGAAATAAGTTTCTGGTTTGAGGCAGCTTCCTTCTCCCTTATGCCTATGTGATGAGCTCAATTTTAATTTTGAGGCGAGATAACAAGAAGTTGCTTGAGATTACAAATTCTCAACACCCACCCTAGGCCATGTACTTCCTCCAGCATGGCTGTATCAGCTCCTCTCAACACCCACCCTAGGCCGTGTACTTTCTCCAGCATGGCTGTATCAGCTCCCCAAATAGGACCGTCAACACGGAACTAAGTGTTCAAACACTAGGGCCTATGAAGGACTATTCTCATTCAAATGACCACAGCATGATCAGCTTGCAGAAGGAAGTTTTAGCAGAAAATAAAGGAATGGACACTGTAGGAGTACATTCTGATAAGAATTTATCCCTGAAAGTACAATCAGACCTTCTCACAATCAGACTTCTTGAAGTATATGGTATCCTGTGGCATAGAAACCTGTAATTCTTCCCTTGTTTCTATGATGATAGGCAAAGAAGAAAGGTCTTGACTAGATCGACAGAGAGAGTAACTCACTGGGGATGAAACACATAAGTGTTGGGTGAATGTGGACATCCTCAAGGAAAAACCAGGTAGATACAGCTGGTGTCCTAGTGAAGGCTAGTTTCCTTACCTTCTATGTGGTGTTGGAGTTGAGTGTGCTACAATTGACTGACCAGTTGACTCTAGAATATTCAACTATACAGAGAAATAGAAGGAAAGTCCCAGAAAGCAACAATGCCAGTGAGTGTGGAAGTATATCAAAAGTGTGCTCCTGATAAGCAGTTCAAACTTTATGGAACCCTTCAGAGCTATAAGCAGACTTACTATAGCAGGCGTGTTTGATTTTTGAGAACGTTAGTATAATCAATTAGGAGAGACTGTATTTTAATGCACTGATGACAAACTCAGTGTCACAGCAATATATCAGTGTCACATTAAGTAAAGAAATCAAAGCACTGTCACTTGGTGTCATTTAACCAAGAGCAAGCCCAGATTGGAATTCTCTATGTCACGCTCCCTGTGGCTTTTGTACTACCTGTCTCTTGTAGGAGTTTAATTCTGTGCCTTCCTGAAGGTTGTCTTGTGAATCTGTCCCTATATGTGTCTTTTTCTCTAATTAGGCACTTAGGTTTTGCTTTTATTGAACAGCACCAAAAGTATCACATGGGAAGGGAATGAAATACCTTATAGAAATCTTTAACAGATATAGAAGCTCCAAATTGTTCCCAACTAAACCAGTTGCAAACAGTATGACAAAGGTCACTGATTATTAAGCAATATCTGTGTGCTTCGTTCAACATTTATGGTGAACATTCATCTTATTTTTTTTTTAATTATTTGTTTTATTTATGTGAGTATGCTTTAGCTGTCTTCAGACACTCCATAAGAGGGCATCAGATCTCATTATGGCTGGTTGTGAGCTACCATGTGGTTGCTGGGATTTGAACTCATGACCTCTGGAAGAGCAATCAGTGCTCTTAACTGCTGAGCCATCTCACCAGCCCGAACATTCATCTTATAAGAGTACTTTGAGCCAGCCTATTTGCTATTTCCCGCAAATGATTATTATAATACACACATATTATATAACAGGAGCCCAGACACTAACATAACTGACTCCATGATGGACAGACCATTCAGGCTATAAAACTCAGCATGCACTTGGCAGCACCTACAGCCAAAATGAAAACAAAGACCTAATCTATCAAAGCCCATAGTTCTGGGAAAGTTTCTAAATGTTCCATAACCTTTTTTTTTTTTTTTTTTTTTTTTTTTTTGCTTCTGTAGTTCTGCTTCTGGTGAACTGTTCTTGTTAACTGAAGTATATCAACCCAGAACATGTTTTCTTTTCTCTGTGTGTAAAAGCTCACTGTAAAAGTAACTCAGTGCTAAACTGGGATCCCAAGCACCCAGTATAGTCTTGGCAGGCTGAAAACGACTTTCTATTGGCTTAAAGCCTGCCCAAGCAGTCTTCTCTGGTGACCACCCCTCAACACATTATTCTTGGGTCAGGACTATGGAAGAGTACATAATTTTAAGAGTGCAGCTATGCATTGGCTTAGGTTGTAAAGGTTGATTACATGGGAAATCCAAGGCAAGTAAGGCTGTTTGTTACATTGTTCTCTTAAAGGCAGGTTAAACAAACACTGTAGGCCAGCAACCTCAAGGTGTATTATTAAGTCTGGCTATGAGGTCCAGAAACAGTTCCAGTCTCTTGGGATGTAAGAGAACCTTTCATAACATTGCATCACCATGACAGAAAAGAGGCAGCTCAGCTCTCTCTCTCTCTCTCTCTCTCTCTCTCTCTCTCTCTCTCTCTCTCTCTCTCTCTCTCTCTCTCGACTGTTTCTGGTTTCCCAAGCCAGTAAACACTTTCCAGGTGCATAGCTCCAATCTCCTTTAAGGACTAAAAGCTCACCGCAGCCATTTACTATGTTCAGCAAGTGGATTGTCAAATGTTTTTTTTTTTTTTATCTTCCAGACCCACGCACCAATTCCTGCCAGGAACACCATCAGTGAACTGCTGTGTGTATGTTCCTTCTGTCAGCACATTCCCTTTGTCTCCCTCTGTCAGCCTTCATCCGCCCTTCCAGGAAAAGGTTCAGTGAATTCCATAGATTGATTTTCTGAGTGACAGGGTACATAAAAGCACATAATGTTTGACTTGAATGAATACATCTTCCATTTACTGAAGTCATGTCTTACTGGTTTTCCAGGTGAATACGGCCATTTCATACATTGTTGAAGTGACACATTTTTATGAAAATTCCTTTTATCTTGAAAGAGGGTGAACCTATGTACTTAACCTCCTGCCCTACGGTATTTATTTTATTTAAACTGCCTTTAAGAGAACAACGGGACTAATCTTAATATACCTTCATTTCTCATGTAATTAGCTTTTGCAACCTAAGCTAAATACATTGATTTAATTTTAAATTATATACTCCTTTCCAGAATTGTGTGATTGTGTGTGTGTTTTCATTTACAGTTTGACAGAAACCTTAACCAAATATTTCATAAGTGTTGAAAGCAACATATGAATCTAGGTTTAGAACATCTCTATGGTTTTCAGTGCTAGTCGGAGTCATTGTCAATAAAGTAACTTTTGGAGACTTCTTTTAATGATCTCTGAAAATAATTCTTAGCTTATCTCAGGTATCTTTTTCTGTACACACCAATAAATACAGAGGAAAGTTCCTTGTTAGGAA
Organism: Arvicanthis niloticus; assembly: GCF_011762505.2. Taxonomy (NCBI): domain Eukaryota; kingdom Metazoa; phylum Chordata; class Mammalia; order Rodentia; family Muridae; genus Arvicanthis; species Arvicanthis niloticus. The sequence continues at coordinate 38,192,094 of NC_047665.1, forward strand.
CAGGCACAGACCTCTCTCTCTCTCTCTCTCTCTCTCTCTCTCTCTCTCTCTCTCTCTCTCTCTCTCTCTCTACACACACACACACACACACACACACACACACACACACACACCAGAAAGGTGCCAGGGACAGATCTGACAGACACAACTACCAACAGAGATAAGCCAATAACCATTGACTACAGACATCGGAAGAGATAGTGAGACAAGAAGAAAATTCACATTTGGGCCCATTCTTGGCTAAAGTAATTCAATAGGAAAAAAAAAATCTGTGTTTTTATTCCTTAATGCAGTATCAGCACACTTTGCCACCCTCACTGAGGTTTCTTTAATGCATTAACCGACTTGCACTGTTTCTAATTCCATATAATACAGAATTCCATTATCTCAGTGACATAAAGCAATCTGCTCATACCTCTTGTTGAGCTTTATTGTTACATATGAGAAATGGAGTGGATTCTACCTCCTGCACTACCCTCATTAGTGCATAAGTATCCCTAGGTCTTTATCTTCACCAATGCTGGGCAATACTCAACTTTCCAACTTGCTAATGCAAAAATGAAATATCACTTTACATTTCGTTGATTACCATGTGTCTTGGGCTCTCTAGTATCTCCATTTTATGTTCATTCCTTTCATATAGTTCTGCTGTTGATCTGCCTGAATCTTCTTCATCTACAGAAATACTTCTCATAGTCTAGTTACTTGATATCAACCCAGAACATGTTTTCTTTTCTGTGTGTTTACTAGTTATTTTATATGTTTTAATTTATTATGTCTCTGATATTTTGTTAGCTATACAACTTTATCCATGGTATCTTTCACTGAACGGGAATACTAATTTTGATGTTAAAAACTTCATCCCTGACTGGTGAGATCACTCAGCAAGTAAAGATACTTACTGGCAAGACTATCAACCTGAGTTCGATCTCTGGGACCCACATACTGGAAGAAAAGAACCAACTTCTACAAGTTATCCTTTGATTTTTATAAGTGTGCCCACATATATAACTCTCACACAATAAATCTCTCTCTCTCTCTCTCTCTCTCTCTCTCTCTCTCTCTCTGTGTGTGTGTGTGTGTGTGTGTGTGTGTGTAATTTTAAAAATCTTTCCTCCATCTCTATTTTACATTATGGTCTGTGTTTTTGACATTTCAGATTATGCAACAGGTTGGATTTTGTAACTTTGGCTCACTCCCCTATTTCTCTCCAGTGGGTGTGAGGTACAGATGCATGTTTGTTGGGTGCGCGTAGTTAGAGTATTTAGTACATACATATAAGTGCAGAGAGGGAGGTTAGGTAGATGAGTATCCATGGAGGAAGGACATGTAAATACGTCTATATGTGAGAGAGGTTAGGGACATATTCATATACTGAGGAGAAGTCAATATGTGTGAATACCTATTATCTATCTTTGTTCTTCATGCCATCACAGGTGGAAGATGGTTGGGCATGTTAACAGGACCTCTGGTGGTTATTTAGGATTTTAAGAGATAGCTGGCAACAAATATTTTTCCCATGGGATATATGTCTGTTTGTTGACATAATGTTCCCAGCACTTGTTCATGTTCTTCAGGTAACCTTGAGTGGCAGATGAGAACAAGAAGAAGGCACTGTAAGAATTTAACAAGCAAAATACACAAACATTTACAGCAGCTAGACAGATGTCCATTGCAGCATCACAAAGGATGTAAATCCTCACCTGATTCAAAATTCAGACAAGCTAAAAAGTGATTTTACAGGACAGGTTACTTCACCATCTCTACTCATGGATGTACACATAGGAACAATAAGATCATAAGACTGTTAAAATATATTCCAAGGTTCATGAAAATGTTACTTGCCAAAGTAGGAAATGGGACCAGCTCACAAGTGCACAAGCTGAAGAGTGAAGAAAAGGTAGAGTAAAAGATAGTAATCAATCAGGACAAAGATATATAATAACATTATGCTAAACCACGGAAATCTCTCTCACATGCACACATGGACACACACGCACGCAGACATACAAACAACAGCTACAGGCAGTCTGCATTTTATTTTTAGGGCAAGTCAGAAAAAATCAAAGAAAAATGGATTGGCGATTGTTCAGCTTGGGGGTTGGGGCAGAGGGGATGTAGTACTTTGAGAGGTGATGGCTAAAATGCAGTGATGTAATATAAAGGTAACTATTCTCAAATTGATTGGTAATGGCTACTAACTTCATTGAATATATACCCACTGAATTTTACATATCAGATTCATGAATCAGTCACATTGCAAGAAGAAGAGGAAGAGGAAGAAGGAGAAGGAGAAGGAGAGGGGGAGGGGGAGGGGAGGGGAGGGGGAGGGGGAGGGGAAAGAAGAAGAAGAAGAGGAGGAGGAGAAAGAAGAAGAAAAACATAACCAAACCCAAAGTACTCATTTTTTTTCCATCTAATTTGAACTATCTGCATGCAGTTACGAGCCCTTCTTTTCCTAATTTGCTTTTCTTCTTGAATTGCCAAGTGGCATTCCTAGAAAAATACCACTTGCTAAATTTGTTCGATATTTTAAAGACTTTAAATAAATACGAATCAAATGTGTTAACACAATTGAAACGCCTACGTTAGAATTTGCATAAGTGTAGAAATGTTGAAACTTAGATCTCAAATTTGTGACAAGCTTTCGAAATAAACAACATCCATGGTGATTTAAGGGATGGGGACTGAGGTATTTGTGGCGCTGGGTCACTGACAGTTGCACAAGCAAGCACTCTTGGCTTCAGTATACAGATTTCAAGTTCTGGATACTCTCTTGCTCTCTGTAATTTTAGGGTTTGTTTATTTGTTTATTTTTATCAGTCTAGCTCTGTAAACCAAGCTGTCCTGTAATTCCCTATGTAGCCTAAAATGGACTTGAACTCACAGCAATCCCTCTGCCTCAGCCTCCTCAGTGCTGGGGACACAGACTTGAGCCACTGCTACTTGTTTCTTTCCACCAATGGCCCGGAAAGGGATCTAGCGTGCCAGGAAGTTTTTGTCTGAGAGATTTGAAACCTAAGCAATGGCTACAGGGTGACTTCTTGGATCCTCCACGTTTCCAGGTGAAGAGCGGTGGACCCAGCTGGGACATGAGCCTATCAGCTGGGCTCCCTGTGCGGCTGCTGTTGCTGCTGCTGCTGCTGTGGTCTGTGGCCCCGCAGGCACGACCACCGCGTGAGTGTGGGACAAAAAACGTCGGGGTGTGGGACGCAAAACCGAAAGTGGTTTCCTCGGTGCTCGGAGTTCCTTCCTTGGGAATGCAAACGCCTCCCTCTATGACCCCTCTTCCAGTTCTCCTCATGCAGACCCCTAGAGGGAACACCTGTCACACAGCTAGCAGCCTAGGGGCATTTCTGCCCCTGCTCTGTCAGGGTGTTTGTTGGTAGTCTAGGCAGCCATGTGAGGAGCTACGTTGGCTTAACTGAGCCTGGGGTCTAGGTCTCCAGTCTCTGTCTTAGTATTTTTATTGTGGACTGTGTTCTACCTTCCTAACTGACCCGGGATCTGAAATTTCTCAAGAGTGACCAGCGTCGCCCTTTGACATTTTCTCTTCAGAGTGCTGGGAAAGGGTTTCAGATGTTTTCCTTGTTAGCGCTAGGGGTGCTGGGTCGCACCCCACTGTGATTTTTTTTTTTTTTTTTTTTTTGAGATAAAGCAAAGGTCACTTGGAGCCTCAGGGGTGGGGGTCAGGTGGGGGGAGGGTTAGAACTTTCCTCACTCTTGACAGTTGTTCTTTCATCTAGAAATGTTATTTTATTTCAAATGGATGTAATATTGTACCCAAAGATTTTAGGGCAAAAGGCCAGCACTCCAGCAGTCCTTGTGGTTGGTAACAGTGTTCCAATTAAGAAGTCCAGTAATAATGAAACAGTTCTATTCAGTGGAGCCATATTGAGAAGATCAAGTGACCCAGCAAAAGAGTCTATCTTCAGGGTCCTGCCATGACATTTAGATTTAAAGAGAAAGGGAAGGATTCTTCTGGCTAGACAGCCCTGGATCCTGCGTAGAAGTCCATAAATTGTTCATCTGTTTGTTGTTAGGGAACAATGTAACAATTTCTTCTGCCCCGGTGTGCTGCCTAGCCCTCATAGATAATTGCTTTGGTGTGTTGCGGGTATTAGGGGGAAACAGGGTGATTCCTGTCCTAAGGCTTTGATGGTATTCCTGTAATCCAAGGGAACTTCAGGTTTGGGACAATATCTTTGTGCCCTCAGCCTTTGAAGAGGATAAGATAGGTTAAGAAAGGAGAGTCCAGCAGGAAGGAATCTGATGAGAGCCAGAAGGCAGGCTGAGCACCCGACTTCCAAACCTGTCACTCACTGTGGGTGAGAGGATGGTGTCATCTGCCAGAGTCACCTTCTGAGAACCTGGTTCTTGCCCAGTGGTCTTCAACCCTCCTAATGCTGCCACCCTTTAATACAGTTTCTCATGGTGTAGTGATCCCAACCATAAAATTACTTTTGTTGCTATTGTAATTTTGCTCTTATGGATCATAAGATAAATATTTGATCTGCAGGGTATCTGATATATGTGACCCCAAGGGTAGATCACTGGTCTACAGAACCTTCATCAGCAGGGCTTTGCTGATTTGCAAATTAAAAAGGATTAATGGGCCTTTTTCTAAAGGATGCCAAAGTGCTGCTTAATGCACTTTAATAACTCAGGACCTGTGATTCTTTTTGACTAATTATGCACTGGGAAGCAGTAGGTATTGCCAGTTAACTAGCTTAGGTCTTTCTTCAAGTTGCGAAGAACATAAACTTAAATCTGTTCTTTTTTTTTTTTTTTTTTCCAGAAACTTTGGGGTGGGGTGTCTCCCTATGTAGTTCAGGCTGGCCTGCAACTCACCTATGCATATCAGGATGGACTCAAAGCTGAGACAGACAGTCTTCCTGCCTCAGTCTTTCAGAGTATTAGGGTCAGAAATGTGAGCCACTACCCTAAAGCAACAAACATTTGTGAAGCACTGGCCCCATGCTAGGTGCCCTTCTAAGCACTAAGGTTGTACCCTTGAGCAACATTGTTCTAGAATTGAGAGAAAGCGATGAGGAAAGCCCTTGCTGAGAGTTGCTGTCAGTTCCTTTACCTGGAAGCCCTCTGTTGTTGACAGGTTGTCCTGAGTTAGGAGTCAGGACACTTATTAGCATTTTTTTTTAGCCAACATCTGCACATGAAAATGTTCACAGACAGAAGTGGAGAAAACCCAGTACCTCCAACTCCTTAGGAGTTTCGTCTTAATAGGTTCAACACCAACTCCTAGCTCAGCCTTCATAGCTTGAGAACCCCAAAGAGTTTCCAGAGTCTGGGTCTGGGGTCAAGGAGGTGGGATAACCTATCCACTCAAGTAGAGAGCGTCAAGAAGGTGAGCAGAAGAAGAGCAAAAGGCCAGAACAGCCAGGGCTGTGCAGGGAAGAGGAGAACTGTGTCACTCCACAGGGAGGACTCTCTCTCTGGTAGCAGGAGGAGATGACCCAGGGCTGTGGAACTTCTGCATCCTAATCCCACTGGCTGCCCATTCTAAATGCTTGCTGACTTCCCCAGGTTCACATTCTCTACGATATCACTTCATGGGTGCCTCAGAGCCAGACCTCGGGCTGCCTTTGTTTGAGGCTATGGGCTATGTGGATGACCAACTCTTTGTGTCCTACAATCATGAGAGTCGCCGTGCTGAGCCCAGGGCCCCATGGATCTTGGAGCAGACCTCAAGCCCGCTGTGGCTGAAGCTGAGTCAGAGCTTGAAAGGGTGGGATTACATGTTCATAGTGGACTTCTGGACCATCATGGGCAACTATAACCACAGTAAGGGTATGTGAAGAGGAGAGTCACTTCCCTGAGGTTCTCAGAGCACAGCACTCTTTCCCTACCTTGGGGATATAGCTTTGTAAAAGTAACTTTTATTCTCTTGATGTAATTGATATCTTGGAGGCTTTCTGCCTCTGTCTGCTGACTTAGGCCTAGTCAGAGAAGCTTCTAGCCTCTGCACAATCTAATCTAGACCTAGAATGTTCTCAGCCTCTGAGACTTGCTGCTCAATAAACTCACTTTTTCTAGCTCTTTCTGAACTCTGGCTGGCTGGTTCAACTCAGATGTTCTGGCGCAAACTCCTCCGAGCTGGTTATTCAATCTGGCTTTTCTCTCAGGCTCTTCAGAGACTCTGTTTGACCTCATAGTAACTCTGTCAATGTTTTCTTCTGGCTTCTTCTCACCCCTTTACTTGTTCTGTCTTCACTTGTGTCTAGCTTGTTCTTTTTTCCATCTGCCTCTGTAAAACTCTTCTGGTAAAACTACCTCCTTCTTCATCTCTCTGCTGCTCTACTCTCCCTCTCATCTCTACTATATTCCTGTACTGTACTCTCCCCTTCCTGTACTGTCTCTCTCCTTTCCTCTCTCTTCTTGCAACAGTTGGGCATATCCTATTCTTGTCATCTCTCTGATTCGTCACTTTGTCTACCTCTCAATTAGACATCACTTTCAAACAACATGGATGCTTCCTTCTACAAACTAACTTTACCTTTCTTGATTGGGATTAAAGGTGAGTAATTGGGCATGTCTGTATTCCAGACAGAGGGATTAAAGGTGTGTGCTCAGCCACACAAACCAGAAATAGATTCAAATATTCTGTAACATATCTTGAAGTGAAATCCCAGGGTTGAGGTGGGGGAAAACCAAAAGGGAGATAGTTGTGTGCCCCAAATCATTCGATACTTGGGGATGATTAAGATGGAACCAACTTTTTCATTTCCAGTCACAAAGTTGGGAGTGGTGCCCGAGTCCCACATCCTGCAGGTGATCCTAGGCTGTGAGGTGCATGAAGACAACAGTACCAGTGGCTTCTGGAGATATGGCTATGACGGGCAAGATCACCTTGAATTCTGCCCCAAGACACTGAACTGGAGCGCAGCTGAGCCAGGGGCCTGGGCCACCAAGGTGGAGTGGGAAGAGCACAAGATCCGTGCCAAGCAGAACAGGGACTACCTGGAGAAGGACTGCCCTAAGCAGCTGAAACAGTTCCTGGAGCTGGGGAGAGGGATTCTGAGACAGCAAGGTATGAGGAACCAGGCCCAGGTCCCAAACTCAAGAGTGTAAGTGGAGGGGACTCCCAAGTACCAGGTCAAGGATTCAGCCACTCCCAAGTTTGGAGACAGTACTTTCTCAATACTAAGATTTCCATTTTAATCATTTCTATTTTTCTGTTTTCCTTTCTCTCTCTCTCTCTCTCTCTCTCTCTCTCTCTCTCTCTCTCTCTTCCTTCTTTCCTTCATCTCTTTTTCTCTTTCTTTCTTTCTTTCTTTCTTTCTTTCTTTCTTTCTTTCTTTCTTCCTTCTTTCCTTCATCTCTTTTTCCCTTTCTTTCTTTCTTTCTTTCTTTCTTTCTTTCTTTCTTTCTTTCTTTCTTTTTCTTTAGACAAGATCTCACTTTGTAGCCCAGACTGACTAACTTAGTATGTAACCCAGCCTGGACTCAAACTCCCAGAAATCCCCCTGCTTCAGCTTTTCATGTTTTCTAGGATTACAGTCATAAACGACCACACTTAGCCAACGCCATTCATTTTGTTGTTGTTTATCTGTTTGTTGTTTTCTTCTTTAGATAGTCTCTCACACTGTAGCCGAGGCTGGTCTAGATCTCACTATGTAGGCCCGACTAGCCACAAAACACAGCCTCGGCTTCTCAAATCTTGGATTTCAAAGTGTGAACCCACTACTGGGGATGGACTTTCCACTTTACATTGAGGTGCATAACACAGCTACGAACTACAAAATTAGAGGGGAAATGTCAGTGGCCCGGCAAGAGGACCTGGGCAGACAGTGCTGAAGAGAACAGAATTGGCTGTTCTCCAATGTGGCACTTCATTAGCATGTAACTTCATCTCGAAGCCATTTTTAGAATACCAAATGGCATCTCTGGCAGCCAGTTTTTCTAGGAAAATTGTGCTCCTTTTTTACCCAAAAAAGAAAAATGAAAATTCCAGTCCTTCTGCTCAGGATAAAGCAGCCCTCCTCATGCACTTTCTTTCTCCCTTCAAGTGCCTACTTTGGTGAAAGTGACTCGACACTGGGCCTCTACGGGGACCTTTCTAAGGTGTCAGGCTCTGAACTTCTTCCCCCAGAACATCACTATGAGGTGGTTGAAGGACAACCAGCCACTGGATGCCAAGGACTTCAACCCTGAGAATGTCCTGCCTAATGGGGATGAGACCTATCAGGGCTGGCTGACCTTGGCTGTGGCCCCTGGAGACGAGACAAGGTTCACCTGTCAGGTGGAGCACCCAGGCCTGGATCAGCCTCTCACTGCTGCTTGGGGTGAGGATGGGGATGCAGGGCAGAGATCATCTCTTGTACACGTGGTCTCCATTGCAGTGAGGTACTGGTCTGCTCTGGGCTGGGATATGGCACTCATGAACTTGAGTTTTCATGTGTTGTTTTTAGAGCCCTTGCCGTCTCGGGCCATGATTATTGGCATCATCAGTGGGATCACTGTTGGTGCCATCTTCTTTGTTGGAATTCTGTTCCTAATCTTAAGGAGAAGGAAGGCTTCAGGTAAGTGGGAGCATGGATGAAGTATCGTGGCATCTTCCTCTGGGACACACTACTCCTGCAGAAAATGCTGCTTCTATAGGAAACCCTCACTGTGCTTTTTGATTTGAAAGTGCCAGCTCATCTCTGGGGATGTTTTGTTTAGTTTTGTTTTTCCCAGACAAGAAGTTCCTAATTCAGGTAGAATAAGGGGATTTCGGGTTGAGAAAGCCATTTGGTGAGAATCAGAACCTAAATCTAGTGTGGAATAGAACTCATGACAAGTAAGTGCAGCTAAAGAAGAAGACCCCCGAGAACGTGGATGTCACTGGACGAAATGCTCAAATGATATCCAAAAAGAATATGAAAAACTGGTGTGGTGCTTTGTGACCCTAATGTCAGCAAAAGGATTGCCATGAGTTAATGGGCAACCTGGGTTGGTTACATTGTGAGACCCTCTCTTAGAATACACACACACACACACACACAACACCAATGTTGAATGAAGAGTGCATTAGTGGACCTTGTCCCTGACTTGGTATGCCCCTCACTCACAATGTATTCTTTTGTCCCCTCTCTGGGTATCTGTAGCATGGAAGGAAAAAAAAAGGGGGGGGGAGGTGACAGAAGCAAACCAACATAGGCCTGTGGAACATTATGTTCTGATTACTGGGGGCCTGGTGAAGTCAGGAAAGCAAAAGGGAACAATGTCTGTATTTAGTGAATGGGTTGTGGGGAAGCGAATTAGGTGACAAGGAAAGCCCTTAGATAGACAGTATCATATGGATAATTACCACATAATGCCTCGACGGGCCAACAGTCCAGGTAATAACAGAGACTTTCTAGTAATTATAAAACCTTGGCTTTAGCTTGGCAAACTCTCAACTAACTCATTTAAGTCAATCTGATCACCTGGCTCTGTCCTGCCCCTGCCACCTGGCTCCTTACCTTACTGTAGTACTAGGCCCTGTTTCTTCCTCTGTGTATGGCTGGCAAATCTTCCACCTCTGACTCTTTCCCAGAATTCCTATCTCTCCCTAGAAGCTCCTGCTTTGCTATAGGCTATTCAGCATTTATTCAACCAATCAGAAGATTTGCAGTTACAAAACACTGAGACAGGTGATGCTTCATAAAAGTAACAATACCAAAGTCCTGCCTGCACTTAAGTCCTGGTATGGAAATTAGCATTTGAGTAATACAAAGACAGCCGTTACACAGTACACAAGACATTAATCCCAACAGAGTAACCATTTTTTGAAATCCAATGGCGTCCTTGAATAGCATGGTCAGGGATGAAGGAGGTGGGAAGGAATAGGACAAAATGATGCCTGGTCAGCGATACCTCTCCCTGGGTCTCTTGTCTTCCCAGGAGGATCCATGGGTGGCTATGTCTTAACAGAGTATGAGTGACCTGAAGTCTGCAGAACCATGGAAGAGAGAAGTCTCAGCCAAAGACTTGGAGGGGCTCACACTTGCTCTATTCTAGGACACAGTTGGCCCTAACATACAGAAACTGCCTGAGAACTCTACTCTTAGCTTCCCCTGTTCACTTTCTTAAGGTGTTTTCTCCAGTTAAGTTCAGTGCCTGAATAATAGTGACTACCCCAGTTGCAACCTCTTCAGAACTGGTCTCATGATTCTTAAGCTGCTTCTTGGAGGCATCCTTCATTTTCTGCATCCATCTAGACTGTGTATGTCTACTTAAAAAGCCCCTCTAAGTTTGAGGGATACGTGATTGATTTCTACATCTGAAGAAGTTATGAACCTTCATCCTGGGATGCACACACATACTTGTGCCAGAATTTTTCTTACATATTCTAGAATCCAGGACCCATTCAACTGTCCTTTGAGCCTCTCCAACTGTTATCTAGTGACTCCTCTGTCACCAAGCCCTGACTCCTCTGCCATTGGAGTGTTATATGGGTCATTAATAAAGCCAAGAAGGCCACAAGCCATGTGCAACTTGAGGCATCACCTTCTGAGAAAATATAGATGTTTGTGTACATAATTATGGCTATGTGCTCATATCTGCACAAAGGTGGTGTGATGTTTTTAATGGTTAACATCATGTACATTTGTGATATGATGCCTATGAGGTACCCTCTCTCCTTGTCCTGAAAATAAAAATCATCAACGATTTTCATAATGAAGTGTGGCTTGCACTTGTTCTGAGGAAGTGCTCAATCATATACTCTGTTCTGATCACCTGCTAAACATAAAGCATGAGTAGATGTCCTGATGAGTCTATGAAGTGGAGATTATTATCTGCACCTATGTCCCTTTAGATGCAAAAAGTGAAAACTCTCTGGAAGCTCACCAGACATACAGAAAGATAGCTGTAGAAATGCCATCCTAGCTCTTAGATGCACTGTCTGTACCACCCAACTGCACGAGTGGCGTGAAGTGAGTGGGGAAAGAAGAAGATGTCCCTTTTCTTGTCTCTTGGCCCTTCTCAGTGAGTTTGACCCACATGATGGGAAATAGTTGCCAAACACTCGACAGTCCTCAGCTTTTACAAATCTTTTCAAAGTTAGAGGAAGAGAGCAGGGACTGTAGCGACTCCTCTCTGGACCAGTCTCCTGTCTCCTCTGGCATCTGGTGTGTTTGTTTTTATTTAGTTCTGTTAAAAAGCTGAGCCTATCTGTCTGGTACCCTTGAAGCTGATGCCTCTGGAATCAGAACCTTAAAGTGATTGCCCTGGCAGCCAATAATCTGTTAATCTGTCGATCTTAAGGAAGTAAAATGGAAGCTGTCAAATGGATTGAAGAGATCTTGGAGTTGCTGGGGTCCTGCCGCTCAATGATAATTGTGCACATTTTAAAAATGCAACGTTAGACAACCCAGAAATTACTTGATTTCAGAAAAGACATTTGCCTAATGTTAAAAAGTCAAGCCTGTGTTTGTGTCATGTTTGTGTATGTATACACATCTGTCTGAGTGAGGATGTGTGTTCATATTTGTGTGTGCACATGTGTGTGTGCTCATGTCTCCACCCATATGCACATGCTCACTTCCCCCTAAGCACACATTTACCTGCATGACTGTAGCATGAATTCCATCTCGAAAACCAAGCGCCTCAGAACAATAGCTCCAATTTCTTTAATGAACCCTTAATTTGAACTGAGATGTCAAGTTTATTTTTAAACTTTGTATTATTTACTTTTTGTTAAAGTTAGGTAGGAAAATACATCAAAATTTTAATTCATTGTTGAAAATGGATAAAGGTAGCACCATCATTTCCTCAATGAATGACAGACTTCACTAGCAGCTTGTATTCTCCCTCTGTATCACTCCTCTCAAAGTGTGTGCAACTAATAAACACATGCGCCATTGTATTTTGTTCTACACAGGTTAATTGATATTATGGTCCATCTTATAAATATAGTTAAATCATTTCATTTTATGGACACTCATATCACTTCTAATTTTGGGTTTTTTGGTTTGGTTTTCTTTTAAGTTTTTAAAGTTGGATACTATATAGTCCAGGAAAGCATCAAGTTCATTATGAGGCTCAGGCCTGCCTTGACGTGCCCTCCTGAGCAATGGGATTGTAGACTTGTACTTATTATTTGTGTCTTTTAGAATATTTTTACTGCACTGTGATAGCTAGATTGACAGTTTTCCTTTGCCATAGGACATCATCATCTGCGCTGTAAGCAGGTGTCAATCTACAAGCCAAGCTGAAAGCACACTGTGATTTATTCTGCCTCAATATCTCCTGTACATAGCAGAATGTCACAGGCTTTCCTGCACTTCATGTTACAGTTAACTAAGTAATGATATAATAATTATACCGGACAAATGATACATTTGTATTTTGTGTGTTTTGTATCACTTCTGACTTTTTCATAAAACTTTAGGGACTCCACTGGAGGAATTAAGATTTACATTTCAAATCTCCCTTCTTTCCTCACTTCTGGTTAAACAGTAACACAATGTGGTAGGTAGGAGAAGGGTGACACCTGGTGGCTCACTTTATTATATCACAGTTGGCTGCGGAGAGGCAAAGTGTTTGGTAGGGACTGGTGGAAGGAGCCACTCTTGTCCAAAAAAGCACCAGGTGTGCTAGGCACACCCATAATGCCAGTACATGAGAGGCAGAGGCAACTGCATCAGAATTCAATTCATTCTCAGCTCCACAGTGAGCTGGAGGACAGCCTGGGCTACATGAAACTTTCTTAAAAGAACAAATAACAAAGTGTGTGTGTGTGTGTAGAAGATATTTAAAAGAGAAAGCACATGAAATGTATAGAAGACAGAATTCTGTACTAGATGCTGGAAAGGCTGGTACGCCAAGCCAAGGCTGAGTTCTCTGAACTGCCATAAGAGCAGATGGGAGAGAAGATGAAGTTCTTTGAGCCTGCTGGCAGGTCCTCACTGGAAGCATTTCCTCCTAAGTGGTGCAAGGAGAGAAGACAGGTAGCTCTTTGCTATCTCTCAGCACTACTCCAATGCAGCACCCCCTAGACACATTTCAAAGAAGAATGTTGCAGGCACGGTGCCATTTTTTCTCATAATGTTACTTTTAAACCAACATCTTTTTAAAAAAAATACTTCGATTTAATACTGGCTGTCAAGCCATTCTGAAGAGCTTTAAGCATGAAAGGTGTGTGGGCTGACTGACACCTGACATTTCAAATCTACCTCAACATTTTGGAGCATAACATGTTTGTTCTTTAGTGACTAACCCTACTCTTTTACATACAGTACACCAATGCAATGTTTCAGTACTTGGGGTGTCATTTTTTTTTTTTTTTAGAAAGCAAGGGTGCCCTAATAAATGCATTTGTTTACATATTAGGGATATCACCTGGCCATGCTCTGCCCAGCATACATTCTGATGGTCCAGGTCTGCTGTTTCTTATTAACCTTCTAAAGTGGAGAAAAAGAAAAATAGTGTTACCGGAAAAAGCTTCTCTACCCCTTCCCCATTTGCCGGAATAAGAATTTGCAGTCCCAGCAACATATTTTTGTGCAATGAGTGTTTTCTAAAGAAGAAGAGTTTTCTATGTTGAGAATCAAACCCAAAGTTTAACACATGCCAAGTAACTATTTTACCACTCCTCCATCTCTTTGTAAAAATAACATTTTAGGTAATTTTATTTAAATACTTATTAGATACTAGACTGTTCTCAAGGTTAATTCCTCCAAAAAGTTCAGTGAGGAACACATTTTTATCATTATTGACTTTTCCTTCAATTATGAAAATCACAGAGATTACTTAACTGACTGTTTATAATTGTTAGCTAGTAGTTAGAAAATGGCTCTGCTGGAATTTTAACTCAGTTCATGAACACTACAATACTTATCTCCAAGCCAAGAAAACCTATGGTAGAACACTATTGCTATTTCTTACCAAACCTCAAAAGGAATTACTACTGCTACCTGGTAGCAGACCTCTGTTGTCGTCTGCAGTAAGGAATAAATATGCTTACCTTTTCAAAATTAACCATAGCCTTAGAAGTTTATCAGAAATATTTTGAAACTTTTTTTCGGGATGAATTCTTTGTAATTCATACTTAGCTGGGCTTCTGGTATAAAGCGTTTGTGATGAGTGTGTGTAACAAAAGATAGAAATTAAATGTTTTCATTTTTTGTCAGCAGGCTTTATTTTAAAAGTGTTACTAACCATAATATTAACTTTATATTTCACTTTCTCTGTGTGAATAGTTTGCCTGTGTTCATGGGACCCATTGAGATCAGAAAAGAGCAACAGATTCCTGAAACTAGAGTTATGCATGGTTGTGAGCTACCATGTAGGCACTGGGAACCAAATTTGTGCCCGCTGGGAGAGTATCAAATGCTCCTAACTTCCAAGCCATCTCTCCTAAATCAATGTTAAATTAAAATTTGCAAGTCCAAAATCAACAATAAACCCACCTTGAGACCTACTGCTACTTGCTCTTCTGTCTTTTTTCTTAAAGGGGGGGATTAGCCTTGTTTTGACATCACTAATCTTATCACAAGCTTCACCAGGACCTTGTAGGCTTTGTAATGACCTTAATCAAGTATTAGCCCTGCACTGTAATTGTCAACTCTACAAAACTTTTCTTAAGCTGAGCAAGCCATGCTGTGATTAATAAGGGCTGGAAGGAATACGAATTTGGAATCACAGCAGGTAGAGGATAACCAATAACCTAACTTTATCCTTTTGTAGACTTTCTCACGGTATTAAAAAAAAAAAAAAAAAAAAAAAAAAAGTTAGAGTCATTAGGTCCCTGACTTGAGATAGAGAATGTGAAGTTTGCAGTTAGGGTGCTTAATTTGAGATGCCTTTTCAATGTTTATGTCTTCCCAAATAAAACTGCCAGGGACGAGCTTAAACTTTACAGCCATGGGACATTCTTGCCATATTTAAGACACCCTGTTTTGGACATTTTACCAGAGTCCTCACAAAGAATCCATCAGCTAATTTAATAACAAGATAGAAATAAAAGCAAACGAGAAATGGGGATATCTGCTTTGTGTAATGGCCCCAATACGCCTTTCTTTCGCGTGGGAGGAAAGAGGGGGCGGGGGACAAAAAAAAAATGAAGTTTTTCAACAGGATTTAAATCTGGTCTTTAAGAGACACAGCACACAAAGAATAGCTGGGGTTTGCTAGCCAATGAAAACATTCAGATTTCAATGACTCATCCTGCTTGCTCCACCCCCTTTCAAGGACCTGATTCTAAAACCCCGCCTAACGCCTGTAGTTTTCAATCAGGTCCGCAGAAGGCCTATTTAAAGGGAAGCTTGCGGTCTTCTTCCATCTTTTGTCACAGTCATGTCTGGACGTGGTAAAGGTGGTAAAGGTCTTGGCAAAGGCGGCGCCAAGCGCCACCGCAAAGTCCTCCGGGACAACATCCAGGGCATCACCAAGCCCGCCATCCGCCGCCTGGCCCGGCGCGGAGGAGTGAAGCGCATCTCCGGCCTCATCTACGAGGAGACCCGCGGTGTGCTGAAGGTGTTCCTGGAGAACGTGATCCGCGACGCCGTCACCTACACGGAGCACGCCAAGCGCAAGACCGTCACCGCCATGGACGTGGTCTACGCGCTCAAGCGCCAGGGCCGCACCCTCTATGGCTTCGGCGGTTAAGTTACTACTAGCCTTTTCCTTCACTATTGCAAAAGGCCCTTTTCAGGGCCACCCACAAATTCGTTCAAGGAGTTGTTCACTGTTAGGTAACCTTTAAACTGGAGTTTAAGTGAAGTAGCTACGTTTGTCCTATCCTACACTTAATGTTGTGGTTACACGTTTAAAACTAAAATAGGTTGTAATTCTAGTTTTGCCAACGCAGCTTTGTTCCCGTCGCTCTAACTTGATACTGTACATACCCATACTGTCCTGAACTGTCAGAAATTGTGTTCAATGCTGAACGAGCAGCCTTATACTCCCATATCTCGAGGCTAGTTTTCCACTGCTATCCTGTAAGTGACGTTAAAGTCAATCCACTTCATGCTACCGGTCATTTAAGAGCTTATTCCTTTCTCGAGCCATCAAAATGCAAGCTAAGGGGAGAGTAGAAACCATTGTATCTAAGCAAGGCAAGGGCTGATAAAACAAACTGAAGACGTTTAGCTGTTCACTACGTACTAGTAATAGGCCTAAGTACACAAATATTTTATATTAGGGACACCATTATTTATGTCTATATACAAACTACATATATGTGCGATGGTTTGATAATTTAAATTCGTGTTTGTGCCATGTTTGCCATTTGCCAGAAGAGGGCGCCGTTATTTTCAGGAAGCTGGAGTTAGAGGCCATTGTGAGCCAGCTGTTGTGTGTTCTGATATAAAATCTTTAAGAGCATCAAGTGTTCTTGACTAAACAATCTCTCAATCCACCCTGTTAAAAAGTGATCTTTTGTCACTCCTCATGCCAATGCCTAAAATAGATTAATGTGAATTTAATATTTGTGGCACTCCATAAAACTGGTAAATCACAACTTTGAAAGTTGAGGGGTTTTTGTTAATGGTGGGTTTGTTTGTTTGTTTGTTTCTTTTACGTTCTTCAGCCCATTCTTCCCCCGTATTATTTTTGTTATATTGAGGCATTGAACTCAAGCCCTAACAATTTCATAAAAGAGGTCCTTAATTTTTAATATGCCTCTTGTCAGTTTCATGAAGCCTACATGCTATTTTTACAAAATACACAAAAATTTCAACAATAACTGTTAGATCAATAGTATTAAACTACTTTCTGAAAATGGAACAAAAAATGGATCTTCGACACATCACACAATTGCAGAAACTTCAAAGAAGTTTTTGTTTCTTGCGAACTGCTTGCTGTACTTTTTAATCTTTCACTCAGGAAATCCTAAAAATCTAACTCAAGAAAAATACATATAACCTCTAGCTTGAGCGCTGAGTATCTGGGTTCATAGAGGTGCTTTGAAAGTCTGGACACCAGTGTTTTAAAGAGTTAATTTAAGTTCAATATTTGATCGGAGTGGCAGCCTACTACTAAGGTTATCTCTACCTCCTTCCTTGATGGTGATATAGTGGTGTTTCTAGAATGAAATACATCCATTGTGTATTTCAATGGTGACCTTTATTCTAGAATGAAAGACATTGTGTGTTTCAATAGTGACCTTTATTCTGGTGTAAAGACACTAATACACAACCAAATTTGGAAATATTCTACACATAGGGACCCTAGGTTTCCACTCTAGGGTTTAGGCAACAGGTCGACCTGAAGTAACTCCCCACCTTTAACTTTGGTCCAAAGTGTTTGGCCATTTTAAGAAGTATGTAAGTGGCTCTTAAAAGAGCCTTTGGGTTTTTGAAAACTGGCTTTGAAACTCACTTCTTCCCTGCTGCCTTCCTCAGATCCGTCTTCTGCATAACCATCTTTGCCTTCCCAGAGTTAGAGGTGGCTGCCCTCGCTTTGGCGGGGCTTTTGCGCTGCTGCACGCCCTTGGCCCCTTTGGTCTTCCTTCTGCTCCCAGAAGCTTTTGTGGGCGTAGCCTTTGGCTTCTTGACAGCCTTGGTCTTGCTACTCTTGGGTGATCTCGAGGCCCTGGACAAGCCCAGCTTCTTAGCCTTGGCAGAAGCAGATTTCTTGCCCTTTCCTTTATCGTTCCCAGAAACCGCCTTCTTGCTGAGCTTGAAGGAGCCTGAGGCACCGGTGCCCTTGGTCTGCACCAGGACTCCCTTATTCACAAGTCTCTTGAGGGCCAGCTTGATGCGGCTATTGTTCTTCTCCACATCATAGCCAGCTGCAGCCAGGGCTTTCTTCAGGGCAGCAAGGGACATTCCTGCCCGTTCCTGAGACGTGGAAAGGGCCTCAGGAATCAACTTGGAAACCGAGAAACCCCGAGGTTTGCGAGCAGTGGCCAGGCCTGGCTTCTTCCCTCGCCTTTTAGCTGAAGGTTTCTCCACAGGAGCTGGAACAAGGGTACTTGAGGCCGCAGGAGCTGTTTCCGACATAGTCAAGAGCTGATCAAGAGCCACATCCAATGAGAAAAAGTAAAAGAGAGGCAACAGCGCCGAGGTAGCAGGGGGGGTGTACTGGGGGGGGGCCTTATATAGAGCAGGGCGCGCTGTGATTGGTGCATCCCCAGGCGCCTCCCCCGCCCCTGGAGAAGGGACATTTGTGTTTCTTTTCCCCCCAAAAGTGGAATCTTGCATATGTGCTCACTGCAGAATTGCTCAGGTTATGACACCAGGTGACCCACGGGGACCTGGATTCCACCCGACTTTTTACCCTATATTGACAAATGTTCCTGCAAGCCAGAACTAGTGGAAAAAGTCCTTGATTTTCAATCAAATTCAAGAAGAAGAAGAAAACTTTCTCTTTTCTTTGCTAATTCAAAGGTAACTTTTAGTAGAAAAGGTATCCAACATCTTGGGAGGGGTCTTTTACATATGTGGCTTCTAACGAGTAAAGAAAATCAATTATGCAGGCCCAAATTTTCACTGAAATTATGTATATACATGACGGAAGTAACACAGATGTCTTGACTGTCTCACTGTGGAATTAGACGGTGTTCCTAGAACTATCCCAAAACTCCAAGGTGAGCCCTTCTTGAAGGGAGCACGGCCTAATAAACACTCTGCAGAGCATGTAAAGGCACACTATTCCCCCTGAATCTTAAGAGAAGGGCTTCGGGTGCGATGATAAACATCTTACCAATGGCACCTATGTAGTCAAATCAGCCAGGCTAAGGCTATTATCAAAGAGTTTGCTAGTCCTTTCCAACTGAACACCACCAATAGCCCACTTCCTATGGCTTATTTACCTCTAGATGAGCAGACACAGTGCCTAACCCTTAATTATAAAATTATAAAGCTGGAATCACAGTTTCCAATCTCCTAACATGGCTAGGCTGGTGGTAGACATGCCTGCAGATGTTTTAGAGAGATGTTCTTTCCGGAACTTTTTCCATGGAATATGTCTGTAAATAAGAGTGCTCACAGCTGGGCATGGTAGCAACTTGCTGATAATTCCCTCCTGAGGGAGGGAGGATTGCTGTGAGTTTTGAGGTCACCTTGGACTAGAAAATGAAAACATGTCAAAAGAAGAAGAGAAAAAGGAGAGAACATGATACATGAAAAGGGTAGAAGGGGAAAATAGGCAGTCCATACTAAGACAGGGTAGTGTGATTATATCAACTGAAGTAGAACGTATGGTCTAAGGCAGCAGCCATACAGCCCAAGTTCTTTCTGGAGATACCTACCCTTGTGAGGCAGGGATCTCAACTTATGCTATAGAAAAGTTCAAGACAATATGAGGAAAAGTTGTTTATTAAGAAAAAAAATGAGGATGGGTAGGTGCCTGTGTCTCAGGAAAATGTTTGTGCTTCTGTCTTAACAGTTAGTTGTCTGTCTAGGCCTGGTGTGCCAACCTGTAACCCTAGCTACTTGAGAGATGATCCAAGTTCAAAGCAAACCTGAGCTGTAAAGTAAATAAACCTAGTAAAACACTGTCCCCAAATAAAAATGGTACAGAAAACACTGGGGATGAGTCTTGGTAGTAAAGCACCTATTTAGCATGGGGTAGAGCCTACATTCAAATCTAGCACTGCAAGGGTGTGGGGGGGGCGGGGTGTGGGTATCTGGATGTGTGTTTCCTTAGTTTTGAACTTACACTGATCAACCATGTTTAAAGCTTAATAAAGCAGTTCAAAAATTAATTAATTTTTGAGGTGTTATTTGTTTCTTTTCAAGAATTTCTTTTTGGGAATGAATTCACAAGGTTGTCTATGAGATGCACTGTTTAGGGATGAGACGGGGGAGGGCTGGCATTTGTGCTCAAAGTCACATGTTTGTCCTTAAGCAGTTTATGAGTTGTCTTGTTACTCTTGTTTGAGATGTTTACATTGACACTTGACTTTCAAATGGTCAAAAACATAAACTAGACTTTGGAATTGAGGTTGAGGTGAATGTTCCAGACTCATGTCTCCTGAATTTCCTGTCTTTCTGTCCTTTTTCACCAGAACTCAGGATCTTAGTCCAAGGAAATCCCACTAGGATTGTTTGTGACACTCTTTAAATATTTGTGTGAAGAGATGTGCTGATTATTCTCTGGCCCAAGAACCATCAGAAGGTCAGGAATATTAACTATTATATTATTGTAATATTTATCTAGGCTTTATGTGTTTTGCATAAATGTCAACAGCACTGCTGATGAGGACAGAAAGTATTAGGTGGGGCTATTGCTTTAAAAGTAACATGGAATAAATTTAGTGAAGACTTGGATTCTATAATTTAAAATACAGAAAAAAATAATATTGAATTCATATTTTGCCCCAGGCAGCTGAAAATAAGCATTAAAAAAATATATATCACATCCACAAAGCTGTCCAGGACAGCTTTGTTTCCCAGTGTAGCCAAGGCTGCCCCTTCAACTCCCAGTCTTCTTGCCCCAGCCTCCTCAGTCAGTCATAGGGTTACAAGTCCCAGCCTCTTCTCTCTCTCTCTCTCTCTCTCTCTCTCTCTCTCTCTCTCTCTCTCTCTCTCATTTTCTTTTTGAAAACTAGTACTAGGGAGTGAGCACAGGGCCTGCTGCACAACACACATGCACACTAGCTTCATCCTGAAGACATCCATTTCAGGTGCTTGACCTAAGTTTTCCCCTCAAGTTAAAAAAAAAAAAGTGAAGATTTATAAATAAAAATTTGTGATTTGTACATTCTATATTCTACAAAAATAGGAACTCAAAATAACTAAAAACACAAGGAATTGCATAGGTATTGATATATAAATACTGATTTCTTTAAAATGCCTAGTTAATTAAAATTACATTCTTATACCATGATATAACATGATGCATTTTTGCTTTACATGACACATTTATTATATATACATCATATATATCCACACATCACAAACACCTAAAGGCTTTCTTTTGCTAGGAGCATTTTAATTTTACTAAGAATATTTTAATTTTCTACTTATGTGTGTCTTTCTTATCACAAATTTCTACGGTGAACATCTTTATAGAATTGCTTATCAGTTTTGCTTCTTGAGTTTTGAAAATATGGCGGTTAATCTGCTAGTCTCGCCCATTTTCACTGTCTCGAGGATACAGCATCCAGCACCGGCGAGTGGTAGAAACGATGTCAGTTCTACTCCTCCTGTAGAGAGAGAGAGAAAGGTTGAGTCACTCAGCTATCCTGCAGGTGCCTTCTGTTCTACCTAAGACAGAACAATGGCAACTAGCATATAGGTTTTCTTAGAGATAGTGTTCTGAGAAGCCTATAAATACCATTCAGGCATTTAGTCATCATAACCACATTATGCTGTAACTATTGCTGCCCCCCTCCTGATTATAGAAAATGAAATTCAGCAACAGAGAGATTGATTTACCCAGGTGTCATCTGATGTTGGGCCTATGTAGTAAAACAACCTTCTGTACCCCTTGAGCCTGGTTTTAGCATAGGATCCATGGGCATGTGCTGACTAATTCTAGTGCTCCCTCCCTGGAACTTTCCTTTGATGGAGGCCTAGGAAACAGTCAGGTGAAAAAAAGAGAGGGCAGGTTATTCCTAACCAAAGCAGTGGCGCTGCCCAGATGCAGGGATAGTACAGGTCCAGGTGCTGGCTTCCCCAGGAGCGCTCGGGAGCTACCTGTGCAAGGACTACAAGTGTTCTTGTATGAGAACAGTTTGAAAAAGTAGTGTTTGTTATTTTCACATTAGGCAAGCATTGAGTTTCCAGAAACCTCCATCCTCTCAAATGCTCATCCCTGCAGGCAGCTGCTAGAGAGGTCATTTCTATCTTCCTTTACAATAAATAAAACTATCTAATGAAAAAGTGCTCCCCGCCCCAATGCTTAGTCTATTTGATGGGGTGTCATAAAATTTTTTTCTAATTGTTCTTGGTAAGTAAACAAAGGTATATTTTAAATTATGCTTTCTACATGTTCAAGCCCAGTTCAGGAAATGTACGCAGGGTTTGCATGATCCACAATTCCCTCAAATAGCTGTGGGCTGGCATATTAGGGAGGCAGGGAGTGTGCCAGAAGTTAAGCTCATCAAAGGTAATTGTGACTCTCACTTGACCCATGTAATACTTAAGCTGCCACTTCATTTTAAAAAGACTTTCTGCCGGGCGGTGGTGGCCCCCGCCTTTAATCCTAGCACTTGGGAGGCAGAGGCAGGTGGATTTCTGAGTTCAAGTTCAAGGCCAGCCTGGTCTACAGAGTGAGTGCCAGGACAGCCAAGGCTATACAGAGAAACCCTGTCTCGAAAACAAAGCAAAACAAAACAAACAAACAAACAAACAAAAAAAACAAAAACAAACAAACAAAAAAAGACTTTCTTTCGTGATACATTTGCAGACACTTACAAAAAAACTAGTCAAAGTGATTCTCTAGTAGTTTCTGACAAGCTTCTGTTAGGAGGAGCCTGGAGACTGTAGATCTCTAAAAGGAGATCAGAAAGAAAGGCACGTTCTGATTTTGTCACCTACCTATGTACACGTGTAGAACAGCATGTAAAGTGTAGAATGTATTTTTACAATTTATTTTAAAACTGGATCCATTCAGTTGTCATCTATGTCATGTATGTGTGCCTGTGGTGTAGTGAACTGAGTGATCGGCCCTGGGAATACTGTGGTGACTACTAGGTTACAGGAGTCTACTGAGGTTACAGACAGGCAATCACAAGTGCAAATGGCACAACTCTGTCCAGAGCAGTTGGGAAGAGGTGGTTTAGATGCCACCCAGGAAGGAAGTGGCCATGCAGATGTCTTCAGAGTGGGCAAGAGTTTGCCACACAGAAAGAAATGGGAACAATTCAAGAGATCCAGCAGCTGAGAAAGACAGCAAGGGCTAGGAATGTGCCTGCGAAACCCAACACGGCAGAGCAGAGCACAGAGAGAACAGAGGCTGTAAAGAATAGCCCTTCAAGCCACGTGTCCCAAGTGTTTGTAGAGGGTCTTAAACGAAAAACAGGAGTCCTTTTAGGCCACTCCGGAAACACTCATAATGCGAGTGTGTGATGAGGCCTGTTGCTCACTCACTCACCTAATATTTAGCTGATTAAAGTTTCTCTTTATATTTACAGTTGACTGGGCTAAAAGACCAGCCTTTGATTCTTAAGAGACTAGAACCATCAACACTGTCTTTATGCACTACCTCTAAAAAGTGCATCCCTAATGGAAACTTGCACCCAGCGGTGTTTGGGGGGTTTTGTTTGTTTTTCTATTCAATATTTTGAGACCTGAATCATCTATGTAGAATTCCTAAGCAATTTTATAATATATATTATACATATTTAGAATTTTATATTTATTTCAGTATATTAAAGCCCAAAAGTATGTATAAAACTTAGAGCCTGGTTTCCATAACATCAATTGTTTGAGAAAAATTTAACAATAGAATTTCATATTTGTTGAAAATTAAGATTACCAACTTGTCTAAGTTTGGCCAATAAGAGTAGAGAACATGTGAAGAAAAATTATACCTAATAGAGGAGAAAGAAGAAGCAAAGCGAGAATAAAGATCTATTTCCTACTTTCTTGTTACTGTGACAAAGCACCTGAAGGAAGGAGGGCTTACTGTGACATGCCATCAAGACATGCCAGGCTGTAAGACAGCAGGCCACAATGCATCCACTGTCAGGAAGCAGAGACCACTTTCTCCTGTTTATTCCATCTGTAACTTCAGCTCATGAGATAGCACTGCCTCCATCCAGGGTTAAATCTTTCCAGACATGGCCTCACAGACACACTCAGTGTTAGGTTTTCATGGTGAGTCTAAATTCAATCAGGTTGTTAAATGTTTTAACTTGTTGCTCCTGAGTTATTTTAGTGTTGGGGAATGGGACATAGCTGAGGGAGCTTAGAACTGCAGGTCAAGAATGTATTGAGTTGCTTCCTCTTGATAGATTTGTCTTATCAGAATGAGGCAAGCTTGTCATTTCCAACTCTTCATTGATTCTAAGACAGCAGCTGGGAGAGCCAATACCAGACCAGGAGCTCCACATAGTCTACAACTTGCACATTGGCATTTAGCTCTATATAATTCTCTAAGAGAGTGAAATATTCCACTTCTTTCATTTATTTATTTTTCAGATTTTATTTTATGATTTAATTTATTTTTCTTTCTATTATATTATTCATTGTATTATTAATTATATTATATATACTTTATTATATTAATTATATTTTGTAATTTAATTTTAATTTTGCCTGCGCATTACTTGCAGGACTGGTACCTGTGCAGACTAGAAAGGAGCACCAAATAAACTGGAATTAGTGTTATACTCGATTGTGAGCTGACATGTGGGTGCTAGAATTTGAACCCAGGTCCTCTAGAAAAGCAGGTACTTGACCACTGAGCCTCAAAACCCCAACCTCAGCCACTTTTTTCCACTCGAAAGTAAGGGTTTTTAAAAAGACTCACTTCCCTTTTCCTAATCTATAAGCAATCACAGTACCTAAATGCTTGGCAAGATGAATTTTTAGCATCGAAGTAATTGATGAGAAGGTCAAAACCAACTGTGTACTTGGCTCAAGTGTCTGTGAGCTTAGCCACCCAGGGTCCACAGGGTGAAGGTTCACATAAAGGAATTTTTAATACCATGAATTTGGGATTACTGGAAGTTTCTTTTAAAAGTGCTGAATCTGAACTACCTTGGGGGAATAATTGTTTTAAATCTTCTTAGAAATGTTCCTAAAGAGATTATGTGTTGGGGAAAAAAATGCATTTTCTCTCAACTTGACATTTTTATCTGAAGTCTACAATTTGTAAAATTCTCAATATAATAGATAAACTATTCCCAAGATTTAGATATTAAGCTGTAAGTCCTTTTAATATAAGAATGAAAATGTATAAACTTTGTCAGACAATAGCAGACAGCATGTGGATAGATTAAAGATATGTAACCTTGACCTGGCAAGATGGCTTGAGAGAGTAAAGGTGCTTGCTACCAAACCTAAAGACCTGAGTTCAATCCCTGGGAGTCACAGGAAGAAGGAAGTAGACTTTCACAAAAAAAAAAAAATAGATAAAATGCATTTTTAAATGAAAAAACATATTTTTGACCTTTCTCTGACAACTTTCATTTTTACCTATCTTAAATTGAAATTCTAAGTTCACAATATTAAAACTGACAACATGCTTTTTACATCAAAACAAAACAAAAAACAATGGTCTTTAGGATCTTCTCCATTGCCACTTAGTGACAATCTCCCCCATACCCTGAAGAAGACACTTTGCAATGCTACACTAATTAGCTGTAATGTTTCCAGAACACCAGCACTAGTGCCATTATCCTCAATGTTCAGGTGAAGCTACTGAGGCATAGAAACTGTAAGTGACTGGCCTTAACTTGAACCCCAGAGGCTTCACCTTTTCCTTACAGAAAAATGAGTTGCAGCATACTTGTGTGAACCAGTTCTCAGTTCAGGGTTCTCCATTTAATGTTCCCTTCAATCCTCAACCCATCTTTCTGATTATTGTACTGTGCAAGGTCAGGACGGTGCCATTTGCCAGCACCACAAGGACATTCGGTTAATTATTAGCACACTTGTGCTCATGTGGTGACTACAGGCACACACCTCCGCCACCACCTCTGGCAATTTTTACACAAGTCCTGAAAAGTAAACTTTGGTCTTCATATAGCACAGTGAGCACTTTACTGAGTTATCTCCTTAGTACCCTTTTCAAAACAATTTTTAAAGAATTGATTACAAGCAGACAGTCCCTGGGAACTCAAACACAACTACTTATTTTAGAATCCTAATCCTTCTTTGCAGTGTAAAGGAAAATTGGTTATTGCCAAGAAATAAATGAGAAAAGCCTCATAACAGGTTTTTAGTGTAAAACTCATCCTGCCAAATTTATTATTACAAACTTTAAGATTGGTAACA
The DNA here is from genome assembly GCF_011762505.2 of Arvicanthis niloticus. Lineage (NCBI taxonomy): Eukaryota > Metazoa > Chordata > Mammalia > Rodentia > Muridae > Arvicanthis > Arvicanthis niloticus. The sequence continues at coordinate 38,217,914 of NC_047665.1, forward strand.
AACTGATCATTACATTAAGATATGAGGACAAATCCCAGCTACATTAAAAGAAAACAGAGACACTCTGTTACATCCCTGAGTCTTATGTACTAAAGTGAATTACTATATTACTTAACAGTGCCAACTCTTTTAAAACATAGAGTAAACATAATCATTATCTTGTATGCTTAATTGTTTTCCTCTGTAGCTAGGGAACTAGATAGCAATTAAAGACAACCCTTAAACAAAGCAAGCAATTGTGTTTCTGTATACATACACTAACGAGCCCCAGTCCCAAACCTGCCTGGCCCTCTAGGCCCGTGGTATATCTCCAGTATCTTTTACTCCTACAAAGCTTAAGTTGCAAAAGTAAGGATGGTCTTACCATTTTAAATGGAAAGAACAGTTTTTTCTAATTTGCTAAGCACTGATAGTTATAACCTGTGTATCAATAGGAGACTTGCACAGAGCAAACATTCCAATGTCTTATGTTTTGTAACCTCTAAGTTAGAAATTACATACATAGTATCTCATGAGGAAGTACTAATTCATTCCACTTAAGATTCATCTAAGTTCCTAAAGTAATTATTTGCCAGTGAATTCAATTTTTAAGCTGACATATTGAATCCTTATCACTTATTAAGTTTTTATTCCATTTTTAAAATTACTTTATGATTTGATTGAATTCAATGCATGTTATTTATATTAAAAAGTGATTTTATTCAACTAAACAAATCTAGTGGAAAAAGTTGGTAAACTTAAGGTAGTCTTTTTTTATACAACAAACTCTAGCTTCTGTAAACTAGATTATTATGCTAACACTTTTATATTATAATAAAAAATCCATCTTAACACAATTAAGCCAAAAGTCAAACTATTAAGTAAACAAAAACTGTACAAATGCAATTATGACTAGAACTATGTGAGTTTGAATCCAACCTTAAAGAGGCCACATCTTAATTTAATGCCTAGGAATGTGAAATAATTTATAATAATTAATGGTTTTCAATTTACTAAAGTTGATATACTTTTTTAAACCCTATATAAAAACCAATTTATAATTCAATCACATTATAATTTACTCATTTCCTGCCAGATTAGACAACATGCTCAAACTTATATTCATAAAATACAAATATTCACAATTATGCAAGTGAGAGGAGCTAACTAGGACAGTAGAAAAGACTGAAGGTCAATGAACACAGACATGGGTATCTACTGAAGTATTATGACTAACGAGACAAAAGTATTAATTTCAAGTTGTGTCAGGAGAGCACTATTCAGAACAGGAGCGATCCTCTTGTTCTGTTTCAAATTTGGTAGGCATTCTACTGTTATGCCATATTCCTTATAATACACTTATTAAGATTTAAGCAATACTATTTTATACATAGTAGAAGCAAACTTTCTGCCTCAGCAGGCAAGTTTATGCTGTTTCTCACTCCCCTCCCCAACCTTGCAATAAAAAGAACATAGCCAATAACCCTGTCTGCATGTGACAATCAGGCATGGAATTACCAAATCGTGAATTTTAGAAATGTTGAGACAATATACTGTTTCACTGGTTTCTTCTTGTTGGGAACTGTCTTGTTACAGTCTATGCTTCATTAAAGTCAACTTACTATTTTTATATTTACATTCTCTCTCATACAGTCATGCTATTTTTTGAACAAACTGACAACCATATGAACTCATATAAACACCACACGTCACACACACACACACACACACACACACGGTGGAGGGGGTGGGGGTTGCAGGGGATAAGCAACAGACAGACAGACATAGAATTTGGAAGGAGATAAAAAAAAGGACAGGCCACTCAAAGAAACAGTATGAGTCTCAACAAAGGCAAAAGTGAAAATCACCAACACTGAATTGTTGACAAATAAAAAGTATCAATCTACTTCAACCCTGGAGACCTTTTATACACTTCTGAGTCTGATTTATGGGGTTTTGGCAACAATTCATCCTAATGCGAACCAGAAAAAGGAGAGTTGTGCAAGAACAAAGATGCAGCACGGAGACATAAGGCGCCAGAGGGCTGAAAGGTTCTCCACACTGCTAGCTCATAATGTAGAGCAAGCTACAGTACTGTTTCTTCAAACAGGCAAGACAAAAGCTTATATTAAAAAAAGGGAGAGGGGCGGAGGAAGTGAACTGAGCTTGAGTAAAGCCAGTATTTATGGCCAAATTTGTTCAGTGGGCAGTTAGGGCGATAGAAATATTAGCCCTTCATCTGGAGCAGAGGAATAAACTCTAATGACTCGGAAATTCCTTTCTTTATGTTGAATTATTAAGTCAACAGCCACAGCAATGGCGTTCGTTTTGGAATTTCTTGGCTAAAGTACTCTACCTATAAACGTGATAAATTGTTACATTTGCATTTGAACAATTCAGTTTCACTTCTCACCAGAATCCCAGTGCCGGAGGTGTTTGGTAATGCCAGATCACATTTTATAATACTCTATCAAGATAGCAAAAGCTGAGCTAAGGTCTCAGGTAGCTCTGCAGTCGGATGTTAAATCCACAAAAATCTGTTCTTTGTGACAGGCTCTTCCTGTTTACTACTTTAAAAATGAAAGCAAACTTGGAAGCAAGCACTCCTCACCAAAATAAACCCTGGAACAACTATTGCTTAAGACAAACAGGAACAATTATTTTCTTCAAAGTCGATGTCACCTCTTTTCTACAGCTTCGTTCTGGTGGACTAACTCAGCCTCACCGGAAGTGACGTTTACAAAGCTAGTCAAAATTTTTCTATAAAACATTGAACAAAATGGTGGTGGCTAAACATAACAAACTAAGACTGAAAAATGAAGCTACTTCCCATTGCCTTCAGTTTAAACCGTAAAGATTCGAAAAAAGGAGAACGGAGTTCAACCACAGCTCTCTCTTTGAGAAAGTGGGTGGCTCTGAAAAGAGCCTTTGGAATATTCAACGGAGGCTTACTTGGCACGATCACTTGGAGCTGGTGTACTTGGTGACGGCCTTGGTGCCCTCGGACACGGCGTGCTTGGCCAGCTCCCCGGGCAGCAGTAGGCGCACGGCCGTCTGGATCTCCCGGGAAGTGATGGTCGAGCGCTTGTTGTAATGCGCCAGGCGAGACGCCTCGCCGGCGATGCGCTCGAAGATGTCGTTCACGAACGAGTTCATGATGCCCATGGCCTTGGACGAGATGCCGGTGTCGGGGTGCACTTGCTTCAGCACCTTGTACACGTACACCGAGTAGCTCTCCTTGCGGCTGCGCTTGCGCTTCTTGCCGTCCTTCTTCTGCGCCTTAGTCACAGCCTTCTTGGAGCCCTTCTTCGGGGCGGGAGCGGACTTGGCGGGCTCAGGCATCTTCGGATCTCGAAACACCGGAAGCTCAGTGAGGGATGGAAACGGAGTTCTCCTACTTATAGGGCGTTTATGCTAATGAAGGATTTCGAAAGAGTCTTAGCTAATTGGAGGAAGAAAAACGAGTGGGTTCGTGGGTGGGATTATGCAAATGAAGCTTCCAGGTACAAATTTTCTATTGGTTATATCACTGGGCTCACTTGTAACCAATCAAGTAGTAGTGTTTACTACCCAGGAACCTACTATAAAAGCAGCCACGTTAGCCCGCTCTTAGTACTTTACTTTTGCTGCATTGTTCTTTTTCGGTAATACCATGTCTGGTCGTGGCAAGCAGGGTGGCAAGGCTCGCGCCAAGGCCAAGACCCGCTCCTCCCGGGCCGGCCTGCAGTTCCCCGTGGGCCGCGTGCACCGGCTGCTCCGCAAGGGCAACTACTCGGAGCGGGTGGGCGCCGGCGCCCCGGTGTACCTGGCGGCCGTGCTGGAGTACCTGACGGCCGAGATCCTGGAGCTGGCGGGCAACGCGGCCCGCGACAACAAGAAGACGCGCATCATCCCGCGCCACCTGCAGCTGGCCATCCGCAACGACGAGGAGCTCAACAAGCTGCTGGGCCGCGTGACCATCGCGCAGGGCGGCGTCCTGCCCAACATCCAGGCCGTGCTGCTGCCCAAGAAGACCGAGAGCCACCACAAGGCCAAGGGGAAATAATTAGACTACGTGATTCGCGGAAACTTAAAACCCAAAGGCTCTTTTCAGAGCCCCCACTGTTTCAAAGGAAGAGTTGAACAGAATTGAACTGAAATCTTTACCGGAACCTGGTGGGCTTTAGATGGTAACAATTGGTCTTGATTCTAAGGACAGTCTTAATGACAGCTTGGAAGTATTTTTGTAGTGTAAACTTTATTAAGGTTGGTAGGACCCCTTTGAATTTGATAAGCGTCTCAACTTCCAGTTCTGCTTAGTCTATACAAAATACTAATGTCTGTCAAGTTAGCTGAAAGTTTTATGTTTTTAATAACACTATAAAGCCTACCGCCCAAGGCATTCAATGAACAGTAATGAGTATTAGCTGAAATTCAATATTTTCCAGGTTTCAAAACAATGGAAACCTTAGGAAATCTCCCAACTTCCATTTTTCTGTGTGCTTGGTCTCACACGCTTTTTTTTTTTTTTTTTTTCTTCTCGTCAGGACATTGCTTGGTCTTTCAGTAGGAAATGAGGGTCAGAGAATCCCAGTGGTCAAGGGTGTCACCTGAAAGATCTGCCAAGCTCAGGAGCTATATAAAAATCTCATGGCACTAAATTTAAAGCATTCAGATTGATACCATTTTGTTCCCAGAATTCGAATCCACATATGTAGTACAAATGTTCTAGGCTTGCTGGCTGGCTCGCTTGCTTGCATTTAGAGACAGCGTTGTGTGTGTGTGTGTGTGTGTGTGTGTGTGTGTGTGTGTGTGTGTGTGTTTTAACCAGAAATTAGTCCTTGCACTCTTACAGACTGATGTCGGGGAACCCAGGCAGCCTCTTCCTCCTTCCCCAGCAGCAATTCTAAAAGAAAAATAATTGGATGCCCAGAAACTGAAGGTAAAAAGCTGAGGGGGGAAAAATCACATTGACTCCTCCTATGAGGAAAAAAAAAAATCTATGATCATACCACCTAAATATGACTAATTTTAGAAGATAAGCAGTGTCAGGCCTAGTTAGTTCTTGGATAGAAGACCACCTAGGAATACTCGGTGCTGTGGACTTTAAAAAAAAAAAAATGAAAATGAAAATAGAATTTTCTGAGATGCTTGGGTTTTGGAGAAACAGATCTCATGAGATCCAAGCTGACTGAGTACTTACTACATAACTAAAGCTAACCTTAAACTCCGGAGTTTTTTGCTACCATTTGTCAAATATTAGGAATACAGGCATGTGTCAGCATGTCATGCTGAGGAAGAATGGCATTGTTTGTTTATGCAGGGTCTCTTGTACCCCAGGCTGCCCTCAAATGTGCTAGGTAGCTAATTCTCTTGCTTCAGCCTCCTAAGTGCTGGAACTATAGTTATGACCACAAGCAAGCTTGGCTTGCAAAGTCTGATATTACTGTGCATAGCTACTACTATGAGGTCAGGAGTCCAGCTCAGGATGCCTTCAAGTCTGAGAACCTGGATCCTTGGATCTCACTCACTTCGTATGAACTTTGAAATCATTTTCATTTCCTTGCCAATTTTCCTTTGAACCCAAATTTCCCAAGCGTGGGACCTTCAAGTATGTGTTTAAGCTCCCCTACCTCAATATCTTTCTGTGTTTGTGTTCACTTTGCTGTGAAAAGACCCTTACTCTGTAGTGTGTACCCTGAAATTAGAAGAACACAGGCTGATCAGGACAGATGGCTGCTTGGTAAGCACCACTCATGCCGGCTATATGTGTGCTCCTCACTGATCCTTGGAAGCCAACGGTCAAAAACAAGTACTATTGCTATGGTAGATACTTCGATGAAAAACAGGATAGAGTCAAAAGAAGTTAACTAAGTTTCCAAGATTAGAAAACCAGCACTTCGAATGCTTATATTTTATAACCATCCTTGCCTAAGAGATTATTGGAAGAAAAATTGAAATAGTACAAAATTATTACATAATGAGTAGCCTTTATTATATAGAGGATTATATAACAAAGAGTTACTTAATTGCATTCTAAATTCTAAAAAGAACTTAAAGGGGAAAAAAAGTTTTTATAAAGGGGACGGGTGTTGATAGTGTGTGAACATGCTGAATCCTCAGTGGAAGCCAGCATGGCTTTTATTCAGGGTACAAAAAATGAAACAAAGACACTTGATATGGTGAGAAGATAGTTTTCAGGATCTACAGGACCTGTGTCCCTGTGGTGAGGTAGGAGATGAGATAGAGAAGACTTGAGATGTTCTAGTAGTTCCAGGTTCTTAAAACAAAACTTTGTATTTAAACATTTGTTCGTGAATGGATCCATCATGAACATTGATAACCTTTTTGTTTTCATCTTCATCAAGATCAAGGCCTCAACTTGTTAAATTGTAAATGGTTAGTTTAGGAATAGAAATGGATACTTTGGGGGGGGGGGTGTGTGAGGCACTGAGTGTGCTGAATTGAATGCATCAGAGACTGGGCAAGCCAGAAATCATTTTGTTCTAGAGAATCAGTGTACTACTAGGGAAGATATCAAATACACACCAAACAAAAGCTGCCAATACCACCATCTTTGACAGTAGGTCATGCTTTCTAATGACCTGACTGTTGTGGAGTTTGTCTAGGGTGCTTCAGAGAAATACAGTCGTCCATGTCTGACAGTGGAGGGGCATCTAGGAACAGGCTACTGAGCACAGCATCCCACACAGCTCTGTCTCAACTCCTCTCTAACATGGTTCTTTGACTTCTGTTATGCATGGTCACTATTTATACCTCAGAGTCCTGCTTACCACTAGACAAAATCCTCTAGAGCACTAAATACCTTACAGCTTCAGCTGGCTTTCAGGCCTTGAGCAGATCTTCACCAATTTTGTCTCAAGGGTCCTGGGAAAGTCTTCGTATTGGGACACATTAATAAAAGTTATCCCTGATACAGCTAAAGAAGCTCCATTTTATGCTAGGCATCCATTATGGTACTCACAGCCATTTGTTGCTGACTCCAGTGTCTAAAAGATAACTTCCAAGTTACCCCTACCCAAAAATGTATAGCCATGACAATCTAGTTGTTATGATATGACTAGATCTGTTTCTTTGCTTGCTTGCTTGCTTGCTTGCTTTGCTTGCTTGCTTGCTTGTTTCTGTAACTTACCTATGCAGAGACTCAAAGATTATTTTGAGATGCCTTAATCACTTAACTTAGCAGAATAGAACAGTTTTTACTTGCTTGCAATAGATATTGAAGGACTTGGTGAGGTTTTTCCCCCTTTAAAAGTCCCTCCCCATACCCCTCTTTTATGGCAATCCCAAATGTAGCTCCAAGTTTGTTTGTCCTGCTAGCAGCTAGTCAATAAATTTTTAATTATAATAGGATTGAGTCTATGATAGTTTCCCAGGGGCACAAACTCTGTAATAATTCCCACACTAGCTCTCCAGATGGAGAAGGTACTTGAGCCCCAGAGAGAGACATTTACCTTAGGGTCTTACTAAGTTGCACTGCTGAGATGAAGTCCTTATTTGAGGTTTTAGCATATCCAGAACAAAAGCAAAGCAAACATAAAAGCAAACATTAAAACAGCATCACCAATTGCCCTATCCCTTTACATTGCCAAATAATCTGTGGATAGTAATATTCTTTCCCTTGTTTCCTGTCACTGCAACTCATTTTTGTGTGTGTTTTTTTCATTGCATCCATTTGGAATACTATTGTTAAAATAAATATTGTATAATAGATAAAGTTAATACATGAATAAGAAAGATTAGCATCATTAGAAAACCTACTAAAGACATTTGTCACCTATATTTACACTTGGAAACTATTGTTTTTTAAAAAAAAAAAATCCTGTTTTTAAAGAAAAAAAAAAAAAAAACAAGTCAGTAGAACTATTATGCCATTCAGAAAAATCAAACTATAGCATGAAGACTTCAAAAGAAGCTAAATTGTCAAACAGTAAAATCCAACTTTCCTTATTCCCTGTTACATGTGAGTACTTTAATAGTTGTTGGGCAATGATGCAGGAATCTATAATTTGTAGAATTTAGAACTTATGGACATTGCTGATAGTTGAGGATCTTTCTGCAAGAAGCTGGAGTACTGAATTCAAGACTCTATACTTTAGTGTATATTATCAGGCTTCTCAAGGCTTAACCCTTATCACACCGACAACTGTCCTCTCTTTTCTGGCTACCTTAAAAACAAATAAATAACTGATTGGATAGGGAGTAGTTGGTGTGGTTGTTGTTGGCAGCGGTGGTGGTGGTGGTGGTGGTGGTGTTGGTGGTGGTGGCGGCGGCAGCGGCGGTGGCAGGGGTTGGTTTTATATTTCTTGGTAGAGTAGACACAGGGATGACATGACACAACAGCTCTTACTTTAAAGGAAATAAGAAATGGTTTGTTCTGGAGCTGAATTTGAGTGAGCATGACCTGACGAAAGAAATTTAGGTTACCCCAAGTCCCACATTTCCACATGTAAGCATTTTCTTGATATTTTGCAGCTTTACAGGACAAAGAAAGTCATAATGTAAGGCAAGCTTAAAATAGATCAGTGAGCACGTAACAGGGGTGGATACAACAAGATGGGGGAAGCTCTTCTATAGGTCTGAGATGCTGTGGAATGACATTCTTAGCATTTCATAGATGGAAACTAGTAGTCTGCTAAGTTAGTAGATTTAAAACTTTTTATCTGTTTATCAGAAGATGTTAATGCAGACTCAGAAGCAGGCAAGGGGTGGCTGTGTAGAAGGCTAAAGCTAGCCTAAGACTTTGTGATCAGCCTCTGCAGTCAAAACATTGAAACCTCCACATCACTGCAGTTCTAACTAGTCCATCAGTCCTTGCAGACACATCTTTTCAGGAATTCTCATTTACAGTTTTCCCTTTTGGCCAAGTATCATATTTTCTGCATACTAGAGCCCACATACTATTTACTAAACATGATAAAGGCCCTCAAAGTAAGGAGCTCATTCCTAGGATCTGATGGAGATAAGGCTGAGTACTGGTCAGGACAGTAGTCTTCAGGAGAGAAGAGCTTGTGAAAGGCATTAAGAAAAGAACTCTTGGTTCATGACAAAGCTATCAGCCACCATGATCTGGATCTGACTTTCTCTGCACACCCCCCATAGGCCATCTGTATCTGATATAACACTACATATGACATGTAATAAGATTACATTACCTGAAGTTAAAATGATAAAGAACATGGTTTGACTTAATGGAATGAAGGAAAAAACATAAAGCAACTGTGCATATCTTTTCAACTACATTAGCTCTATGTTTTCCTGTGTATTTAGTTATTGTGCTCTGTGAGCTCTTACATCTAAATGGGTAGAAATGGAACTTTGAAAGGAGTCACTGTAATGACATTCTTTCTTAACTCAGTAAAATACAAATATGATTTCATTATTTTTAATCCTGACTAATTATCTTATGAGGCATCTTAGATTATTAGTTTAATCAAGAACCATCAGTGCTTAAAGGATAAAAAATTATGAATGTTGTCATTAGAGGTTGATGACTTTTGCCTAATTCAAACAAGAAGAGTTAACTCTAGATAGAATAAACATTTAACTAAGACATGGATTTTTTTGTTTTATCCAATTATACTGAATAGTGAATTTAAATATACATACTGTCTTAGTTAGGGTTTCTATTGCTGTCACCAAACATCATGACCAAAAATGGTTGGAAAAGAGAGAGATAGATAGATAGAAAGAAAGATAGATAGATAGATAGATAGATAGATAGATAGATAGATAGATAGATAGATTAGAGATAGAGATGGAAAATATTTGAATCATTTAAACATGAAAACTAGTTTTGAATAAGGAATGCATTTGGGATAAGCAAACAATCACATTAAGAAAATGAATAATAAAAAGAAATATCTTCATTTAGAACTTCATTAAAACCAAGATTAGTATTATTTTATCTATATAGTTTTATATATTGTTATATATGTTTATTATATATTTTGTATAATATATAAATATATATTACATTAATATGTTTATATTTACTATAAACTTTTTAAATTTAATTATAAGATATTTAAGAAAAAAACGAGAGAAATGTTAGTTACATGGAGGACTCAGCTGTCAATGGCGTTGAAGGTGAGTAACTATTATTTAGCATTTCCTCATCTATATGAATGTATTTTCAGACTATGAGAAAATTCATCTCCTTGAACTTAATAGTTCTTGAGCTCGTGAGAAGTACCTGGATATAGTCCTGACACATTATCAGAAAGAAATTTTTGATATTACGTCTTATTTTTTACCGTTCAGTAAATAGTGTGGTTGTGTTAATCCATTGAGGAAGTCTCTGTAACAATTAGAATTTCAGTTATAATATTTAAAAGTACTTCACAATACTATCTGCTGTTTATCTAAAGGAACAAATTTTATAAACATTTTAAATATTTGACTACTAAATTGAGTTCCACAATCACTAGTTTAGTGAGAATGTTTCAAATAGACATAAATTTCCAAAAGAAACATAGTCTTTGGTTAAAGTAATAACTGACTAGTCAAAAAGCAAGAAGTCTAATGGGGAAAAATATAACATTAAAATCTAATCACATATTTTAAATGTCTTCATAGTGAAAAGATGAAACAACGTTTTTGTTGTTTTAAGGGTGAACATTACTAAGAGAAATCAATACTTAAGATCATTATCTTAGTTAGGGTTTTACTGCTGTGAACTGACATCATGACCAAGGCAACTTTTATAAGGACAACATTTAACAGGGGCTGGCTAACAGGTTCAAGAGTTCAGTTCAGTATCAACAAGGCAGAAACATGGCAGCATCTAAGCAATGATGGTGCAGGAGGAACTGAGAGTTCGACATCTTCATCCAAAGGCTGCTAATGGAAGACTTACTTCCAGGCAGTTAGGATGAGGGTCTTATAGCCCACACTCACGGTGACACACCTACTCCAACAGAGTAGTTACCTTTGGAAACTACCAGTTATATACAAATACAGGTCAAGTACATTAATGTTTTTGTATGTGTGTTCTTAACTAAATTTAAATTAATTATTTGTTAAAATTTTAAGTTGTTATTATAAAGAAGACATTGTTCTAGATTACCTCACTCAAGATATTTTCTAGTTCTATCCATTTGCCTGCAAAATTCATGAAGTCCTTGTCCTTATTATTAAAAATAACTGAGTAGTATTCGATTTTGTAAATGAAACACATTTTCTATTCTTCCATTGAGGGATATCTGGGTGTTTCCAGCTTCTGGCTATTACAAATAAAACAGCTATGAACATAGTAGAGCATGTGTTCTTATGGTATGGTGTGGTATCTTTTGGATATATGCCCAAGAGTGGTATAACTGGGTCTTCAGGTAGAACAATTTCCAATTATCTGCGGAACCGCCAGATTGATTTCCAGAGTGGTTGTACCAGCTTACAATCCCACAACAATGGAGGAGTGTTCCTCTTTCTCCACATCCTCATCAGCATCTGTTGTCATTTGAGTTTTTGATCTTAGCAATTCTGATTGGTGTAAGAGGGAATCTCGGGGTCATTTTGATTTGCATTTTCCTGATGACTAAGGATGAACATTTCTTTACGTGCTTCTCGGCCATTCAAGATTTCTAAGTTGAGAATTCTTTGTTTAGCTCTGTACCCCATTTTTAAATTGGGTTATTTGGTTTTCTGGAGTCCAATTTCTTGAGTTCTTTGTATATTTTGGATATTAGCCTTCTTATCAGATGGAGGGTTGATAAAGATAAATCTATAGGTTGACATGTTGCCCTATGACAGTATACTTTGCCTTGCAGAAGCTTTTCAGTTTCATGAGGGTCCATTTGTCAATTGTTGATCTTAGAGCCTAAGCGGTTGGTATTCTGTTTAGGAAATTTTCCCCTGTGCCAATGTGTTCGAGGCTGTTTCCCACTTTCTTTTCTATTATATTCATCTTATCTGGTTTTATGTGGAGGTCCTTGATCCACTAGACTTAAGCTTTATACAAGGAGATAAAAATTGATCAATTTGCATTCTTCTACATATAGACCACCAGTTAGACCAGTACCATTTGTTGAAGATACTTGCAAGTACTCATTGATAAGTGGATATTAGTCCAAAAGCTCAGAATACCCACAATACAACTCACAGACCATATGAAACTTTACATGAAGGAAGGCCAAAGTGTGGATGTTTTAATCCCACTTAGAAGGGGAAGCAAAATAATCACAGGAGGAAGAGGAATTGAGGGACCTGAGTGAGAGAAGGACAAGGGGAGGGAAAGGTGGAACAGGATCAGGTATGGAAGGAGGAGATAGGAGAGAAGTACAAAGGGCCAGAAGAATGAGTAGCAGTATATAGCAATAGTGGGGTGAAGGAGCTGGGGAACAGGAGGGGGTGGGGATGGGGGACAACTAGAAAGCCCCAGACACCAGGGATGCAAGATGCTCCCAGGTACCAGTGGTGATGACTTTAGCCGAAATGCCCAACTGAGGGGAGATAGAACCTGAAGAGACCACCCCCAGTAAATAGACATGGCCCCCAGTTGAGGGATGCGGCCACCCACCCATCTCAAAATTTTTAGCCCAGAATTGTTTCTGTACAAAGAAAATGCAGGGACAAAGAATGGAGCAGAGACCAAAGGAAAGGCCATCTAGAGACCGCCCCACCTTGGGATTCAACCCATTCACAGACACCAAACCCCGATACTATTGTCAATGCCAAGATGTGCTTGCAGACAGGAAACTGGTATGGCTGTCCTCTGAGACATTCTACCAGTACTTGACTGAGACAGATGAAGATACTCACAGCCAACCATTAGACTGAGCATGGGAACCACAATGGAAGAGTTAGGGGAAGGACTAAAGGAGCTAAAGGGGATCGCAACCCCATAAGAAGAACAACAGTATCAACTAATCAGGCCCCTCAGAGTTCCCAAGGACTAAACCACCAACCAAAGAGTATACATGGGCCAGTCTGTGGCTCCTGCTACACACGCAGCAAAGGACTGCCTTACTAGCATCAGTGGGAGGGGAGGCCCTTGGTCCTGTGGAGGCTTGATGCCCCAGAGAAGGAGGATGCTAGAGCAGTGAGGCTGGAGTGGGTAGATGGATGGGGGAACCCACTCTTAGAAACAGTGGGGAGGGAGGTCGGGATGGGAGGGCTCATGAAAGGGAGACCAGGAAGAGGGATAATATTTGAAATGTAAATAAATAAAATAATTCTTAAAAAATAAAACTGAAATATATATATCAGAGGATAAATACGTACTTTTAAATATTTACATCATTACCCACTAGAATGGTTCTAAGAGTATATTAACCTTTGCTGGCATCTTTATTATTCCTATTAATTTCAAAGCGCATACTCAAAATTTTTATTTTGCCCTCATGTGTGCTCATTAAATGTTATAAAACAGGAGAAAAAAAAAGAAAGAACAACTAAGAGGGCTACATAGAAGGGCCCTGTCCCTAAATAAATAATAAGTAAATAAGTAAATAAATGAGAGAGAAAGAGAGAGGCATTGTTAAGAGATGAGAAAACACACATGGCAGGGCCTCTGCAAAGACTGAAGAACAAAAGCCAGGTCTCTTCTTGAGGGCTGCAGGGTTTCAGGGTCTTTGTGAGGATTGTCTTTCATTGGTATAGGGTTGGTCAGTTTGAAAAAAGTCAGGAAGCCTGGGAGCTCCACATCTTTGGGGTAAATACATCTTGATCTGTCCCTGGATTTGGCAGGGAGAGCAATCCTGGTGGAAGAAACACTAAACTCAAAGCCATAATGTAAGTGCAGAGGAACTGGTGAGACCCATGCAGGCCCTGTGCTTGCTGCCTCAGTCTCTGTGAGTTCATGTGAACTTTGCTCATAGTGATTTAAAGGACCTTGTTTTCTTGGTGTCATCCATCCACTGGGGCTCTTACACTCTTTCTACCGCATCTTCCCGGGTTCCTTGAGCCCTGAGGGGAGAAATCTGATGGAGGTATTCCATTAAGGGCTGAGTATTCCAAGGTTTCCCTCTCTGTAATGTCTGGTTGTGGGTCTCTGTGTTTGTCTTTAACTGCTGAAGAAGTTTCTCTGATGATGGCTGAACCAAGACACTGATATGCTTCCCTGACCAGAGTCTTAAATAAATTTTTTATTAGCAGCTCATTCTAATTCACAAGCAGACTTTTCATGGAGCTCTTATTATTATGAAATACTAATTTTATAAATTTTTAAAATTTTACATTTTAATTAAAGTAAGCTGCTTAGTTGTGATTTTTTTTTTGTTGTTGTTGTTGCTGCTGCCTACAACTTAATTAAACACACACACAAAAGCCAATTTTGAAACACCAAATGTTCCTCTGTGATGGCTGTTCTTGGTTGTCAATTTGACTACATCTGGAAGTAACTGAAACCTGCACAGCTGGGCACACCCATAAGAGGTTTTCTTGTTTTTTTATTATTTGAAATGGGAAGACTCATCCTAAATCCTGATCTTTTGAGGTGGGAAGATCTATACCTTAAATCTGGACCACACCTCCTAGTGGTACCCTATTAAAAGGACATAAAAGAAAGGGGTACTTGCCCTCACTTGCACTGTCAAGTTCATTTGCAATGTCAAGCTCATTAGGGTCCACTTCTTCCAGGTTCTGGCGTATATTAAAGATCAACTGAGACATTCAGCCTTGTGAACTGAACAACTACAGGATTCTCAGGCTGTTCACAGGGGGAGAGCAAGTGCTGGACAGTCAGCCATAACTTGTAAGCTACTTTAATACAACCTGGTTTTATATATACAGATTCAGTCCCTCAGTTGTCTCTCTAGAGAACCCTGAGTATTACACCCCCTTCCCCACTGGAGGAACCATAAAACCTTGGTTAGAACTTCTTATTTTTACAAATATTTGCAAGCTGAAAGGCAGTAGTTACACAGGCCAGCTAGAGAACCAGATGCTGGTTTATCTCCAAACACTCTCTGGATTTTGAAAGCTTACTCCCCCACACCCCCAACACACACACACACACACACACACACACACACACACACACACACACACACACACACATCCTATTAGCACCATACCTCTTTCCCCTTCTGAAAAAGTACCTGTAAATATCCTAAGCGAAAGGCTTCCCAAGGTCACAGGAGAAGCAACAGAAAACCACAGGATTAGGTATTTTCGAGGGAAAATCAGGATAAAAAGGCCAAGTGATAATAAAATGAGATAACCCAAAGGCAAAACCAGTGACACGTGAAAACAGAAACCAACATTGCTTCAGAGTTCCAAAAGCAAATAAAACCCTCTTTAGGGATTTGAAAACAAGCAAACAAACAACAAAATCAAAGGTCTGGATCAAGGCAAACAAACTCAGTACCATAAACCAAATGCTTTGAAAGACAACCAAAAAATGTATCTGTCAATTTAGGGTTCCTAGTTAACCAGCTTGTAATGAACAAATTGGACTGTAGACCAAACCAAGAAAGGTCTGAGAACCCTGGAAAGAATTCAACAACACACCTGAGGAAATATACCCACAGTCCTGGACTCAGTGAGTACCATGTTTTCATTCAGGTGCTTACTCTGGTGAATAAGTGAATCATTCAGAGTTTCTTCCTGTTTGCCATAATTGTACACACACACACACACACGCACACACACACACACACACACGCAAACAAACAACAACAAAGAATTAATTTAATTTTCAATTTTAGTGACCATGGCCTGAGAACACAGATTTAGGTTACCCTAAATTCCACCATGGTCAAACACGTAACCATCTTCTTGTTGTTTTATGGTTTTATAAAAAGAAAGTCATAAATCAAAAGCAAGTTTAAAATAGATCTGTAGGTACATTGGAAGCATGGATACAGCAAGATGGGAGAAGCTCTTCAACAGTGTTCAGGTGTTATTTGAAGGCACCCTTAGCATTTGGGTAGAGGGAAGCTAGTGGACTGCTAAGTTAATAAACTGCAAAATGTTTTTACCTATTTGTTACAAGGTGTTAATGCGGACTCAGAAGTAAGCCAGGATGTTAAAGCTAGCCCAAGAAACAGTGATCAGCCCCTGTAGTCAAAGTATTCTGGCCTCTCCATATCACTGGAGTTCTAAATAGTCAATGCATCTTTGCAGACACACTTTTCAAGAGTTCTCATTGATAACAACTAGTCTGGTGATGCCGAAGGAATGTACATTTTGTAGGATTTAGAACTTACGTACCTTGCTGATAGTCTTTTCTGCAAGAAGCGAGAATGTTGAATTCTAAACTCTTCATACATGCTATTTAGCTGTTGAGGCATAACCCCTTATCACAATCTCCACTGTCCTGTTCTCCTCTGTCTGCTGATTGAACAGCTAAATGACTTCTTCCTCTCCTAGAATCTGGTAGTGTAAGACCAAGGTGCCATGATGTTTGGCTCCAGATACTCCTCTCCTCTTGGCTTTTATCTGACGATGTGTTTGCTGGCTTTTTCTCAGGACGTGGCTAGAAAGAACATTGATGTCCTACAGGCCCAAGACCCATGTCCAACAACAGTCACATCTGGGTTTACAGTTTCAATGAATTAATATTGAGTCAAAATTCATTCTACAATACTTCACTCCTGACATGACAAAAACAATGTTCTTTTTCCATGCAAAATGTTCTTATCACATTCCCAAACCCCCATATGCTTAACTCATCATAGTATTAATTCTAAAGTCTGAAGTGTTATCTAAGAAATCTGAACCAGTTATGGCTGAGACTCAAGATTCATTTACCCCTGGTCAAATTTTCTCTCCAGCTGTGAACCTGCAAACCAAGACAAGTCATACAATTCTGATATACAGCAGTGTGGCTGGAAAAAACACTCAGCACTTAAGAGTTCTGGTTGCTCATGCAGAGGACCAGACATTGATTCTCACCATTTACACAGTGGCTCCCAACCATCAGTGACTCCAGTTTCAAGGAATCTAATGCTTTCTTCCAGCCTCTGCAAGCACTGCAGGCACATGGTGCAAAGGCAAAACACCCATACATATAAAAATAACAAATAAATAAATGATGCTAAGATATAGTTGTGACAGGCATCAGACAGACATGTCCATGTGCAAAGGGAGTTACATGAAAGGAAGGGGGAGACATTCTAGGCAAGTCCATTAGCTAGGAAGACCAAGTCTGTTAGCTCTGAAGTCTCAAGAATACACTCATAAACTCTGTGCCCAACTTTCAGGCTATCTGCTGTGGCCATGCTGTCTTCTTTACTTTGTGTGGAGCTGACTCCTCCTTTGCACAGAGTCCTGACCCTGTAGTTGGGTGAAGTCCCATTCAAGTAGCTCTCAATGAGAGACTGACCCATGCACAGCTGTCCAAGCTGGACTTTGCCTACTCTGTGACACCATCACCAGAATCTGAAAACATACCCTAAGAGGAAATGTCAGCCACAATGATCTTAAAAATACTTGTTGGGTACTCTTCTGTTTCTTGAAAGACAGGGCTTGTTCACAATAGAATAGTTTATGGACTCCTCATACAGAATCAAAAAGCATAACACCATTCTTTCATTCTGTTCTGCTTCCTAAATTTATATTAAATTGGTAGCATCTTTGCTGGAGTGATCCCACCTCTCTCTCTCTCTCTCTCTCTCTCTCTCTCTCTCTCTCTCTCTCTCTCTGTGTGTGTGTGTGTGTGTATGTGTGTGTCTCCCTCCCCCCTCTCTCCTCCTCTTTCTTCCTCTCCCCCTCTCCCCCTCTGGCTGACAGAGTAAGTTCATGACTGGTACCCATGATGCTTTTGTCAAAGGGCTACTCATCCATAGAGCTTTAATTTTAAAAGTGTGGTGGCACATGTGTGTAATCCCAGCATGGGAGATGTGGAAGCAGGACAACATAGTTGCCTTCAGATACCTAGTGAGCTCAAGCTAATCTGGGCTATATGAGACCCTGTCTCAGAAAAGCAAATAAAGAGGAGTCCAAATGTCTCAGGAGTAACCACCTTTACCTGCTGAGGCTGACAACCTGAATTTAATCCCCAGAATTCCTACTAACACACTCCCGTACACACATGCACAAATGCAATAAATGTAACATTAAAAAAGATTAGATATATGGATAATAAATGGATGGAAGGATAGGTAGATAGATAGATAGATAGATAGATAGATAGATAGATAGATAGATAGAGTGATTAATTTCCCATCTCCAAGGGCTAGTACTGTTTGGCTAACAATTCCTTTGTCTAATCATCTCTTTCCTTTGACATTTACTTATACAAACAGGTTGAATCTGCCTCTTCCCACTTTGTATATACAGCTACTCCACTAAGTACCTAATATTGTTGCTTGTAAGTGGTACCTTCAACAACACTTGAACTAGTTCAGCCACGTTCTGTGCCACTTTAGAGAGAGGATCATCTTTCCTCCAGATTGCAAAAGCCTCTCTCTCATGTCTCTAAATGGCCTGTGGTAGCATCGTATTTGCACCAACATTGTGCATATGACCACTTAATCTCCAAGAAAATGGAAGCATCTTACATTGCTCTTTACTTTGCCTTCTAAGCATTTCCAAGAATTAATTTTGATATCTTCAATTCTACTGGCAAGCACTTGGCAGTGACTTTTCCCAACATGATCCTCAGAATTATTTTACCCTTTCCTAACTAATCAGTTCAAAATCTACTCTCACGACTTAGGGTACCTGTTACAGCAACACCCTAGTTCTTGGTACTCTGATCTGCCAGCTTATTGTCACTGATATAACAAAATGTTGCAAACTACGCCGTTTTAGTGGCATGACAAATTTATTTTCTCATGATTCTGGAGGGGGGACTCTGATATCAATCTACAGGCACAGGCTGTTTCTGGTGGCTCCACTCTTGGCTTATAGGTTACAGGACATCAAATACATGAACATGACCATTCTTTGTTGTATTTGTTGTATACCCTGAGTGAAAATGTAGGGCTTTGACTAAATCTCAAAAAAAAAAAAAAAAAAAAAAAAACCACCTTGGCCTTTCATTCAATGTCCACCTCACAGGGATCAGAAGTTCATATGCTTCAGTTTTGAGGGACTCAGAGAGCTTGGGTCTGCTTATGTTCTTACACTCTCTTTGATAGTTTAATCAATCTTGAAGTTTTAAAAACCATGGAAAGGTAATAAACTTCCAGTTACACCTCTGTAGCCTATCCTCTTCCACAGAATGAACGATAACCCACTCCTCAAATGTAGACATTTCCAACACACAAGTTCCCACTGTGCCCCACGCCTATCGATGCCTCTGTTCTCCCCAGCTCAGTAAATATATTACTGTGAGTCCACTTCGTTAAGCAACAGTGATCCTTATGAGTTTTCTGTATTACCAGTCCAAACTGTGAGTCACCACACTCTTCAAGACATATAAATGGATCTTCCATATTTCTTACTCGCCTCCCCTAACTGCTCAACCTCCCCTCCCCCCTCCCACACACACAAACCCTGAGGTCATCTACCTCCTTTGCTCCTCAAATCATCCTGGTTTCTTCCCCATTCCCCATACCCTTAGACTCTGGTGCATTAAGGTTTTTGCTTTTCTGTTGTCTCTCTGAAGCTCTAGTCCACTAACTTTCTGGTCCTATCATTTTTAGTCTTTGCGTCTCAGGTAAAACAGATCTAGCTAAAAGGAGCACGAATTGTAAATTATAAAATATCATAAATGTATCAAAGACATTTTAAAGATCTTTTGTATGTCACAGTGTTAATGCATGTTTTGTGTTTATGTACATGTATTAGGCAGAGATGTCATTAAACAAGAAGGAAATATACATGTTTCATATATGTGTATGTATCTCTATATTATATATCATTTATCCATATGTGTTTGTGTGTGTGTGTGTGTGTGTGTGCGCGTGTGTGTGTCTCATCTATGCTAGGGTTTAGGTTGTCCAGATCTTGTATAGGTCATGTGCCTGTACCATACCTTCTGTAAGTTCATGTTTGTGATAGACATGTCATGTTCTCAGAAGATAGCAAACATACATACATAATGCTGAACAAATCTGCGTGTCTTTGTGCAGGAGCCATACTAGTCTTCTCTGTATTGACAATTTTAGAGTACATATTGCAAAAATGAGCACCTGTCTCAATTCTTTAAAATAGAGTCTGAGGTTATCAGATCTCCTCATTCCCTCTCCCTTTAGACCTTGCTCCATTAAGTAGAGAGTTGGTCTATTATGTGTCATGTCCTTACCCACTAGGGAGACTAGCATTCAGTGAGCATTCACATATCTGGTCAGTGAAACAGAGACAGATATCTTGACCCAGAGAGCCTTTCACCGTCCGAAAGCATGTTTGACTTTTATGTAAAAATGTCTGCTGCCAGTGTAGGAAATTCCCATTTCTGCTACCTACACACCAGAAATGCTGTAACAAAGGGGCAGTTGCTTCCTTTGTTTGCTACTTTTCCCCAGTTTGTGCATCAAGTTTATATCTCACAATAACAATGAATTCTTTTAAGGCTTATTCTCTGCTGGTTGAATCGCACTACAGGAATCTTCTTTAAATGTTGTGGGTCTATGTCTAATAGATGTTTACTTAAAGTAATGGGGAAAAAAATCAGGGTTACACAGCTCAAAAGCACAAACAACAAAATGGCTGCTACATCTATTTTAGATATCTGCCATGTGGTGGACTTTTCCGTTCTAAAGCTGAAATTACACAGTTAGCTGTCTCATCTACTGGATAAGTTTATTGAAGAATGGAAACTTACCTGTGTCTGTATACTGACACCTAACACCCTTCCCATGCAAGAGACCATCTGTCCTTGATGACAAAACACATCTCCACAGAATGGATATTCACAGTCTAAGCCTTAGAGAGCTGTGAACATATTCCCAGATATGTACCATTTTAGTCACTTCTTGATCTGGAATTGCATAAGCTAAGTTTGGGAAGAGAGCACATGACTCAATATAGATCTGTGCTTCCCAGTGTAGCAGAGCCACCTGGGACATTTTAAACTTACTTTGAGAAATTAAAATCTCAGGCTCACATTCTCATTCACTACATTTTGAGCTTCCAGGGACTGCTATGTGGATTTGGCAGAAGTGCTATGCACATGTCTTTCACAAAAGTTCTCTAGGGTAGCAGTAGGGCCAGAGACTTCCTCTTCCTCTGGGCTACGGTGCCGGGAGCCAAGCCTAGGAAATTACCTGGTGTTTTAGAAAGTCTAGTCAGTACAAGGTTAAGAAAGGACATTCACAGGTCTCAGGTCCCAGGAACCTAAAGAACGTCTGGCATTTCCTTGGAGCTGATTATGACAGTGGGATGGTCTAGGGTGATAAGATTATGACAGTGGGATGGTCTAGGGTGATAAGATTATGACAGTGGGAAGGTCTTAGACAGTAAGGATTCCATAGTAAGATAGCCCTAAACAATGACCCTCACCCAAACTTCCCGGTTTGCTGTGTCTTTATAACCTGCCCCCAAAATTAAAGTTTCAAAGCTTGATCAGAACCTCAGACTTGCTCTCATTCTTTGTGTCTCTTGTCCTTTCATTTGTTCGCCCCCTTCCCTAAGGTCTCGTCGATTCCCCGCCGGCCGGGGCACTACGGAGCACTGCATCCAGCCACCTCCCATCAGGAGGCATGCAAGAATCAGGTCACAAGATACAATGTGAATTCCAGATTAATTCAGATAGGGATTAACTGGTTGTTTTGGTATTTCCTGCTCTACTATTTCATGAGACACACCATACTCAAAAATTTAAAAAGAAAGAAAATAAAAACAAACAAACAAAAAACCCAGAAATTTAAATTTAACTGTGATAATGGGACACTCTCCTATTCTGTATTATGAAGACACAGCTTCTTGTCATGTCATAGAAAGGAATTTGCTCATTCAGTCATTCCTAGCATAGCATACATATATACTATTAATGGTTTGCTTATCCTGAGTTAAACTATTTCTAGCCCTGCTCCTGGAGGAGTACAAAGTTAATACCAGCAGAAACCGAATAGAATCTCTTTCAAAAGAGAGTCCGAGCACAAACATCCACAGACTGAGGGAAGAGTAGAAGGGTAACTAGCAAGGCCTGGATACCATCAGACTCAGAAATGCTGTTGATCACCTGACCAGGGGGCAGGACTTAGCTTTGGAATGATTGACAGCCTTTGTCCCCAACCCCATCTGCTCCAAATGGAGATGAGATAGTAGACTGATATTCAGGATTTTAACCTACTGTCCTCTCAGGCTGTCATCTCTATGAATACAGTCCAGTTTTAAAGATCTGACTCCTGTCTCTCTCTGTTCTTTGGTGTCTATAAGTGACAAGAAGGAGCCATGACATTCCTGTTACAACTAGACACTGTGTATTGTTTACTGGCTGTTGACTCTATCTGAAGGGCACAGTTAAATAGTATTCTTCCTGGGAGTCTGAGCCCTTTGGTGATGGGCATTTCAATGTGGACAATTGAGAAGAGCCAAGAGCTAGAGAGTCGGTAACTCCGATCAAGGAAAAAAGGGCTGTGCATGAAATAAAGGTAGAAAGGGCTCCAAACACATTTACTGTAACTCCTTCTCTCCTGTAGGTTTCCATAA
This sequence comes from Arvicanthis niloticus, assembly GCF_011762505.2. Classification (NCBI taxonomy): domain Eukaryota; kingdom Metazoa; phylum Chordata; class Mammalia; order Rodentia; family Muridae; genus Arvicanthis; species Arvicanthis niloticus. The sequence continues at coordinate 38,240,375 of NC_047665.1, forward strand.
TAAAGAGATGCTAGAACATCAAGTGTCTGCCAAATCCATCTATCCCCCGAAATGGCTAAGTGGTCTTTGTTCCCATGTCACAGACCTGAAATTATTTTCTCTATCTACAGTCTCTTGAGCTCTAGTAAATAAACTGATACCCAGGCTCATGCAAACAACACTAATTAGACACATTAAACAAATGAGTATGTTGGTATAGTATAACATTTCAAAAGGAGAACAAGAAAGGGTGATTTAAAGAGACAAAATGAATAATAATATGTCCACATATATTGTATACTTTGTCTAAATTCTTTAAATGCTCTCTCAAGGTGTAACACATTTTCAATGCAAAACACATCCTTAAATGGGCAATGACTACACATGATTCCATGAAGGATTTTACCTTACCAGAAGATCTGACTTTAATTACTTTTCATATTTTTAATATTATTATATGCTACCAGTTTTTTGAAAGTGTTAACTAAACTTGTTGATTTGTATAGTCTTTAAACCTAGATTTTAGCTATCCAAATAATAGGATGTGAGGATTGTTAGATGTTTAAAAAGTTAGAATTTTGAAATTTCTGATTTATACTCCCTGAATTTCAGAAAGTAATGTTGCAGGGGAAACAGAGCTTTAGGGCTCAGTTGGTGAAACTAAATTCTGGGATGTGGGTTTTCAACCTGATAAACTGGAGAGCCAAAGAGCATCAAGAAGCTTTGGGATGTAGTCTCTTGTGCTGAGCTTTTATGAAGTCTAAGTATATCCAAAGACACTATAGAGTCATTAAACCATGGTGACAAGGAAAAGACAGTTCCCCATAGCAGACCACCAGGGAGGACAAAAACAAGGAAGTATATTAACACAGAGACACATACAAGCCTTTAAATCCTAATACAGACTATTTCCTTCCCAACTTAGTGATCCAAGGCTGGGAAGGCTCTTAAACTCAGACTTAAAGTGTTTCTGGTTTTTTTTTTAAAGGCTATTAGCAATATATTATTCCAGAATTTGAAACACTGAGAAACTTACATTTTATTCCCTGTAAGTTATGATTTTAAAATACATTATTGTTGCCAAAGAAATGTGCTTTCACACACACACACACACACACACACGTATTTCTACATGAATGCATTCAAGCCTGTATTTTTCCATGCTCCAGAAAATAACCCTGAAAGTCAGTGAGTCATGAAAATGCCCAGGGAAAGATCCCCTAAGAGGAAGAAAGGGGTTCAGCAGGAGTGGGAGGGAAAAAGAAAGGGTAATGGTTATAGTGACCAAGATATTTATGTACATGTACAACATTGTTAAAGAACATAAACAGTCTGGGTTTGTTCTTCGTGTGACTAAGGAATGCCACGAGAGGAGGATAAACCTAGAGGGTTAAGGAGAAACGTGTCTATTTTTTAAAAATAAGTGATACATTCAAGATGTTTGGGGAAACTTGAAATAATATGATGTACACTGGGACTGGAGACGAGGCCCTGCAGTTAAGAGCCCTTGCAGCTCTTGCACAGGCAGAGGATTCTGGTTTGTTTCTAAGCAGTTACATTCAGTGAGGTCCAGTCACAGGAGATCTGTCCTCCACATGCATCCCACTCATGTAGTACACATGTGGCAAGCAGACACACGCACTCGCGCGCACACACACACACGGTTGTTTACATAAGGTATATACTAAGAATCTCCTTTTTAGATGGGTGTGGTGGTACATGCCTTTAATCACAGGGAGGAAGAATTAGGCAGATCTCTGACTTCAAGGCCAGCATGGTCTATGGAGCCAATTCCAGGACAGTAAGGACAACACAAAGAAACCCTGACTTGGAAAAAAAAAAAAAAGCAAGAAAACAAATATAACTTTCTTCATCTCTCTAGTTCTTTTTTCCTCTGTATAACTTTCCAATGTTGATTTTTGTTGACGACTGTCAAGAATGGATATATTTTAACTCGCTCTTCCCTTTTCATTCTAGAGGAAAGCAGCTTTGTACATGTGTTCTTTTAATCACAGTCTACTTTAAAAACCTTCCAGAAGAGAACACACGTGATCCCAGCAAATGATATTAGATACTGTTACAATAAGAATGTGCATCTTTATTTATGCAATGAATCCTATATTAATAAGGTTCTCCTAAGAGACAAAAGTAATATGGAACTAGATAAGTAAATCCAAGAGAGGACACTTATTTATATAGATATACAGATCTACTTAGATATATGGTATAGATATAGAGACATGAGAAGAAGGCTAGGCTGATTCCATGACAGGCTTCAAATTGGCAGTAAAGGAGACTACGCCTAAATCTCTGTCTCCAAGAACTGGACAATTCCAGGCAAGTCCAGGCCTCAGAAGCTGCCTTGCCACCTGGCCTGAGGCAAGGACAATGGGTCAGCAGCAGTTTCCAGACTTCTTCAGCTACTTCCTCCATAACAGTTTCCAGACCAACCCAGCAAGTTTCTAGTCCCCACACCCTAGTAATAGAATGTCCATAGAGATGGACCCAACAGAATAACATAGAGGTCACCTACCCCAAAATTCCCTAATGTACTTTAAATCAGGCCTGTGAACATACTTAGTTGTCTCTCTATTCTGGTAATAGGAGACCCCAGCATGCTCTTCTTCTGTGTTTACAAACTATTGAGTCCGGGGTATCATTCTTCAGCAAAACATGGACCCTTACAGTGAGAGAGGACTCCTCTCCAGGGACATTGGTTTATTCATTTACGGAGACTAAGAAGCTTCAAGAGACTGTTTGCTAACTGGAAGTCTAGGATATAGCTAACAAGGCTAACTCCAAGGCCAAAGGTCTCAGAACCAGGGAGCTAACATATAACCTTCAGTTCAGGGCCTCACAGCCAGAGGGATTCTTGTTTAGATCCTGGTTTTACCTAAGGGCTGGAGTGCAAATGTCCAAAGAAAAAGAGGAGTGTCCTTAGTCCAGGGAACATGATTCTTTTTCCTGCTTTCCCTCCCTCGGGACCTGCAGCTAATTGGAAGACAGCCAGCAAACACTACTGAGCAAGGATGGCTCAGGTGAGGCCCTGCTCAACACTCTGTGAAGTTTGGAGGTCATGTGCGAGCCACAACACATCCGAAGGTGTTAGGTGTTTGCATTGGGTCCAGTTGGACTTAGTGAAACAATTTTCAAACACTGAATTCCAAGTCACAGCAAATGTGCTTGTGGAATGGTAGGAACAGAGCTGACGTTCAAAACGCTGTGGGGTTCGATTCAAAAGATTTTCCCTTGAAAATGATATTACCACAATATTTTGAAACTTAGTTTCCTATCTCTAAGTGTCTTCAAAAATGAAAATTGATAAAGAGGATGAATTTGATATTGTAAGGAATGCCACAATGAAGTGTATTAATTCCCACTTTCATTGATTTTTGTGAAAGCTGAAAATAATACAGTTGGATAGGAGTGGATTCTCCAAACTCCAGCCTGAAGAGGAAAATAAAATGTTGGCAGTGGGAGCAGGAGGTCTCCCAAGTTACCTGGCTAAATTGTTATTTTCTGCCCTGCCTGTATAGGCATTAGGAACCACACCCTCCCTCAGCCAGAGAATGTCTTTTCTGGACTGGTATAGGTCCAGATAAGCACTTGATAAGTGATAAGCACTTGCCTTGGGTTACATCCCAAGCCTGAAAAGGTGGTCTTTGTTACTCTATGATTGTGTGTGCTATGAACTGGATGGAAGCTTTGGTTCACTGATGTGTTCTCTGCTCCCATATGATACCTGATGATGTCTGGCATGCAGTAGTTAGTTCCTCAAAAGCTAGCTGACTTCATAAGACCTACTCTGGGGAGAAGTTTTACTTTTAACGCTGAATTTCCAGGAGATAAAGAGACAGGAACATTATCACACAGGCTGAGCTGGAAGGATGTCCTGCTTACTAGTAAAGGACTCTACAGTTCATGGCAGGGAAGGGAAAGGAAAGGCACATGAGGAGAAAAGGAGCCGTGACACTGGTGATAATTTTTCTCTAGAAAGTCTGAGAATTCCAGTACAACTAACAGAATATACCATGAAGGCCATGTAAAAGGAAGCAATTACCTTTTCTGTAATAATATTTCAAATAAAAATGTTAAATACCAACAGACCGTGTTTGAGACCCAAGTGTGTGAGACCTGAGTTTTCAACCTTCTCCTTGTTAGGTTTCAAAGCAAGGACAACTGTTTGGGGTAGCTATGTAACACATCAAAGTAGACCTGGCCTCTAGCTTCTCCCAGCATTCTACAGTCCCTACCTGTTACAGAGTGTAGCTGACACACACAGTTCTCTACCCTGAATTCTCCAGCCCAGGACCTGGGCTGCCATTCCCACAGATGTTCTTTCCTATATAAATAATCCAGTAATTTTTCATTACCTGCTCCCTTTTTGTGTTTCTTTTATACTTCTGGCCTCCTGGCTGTTGTACTTGGTTCTCCTCTTTCTCTTCTTCTCCCCTTCTCCCCACACAGTTCAGTGTCATGACCACTCTGGACTCTCCTAGATGTGTCTGCCTCTGGCTATGCACTCCCACATGTCTATAATAAACATTCCCCTCCACCATACCTAGGACCAGTTCTGTCCCTTCCCTTCCCTTCCCTTCCCTTCCCTTCCCTTCCCTTCCCTTCCCTTCCCTTCCCTTCCCTTCCCTTCCCCTCCCCTCCCCTCCCCTCCCCTCCCCTCCCCTCCCCTCCCCTCCCCTCCCCTCCTCTTTTTTCCTTTTCTTTTTGCTTCTATTTTTTTCTTTTTCTTTTTTTTTTTTTTCATTCAATTGGTGCAGAAAACCCATGAAAGGAGTCAGGGCATCAGGAATCATCTATGACTTTTTCCTGCTGACACTCCTTCCTCAGCTATAAACTTGTAACTTTCTGAAAACAGGCTCATTTTGTTCACTGTCATCATGCATCTGGATTTCCTGGTGTCCTTGTATAGTTAGGATTACCCCAACCCTTGTGACCAATGAGTTTATTCGACAGCCTGTAATCATGTCCTGTGTACCTCAGAAACCAATTATGATCTCATTTTTTAAAAATTTGTAAAGCACCATAGAGACCCTGAACTTCAGAAGCACACACAGAATTTCAGAACACCAACAGCAATGGGAGCTCTCAAAAGACTCCAGAGAAGTCTGCACCATCTTGCATAAGCAGTCCTTCTGGTAAGCACTGTTCTCTCTGCTTCCATGGTACATGTGCTTAAGTCTATGATGACATCTTTACATTCTGTTTGTTCTTTGTGTGTGTGTGTGTTTATACATATTCTCACTCCTTCTCTTGGTGTGATAAAAACAAAATGACCAAGTGCAACTTGAGTAGAAATGACTTTATTTCATCTTTCAGGTTACAACCCAAGATTGAAGGATGCCAAGGCAGGAACTCAAGGTGGGATCTTGTCTTAGTTAGTGTTTTACTCCTGTGAACAGACACCGTGGCCAAGCCAACTCTTATAAGGACAACATTTAACAGTGACACACCTACTCCAAGAAGGCCACAACTCCAAATACTGCCACTCCCTGGGCAAGCATATTCAAACCACGACAGAGCTGAAGCAGAAACCACAGAGAAATTCTGCTTATTGAATTACTCTGTCTGAGATGTGCTCAGCCAGCCTCTTTTACAAGCAGGACCCCATATCTAGGAATGACAACATCCACAGAGGCCTGGACCCTCCTGTATCAATTAGCAATCAAAAAAATGCTCCTGAAGACAATGTATACAGACCAATCTGTTGAGGCCAACCCCCAGTTAAGACTCCTTCAGGGGAACACTGGTTCCTTCCGGTCTGGGCCAGAGCACTGAGCAGATCTTGGGTGGCAGCTCTGCCCCCAACATCCAAGAACCCAGAGGAAGCAGGGATCCCAAGCGATCTAACTTGGACAGTGTCTTAGGTAAGTAGACAGCAAGGCCCGCCCTAAACAGGGAGTAACTGGGACCCACAAGGACCCAGGAAGTCACTCCCGGCCCGGAACACTGGTTCCTTCCCGTCTGGGCCAGAGCACTGAGCAGATCTTGGGTGGCAGCTCTGTCCCCAAGTTCCAAGAACCCAGAGGAAGCAGGGATCCCAGGCGCTCTAACTTGGACAGTGTCTTAGAAACTAGTTCTCAGATCTGAGGCCTGGATCAGACCTCTGCCAGGTCTGCTGTTGTGTGGACCCCGGATTCCACCTGAGACATACTGGCAGGTCCACTCAACCCAGAGCCACAGAGGAACAACTGAACTCAGAGCGTCAGACAACATATCCTGAGATATTCTAGAGGAGACACTGCATCCAGAACAGCAGAAACCTAGCTGGACTACTACCTTGGAGGCCCCATATCCTGAGGCATCCTAGAGGTACCACTGTAATCAGTGCAGCTGGAAAAGATCACAGAGACATCTGGACCCCTAGGAGATCAGACACAAGCTAGATAACTGGAAAGACAGGCTTCAGTCAGAGACAGCAAGTACAGGCAGCACTAGAGTTAACCAGATGGCAAAAGGCAAGAGCAAGAACGTAAGCAACAGAAACCAAAGTTACATGGCATCATCAGAACCCAGCTCCCGCATCAGAGCAAGCCCTGAACACCCCATCACACCAGAAAAGCAAGAATCAGAATTAAAATCACTTCTCATGATGATGATAGAGGGCTTTAAGAAAGACATAAATAACACTCTCAAAGAACTTAAGGAGAGCACTGGTAGACAGATAGAAACCCTTAAAGAGGAAACACAAAAATCCCTTAAGGAATTGCAAGAAAATGCAACCAAACAGGAAAAGGAATTAAACAAAACCATGCAGGATCTAAAAATGGAAGTAGAAACAATAAAGAAATCACAAAGGGTCAATACCCTGGAGATAGAAAACCTAAAAAAAAAAGATCAGGAGTCATAGACACAAGTATCACCAACAGAATACAAGAGATGGAAGAGAGAATCTCATGTGCAGAAGATACCATGGAAAACATTGACACAACTGTCAAAGAAAATGCAAAATACAAAAAGCTACTAACCCAAAATATACAAGAAATCCAAGACACAATGAGAAGGCTAAACCTAAGGATAATAGGTATAGATGAGGGGGAAGACACCCAACTTAAAGGACCAGTAAATATCCTCAACAAAATTATAGAGGAAAACTTCCCTAGCCTAAAGAAAGAGATGTCCATAAATATACAAGAAGCCTACAGAACTCCAAATGGTTTAGACCAGAAAAGAAATCCTTCCCGCCATATAATAGTCAAAACATCAAATGTACAAGACAAAGAAAAAATACTAAAAGCAGTAAGGGAAAAAGGCAAAGTAACATATAAAGGCAGACCTATAAGAATTACACCAGACTTCTCACCAGAGACCATAAAAGCCAGAAGATTCTGGACCGATATCATACAGACCCTAAGAGAACACAAATGCCAGCCCAGACTACTATACCCAGCAAAACTGTCAATCATTATTGATGGAGAAACCAAAATATTCCATGACAAATCCAAATTTACACAGTATCTCAACACAAATCCAGTACTTCAAAGAATAATTGGTGGAAAACTCCAACAAAAGGAGGGAAACTACAACCTAGGAAAAGCAAGAAAGTAATCTTCCAAAAACCCCAAAAGAAGATAGATACACAAACATATCTCCACGGATGTTAGCCCAAAAGCTTGGATTAGCGAAGACTCAACCCACAGACCACATGAAGCTCATGAAGAAGGAAGACCAAGAGGGGATGCCTCAGTTCTACTTAGAACGAGAAACAAAAATGCTCAAGGGAGCAAATAGGGAAACAAAACATGGAACAGAAACTGAAGGAGGGGCCATCAGGAGACCATTCCACCTGGGTATTCACCCCATGTACAGCCACCTAAGCTAAACACTGTTGTGGATGGCTGGAAGTGCATAATGTGAGGAACATGATATAGCTGTCTCCTTAGAGGTCTGGCAAAGACTAACACACTCAGAGGACAATGCTCACAGTTAACCACTGATATGATCAGGGATTTCCCAACGGAGAACTTAGTGAGAGGACTGAAGGAGCAGAAAGGGTTAGTGACCCCAGGTGGAAAGCAACAATACCAAACAACCAGAGCCCCCCAGGGTCTAAACCACCAGCCTGGGAACACATAGGGAGGAACCCAAGACTCCAGAGGTATATGTAGGGGAGGATGGCCTTGTCGGACATAGGTGGGAGAGGAGATTCTTGGTCCCATAAAAAAAAAAAAAATGAACACACAATGGGGGGGGGGAAATGTGAGGGCTGGGAGGGGATAGTGAGGGGGGTAGGTGCAGTCACTGCCTCATAGAAGCATGAGGAGGGGGATTGGATAGGAGGTTTCTGGGTGGTGGGAGGAAGTAGGCTAAGGGATAAAATCTGAAACGTAAATACTACAACCAATTTTAACAAGCAAAAAAAAAAAAAAAAGTCGTCAGAACCAACATCTTTTTAAAAAAAATGTCAGCCCCCTGGGGGTGGGAAAATTTTTTTTTCTTGATACTAAAACTTGTTCTGAGAATTGTATATTGCAGAATACACAGCCTTGGTGTATCTACTCATCAAGCATACTGAGCAGACCTGCCCAAACCTCCGATATCCTGGAATTCCATCTGGATTCAGTGAAGACACAGCATCAGAGGCTTATCAACTTCTCTTCTCCCCACCCCTCTTCTAAAATCTCAAAGCCCTTAATCAGCTTGAAGAAGTTAAAGAAGAGTCAGTACCCCTATTCCCTGAGCTTGGGGACTAATGTGGTTAATAATGGTCTGTCCTTCTAGGGAAAAGTAGTGGTTTTGTTGGAACAGGGGGGATTAGCTAGGACTTATTGCATAGCCATAACCTATTGGAAGAAATCTGTATAATTATTATCAAGATGAAGTTATAATTTCTTAAATGGTACAAAATTTACTTTGATTTCAAATTTAAGGTTTTCATTGGTATAAGCCTCTTATTAATATAAAAATGAGATGAATATTGATACTCACATGGACATTGTGCCTGTATAACACATTTAGGAATACAAGGCCTAGACCCAGCCCTTTTTTAACTTTTTTAACTGATTTGGGACGGTTAACCTATGAGTTAAGGGACTATAGCAAATTCATGGTTTTGAGTTTATTGTTAGGGTGTTTTCCATATTTTATTTAGAAATAGCTGAGAGGAGTGAACAGAAAACAGTCCAGGTTACCTTACATGGATAGTTGGTTTTCAAAACATCAGAAGTCCATAGAACTGATGCTACAAATATTTATATATTAATGTTCATTTTGATTAGAGACCTGTCTGCTCCTGACAGCTTTCTGTCATGGATTCTAAGAAGAAATTGAGCATCCTTGGAGATAACTCCAGTTGTGCGGTGACAGCCACTAGGCAAGAATTGCCTCTCTCCATCTACAGACAAATTACTGTCCAGAAAAGGACACACATGCAGAATAGTCGACTGATTATATCTGCCTAGACAGAGTAATCAGCCCTTAATAATCCTAAGGTCTGTCAGATGATTCTGGGCCAGAAGGCTGAAGATTTGATGCTCCAACGTCCGGTAGTATAGGGGCTTTTCAGGTGTTCAGTGGTCTCTATAAATTGGCTAAGTTTTAAAAGCTATGCTTAGTGCTTCCCATAACTTCAGTTAACTCGGTCATTCTGAATTTCTGATGGGGTTGAAGACCTATAGTCTCATAACCAATCCTGGCTATTTACTTTGAGAGAAAAGATCTGAGTAGATGGTTTTCAGCTGACATTCATTCTAAAGCCAAAAAGCCAGGATCAAAAGTAAGTGTTTTATTTAGAAGAGATGACAGAAGTTCTGGTTAGTCAACAGAATGGTGGACTGGGTATTAGGACTATCTTGTAACTCACTGGTACAATTAGGAATAAGTATGATCTAATTGTATTTTGAGAGAAAAGTTCTACTTTACAGGAAGAGTGATATGTAGGAGGAGCTAAGTGGAAAGGAGTACTGAGAGGAAGATATGGAACAAGGAGAGAAGATGAAGAAGAGGAGAAGCTAGGTGATGAGAGAGAGAAAGAGAGAGGGGGCATGGAGGCAGATGTTCACATGTCTCCACCAGTCAAAGATAGTTTTTATATCTAGGTTGGGTATTGGGTTACGCTTCTGATTGAGCATTACCAAACTTATAAATGCTTTGATTAACATTTTTAAAAAATCGTATAAAAGCAAATAGGAAAGGGGGGCATGGGACAGGGGTGTTCTAGGGAGGGGAAATGTGGAAAGGGGATGGCATCTTAAATGTAAATAAAATATAAAATAAAAAAAATAAAAAAATTTAAAAAATTTAAAAAAAAAAAGACTCCTTCAGATAACTCTGGGCTATGTCAAGTTGATAGCTGAAGCTAACAAGGAAAGAGAAGATACACATCTGTGTGCTGCTATGTGTACACTTTTGTCAGTTTAGACACAGCAGACCCAGTGGAGAAGGTTAACATGTTAAACTCAGCAAAGCCCTTTCCCAGGAACAGAGACTTCCAAGACAGAGTTGTACCAACCTTGGCCCATTCTGCTTGTACTTCACCTTAACATCAGACTGCAGTGAGGATAGAAGCAGCTGTCCTTCAAGGGCTCCTGAGAAAAACTGAGGTGGACTCTATAGGAGAAGAATCCTTGGGTTTTGTCCTTTTGAGAAGAAAGACTAAATGAAGGGCAATGAATAAAGACTCAGCAGCTACTAGATTCTTGGACTTTCCATTCATAACCAGCCATTGTTGGATTAGGTAAACTGCAACATATAAATAATTCCTATAAATAATAATTAACAATGTATTATTTATACATAACAATAAACATGCCTATGATATATAGATAGAAAGATAAATAGATGATAGATAGATAGATAGATAGATAATTAGATACATAGATACATACATAAATAGATACATAAATACATACATAGATACATAGAAAAATACATAGATACATAGATTTTTAAAAAGACCTCTCTTAGGACATGGTTATAACAAGATTAAGCTAACGTGTGTATGGCCCCAGCTTCCACACATCTACACACCCAGTTGCATTTCAGCCCTTTTTGCCATTTTCTCAGCTCTCCCACTGAAATCCATGACATGTGGCAGCCTTCCTGCCTTCTTAACTTTATATAGTCTCTGTGCACCAGTGGAGTGAAATTACCCATAAGTGTAATATTTAAACAACAAAAACAACAGATACTACAAGCCTTTTGTTGTGTTACCAGAGAGATAATTGAGACATCTCCCAGAACACCTCAGCTTCAAACAACCTGTGTCTTCCCAACAATAAGTCTCTCTCACTGCATCTCTCTCTAACACATACAGACACAAACACACATAGTCAAATGGACACATGTAGTGAGCTGCTGTTTCAGTGGCTGCACACGTGCGTTTTCCAACATGGCGCTGGCCGCATGGTTCCCCAGCAGTAAACAATCATTCTGCGCAGCTGCTAGGCAGAAAGAGCGCCAAGTCACTGGCCTATCCCGAGGCGTAATATTGGGTAGTGAGCGAACAGCCATTCAGAAGTGAATACGTCACTCTAGGGTGTATTTAAGGGACCCTCTTCCGGTTTCTTGGGTCTTTCTGCTTTATCGTATGGAGCAGTAAAAAAGTTCCTCGTGGCAGTAAACCCGACTATCGCCTCCTGTCCTTATTCGCGGGCGAAAAGGGATTTTGGGGGCGCGCGTTACATCTGGTGCCGAGAAACCCGGGTAATTTTAAGGCGCTGCGGGAGACCACCCAAGCTTGGGGACGGGTTAAAAATTGCGGGAACGCGAGGTGCATCGTGGAAGGTATGCTTGGCGTGGAGACCTTTGTTGCGACCGGATTTTCATTCACTGCCGCTGCTGTAGTAGCTGGCCTTGTGTGGTTTTCGTTGGCAGTCTATTTTTGTTGTGAGGAACTAGCTCGAGGCACAGCTAATAGGGCGAGTGGAGAGGTTTCAAAAAAGGTCTGCTCTAAGCTATCAGAACCAGGATGTGGCAACAGGTGCTCAGCCATAGGGTTGGGAAAAGAGAAACAGACGAAGAAGTCTGGAGAGAGACTGGCCAGAGAGTTTGGTTATAGGAAAGAATGTTCAGGAGGAATACAGGCCACTGCAGGGCCTGTTAAAGCTAGGAAACCTTCACCGGCTGGTGAAGAGAAGCGGGAACCCCCGCACCCAATTAAGGAGCCTGCTTCCATACACCTTAGCAGCTCCGAGGAAGATCTAGCACAAGGAGAGGAAGAGGGCCTGGGGCAGGAACCAGCGGCCTGTACTAAGGCTGGCGGTTCCAAAGTAAGACTAAGAAAGCCTTTGAATTCCTCAGCCCCACCCTTGCCTCCGACTTATGATTCGGGCGGAGGCCTTAACTCATTCCTCAGTCCGGCAGATCAGAGGCAGCTACAGCTTGCATTTCCGGTCTTTGAAGCGGCAGAAGGCGCCCGCGTTTATGCTCCCGTAGATTATAGACAGGTCAAAGAATTAGCGGAAGCAGTGCGCGCATATGGAATTGGAGCTAACTTTACTGTAGCCCAAGTAGAGAGGTTAGCTACAGCCGCCATGACTCCAGGAGATTGGCAGAACACGGTGAAGGCGGTACTTAACAATATGGGCCAATACCTAGAGTGGAAGGCCTTGTGGCATGAGGCGTTACAAGCACAAGCTAGGATTAATGCAAATACTGAGGGACAGGAATTATGGACTTTTGATATGCTAGCGGGAGTTGGTGTACACACGAATGACCAGACCGCTCATCCTTGGCAGGTCTACGCGCAGACAGCAGCAGCTGCGATAAAGGCGTAGAAGTCCCTCCCTAGGAAGGAAGGCAGTAACCTTTATTTGTCCAAGATAATTCAGACAGCTAATGAGTCGTTCTCTGACTTTGTGGCGCGGATGACCGAGGCAGCGGGTAGAATCTTTGGGGATCCAGAACAGTCGATGCCGCTAATAGAACAGATGGTTTTTGAAAACGCCACGGCGGAATGCCGCACCGCTATTGCGCAGCGGAGAGCTAAGGGGTTACAAGATTGGTTAAGAGTGTGCCGAGGATTGGGAGGTCCCCTTACTAATGCAGGGCTCGCGGCGGCAAACTTAGAAATGGCGGCAATGCTGCTTAAGGGTCAGAATCGTGGAACCTTCCCTTCAAAACATATGGCCCGGTGCTATGCCTGTGGGAAGGCCGGACATAGAAAAAGGGAGTGCCCAAATAATCAAATACCAACGAAACTGTGTACTAGGTGTGGAAAAGGCTATCATTTGGCTCAAAATTGCCGTTCTGTTAGAGATATAAAAGGTCAAATTCTCCCCCCAAATCTGTCAGCCATTAAGGAGGAAAATTTTTCAAAAAACGGATATGCGGGCCCGAGATCCCAGGGCCCCAAAAGATATGGGACACTGCAGAACACTCAGGAGACTCTGTTCGCTGCAGAGCCACAAGGGGCTCCGCAGGACTGGACCTGTGCTCCACCTCCCGAGTCTTATTAATGCCACACATGGGGGTGCAGCCGATCCCGGTCGATTACAGAGGCCCCCTGCCAGAGAGAAACGTTGGTCTTATGTTAGGCCGTTCCTCTCTCACCTTAAAAGGGCTTGTGGTACACCCCGGTGTAATAGATCAGGATTATACCGGAGAACTTCAAGTTCTCTGTTCTAGCCCACAAGGTGTATTCTCTATCTCCCCTGGAGATAGGATCGCTCAATTGATTGTTCTTCCAAGCTTACATGATTGTTTTCCATCCACTGAGAAGCTTAGAGGTTCTCAGGGGCTTGGTTCCTCAGGAACTGACTTCGCTCATCTGGTGGTTGATTTTAAAACTAGACCCACCTTACAGTTAGCAATAGAGGGGAAGAAATTTACCGGAATTCTGGACTCAGGAGCGGATAAAAGTATCATTTCCGCTAATTGGTGGCCTAAGGCATGGCCTGTAGAGAAATCATCTCACTCCCTACAAGGATTGGGATATGAAGCCAGCCCTGCAGTCAGCTCCCGCTCGTTGACTTGGAAGGCAGCAGAGGGTCAGACAGGAAGTTTTATACCTTACGTGCTTCCCCTCCCCGTCAACCTCTGGGGAAGGGACATTTTACAGGGCCTAGGGCTAGTTCTGACCAGTGAATACTCCCCACAAGCTGTAAACATTATGAAAAGCATGGGATTTAAAGAAGGGAAAGGTCTTGGCAGGAACGAACAAGGAAGGTTAGATCCTGTCTCACAAGAATCAAACGCAGGAAGACAAGGACTGGGTTTTTCCTAGTTGCCACTGAGGGCTCAGTGCCCATACCCTGGCTCACAGAGGAGGCCGTCTGGGTTCCTCAGTGGTCATTATCCTCTGAGAAATTGGAAGCTGCTACAAAACTAATTAAAGAACAAGTGCAGCTCGGTCATTTAGAACCTTCTACCTCCCCCTGGAATACACCTATATTTGTTATTAAAAAAAAATCCGGGAAGTGGAGGCTTTTACATGATTTAAGAGCCGTCAATGCACAGATGCGACTATTTGGGTCTGTGCAACGGGGTTTGCCCCTACTCTCTGCCCTGCCTAAGCAGTGGAAAATTATAATTATAGATATTAAAGATTGTTTTTTCTCTATTCCCTTATGTCCACAAGATAGGCCAAGATTTGCGTTTACACTACCTACTGTTAATCGTTTTGAGCCTGATAAGAGATATCAGTGGAAAGTCCTGCCTCAGGGCATGGCGAACAGCCCTACCATATGTCAGCTGTATGTACAAATGGCCCTCGAGCCAATTAAGAAGCAATTTCCTTCGCTGTTGCTGGCTCATTATACAGATGATATTATTATGTGTCATAAGGATTTAGGTACTTTACAGACCTCATACCCCTTATTATTAAAAACCTTAGAACAGTGGGGTCTACATGTTGCTACTGAGAAAGTTCAATTTTCAGAGATTGGTTCCTTTTTAGGGACAGTTATCTATCCAGAAAAGATAATTCCTCAAAAATTGGAGATTCGTAGAGACCATTTACATACTTTAAATGATTTTCAGAAATTATTAGGTGATATAAATTGGTTAAGACCGTTTTTAAAAATTCCCTCGGCCGAGCTGAAACCTTTATTTGATATTTTAGAAGGGGATGCTCATATTTCCTCACCGAGGGCCTTAACACCAGCTGCGAGCCGTGCTCTGCAAGTAGTAGAAAACGCTTTGCAAGACGCCCAGTTGAAACGTATAGATGAAACCAAAACCTTTGACTTATGTGTTTTTAAAACTAGACACTTACCAACTGCTGTATTATGGCAGGAGGGGCCCTTGTTATGGGTCCACCCTAATGCGTCTCCTGCAAACATCATTGAAAGGTATCCAGATGCAGTTGCTCAGCTTGCCCTTCAAGGGCTAAAAGCGGCTATTACTCATTTTGGAAGAGAGCCTAAGGTTTTAATAGTGCCTTATACTGCCCATCAAGTCCAAATATTAACGGCGACCTCTGATGTGTGGGCAGTGCTGGTTACCTCCTTCAATGGTCAAATAGATAATCATTATCCTAAGCATCCCATCTTACAATTTGCTTTAACTCAAGCTATCATATTTCCACGTATTGTCTCTCAGGAGCCGCTCCCAGATGGAATGGTAGTTTATACAGATGGGTCAAAAACAGGAATAGGTGCCTATGTGGTTAATGATAAAGTTACATCCAAACAATATCATGAAACCTCACCTCAAATTGTGGAATGCTTAGTGGTGTCAGAGGTTCTGGAAATCTTTCCAGGTCCCTTAAATATTGTTTCAGATTCCTTCTATGTGGTTAATGCAGTAAAAGCATTGGAAGTTGCTGGGTTAATTAAGACATCCAGCAGACTTGTAGAAGTTTTTCAAAAGATTCAGCTTACCCTGGCTAAGGGTAGATCCCCGGTCTTTATAACTCATATTAGGGCTCACTCAGGCTTACCGGGACCTATGTCCCGTGGTAATGACCTGGCAGATCGAGCCACAAGGTTAATTGCAATTGCCCTTTCGCCAAAGTTAGATTTGGCTAAAGCTTTTCACAAAAGGTTTCATGTGACAGCTGAGACATTAAGATGTCGATTTAACATCTCTAGAAGGGAGGCCAGAGATATCGTGACTCAATGCCAAAACTGCTGTCAATTCCTACCTGTTCCCCATACAGGAGTTAACCCTCGGGGAATCAGGCCCTTACAAATCTGGCAAATGGATGTTACCCACATCCCATCCTTTGGTAAATTACAATATTTGCATGTTTCTATTGATACTTGTTCTGGAGTTATATTTGCCTCTCCTTTGACCGGAGAAAAGGCGGCCCATGTTATTCAACATTGCCTCGAAGCTTGGAGTGCTTGGGGAAAGCCTAAAATCCTTAAAACGGACAATGGGCCAGCCTACACTTCTCAAAAATTTAAACAATTTTGTCACCATATGGAAGTGACACACCTGACGGGTCTCCCTTATAACCCCCAGGGACAGGGCATCATTGAGCGTGCTCACCGCACCCTTAAAACTTATTTGATAAAACAAAAGGGAGAAGTTGAGGAAGCTCTGCCCACGGTGCCACGAGCTACTATTTCTCTGGCACTTTTTACCCTCAACTTTCTGAATTTGGACAGTCAGGGCAATACAGCGGCTGATCGACATTGCCTGGAACCAACTAGGCCAAAAGAAATGGTAAAATGGAAAGATGTTTTGACTGGTCTATGGAAAGGCCCGGATCCTATTTTAATAAGATCCCGGGGAGCCGTCTGTGTGTTTCCACAGGGGGAAGACAATCCATTTTGGCTGCCAGAGCGACTGACGCGGCGACTCGCGGTTCCTGAAAAAGACCCCCGGAAGGATTCATCTGCAGACGCTCTCAGCTCCCATTTGGACTCTCCTAAATCGGGTTCCTAGTATATACAGTGAATTTAGATGATTAACCTATCTGCTTCCCAAAAACCTATGCCCTTGCCTTCTTAAAAGGTGTTGCTGCTGCTAACTTGTACCAATGTAACTCGCTTTATATTACAGTGCTGGTCTGCTTTTCTATAGGCAGGTCTAATAGCCAGTTTACCACTCTGATCCCTATCCCCGTTCAGACGTCTGAGACCTTGATTTTATCCTGACAAGAAAGGAGATTTTAATATAACCGCAGCCCTTATCGCTGCTATTACCATCCCTACAAATTGCAGCTGTGACAGCTGACTCAGACATGGTTAATCAAATTACAGCAGCTACTGTTGCTAATCAAATTTCAGAAAAAATCCTCTGAGGCTTTGACCCTCCCACAGAAAGTGGATGTGTTGGTCAATCAGAGAGTTAATTCGCTCCAAGCACATTTGATACAGCTCGCAGATGTGGCTCAAATGAGCTGTGTCTCAACGACCCCATATCCAGGTATTTCACCTCTGAGATTTGTGAATAATACATTTATTTAAAGCCGTAATCTTTCTGCTTATTTAAAAGGAAAGTGGAATGGGAAGTTGGACCAGATACAGCCTTGATTACAAGCTCGGATTTCCAGCGGATGAAACCTGCTGCCCGTGGAGATTTTACTTCTTAAAAATAAATTTCTTCTGCCTTTTCTTTCTTTCTTTCTTTCTTTCTTTCTTTCTTTCTTTCTTTCTTTCTTTCTTTCTTTCTTTCCAAAGAGCCGGAATAGGCCTGCGTGATACACTCCTAGGATGTGAACTAGTATTCATAGATGGATGGTTTGTAAGCTCAAGCCCAGCAAAAACGTGACAAGGTAGCTCTAAGCCTAAGCACTCGCAGCCTTGGAGCATGCACCCCTCCCTGAAATTAGACTATCTAGGCCAGGACTGCGACCCTCAGTCTAAGCACCCCAGGGGGTTTGCCTCATTGCACTGGGAAGATGAGAGGTCTAAAGTCCAATCAGCCCTTGCCTGAATAACCAGTACCTGAGCAGTTAGAGGTGTTTGCGAGTGGGTACTCGACAGGGAATGTTCCACGAGTATGGATAGATTTCCCGAAAGTATGCCTGATTGCACAAAGGTTTGATGCCAATTACCTCCTCCTGGTGGCGCCCCAGGATAGAGGCTTCCTTTCCCCGTCAAAAGGTATCGAGATTGGGTATGGGAATTAAACCCATTACAATATCTCATTTTGCACAGGGGATCAGGCCTCTGCTTTCCCTCACTGAGTTGGTGCTGCGTTCAATGGGCGAAAGGCTGTTTTATATTAATAATTTAAACAGGGAGAGATGTAGTGAGCTGCTGTTTCAGTGGCTGCACACGTGCGTTTTCCAACATGGCGCTGGCCGCATGGTTCCCCAGCAGTAAACAATCATTCTGCGCAGCTGCTAGGCAGAAAGAGCGCCAAGTCACTGGCCTATCCCGAGGCGTAATATTGGGTAGTGAGCGAACAGCCATTCAGAAGTGAATACGTCACTCTAGGGTGTATTTAAGGGACCCTCTTCCGGTTTCTTGGGTCTTTCCGCTTTATCGTATGGAGCAGTAAAAAAGTTCCTCGTGGCAGTAAACCCGACTATCGCCTCCTGTCCTTATTCGCGGGCGAAAAGGGATTTTGGGGGCGCGAGTTACAGACACACACACAGACACACTTCCTGTACTGTGCCTTCTTTGCATCTCTCACTCCTAACCCAGGTGTTTCAGGCCTGACTTAAGTGCCACATTTATGAGATGTTTCAGATGCTGAATAGTTCAATGTCATTAACTACTTATTACCACCCTTCATTTCCCTCAGTCCTTTGCCCAGATATCACTGTGCAATAAAGCCCTTCCTGACTACCCAATTCCTAAAAGGGAAGCCATGTCTTCCTCAGTAGTGGTGGGGTGGCTGTGGAGGGTGACAGCAGCAGCCTGGACATTATGAGTAACATGACCAGAAATGCAATGAGTAGACACATTGTGTACATAGCAGAGATCTTCAACTGCAACCCCGGGGATTCCCTCTGGGTTGCCTGGCAATGAACTAGGACGGGTGATTGCTTCTTTCCCTGTGGGAATGTATGCCCAGGTGCTAGGAAGCTGCCTTTCCCAGCTGACACCTACACAGACAATATCTGTTCTCTATTCAAATCTGTTCTCTTCTTTCTCTAAGAAATGAGGAAAACATAGGCTGTGGAACCCAGCGTCCTCTATGTGGAGCTGCCCCCATCTGGATACTCAGTTCTTCCTGCTGCAAGAGAACAGGCTGTGTTCGTTCCCCGTTAGTTACAGTTAGCATAAATGACTCTGGTGCCTTCTAATAGTGGAGGCAGAGGCTAAGAGTGAAAGACCTGTTAGAGGACATTACATTGAGGTGGTCGTCGGTGGAAATAAATAAGTCAGTTCCTTAAGGGGCTAGAACCTAACTTCTCATCTGATCAGAAGATAGAAACAGGTCAAGTAGGGCAGGGAATCCAAAGTGGCAGTTCCCCAATGTCCTTCATGGAGGCCAGTACACCAGAGAGCTGCTGATTCCTGTGTCTATCTCCTGAGTGCCTCCACCTAAACACTGTACTGCCTTAGGCGACTGAAATGAGTAAAGGCATCTGGACATCTGGGTGTGCCAACTGGAGGCATCTAGACACCTCGGTGTGCCAACTGGACTGACCAGTTCATCTATACCTCACCCCAGTTTCTGCAATAAGTCTTTTATAAGCCCAGACTAACACCTGGATGGTACTCCATTTCCTGAGCACCCTCCTGCTATATAGGAGCTCTAGGCCATCTCTTTCTTTTAAGCTTTCACCTATGGATCTGTAAGAAATGTTTCTAAAGCTCACACTATGTGTTCCTTGAATTTCGTTCTTCAGTTTATTGAGACAACAACTTTGATGGCCATTGTATTTCTGGAACCACACCCCAGCTACCTGAGAAAGTATCCATCCTTCTTAAAGAAGACCCATTATTCCCATATCATTTCTAATCACTTGATCACATCAGATCTCATCTTCTCGAATAGTTCATAATGACAACAGCAAGCCACATTATATCTGAAACCACCTGTCTTTTGCAATGCCCCATCTTTTATCTATTCTTTCCCACGGTCTTGCTCACCTTTTAAAAAAAATGGTGATTACCTTTGATTTATTTTTTGTTTTGTTTTGTTTTGTTTGAAATAGAGTCTCACTATGTAGCCCTGGCTGACCTGAACTCACTATAAAGAAGACCAAGATGGCCTTGAATTTAATAGAGAGTCACCTGCCTCTGCAGCCTAAATGCATTAAAGGTACTCGCTACCAATGCTCCAGATTTGGCAATTACCTTTAAAGGAGCACTTCTAAGAAGTACCTTTCTTGTTTCTACATTAGCATTAGATGGCACTGAAATAAGTAGAGGCCCTACACTGATTAATCAGAGTTTCAAGGCCAAAGCCCCCTAGTTGGCAGCCATAACAGGCTAAGTTTAAGCACCTGTCTTCATATACCAATTAGAGAGATGAGGGATGATTTAAAAATTCAGAGACATTAAATCAAAGTGGTCACACTAGGAAGAGCAGAGAACAGAATCCAGTGACCCCCCCCCCAAGTCTGTCTTCAGATGACTAACAAAAGTTTTAGGCTCAAACAAAAAAAGAATTGGAAGAAGGAACAAGAAATACGCATTATCAGGAAGTCCTGACCAAACTGCCCTGCCTACTCATTGCCTTAGATTTCATTCTGCAAAAGGATGACCGTAGGCCTTAAAATCCTACTTTAATAAGTGTTTTAAATGCTTTAACCTCCCTTCTAGCCCACCACCCACCAGAGGTAGTGAAAAGGAAAGGTTAATATAGCAAAGGAGGGTGTGGACCTGTTTAGAAATAGTTCTTTGAGGCAAATCCAATCTTCATTGCCAAGATATTAGCAGTTCAATTTACATGAATTGGCAGTGGAAACTCGATCCACTCACAAAAACCACTCAGGAATCAGCAATGGCAGTTTGATCCAGAAGAAACCACAAGGTTCTGCCAATCAGCCTATGTCTGTAGAAGCAGCAATAAGCCACCAGAATATTACAAGAAGTTTTTTTAGTGTGTTTCTCTTTATGAAGGCACAACAAATGGTGATTAGCAAAGAAAGCAAGGCAAACCAATGCCACAGCATTGTCAGTGAAGACCAGCATCAGCAAAGCCCAATGAAAACCAGCAAAGAGTGGCAAGGCAAACCACAGCATCATCCACTGTCTGTTGGGTTATATTTATATCCTTTCCAAACACCATATGCCCTTTTTCTAGGCACTTTCCAGAAAAACAACATGTGTCTCTTCTCAGCAAAATATCCTCTCATGTTTCTGCTTTAGCAAGACATCCTCTCATAAGGCAATTTCCAGAAAAACATCGTTTGACACAATCAAGTCTCCTAAGAAACCAGAAATTTTTGCTTCAATCAAAAGAACTCTTGATCAAGGTCATCACTTGAGGGGCATGAGCTGGTTCCTATAAGATGGTCACTTCATGTCTAGTGAAGCTTCTCGTGTGTGTGTGTGTGTGTGTGTGTGTGTGTGTGTGTGTGTGTGTGTGTCTGTGTGTCTTTGCTCAGCCTGGAAACTAAGGTTCAGGATAACAAATGATTTTTTTATTTTTAGCCTTGAAGAGAGATGAGATAGGTTAAGAAGACAAGAACTCCTTTTGTTTTTGTTTGTTTGTTTGTTGTTTGCTTGATTTTGTTTTTGTTTTTAAGACAAGGTAAGCTGTATAGCTTTGGCTGGTCTGGAACTTTTTCTGAAGATCAGAGGAGCCTTGAATTCAGAGATGTGCCTGTCTCTGCCTCCCCAGAGCTGAGATTACAAGTGTATGCCCCAACACTTAGAACTGCTTAGAGACTTCTTAATGGTTACGATGCTTATGCACAGTTGAATAGCAATCTGAGCCACCAAAAGAGGGAAAACCCCACACGGAATAAAAGCAGAAACACCAAAGGTTCATCTTGCTTTTAGTCACCTTTTGGATCGATGTGAGGTGAGAATGTTTTTTGGTAAAAGCAGTTTGCAAATGCATGTTTTCACTGCACTCCACAGATGCTTGTGTGGGGCTTGGTAAAATGGAAGAACCTATGAGGTGAGCTCTGGATTTTTGGAGCCTCATCGGTGTTAGGATGAGCACTTGGGGATTGCTGCTGTGGCTGCCACCTTCCTTGGCCCTGCAGGAAGCTCAGAAGCTCAAATACACAGTCCTGCTGCCCAAATCTGTGGAGATGTTATCCAAACCAGATTAAGACTGTGAGAAATATGCTGATGACCTTTCAGGAATTAATTCATGATGTTCACTGTGTTGCAAGAGTTCATTTGTGTGACCAAACCCTAATATATGTGATGGTGTATGAAGCAGATACTGTTAGAATTCCATTTCCTGAGGGAAGGACATGGTAAAATGGCAGGGTTGGGGAAGAATGTAAGCAGGTGAGTTTAACACAGAGACTCACAGTTATTGAGGAAGTGAGGAAAGTAATAGGAATCTGTAAAGAGTGCCAGCTACTGGTGTCAGTTGTTTCTGTTGCTAGTATCAAGGTAACTGATTCTCTGATCTCAGTGATCAAGAAGCCCAACAAGTTCAGAGCCACTTACTTCCTTGACTATTTTTATTTTGTTTTATGTAATTATTTCTCCAGTTTAGTATTGTTTATTGATCCTCAGACAAGAAACCAATTAAGACACCCCCCTTAGTTATTAACATCTAAAAATATGACACCTCCCTCATTCCCCCATGCCCCAGAAGAGAAAGATTTCATCTTTCTTAAAAAAAAAAAAGTCCAAAAGTCCCAAATCATTTTTAATCACTGTTCTAATTATATTAGATCTCATCTTCTCAAATATTTCGTAATAAAAACAGCAAGCCAACAATCATATCTGGAACTTTCTATCTTTTGGAATGCCTCCTGTCTTTTGTCTACTCTTTTTTGTTTTTGGTTTTTTTTAGTTTGTTCTTTTGTTGTTGTTTTTGTTTAAATTTTATATATTCACCATTGCTCTCTTCAGACACACCAGAAAAGGGCATCAGACCCCATTACAGACGGTTGGGAGCCACCATGTGGTTGCTGGGAGTTGAACTCAGGACCTCTGGAAGAGCAGTCACTGCTCTTAACCACTGAGCCATCTCTCCAGCCCTTTTGGCTACTCTTTTCCCACTGTCTTGCTCACTTTTTTTTTATTGGTAATTATCTTTGTTTTGTTTGTCTTGTCTTGTTAGAGACAGGGTCTCACTACATAGCTCTGGTTAGCCTTAACTCACAAGATCAGGTTGGCCTCAAACTCATAGAGCATCACCTGCCTCTGCCTCCCAGATGCTTAGATTAAAGGTAATTGGCACCACTGCCCTGTTTCAGTATTTGGCCAATAGGAAGCAATAATAGAAGGTAACAGAATAATCAGAAATTTTCTTATCTTCCTTTTTTCTCTCTTGTGGCTTCTCTGTCCTCTCTGGTGTTCCACCTCTGGCCACAACAAGCCAATCTGCTGGTCCTGTCAGCTGGCACTTCCCTTATCTCAGAAGATTCTGTTCTGCATTTGCTGGACAGTATCATCTCCTCCTGCCTTGGTTTTCTAGCAGAAGAGAAGTGCCTCAATTCTGCTGCCCTTTGGTTACCCCCAGCCCTCCCTCAGCACACTCTCCACTAATTCATCATCTGGTGACCTAATTACCTGTGTAAGTTTTCTGAAATATTCCCTGCACTGCTATAGGAATACACTACTGGTAAGACTAGGTACATAGAAGAACTCCTTTCCAAAGAAGCTGGAGGATGGTACTGAAGGCCTTGCCTAGGCCTGCAGACTGCACTATCTCTTGTGCTGCTGGAGCCCACAGTGGGTGGCTTCTCCAATTAAGACTGGCTTCAGCATGTGTACTAAGTTTCCTACTTTGTGGATTCAGAATCATTGGACTGTCTGTGGTCCTGTACATCCAAGAATGTTGACATGCTGGCTAGTTTTATGTTAACTTGATACAAGCTACAGTCTTCTGAAAACAGCAGATTGATAAAATGTCTCCAAAAGATCTAACTGTCTGACATTTTCTTACTTATCAATTGATAAGAGAGAGCCCAGCTTGCAGTGGATGGTGCCATCCCTGGGCTGGTGGCTCTAGGTTCTATAAAAAGCAAACTAAGCAAACCATTAAGCAGCATGGCCCTCCATGGTCTCTGCATCAGCTCCTGCAACTTGGAGAAGTTGCTGTCCTGTCCTAGTTTCCTTCCTGCCTTTTCTCTCCAACTTGATTTTGGTCAGGATGTTTCATCATAGCAATAGTAAGCTGAAGTAAGACAGCTGAAAATTATAAAATTTCTTCACCAGGAAACTTGGGGAAATATGTTCTGGCCGGGAGGACTGAATATGAGGCCAAAGGGATGGGAGACCAGCTGTTGAGACTGCATATGTGGAGTGTGGTGGTTTGAAGAAAAATGGCCACCATGGCGCATAAGGTTTAGCACTATTAAAAGATATGGCCTGGTTGGAATAGGTGTGGCCTTGTTGGAGGAAATGTATCACTGGGGGTGGACTTTGAGGTTTCAAATGTTCAAGTCAGGCCTAGTGTCTCTCTCTTCCTGCTGCCAGCCAATACAGATGGAGAACGTTCAACTCCCTCTCTAGCACCATGTCTACTTACACACCATTATGCTTCTCACCATGATGACAATGGACTAAGTCTCATAGCTGTAAGCCAGTCCCAATTAAATGTTTTTCTTTATAAGAGTTGCCATGGTCATGGTGTCTCCTCACAGCAATGAAACCTAAGACACAGAAAGAGGTTTCAGAGCACTGCACTTAAAGTCAAAGGGTGGGGAGCACAGCTGATGAGAACAAAGGGATGACAATACAAGAAACAAGAAGAAAACAAAGAAAGAAAATGGGTTGAGACCAAACATTGAATTGTCCCTGTCCTAAAAAGAGTACCACGATGCAGACTATAGGTATTCTAACATCTAATCATATCTCACCTTTATAGAGTAATCCCATTTATCCTTCCTTATCCCACAGGTTAAAGTAACCACAAATCCAGTCATTATTGTCTTTAAAATGCAGCAAAACAGATATTCACATGGTTTTACATTGTATTACAGCAATGGTTCTCAACCTTCCTAATGCTGTGATCCTCTGAATACAGTTCATTCTGTTGTAGTGACCCCCAACCATAAAATTACTTTTGTTGCTATCTCAGAACTGTAATTTTGCTACTGTTAGGAATCATAATGTAAATACTTTTGTGTTTTCCAATGGTCTTAGGCAACCACTGTGAAAGGGTCATTTGACCTCCAGATTGAGAACAGCTATATTTTAATCTAAATGGCCTAGAGATGATTTAAAGTGTGTGAAGGATGCAAATAAGTCATAGGTTTACAGTACTACTGTATTTTATATAAAAGATTTGAGCATCCATGGACTGTGGTTTCTGTGTCAGGCTTGGAACCCAACCCCTTAGAATACCAATGGTTTACTGTATATATTCTTGAAAATTGTTTGGATCTCTTATGTTGCCCATGTATTTCTACCCTACTCCCATAACAAAGGAGAGTATATAAAAATAAAATGAAGAAACATTACAATGGCATTTTCTCATACTTGGATAATAGTCACTGTAGGAGTTGTCCCAAAAGAGAAGACAGCAAAGGTAGGTCTCTTAGCAATATAAACTTACACGGTATGTTACATCTTCAGATTCAGTTTTGTCTCCTGTGGAAATGATAGTAATAGCTCATGAGCTTATGGTAAAGTCTGAGAAAGTCCTGTTCTTGGGCCAGTTTCTGCTACATAGTATCTACAGGAAATTACAAATGTATCATTGTGTATAACTTGCAACTTTTTACATTTGTTTCAGGGCTGATGGTAATTATAGAGGGCTAGAGTGATTGTTACAATTCTGTGGTGCTATTCTTGGTTGTTAACTTGACTACATCTGAAAGTAAAAACTCAAGCAACTGGGCACACTTATGTGGGAATTTTCTTGATGGGGTATTCTGAGGTGGGAAGACCCATCTTAAATCTGGTCCACATCTTCTCATGACAACTTTCATAAAGGCCATGGGGGGTGGGAAACATTTGCTTTTTGTCTACTTGCCCTCACTTTCACTGTGAGTGTATCCTACTACTGAGGTAATTTTATTTTTTTATTTTTTTTTCTGACATTAGAGCCTCCTTCCTTGGGATTCAGAATTACACTGAAGACCAGGTAAGACACCCAGCCTTGAGAACTGAAAACTACTGGATTCTTGTACTTTCCATCAGGAGACAGTTATGGCTGGAATAATGGGAACCACAGTCTGTAAACCACTCTAATAAATCCCATCACATATTTCATTCTGATCCTCTAGAGAATGTTCTAAATCAAAGTCCATGGAGTTCAAGCAAGAGAAATGATAGGGGCAAAAATTCAAAAGTTTGTTGAGTGCAACAGGAAACACAGCCCAGAACTACCCCAGCAGCCTGAAATACTTCTGAAGTAGAGGCGTATGGGTTCTTTGGAAAGTCATTCAGATGGTGTTTTGTTGGGGTAAACACGTGAAGGAGTGGTTTTTTTTTTTTTTTTTTTTTTGTTTTTTTTTTTGTTTTTTTTTTTTTTTTTAGTGGACATGGGTGAAAGACTGCCTGGAGCCAAATCCATGAAATTACCTGTTGTTCTAAGAGAAACTCATGAAATTACTTGCTGTTCTGGAAAGCCTAGTCAGTACAAGGTTAAGAAAGGACTTTCACTGTCTCAGATCTTGGGAATTTAAAGAACATCTGGTATTTCCTGGAGCCAATTACAATAGTGGGATGGTCTTGGGCAATGAGGACATGATAGTGGGATAGCCTTAAGCAACGGTCCTTGTCTAAACTTCCCATTTCGCTGTGTCTTTATAACCTGCCTCCTGAAATTCAAGTTAGAGAGCTTGATCAGAACCCTAGACTTGCTCTCCTTTGTGTCTCTTTTCCCTTCATTCTTTCGCCCCCTTCCCTAGGGTCTCATTGAATCCCCCCGCAGTTGGCACCCAACATGTGGCCTTTGGGTTGGGGTCCTATCGAACATTGCTTCCATATGGATGCCCCTCAAACATAAAATCGAGGCTTCATCGTGAATGCGAGTGAAGAGAGAAGATCTGCATTGTGATTGCCACAGAGTCACCCATCAGTGAGATTATCCTGTTAAGGTAAGAAAAATGGAACAAAATTCTGGGACAAGCATTAAGCAAACATAATTTGTTCTTAAAGGGTTTGAAGGAGTTCCTCAAGACACAAGGAATAAGGGTTTTAAAAAAGGATCTTTCATTGGTGATGTTTCCCCAAGAGGAGACTATTGATGAGAAAACACTACACCTCCTAAGAAGGTGATGAAAAGTTAAACCTTGAAGATGAGGGAGAGAAAGGGCTAAAACAGTTGTCCACTCTCCAGCCGTGTTAAAAGAAAAGGAAAAGGCTATTTCAGAGCCCTCCTGGGAGCATAAGAAAATCAGGAGACATCCTGCTGTTTCTCTGGCTCCTATTGGAGAGATCCTCAGTTCTGCTTTCTCTGTCTATTGTCTGTCCTTGGTGCACTAATCTATCTATGTGTGTCAATTGTCTGTTTTTTGTTTTTTTGTTTGAATAATTGTTGTTTGAATAATTGTTGTTCTATGTTTCATGTTTAAAAACATGGTTAAAACTTTATCTGCTAGCTATCTACCCCTTGATTTAGTTTAACATAAGCTGCTCTTAAAAGGGCTAGCAGCTTTTTGGTTTCTATGATAAGGAAGCTGATAGTTGTTTTTCCTAGAAAAAAAATCTTCTGACAGTGTTTATTGGGTTCAACAAGTGACAAGGTATTTTTCTCTTGAAATTACAGCTAGAAAAAGTAAGAAAATATTATTTAGTCTACACATATAAAACATGTAGCCACTTCATTTTTGTTTCTGACTGCTTTTAAAAGTATAAATATGGTCTACATGTCTGAGTTATAGATTATTTGCTTATAAGTTATTGGGTATGATTAAAAATTTGCAACTTTGGTAACAGAAAGTTGGTTTAAAACTGGTAACTCAGGATTGGAGTCATTCAGAAACTACATGTATAAAGGATAGGATTTAAAACAATGTCTCTTTAATGAGATATTAAAAGCTGCACTATCATACATTCATATATAAGAACTGGCAGCCAAACCTTGTAAGATGAAAGTAATGTACTTGGTGTTGATTTTAGAGAAAATGGATTGTTTGCATTGTTAAAAATTGATTTTGTTTCTCAAAATCATGGTTATACTTTAATGTTGCAAAAGAAACTTAAAAATATAGTTAAACTGCCAACGTTCCATTGGCTACAGTTGGCAGTTCAATCGTGAGCTCAAAAATTTTTGACTCACCCATGTTTATGGTTGAGAAGAGGATCAAGCAGGTGGAGATGATTGCAAGAGTAATAAGAGTTAAAAGACAGCTGTAGCACAGTACAACCCAGCTGCCACTTTTACAGCTTTATTAGATACAGTGGTAGAAGCAAATTTAGGCCCCTGAGACTGAAAAGGAGATCTCAGTGTGAGTTTTATCTGGGATCAAACAAGGCCCTGATGAACCATTTCAGGAATTTGTAGATAGGCTTCTAAAAGAGCTGGTAGAATTTTTTAGAGACCTTCAGGCAGGAGTTACTTTTGTTACACAATTGGCTTATGAGAATGCTAACTACAGTCCAAGCCAGGCTTTCATAGCACTGAGGTGATAAGGAATGCTCCAAGTATGTGGGCATAGGTCGTTTTAGGAAAGACTGCCCAAAAAATAGAAGCATAGACAGACAGCAGAAATACTCCCCTGAGTACAGGAAGAATAATTGTTGGGCCACACCTCAGGAAATAGGTCCAGATTAAAAACTTTTACATTTGAGTTAAGACAATGCTCAGAGTGGGCTCAACAGAAGCTTGTGTGACATTCCTTTTGTCTTGATCACCCTGACCAGCCCCTACAAAGGTGTTTTCCAGAATTAGTTTATTGCCTTGCTTCTTCCTTGGGGAGGAAAGGTCAGCCTCAGATCCAAAGACATTCACAACAGACAGCTTATGGGCCAGGAGTTACAGATAATGATTATGCCGGAGAAATTAAAATTATGTCTGCTTCCCTCCATGTCATAGCTGTGTCTGCTAATAAAAGAATTACTCAAAGAGTAAGAGAGGACAAGATTGGCCTTCAACTTGGCCTTTATTTGATACTCCCCTTCAGCTACAAGGGATTGATTATTTCATTAATCCATAACAAAGTTCAGATTTAAGATATATGAAACTTGTGGGGCATTACAGCGAGACTTGCCTACTCCAGCTGCTACTCCAGGAAATACATATAGAATTATTATAGATTTAGAAGAGTGTTTTTATACCATTCCCTTACATCCTGGTGAAGGTGAAAGGTTTACATTCAGTGAGCTTGCTTGTAATTTTTGAGAGCCCATGAAGTGATATCACTAGAAAGTTTTGCCATCCGGGCAGTGGTGGCCCACGCCTTTAATCCTAGCACTTGGGAGGCAGAGGCAGGTGGATTTCTGAGTTTGAGGCCAGCCTGGTCTACAGAGTGAGTTCCAAGACAGCCAGGGCTACACAGAGAAACCCTGTCTCGAAAAACAAAACAAAACAAAAACCCAAAAAAACAAAAACAAAAAAGAAAGAGAGAGAGAGAGAGAGAGAGAGAGAGAGAGAGAGAGAGAAAGAAAGAAAGAGAAAGAAAAGAAAAGAAAAGAAAGTTTTGCCTCAAGGAATGGCTAATAGCCTTACATTATGTACAAAATTTGTTCTTGCCTTAATACAGGAAGAGTTTGAATCTTTCAGTGTATATTATTCATTGTATGGTATTTTATTAGCTGATTCCTCTGAAAGAATTTTAATGCAAGCCTTTGCTCTCATACAACAAGCTTTAAAATTTTGGAGTGCTTGTTACTCCAGAAAACATTCAAAGGCAATATCTTTTCAATATTTGAGACGTCAATTATATTCCTAAATAAATTGTAGCACAGAAATTCAAATAAGAAAAGATAGTTTACTTACTTTAAATTATTTTCAAAAGCTTCTAGGAGATGCTAATTGGCTAAGACCTTACCTTAAGCTCACCACAAGAGGACTTAAACCTGTGTTTGATGTTCTCAAGAGGGATACAAATCCTAATTCCCTGAAACAATTAACTGATAAATGAGAAATAGCTTTGCAGAAAGTAGAGTAAGCTGTTAGTTATCAATGGATACATTATATAGACTTTGATAAATTGTTGGATGTTTGAATTATTGCTACTCATGTGCTCACAGCAGTTTTTTTGGCAAAAGGGACCATGAATGTAGATTCATCCTTCTTCATCTGCAAGTAAAGTTTGAACATCCTATTATGAAACTGTTGCTGTGTTAATACAGAATTGTAGGTCAGGATCACAAAAGTATTTTGAAAAAGAACTTAATGAAATATTCCTTATTTCAAACAGCAGTTAAATTGGTTGTTAAAGAATACTGATATTTAGCCTATTACATGACCAACTTTTTAGACAAATTTGATAGTCATTATCCAAAAGACAAGTTGTTACAGTTTTCCTCTATGCATGCTTTTAAATTTCTTGTAAATTTACACATGCAACCCATAGAAAATATGTTTACTGTATTTATAGACAGCTCATCTAATAGGAAGATAGTATATGTAATTAGATCACATGTTCATTCTCTTGAGTTTCCCCTGCTTCAGCACAAATAATTGAATTATGTGCTGTAACCACTGTTTGAAATGCTGAAAAAAATCAGGCTTTCAATTTGTATACTCATAGCCAGTATATAGCTCATGATTTATAATTGCTTGAAATTGTTCCTTTTTTAGATATTGCTAAAAATTCTCAAATTTTACAAATATAGATTAATTTAAGAACCATGTACTTTTCCTTAACTTTAAAAAACATTTAAGGGCTCATACTAAATTGCCTGGACCTCAGGGCAATGCCACAGCATGTTTGTATACCAGGAAGATTATAGGCCTTACAGAAACAATTGGCCATACAATCTTATTCTTTACATCATCAAAATAATAATAGCTTGAGACAATAATTTGGTATTTCTAGAAAGTGTGCAAGTCAAATTGCAAAAACTTGTTCTCAGTATCCTCAATTTTTTTCATAATGGTGTTAATCCTTGAGGACTTATACCTAATCAATTATGGCAAGTGGATGTTACTCAATTCTGATTTTGGAAAATTAAAACATGTACATGTGACTTGACACCTTTTCAGGCTTTCTAGTTGCAACTGCTTTAACAGGAGAAGCAAATAAAAATTTAATTAGATATTGCCTTTATTATTTTTCTATGCTTGGTGTTCCATATCAGATTAAGATAGATAATGCAACTGCTATTGCAGTCACACATTTGACATGTTTTGTTGACAATTTAATATTACCCATATTACTGAGATTCCTTATAATCCTCAAGGACAACATTATTGTGAAACATATATTGTGGAATTTTAAAATTACATCTTCATAACTCTCTGGGTGTGGGAGGAGCAGCTACTGGTGCTTCTGTCCTGGCTTTGCAAGAAACTCTAAAAAATTGGCTTTTAAAAAACAAAAGAGGGAGAGTTATACCCCCAGAAGAAGTCCCCTAAAAATATTCTCCATCATGCCTTGTTTGTTCTCAATTTTCTAAATCTGGATGCTCATGGCAAAGCTGCTGCCAATCGCCTCTGGCACCCTGAGACTAATAAAAATTATGCCACAGTTTTGTGGAAGGACTCTCCTACCTTTAAATGGAATGGCCCGAACCCAGTTCTCATATGGGGCCAAGGATTGATATGTCTGTTTGATACCAAAAAAGGTGTGGCTAGATGGCTGCCAGAAAGATTGGTGAAACAGATACCTCCACAAAGCCAAACCCAATTGTAGATAAAATGGATAACAATTGAGATCCAGGGAAGAGAGATCTCCCTGAGAATTCCCTTCTTTTTTTCCTTTCTAGATAAAAATGAGCCACCTAATGGTGGTTGCTATTGGAAGTTCTGATCCGATGGTGGCCTTGGGACTTGCACTACTCAGAATTTCAATGGGCCATTGACAAGGACATCGAACAGCCAGAGATTGGCATCACTAATCTGGAAAAATCACTCATCTGCTTTTCCTTCAGCAAGAGTGGAGGAGGGGACTCTGTGCTGCCCTCAAGGAGGAATGCTGTTTTCATACTGACCACACTGGGGTAGTTAGAGATAGTATGGCCAAGATCAGAGAGATTAGAATGGTGAAAGAAACAACAAGAACAAGAAAAAGAGTGGTTTAAAAACTGGTTCTCGGCCTCTACTTGGCTTACCACCCTTCTTCCCTCTATCCTGGGCCCTGTGGTTGGTCCTCTTCTTCTTTTGGCTTTTGGCCATTGGGCCTTTAAAAGACTTATGGGCTCTGTAAAACAACAAGTTGACTCCATGGCATCTAAACCTCTACAAGT
The DNA here is from genome assembly GCF_011762505.2 of Arvicanthis niloticus. NCBI lineage: Eukaryota > Metazoa > Chordata > Mammalia > Rodentia > Muridae > Arvicanthis > Arvicanthis niloticus. The sequence goes on from NC_047665.1 coordinate 38,272,546, forward strand.
GCATTATCATAGACTTGATCTGCCTGATAGAGGCTTGGCTGAGCCTTTCGATGACACATTTCCTTTAGGAGCTGCATAGAACTCAGATCTGTGCACGTTAGTTCATCATGGCGTGAACACAGCATGGGTACCTGCAAGGGGTGTGGAACAAGGTACTGCAGGGGAAGGACTCAAATTGTCTGCTTCTGAGTCCCCCAAGAAGCAAACCTATTTGCATAAGAGGTTGGTGTTGATTTCTTGTGTCTCAAAGCAGCCGACTAGGACCCTCAATGTACTACGAGGCCCATGAGACAATTAACCCTCTCCTCCCCCAAAAGACACCATTACAAATGATACTGGGAGGATCAGATCAATACTTTCCACCATGGTTAATGCCCACTTATCTGTCGATGAGATCTTCCCTGCCAGCTTTATTAAAAATTGTTAAAAGGGAGGAGATGCTGGGAGGCATACCCATGAAATTACCTGTTGTTCTAAGAGAAACTCATGAAATTACCCGCTGTTCTGGAAAGCCTAGTCAGTACAAGGTTAAGAAAGGACTTTCACTGTCTCAGATCCCAGGAACTTAAAGAACGTCTGGTATTTCCTGGGAGCTGTTTACAATAGAGGGATGGATGGTCTTGGGCAATGAGGACATGATAGTGGGATAGCCTTAAGCAACGGTCCTTGTCTAAACTTCCCATTTCGCTGTGTCTTTATAACCTGCCTCCTGAAATTCAAGTTAGAGAGCTTGATCAGAACCCTAGACTTGCTCTCCTTTGTGTCTCTTTTTCCTTCATTCTTTTGCCCCCTTCCCTAGGATCTCATCAAATCCCCCATGAGCCAAAAGACTAAGGTAGACTCATGAATGTTTAGCTAAAGCAGACACTGGAAGAAGGATGTTTTGTTAAAGCAAGCATGTAAAAGGACATGTGACAAGGGATTTTTTTTTTTTTAACAATATGTATGTATTGGTCTATCTTATACTGTATAGTTGAGTTATGTTTGTCGGGACTTAGAGAGAGAAACATACCAAAAAACTTTTGGTGGCGTGTTCTAGTTTTTTTGTTGGTTTTGGGTACTTGGGCTGATTAGCAGAATGATGTCAGTTGTGACAGATGTATGTGTTTTGATAAGACACGTGTTAAGGCAAGACCCATATTGAACAAGACCCTGGAGGACATGTGATGTTTGGAGGGTATAAGTAGAACTCAGTGGACAGTGACAGAGGCTGACCTAGGCTTGTTTATAGAGCTAGCTGTACAAAGCTTGTGGGTCTTGCATCTTCACTGATCTTCACTTTGCTGAGTGAGACACAGCAGAGAACTTCTCCTGGCATTCCTCATGGTCACTCCTGCTGACTCTAGCCAAGGCTGAGGCCTGGCTGTTCCTCCTAGGTTGTGCCACTGCCACTGCTGACCTGTTTGTGAGTAAATCAAGCTGCCGCTGCTGACCTATGAACTGAACTGCCAATTTCCAGACAACACAGATAGGAGTTACTCCAAAGAAACTTTCTTTTTCTTTTTCTTTTTCTTTTTCTTTTTTTTTTCTTTCTTTTTTTTTTTTTTGTTGTTGTTTTTGTTTTGTTTTTTGGTTTTTTGGTTTTTTCGAGACAGGGTTTCTCTGTATAGCCCTGGCTGTCCTGGAACTCACTCTGTAGACCAGGCTGGCCTCAAACTCAGAAATCCTCCTGCCTCTGCCTCCCAAGTTCTGGGATTAAAGGCGTGTGCCACCACCGCCCAGCCAAAGAAACTTTCTAAACAGGTTCACTTCCTTGTATTCTTTCTTTTCCACTGCCCCTGGCAGGTGGTGAGTTAAAAGGGAGGTTAAAGCATTTAAGAACCACCATTAAAAATAGGTTTTGAAAAAATTAGAATTACATCTTCCCTTCCAGAGAGCTCTCAATTACATTGGCTCCTTGACTTCAGTGGAAAAAAAAAAAAAAAAAAAAAAAAAAAGACAACCAAGGTTGAAGCAGAGGTGCATTTTATTAAAGAGAGTGGGCAGAACTGGGAATCAATCTCAGTGGATAAACTGCTTGCATTGCAAACTACAGGCCTGAATTGAACCCCCCAGAATTCATGTAAAAGAAAGCAGGCATGGAGGGAGGGGGAGCTGGAGAGGCAGAGATAGGCAGATCTTCTATTTTCCCAGCTTGAGGCTAACTAGAGACCCTATTTCAAAAATAAGATTGGTTCTAGGAATTGATACCAAAGTCTTCTGGCCTGGACACACATGTGCACACAAATGTTAATGTGCACATAGGTAGATAGGTAGATAGATAGATAGATAGATAGATAGATAGATAGATGAATAAATAAATAAATAAATTAGTGGTTGGATGGATGAATGAATGAATAAATAAATAAATAAATAAATAAATAAATAAGTTGAACAGAAGAATAAGGTAGACCCAGGGTCACAGTTTTAAGCTTCTCCAGGGCAATCTCACTTCATTGTCCATTGGCAACTGTTTGCGGACTTAGGAAGCTATGGGAGTTAAATTGGCCAGTTTCTAAGAGACTCCTCTCCTCTGCCTCTTTGCCCCTTTTCAATAAGTATGATTAGGGGGTAGGTCTGAGGGTGCCTTGGATAGGATTATAGGCTGGCAAGGTAAAACCATAGATGATAAAGTTTGTACAAAGGGTTAAGAAATGTCATTTACTGTAAGTGGAATTTCTGGTAAGATTGCTAGAAAAATGAAGGCCTACATCTAGGAAACAAAAAATAAACACCATTTGTGATTTGGCCCTAACCATGATACACTGTTATTCTAGCATTCTTGCTTGAAAGTATCTATGTGCAAAGAAAACATTGTTTCCATATTAGCAACTTCCACAGTGTTGATTGTGTTGCAATTCTTGACTTTCAGCTGGTGAGAGGCTTCAACCAGACTGGAGTACCTGTCCCCTTTCCCTGCTCATGTTCCCATAACTTTTTCTGCCTTACTTCCTGGCCTCATCTAGAAAGAGGAAAGTTTACAGGCAATAGCTGCTTCCCTGTGTATTTTCAACACAGAAGGATGCAATTTCCTAGTGCCCTTAGAAATGGTCAAGAGACCTCCCTTAAAATCATTTTCACATACAATATATAATTCTATTCTCAAGATTATCTTCCAATTTGTATTTAGTATACTGACCAGAAAATAATACAATAAATATCTGATCAACAATGGTGGTTTGTAATAATACTTTTTAAATTAGTTTTTTCTTCCAGCCCCTTAGTTCCCATCACTAACCACTCTGAGACTAATTAGTTATTATTAAGTGCCTACACCATAAGATTTGGGTCATTCCCTGATTAGCATGTAACTTATTTAACCCATTTAAACTATTCTAAGCCTACCATGTAGTTAGTTACCTCTCCTTTAGTCCTGGCCCACTTCTTCCTTTGTATCTCCTTAGCATCTCCTTACTGGTTTACATCCACTGTTGGGATCCGACTCCTAGCAGAAAGCAGCTATCATCTTTGCAGCCATCTCGAGCCATATACCCTGACATGAGACTTGTTTTCAACATCCTACAACAGCTGAGCACACTCTGATAAACATCTTGTTTTCCCCAGATATCTTGTTTTGTTGTTTAGTGCCCCCAGCCACAAAGCTCACGTGGTAAAGTGTCTTCAGCTGTGTTCCCCTGCTTGGGCACTGAGGCAAGGCACGTGGTAAAGTGTATATATACCCATGATTTCCTTTCAATAAAGGAGACTAGAGACTTGACCACACACCCTGTCTTGTCTCCATTTTTTGCATCTCTTGCCCCTCCATCCCCACTCTCTCTCTTGCTAGACACTGACCAGCGGATTGGAGCAGCAGCCTGGCCAGGACAGGATATAGTGGCCCCCAAGCATAGGGCAGTGTGGGCTGCAACAGTCCACCTTCTTGGTCTGACTCCCATCTCATTTTTCACAGCCTTCCCCACATCTCTCTTTTATTTTTTAGTATTTTACAGAATGTTGTCTCTTCCTGCCAGTATGCCACCTCCTATTTCCTGCCTCAGCTCATTGGCCTTCAGCTTTTTTATTGACAGGTGATGTTTATAAGAGATTCACTCTACAGTGGCTCTACCCTGTATTTTAAACATAAAAGGACCTAGACTCAGATAACACGACATGCAGGGAAATCATTGAGCTGAAAAATAGACACCTTCCACTTATGCATTTATCATGTGATGATGAATGACACAGATGTAATAACAAAAAGAATTCCTCCCACAGGAGCAATCTTGAAAGTCTACATCAATGAAAACAGATAATCTTCCCACAACAATCAGGAAATGTTGAGAGCAACAGCATAAGCCATTGCAGTGTCCTCACCCAGATTTTAGGACTGGAAGACAAAAATAGGACTAAACTCCTTAGTCACCTAGACTTGAGAGGCTTGTGAGGGGCTGTCCGCAAAACTGTCACTCTCATCTGTAGTTTTGAGACTTGTACAGTCTCCTTCTGAAGTATGTAGGACTGACCTGTTGAAAGCACTGAGCAGTGGACCTGTGCTTTTCTCTTTCCTGGATCACTCATTCTGGGGAAGTCAACAACTATGATGTGAGTTTCTGTGCAGCCCTGTGAATGGTCACATGTGCTCCAAACAGAGCCCTCTGCCAACTGCCACCACAGATTTAGGGATTTGGAGTCCATTCTCCATCCATTGTGCTGGTTAAGCCTACAGAAACCTGAAGGTCCAGCTAACACCTCATGAGAAATCACTACTCAATACCATTCACTCATCTCCTCCAATTTGTACTGTAGTTTCAACCTACTATGATGATCATTCTTGCCTGTAAACTTGATGAGATTTAGAATCACCATCTAAGAATGTCTGTGAGAGAATTTCTAGGTAAGTATGTCTCTGAGTGACTTCTCTAGGTTAATTGAGATCTGAAGACCCACCTTCAGTGTTGATGGCACCTTTCCATAGTCTGAAGTCCTGCACTGAACCAAAAAGAGTTCAGGAGCATTCACCACTTTTTGCTCCTTGACTATGGACACAAGACAACCAGCAGTTTTGAATTCCTGCAACTATTTCTTTCCAACTATGATGAGCTACACCTCAGATCTATAAGCCAAAATGAACCCACTTCCCTTAAGTTGCCCTTTCAAGCATTTTGTCATAGCAACAAGACAAGTGACTTACATACTACATTTGTTGGGAAATTAATTATGTAGTAATAGCTAACTCTGCAAAAAGTCTATCTGTTTAACAATTTATACTAAACCAACCAGTATTTATGAATTAATGGTATTATTATTACTATTACTACTACTATTAAAATTGAATGCTGGTACTGAAGTGATGGCTCCCTGGTTAACAGCACAGCACCAACATTGAGTAGATCACAACTACCTATAAATCTGGTTCAAGGAGATCCAGTGTCCTCTTCTGGCCTATAAAGGCACTGCAGGCATGTGGCACACAGACATGCATCCAGGCAAAACACAGATACATAAAATAAACCTTTTTAAAAGTAAAAAAAAGAAGGAAGAATGGAGAAGATAAAGGTAGCATGTAATAAGTGTAAAAGGGGAATCTATTAATACTTCAAATTTTTGTTTTAAATAGGTCATATACATGTGAATGTGTTTGAGTCAATGATACAAAATGTGTTTGCTTATGAGAGTTATTAACAAAATGAGTTCCTAAAAAGAATAACTAGTCAGTTGCTAAATTACAGTAATGTAATATAAATAAGTATAACAGTAATGTAAACCATTACTATTTAGGCTATTCATGCAATATAACAAAGAACCCACAAAATTTAGCAGCCTAAAGAAGTATTTTACTCTGCCCACTCACTTTAATTTGAAAGATCAGGCCACATGTTCATGTCCTGGGGGCTTGCACGTTGATAGTCTTCTGGAAAGTGATTAGAATCTGAGGGTCTCACCTCAATAATGTGTTAGTCCCCTGCTGGGTTGGTAAATGGAGTGACTGAGAAATGGTGAAAAGTAGAAGGTAGGACTCACCTAGAGGAAATAGGTCAGTAGGGATATACCCTGGAAAGATGTATCTGGTACCCTACTCCTCCTTTATCTGTTTCCCAGCTACCATGAGGCAAGAAGTATCCTCCACTACACACTTCTACCACTGTGATGTTCTGTCTCAGCAGAAGTTTACACCCATGGAGGTAGAACGTTCTAAAGCCATGAACACAGATCAATCTCTCCTCCCTTAAGCTGTCTCTTGTGTCTCTGTAAGTGGTGAAGACTCTAACCCTCCTAACAGAGCTGTTGCTTCAGAAGTTCAGATAAGGTAGAGAGAAGTCAGTTTGTCCTTGTGCCTTGATACTCAGAACTGCAACTAAGGAGACATGATGAAGGGAGCCAGAAACCTTCATATTTCTGGTCCTTGGGCTAGGGTGGTTCGAAAGCTAGACTGGCTAAGCAAAGTATCCATGTGCTGCTGTCTTTATCATATTTGGTGCCGACAGTAGCACTGCCAATGATATAGCTCAGGAATCCCAAGTTTCAAATGAATTATCCACATTGTACAACTATGAGAACATAAATGAGTATCTGTAAGTAAATATTCTGGCCTATTTTTAATATATGAAGCAACCACTACTTCAGTGGTTCTCAACCTGTGGGTCATGACCCCTTTGGGGGTTGTTGAATGACCTTTGTCACATGGATTATATATCAGATATCCTGCACATCAGACAGTTACATTATGATTCCTAACAGTAGCAAAATTACAGTTATAAAGTAGCAATGAAAATAATGTTGAGGTTGGGGTCACCACAACATGAGAAATAGTATTAAAGGCCACAGTATTAGGAATATTGAATTACAGAGTTAAGAAAGAGGCAATCTGGACTTGTGGGCTTGGTGGGACTCACCTGTAATGCTAGGACTCCAGAGCCTGGGCCAGGAAGATGATAAATACCACTCTGATAGAAAAACCTCTGCCTCAGAAAAAAAGAACAGCAACAATCCAAAACAAAAGCAAAACACTAAAGGAAACCTCTTGTTAAAGAGAAAACAAAACAAAAAAAGCAAACAAACAAGTCCTACTCCCAATAATAAGGTACAAAACACTAACTCTGCTATTATTTCAAATTATTTTCTAATAATTTCAAAAGCCAGGCAAGTAGATCCATATTGCTCAAGGATACATGTACATAATAAATTCAGAAAAAAATAAATGTAAATTATTTCATTTAAAATCTAGGTTATAAGAAAGAAGAATAGTATCTGAATTAGAATTCTTCACTATGGACTATCTTCTTCTTCATACCTAAGAAATGTTTCGGGAAAGTTATGTAAAACTCTGGGAATCACGCCCTTCCACATCCATCATAAATTATATCTATCCATAAGAACATAACAGTGATCACAGAGTAGTCTCCTTCGTTCCTTCTATATCTATTAATTAAACTTAGATATTATAAAAGTTTCTCCACTTCTATGTATTTGTAGATATATATATTTACATATGTAATATATATATTGGGCATATATATAATATTGATATACATTATATATGTTATTCTATGGGTCATGTATATTATAAATAATAAATTATCAATTAAGAATATGATGTAAAATAATATATTATATGTAAGATTATATATTATATATTGTTATAAATAATATCTTATTCTGTGGGTTAAATAAAAAACAAATGGTTCTTCCTCCTTCTCTTCCTCCTCCTTCTCCTCCTTCTTCTTCTTCATCACCATCATAATCTTCTTCCTCCTCCTCCTCCTCTTCTTCTTCTTCTTTTTCTTCTTCTTTTTCTTCTTCTTCTTCTTCTTCTTCTTCTTCTTCTTCTTCTTCTTCTTATTCTTCTTCTTCTACATCCTCCTCCTCCTCTTCCTCCTCCTCCTCATCCTCATCCTCATCCTCCTCCTTCTCCTCCTCCTCCTCTTCCTCCTCCTCCTCCTCCTCCTCCTTCTCCTCCTCCTCCTCTTCCTCCTCCTCCTCCTCTTCTTCTTCTTCTTCTTCTTCTTCTTCTTCTTCTTCTTCTTCTTCTTCTTCTTCTCCTTCCTTCTCCTTCTCCTTCTCCTTCTCCTTCTCCTTCTCCTTCTCCTTCTCCTTCTCCTTCTCCTTCTCCTTCTCCTTCTCCTTCTTCTCCTTCTCCTTCTCCTTCTCCTTCTCCTTCACCACTATCATAATTTTCTTCTTCTTCATCACCATCATAATCATCATAATCTTCTCCTTCTCCTTTTCCTTCTCCTTTTCCTTCTCCTCCTTCTCCTCCTCCTCCTCCTCCTCCTCCTCCTCCTCCTCCTCCTCCTCCTCCTCCTTCTTCTTCTTCTTCTTCTTCTGTCAAATAGAATTAGTTCTGGCCATTAGGAGTTCCTTGAGATTTTCTTGTTTTCAATTTTCAACAAGTCTCATTTTTCTTTTTTATTTTTTTCCCAATCTCATTTTCTGACCTTACACCATATCCCAGGTACATTGAATAATACTCTACCCCTAGCCATGAAATCCACCAAACTTCGATAAGAAACTCAAGTTCCTTTTGTTGGCGAATGAGGTATAAAATCCACATCAGTGTGGTAATTGCCACTAGAAAGTGACCTACTTCTATGTTCCACCAGCTGTCAGAGAAGACATGTACATATACTGACCTTTCTAAGTTCATACTCAGACCTGTGTTCTAGTTCTATAAATGTGGTAACACTTTTCACTGATTTCTAGTATCTCATTTTCTACAACATGGAACATTATATATGTTTGTCCAATCCCAATGTGTCCTTTTATGATAGTTACTATCCAAGCTGAAGCAGAAATGATCAGTGTTCTGTGTCTCTAACACTACAGAATGCTTAGGGAAAAAAATTAAAGTCAGACAGGAATAGTGGGTTATACCTATCACCATGGTACATAGGAGGCTGAACCAGGACTGTTGAGTGTAAGTGAAGTCCTGAGTACATGTGTGTTTGACATAAGCATAGTCATGTTGAAGACTCGTGCATTAGCCCCACAGGGGTGGCAAACTCTTCCTCCAATGAGGCTCAGAGGGATCTCAAAGCTTTCTACTGGTCCAAGTATTGAGAGTGGATACAGAGAATGTCCATTATTGCTTTTTTTCCCCCATTCCCCCTGCCACAGATGATGTAACCTGAAGACTTATCTATCCCCTGTTTATCCCCCATTCCTACCAAGATTGACTAAACTTTTCTCCTTGATCCAGTTGTATACCAAAAACCCTACCTCCTTATTCAGCTATATGCAGTACCCCATCTTCCAGGCATATGCTCACATCCTATAGATGTATCCATGCCCAGGTTTTTGCCAGTGTCATAGATAATCTTGGGTGGCAGCTTGGCACACCTGGGAAGAGGAAATTGCTCCCATCAGGTTGGAATATGGACATGTTTGTGAGCCATTTTCTAGATTTCCAATTGATGTAGGAGAACTCAGTGTGTTGCAGGCAGTACCATCCCAAGCAGGTAGAACTGAGCTATATAAGAAAGGTAGCTGATCATGAGCCAGGGAACAAGCCAGTAAGTAGCTTTCCTCAATTGATTTATGCTCAAGCTTCCACCTTGGTTTTCTTCTTGGCTTCTCTGGATGATAGACCATAACCTGTAAGCTGAAGAAAAACCCTTTCCTTCCCAAACTGCTTTTGGCCATAGAGTTTATTATAACAAAAGAAAGCAAACTAGAACAACAGGCAAGCCTATATTTCCACAGAAATATTCACATGACAAGAAGTAAATTTGCCTCATTTCATCCCAGTTATAGTTAGAGAGCAGTGGCTCTCAGACATGGATGAGTAAGAGCATGCTAAGAGAAACTAAAACACTCATATTTTTAGACATATGGAGAGTCATTAGTCAGAATCATCTAGAGAAAAGTTTAGAATCTGTAGTTAAAATACAAGAATGAAGATTGACACATATGTGTGTAATTTTGCTATTGCTGACTTGCCTGGCAGACTAATGTAAAAGAGTAAAGTTTTCTATATTGTGTCTATCTCATTATTTTAAAAAGTATCAAAATCACTTGATTTAATGGTGGGCAAGGTTCATTGCCTTCTCTGTCAAGCAAGCAGTTTAAGGGGAAGGTACAGAGGACTTGAATTGTCTCAAAATTCAGGGAGTTTAATCCCTGCCCTCAGGGTTTTTGTTGTTAACAAAAAGGGGTTAAATCCTCACTGTTCATTATCAAATACCTATACAGTTTCTCTGCTTTGGCTCAGAGTTTTAATGAATACCAAAGTCTGCATTTATTAATACATGAAGATAAAAATGTACATTACAGCATAGAAATACTGATAATATAAATCACTTTTATATCAAATTCATCATTAAATATAATACTACAAGATCTTTAAAATGCCTCATGGACAGTGTGTTGAACTGGTGCATCCCTTTATTTGCATTGCTTTTGTGTATGGAGGTTTAGGACAGTAGAATTGATAATGTGATGTTAGACACAATTGTACCAAAACACAACATCCATTACATTATACTATTGTATAATATAACATTGTATCTTACACTATTGCATAATATAACATTGTATTTTATACTATTGTAATATTTTTCCATTGTATAATATCTTATTTTATAACATTGTATCTTGTTTCTGTAGTGGCCTTGTAATTTCTGAATATAATTCCAACAAACATCCCAGAAATAATCATTGTCACTGGGCTATCATTGACCTCTTAGTTGTTACCTTGGTTGAACAGCTATATAAACAACTGTTTTAACATTTTGCAAGACATGGCTTTGATTCTGCTTGAATGTCGTCTCAAATCTGATTCTAAGATTAAATCTCAACCCCTCATTCACCCTGAATGTCAGTTACATTCAAGGAAATACAGGAAACATTAGTCCCGTGTTTTCGTGAGGAGTAGCCATATATGGAGAGCAGCTGTTCAGTGACAGGGCTGGTATTTTCTAACGATGAGAGTAGTGCTGTTCAGAGCTATACTTCTCACCTCTGTTTCTCTTGATTAATGGTTCAATTATCTAGTTTTATTATAGTATATTACAATTTAGTCCTACAACCTATGTCAGAAGAACTATGTAAGAACCAAGAGAAATTCCTCAAAGTAAAGCTCACCTTCATTTCCAAAGACAAAACGCCATTTATACGTTACTTGGAAATTAGTTATTTTCGTGTCTGCACCATAGACATGTTCTGTAATCTCTCCTGACCCCAATACCCTGAATTTGAAGTACCTCAACCCAAAGGAGTACTTGTCCAGAGAGATAGAATAGCAACAGCCCCGCCCCCAACCCTTGGGAGCAGAAAAAGAATTTTACTAAGAAATTATTTTAAAACACAGGTGGAGCGGGCGGAAATAAAACCACAGATATATAGACACATGGCCTAGGAGAGGAGAATTTAACTCAAAATGATAAATAATCTGTTAAGCATTGAACTAAACCAGTTTGATGAACTCAAATGCCCTCGGCTCAATAGGCAGGACTCTCGGAGGAGCCTGTGTTACTTCCCTCACTTAAGTGCAGATTTGTAATAAAAATCATAATGCCAAAGTCATGGTTTTGGGCTATACAAGAAGCTAACCACTTGGAGAATCGTCTTTGATGGGTCAGAAAACTGTACAGTCGAAGATCAGTTTATAATTTACGAAGAAAATAGAAAGTTTTGTTTCTCTGAGTTGAAATTTGCTGAACACCGCGGGAAATATTGCAAGTTTTTGGCAGAAGGCTTAGTGCTTTGCTCAGTTTTTGAGATGTGCATGAAGCCCGAGACTTCGGGGATCATTATTTGAGAAAAATCGGGCAATTCGATGTAGGGAATTTCGACATTTTTGGCTTTTTTTGAGGTGTAACAAACACAACTCTGCATCCGAGAGGACACTCCGCGACTGCCAGCGAGGCGGGCTGGACAGCGCACCAATCACGACGCAGCTCCGCCCTATATAAACGGGCGGGCGCAGCGCCGCGGCCCGAGTCCCGGCCAGTGCCTCTGCTTCCGGCTCGAGTTCTCTCTCCTTACACACGCTTCGCCATGTCCGAGACCGCGCCTGCTGCGCCCGCCGCACCGGCCCCTGCCGAGAAGACACCCGTGAAGAAGAAGGCCCGTAAGGCCGCAGGTGGCGCGAAGCGCAAAGCCTCCGGGCCCCCGGTGTCCGAGCTGATCACCAAGGCTGTGGGCGCCTCCAAGGAGCGCAACGGAGTGTCCCTGGCAGCGCTCAAGAAGGCGCTGGCGGCAGCGGGGTACGACGTGGAGAAGAACAACAGTCGCATCAAGCTCGGTCTGAAGAGCCTGGTGAGCAAGGGTACCTTGGTGCAAACCAAGGGCACCGGCGCCTCCGGCTCCTTCAAACTCAACAAGAAGGCGGCTTCCGGTGAGGCTAAGCCCAAAGCAAAGCGGGCAGGCGCGGCCAAGGCGAAGAAGCCTGCGGGCGCAGCCAAGAAGCCCAAGAAGGCTGCGGGAGCAGCCACCCCCAAGAAGAGCACCAAGAAGACTCCAAAGAAAGCAAAGAAGCCAGCTGCAGCTGCAGGAGCCAAAAAAGCTAAGAGCCCGAAGAAGGCAAAAGCAACTAAGGCTAAGAAGGCGCCCAAGAGCCCTGCCAAGGCGAAAACGGTAAAGCCCAAAGCGGCCAAGCCAAAAACCTCCAAACCTAAGGCAGCTAAGCCAAAGAAAACCGCAGCCAAGAAAAAGTAAATTTTCTTTGGCCAACTGCTTAGCCCAACAACCCAAAGGCTCTTTTCAGAGCCACCCACGAGTCTCAGTAAAAGAGCTGTTGCACATTTAGGGGGCGTGGTTAGGGTGGGAACGCTACCTAGTGGGCTGAGCTTCCCAGAGAAGAGGCTGGGGATGTGGGTGTGTGCAGTGGTATTAACTCCAACTAAGCTAAGGGTATGTGTAGTTACTCTTTCCCGTCTCGTGTGTGCGTGCGGGGGAAGGGGCGCCCGGGGGAGGGCTGGTTATAGTAGCCCACAAATGACCCTTAGAGACAATAGGAGTAAATAGTTTATCCTTGGCTGCCACGTCGATGTGCAGCTAACTTACGGAAGCAATTTAGTGGTAGAATCGTAAGCACTAAGTGGTTAAGTACAGAAGGAGTTGAATCAGTGTCCTGACAACCCCCGCCCGAATCTCACCGCAGTTCCGACTGCAATCAAGCATACAGACCCGGCCGGAGTCTTTTTTTTTTTTTTTCTTCAGTATTTTCCCATGTTTTATAGCGATCGTACTAATAGGTTAGCTATAGCAGATTTGTGCAGTTTAATTCATACTTCCCGATTGGTGAAAGCGAAGTGACAAGACAGCCAATGAGACAGTAGACCTTCAAGTGTCGTTTACGTTCCTGTTCGTGACGAAACACTAAAACTAATCCAATCCTGAAGGAAATCTTATTAGCCTCATTTGAATACTGCGTAACGTAAATGAATGTGGTGTAACTGGGTAGTTATTTTACCAAATGTTTGTTTAGTGTACCTGTGGGAGGGAGTTAAATCTTGCGCAATGCCGGAGCTGGCGAAGTCCGAGCGTGCCCCATATAAGGTCTGTCACCAACAAACAGAACAGCAAGAGCGCGAACACAGCTGAAAGGAGAGCTTCTCATTGTAAGTGTACAAGGTGCTGAAGCACCCCGACTTGAGCATCTCGTCCAAAGCCATGGGCATCAACTACATTTTAAAGCGCATTGCCTGCGTCGTGCCGCATTACAAAAAGCGCATGACCATCATATCTCAGTTGATCCAGACGACCATTCTCCTGCATTGCCCAGGAAGCTGGCCAAGCACCAAGCCTGTCACGAAGTAAAGAAGCCAAGTAGGCATTTTCACCAGTGATTTCAAAGACTTTTAAGAGCTAGACATTCTTTCAACAAATGAATTGTAGTTGTTTCAAGTAACCTTAAACTTAAAGCTATGTACTTTTTTTCCCAGTCTGTTGAACATATGGTCAAGAAGTCTAGCCCAAGTTAGATCGGAATTTTCAATCCTTCCCAAGTGAAATTTATTCCCGTGCACCACCATGCCCTCTGGGCTTCTCATGCTCCAAACTTGTATTTATGTGAACTCCGTGGTGCACCGGAAATGGGGGTGATGACAGTAGTTTCCAGGAATCACACACTTACTGGCACAAACATATGTGTTTCATAGCATATGAGTTCCATGTAGTTAATTGGCTGTCACATAATTAATTACAGGTACTAAAATTAACTAAAGATGCTGTTTTTAAGCATGCAGCTCTCTATTTGAGTGCTTCTGTATCCGTGTTCCTCTTCTAGAGACTGAATTGGCCTTAAGAATCCAGAGATTTCTCTCCTCAAGCACAAATGAGCATGTTCAATTTCATTTTGATTGGAGATTTTGCCTTCTCCCCCATTCCCATCCCAACCTTTTTTTTTTTTTTTTTTCTATAAAGTATGTGCTACTGAAAAGGGATCTAAGAATTTCCACAGAAATGTGGTTGTTTGTAGGTGCTTGCTTTACAAGCAGGACAGTTTCAATGTGACTGAGTTTGCCACTGGCAGAGATTAGGCTCTGACAGAAGAAAAAGCAATCTGGGATGATTAAGTTCTGTTACTGTATCTTAGACAGTTACTTAGCTCACAATCTTTGAGCAGCTTTCAACAAGTATGTTCCCTAGGTGCTGTCCTCCTGGTGGCGCACCTGTGATACCTGTAAGGCAGGAAGCAGGCTGAAGCCAGGAGGAAAATCCAGGTCTGCCAGATGTAGCTGTTTCTTCACAAGGCAGACTGGCATCTTGTGCTTAGGGAAGAAATAATAGCAGGGGAAATAAATCAAGGAAACAGAGAGGCTGGGAAGAAGTGTGGCTAGGAAAAAAGCAAATATAAATTTTTCAAAAAAAAATCTCGATGTGGATCAAGCTGAATTTGAAGTAAACTGGATGGGATGGTGGAAGCAGTGAACTGTTCATATCCTCATGAACAATAACAGGTTCATATTGTAGGGATAATGTTTGTATAATGACAAGTTTGATACCTCTACAGATAAATTAAAATCCTAATGATGTTTTCCTTTTACAAAGTACAACACTGCTCAGGTCAAGGGACTTGGCCTATGTGAAACCCCAAGAACTACAGCTGACTTTTACCCAGCCTAAACTTCGGTACACAGGGCATTACATGGGTCTTTAAGTGCAGCCTTAATCAGAATCTTGAGCTAGTGATGTTGAGGCACCAGACAAAAGACCTTTCTTCAGCAGAGGATGATCTGAAAATCCACACTGCCAAGCAAAGGTGGCCTACCCCCAGACGACTACACAGAAAAGCTCAAGCTCTGAACTTGGTTCTGGACCAGGTTTACATTCCAGAATTCAAACCAACAGATATGGTAGCTAAACTGGATATGTAATTAGGGTTTTGCTAAGGTATTTTTGTGTCTGGGAGCACCAGGGAGATCCAATACTAATTATTACTTTGCAGTCTTAGAACTGTGCATCAGTGCATGATGTAGAAACACTAGGATCATAGCTGAGAATTTTATAAAGTTGATGGATTTCTCAATACAAGAAATGAATAAATGAAAAATATTACAAGGTTCTTAACATGGCATGTTCAATCAAACTATAAGCTCTTAACAAATACAGTACTCATTGCCTGGATATCCTGGCCTCCTGGGGCACCAGACACACATGCAATGCACATATGTAAATATAGGCGAAACATTATACACATAAAATAAAAATTAATAAATTTCTTCAAAGGAAAGAAGATCACAGGGTGTGGTGGTACACACCTTTAATCCCAGAACTCAGCAGGCAGAAGCAGGCAGATCCCTATGAGTTTGAGAACCTGATCTACAAATCAAGTTCCAAGCCAGCAAAGACCACATAGTGAGACCAAGCCTGAGAAGTGGGGGAGGGGACTAACCATCAAGTTGTCTTTTAACTTCCTTTGATTCAGGAGTTTATGCCTTAAAATATTTTCTTGTGCATGT
The DNA here is from genome assembly GCF_011762505.2 of Arvicanthis niloticus. Classification (NCBI taxonomy): domain Eukaryota; kingdom Metazoa; phylum Chordata; class Mammalia; order Rodentia; family Muridae; genus Arvicanthis; species Arvicanthis niloticus. The sequence goes on from NC_047665.1 coordinate 38,288,367, forward strand.
GTTTAGTATTTATTAAGTTGTAATTTCCTTCTAACTCTTAATTTTCAGTTACTAATTAGTTATAAATTTTATCCTTTCTGTTTTGGCACCACATGAAATTGTATCCTACACTTTTTTGACCTTAAAGAAGTACAGGAAGAGTTCCTAATGTTTGTTCCTGCTTGCATTCATAAGACATATTTTAATTTTTTTGTTCATGATGAGTTATTAAATTAAATATGCCTGGATACATATTAACATTTTACATAAAATTTTTCCAATTTATTTTCACACATGAATTTCTCTGTTATTTTCTCTTTTAGGGCTACCTTTCCTAGGTTTTGCCATTAAGATTATGACAGCTTCATAGTCATGTTTATCTATTGCTATATGAAGAAAGGAAGAAATAGAGAGAGAGAGAGAGAGAGAGAGAGAGAGAGAGAGAGAGAGAGAGAGAGAGAAAGCCCAAACAGGAATACTTAAATCAATGAGTAGCTATCATTTATTGTCTGTGAGTCAAAAGTTAAGTGGAAGCTTAAACCAAAGGAATCTTTCCTGAGACTGGTCATACAAAAGCTTTGAAATACTTGAATGTTCCAAAGAGCCTTCACATTTGGCACACAGGGCTCTTTAGAAACCTCACTGACCATTCTCAAAACAAGGAATTCCAGTATGGAAGGCTGAAACTGTAAGGCTCGGGAAGCCCCCAAAGGGGACCCCACTTGAGTCACAGGATGGCGCGCACCCAAAGGACACACGGAAGACCAACTTGCTGCAAGAACACGAGGTAGTTTAATGGCGGGACATTCCGGGCCGACACGTGTCTCAATGTAGGAGACAGGGGCATCGACCTCGTGGCTCCAGGGTTTAGGGTTAATATAAGCTCGGGGTGGGGAAAAGGAGAAACTTTCGCGCAGGTGCACACGATTGGTTGTTTTCCAATTTTTGAACATCTGGCCAAACCGGTCCATGGGGGCGGGGAGCAGTTCCTGCAGGCGGATGTTTATCTCTTATCTTCATTCCTGGGATGGCTCGGTAACCCATTGTCCTGTAACTCTGCATTCTTTGTTTACGGATTAACTGGCCTCTGGTTGGCAAACCAGAGGGGCAACTTTAGCTACTCGGCCAGGGAGAAAGAATCTATAATATCTGTTTTTCATGGGACCCATAAAATTTTCTTTTAAAACAAGAAGATGCTGATAATCCCAGCCAGCCTGGTCTACATAGTATGTCCTTGTCTCAGGAAAAGAAACCGGAGGTGGTGTGGGATGGTGGGGGGAAGAGGCCAAACAAGGTGATTCTTGCCTTTATTCCAGCATTGGAGAGATAGAGGCTGGTGGGTATCTGTGAGTTCAGGGTTATCCAGGTCTACATAGTAAAACCCTATCTTTAAAAGAAAAAAAATAAAAGAAGAAAGGAAGGGAGGGAGGGAGGGAGGGAGGGAGGGAGGGAGGGAGGAAGGAAGGAAGGAAGGAAGGGAAGGAGGAAGGGAGAAAGGAAGGAAAGAAATAATGGAGGGAAAAGGCAGATGTTAATATCTAATGAATGAGAGTACAGAAAGCAGAAGAGTGGAATGAGCAACATTTTGGTCACTGAGGTTGTAGCTCAGCTTCTAGCATACTTGCCTAGTGTGCACGAAGCCTTGAGTTTGACTCCTAGCATGGCAGAAATGGAGCATAGCAATAAATGCCAGCAAATCTGCACACACTTCAAAGGTAGCCTACTCTGACTTCTTTTAAAAAGAAAAAAAAAAAAATACTTGAATTAATTCGTCTGAGAAACTGCAAACTATAAAACAAATCTGTGAAGACAGATTGTTTGTATTGTCTAACATAGATTTGGCCCGTTTGTACTTAAGAAATACACGAGAATTAAAGCAAGAAAATATATACTTATAAGACAAATACATCTCAGCACTGTAGCATGTAATATGATAAGAAAATAGTCTAGATTAACAAATTAATGGGGTCTTTCTGGACCTGGAAGAGCAGGAGGCACCATCATGGGCGTTGATACTCGCCACAAAAAGGACCGAAAGATTCGGCACAAGGAGCCCAAGAACCAGAAAATCTACCTGCAGCTGCTAATCATACAGGTTTCTGCCCAGACGGACCAACTCCACCTTCAATCAGGTTGTGCTGAAGAGGTTATTTATGAGCCGCACTAACCCGCCACCTCTGTCCCTGTCCCGAATAATCTGAAAGATGAGGCTTCCTGGCCGGGAGAACAAAACCGCCGTGGTTGTGGGGAAGGTCAAAGATGATGGGCGAATTCTGGAAGTGTCCGGGCTGAAGGTGTGTGCACTGCAGGTGAGCAGCCAGGCCCGAAGTGGCACCCTCAAGGCTAGGGGTAAGATCATCACCTTTGATTAGCTGGCCCTGCCTGGAGTCTCCTAAGGGCGGAGGCGCTCTGCTCTTGTCTGGTCTTGGAAGGGCCGAGAAGTATACCGACAGTCTGGCAAGGCCCCAGGAACCCCCACACAGTCACACCAAACCTTATGTCCATTCCAAGGGCCGGAAATTCAAGCATGCCAGAGGCGGAAGGGCCAACCGAGGCTACAAAAGCTGACCCTGGATCTTACCATTAATAAAAAAGCTTTGGATGTCAGTAATAATAGGTTTTAAAGTTAGGCACAAAGTGGTGCATGCCTTTAAACTCAGCACTTGGGAGGCAGTGACAGACAAATCGATGTAAGTTTAAGGCCAGTCCTGGTCTGCATAGGGAGTTTCAGGATATCCAGGGAAAACAAAGCAAGAAAACAAAATAAAGCTAGACCCAAAGCTAAAACCAATTCAATTAAATATGTAAAGTATAAGACTAGTAATTGACAAAATTTTAACTATCTTGAAAACATAAGGTAACAAATTAAGAATTAGAAAAAGAGAAGAAACAAAATAGAAGATTTAGTCCTGTAGAAATACAAAGCAATGAACAAATGGTTTCCACATTCGAGAGGTGGGGGTAGGGGAATCAGGAACTCACGGTCACACTGAAGTACATCAAAAGTTAGTTCAAGGAGAGCTTAGACTACATAATAAGCACATAGCAAGATCTTATGTCAAATAAAGAAATGAATGAATAACTGTTGTACACAAAGTTATAGAGCATTACAAAATAACACATATAAAAATCAGCCAAGACACAACACAGAATGGAAGATGCTTTCAAGCACATTGTCGTCTCTGAGCAATGATATAAAACACCATATGCTGCTCTTCTGAAGAAAGTGCAAATGCTTGAGGAAGAAGTGAATGCTATAACCAAGAATCCATGGTGTACTTTGCCTGAGAACTTTGATGTCTCACTAATGTTCCTCATGAAAAAGAACACATATTTCCATGGAGACATATATCTCTTATACATTGAGATACATAGCAACACCCTCACTCAGCTGGATGGGTAGTTCACAGCCCAGGTCAGACTCAAATCACTGTAGTTGGACCATACAAGGCAAAGCAGTGAGGAAAGGTTATAATTTGATATGTGGGTAGCCAAGTAACTTACCAACAGGCCAAGAGATGGAACAGCAGATCCAAAACAAACCCCTGACCAGCACTGACCTGGACAACAATCTCCGTTCAGTCAAGTCGTTCTGGCCTGTCTCCAGCTAACAGAATGAAAGGGGCCTCCTGATCTTCCCTGGGAAACTAGAGTGTAAAGAAATCTTTACCTCACTGAGAAATGCATAAAGGATACTAAAAGGACTTGAATTGGTGCACTATCCTGTCACTCTCACTCACCTGTGTGAGGGAAGTCTTCCAATAAAATAACCTAGTGAAAGAATAGATACATATTGATACATATTGACATCCCAGGAAAACCACATGACCTTGACTCATGCACCAGAGTGCTTACACTGCTAAACTTCAATTTCTTTCTGTTCAGAGACAGAATTGTCAATGTTTCCACCATAAGTGATACCAGTAGACTGACCAGAGCAGTTCAGGGTCACTGGGAAACAAGACAGTCTTCAAAGGTTTGATTGTTTGGACGAGAACACCCTCCATAGTCTCAGACTTGGTCCACAGTTGGTGCAACTGTTTGGGAAGTAATGGGAGGTATGGCCTTGTTAGAGGAGTTATGTCACCGGAGGTAGGCTTTGAGGTTCAAAACTCTCCCACGATGCCCTGTTAGCTTGCTCTGCCTCGTTTGTGAACCAATTTGTAACTCTCAGCTCTTCCTGCCGCCATGCTTTCATTCCACTATCACATACTCTCTAACCCTTGAGTTTTGAGTTGTTGACTAGTTAAAATGTCTCCACCCCTGGGATAGCTTCTGATCAGATGTGACATGTCACATTTATGACAGTTAGTACTAATGCATATTGACTGATTGTCCCCATTTGCCATCACCAAGACTGTAGGACCAAGCTACAGGTAAAGGGATGTCATTTTTTTTTTTAATCCTGTCTTTTTAACAGTTAAGGTCCTTCCATACATACAGACTAATGTATTTGTAGGATGCCATAGTTAATTCATTTAAAATACAACCATTGTCTGTGGCAACTGGGCTAAAGGACAAAGATGCACTGTTAAAATGGTTTAATAGTATGAATGGTTCAAACTGATCTGCTTGTGTGTTTGTTTGTTTGTTTGTTTGTTTGTTTGGATTGAGATAACTCAGAAACCTCTGAAATTAGTGGTGGTTGCTTAGCTGCTTCTTAGGGAATATTAGCCATCTTTTATATTTTTCATTCCACTGACTTAAAATAAAGATGGAGAAATCCTTTCAGATCACAAATTAGAGATTAGACAAGGGCTGGAGAGATGTCTCAGGTATTAAGACTGCTGTTCCAGAGATCCTGACCTCAATTCCCAGCAACCACATGGCAGCTCACAAGCATCTGTCATGGGATCTGATGCTCAGTAGATGTGTGGTGTTTCTCCTCCATGAAAAGTTTTGTCTAAACATTCCCTAAACTACTCTCCAGTGGCTGAAAACACACCCCATAACCCAAGGATCTTTGTTTATACATCTAATGTGGAGGAGGAAATGAAAGCAATAAACTGATATTATAAAGGATTTACCAGTAAACTTGCTTAGAAAATGTTAAGTTACACAAAAGTAAAATGTAGCTAAAAGAGCTCCGCCTCTGCCTCAGCAGCCTAAGTAGGCTCTGGTAGCTGTCTTTTGCTAAGAGCCTGACAACCCAGTAGTTGCTCAATCTGCTGCCTGAGCAGTCCCAGCCTGGCACTGAAAATCTGGAAGGTCTCTGGAGAGCTACTAGTCCTTAGTCTGGGACAGAAAACTGAAAGCAATGGTTCAGTCACTGAAGGAAGCAGCAACAGCAACAGAGCAGTGCAACCTGGCAACAGAAGAGCAGCAGAGATGAGTCATCTTCCTTCTCCCATACCCTTCTTATCTGGGATACTAGCAGTCAGGGTGGCCCTTCCTAAATCAATTAGCACTATTAAAATGGTTCTTTAGTTGAGGACTTTTACTCATAATTCTAATTTGTGACAAGGTGACACTAAAATCAACAATAACAATTCACTGCTCACCAACTAAAAATGTAAATAAATCATTTTAAAAAGCAGGACCATGTGCTGGTACAAATACCTACATATAAATTATATACAAGCAAACAAACACACACACATTTTAAAGATAATAAAATAAAGATTAAAAACTACCCAGGCATGGTGTTGCACACCATTAATTCTTGGGAGGCAGAGGTAAACAGATATCTTGAATTTGACCTCAGTTGAGGCATAAGGATTGCTGTGAGTTCCAGACTATCCAGGGCTAAACAGTGAAACTCTCCCTCTCAAAACAAAACATTCCAAACCATAACCTCATCACCTAAGTCTTTTTATTTTATAATATAAAATATAATTCACTTTTAACAGTGCCCCAAGTCCTTAAAATTCCAATGTCTTTTAAAAGTTCAAAGTTCCTTAACTTTGTTACATAATTGTGATTCCAAGAGTGAATAACCAGGAACAGTTAAAAAATCAGATCAAAGCAAAGCCAAACTGCAACAGTGTATAAAGTTCAGCCTCCAACGTCTGACTCTTGTTCATTATCTTCTGGGATCCAAAGGACTTGTGAAGTCCTAGTTCTCTGGTTCTTCCCTCCACCACAAGCCCAGCTTCTCAAAAAGGCGCAGGCCAGCTCATCTTCACAACTGCTGCTGTGCTGTCCTTGGTCATCATTCCACAGTCCTGTCATCTCCAATATGCTGGGATCCCCATTACAATTGAGGCTGCACCTTCACCAGTAGCTTTGAGGGGCCCTCTCACAGTACCAACCTTCAGCTGTTCTCCAGGGCTCCTTTAATGCTGCAGTTTCTACACTACCAAAACAAGCATGGCACGGAAGATTCCAAACTGAACAGTCAGCTTGAGATGCAGTCTCAGCACACCCCCACCTGTGGACCACAGGCTCTGTGTACTAACCCTGAGGAAATATTTTGCAAAGCATTTCATCCCAATGATGTTAGACTTGTATTAACCTCAGCTAGTGTTTTCAGCCTGTCCTAGTTAGGGATGTTATTGCTGCAATGAAGTGCAGCAATACTAAATACTAAATGCTTCCAAAACGCTTCCAAATTCTTTCCAAAAACAACATGGTAGGTCTGTCATAGCAATACTCCACTCCTGGCACCAATTTCTGTCTTAGTTTCTCTATTGCTGTGATAAAATACTGTCATAATTTGAGTTTCTATAGTGATAAAACACCATAACCAAAACCAACTGAAAAAGAAAAGGTTTTATTTCAGCTCACACTTCTAGGCCCATTGCTGAGGAAAGTGTGTGGAGAAACTCAAGCAGGGAAAGAATCTGGAGGTGGGAACTAATTCAAAGGCCATGAATGAATACTGCTTACTGCTTTGCTCTTCAGGCTTGTTTGGCTTGTTTTTGTTTGTTTGGTTGGTTGGTTGGGTTTTTTTGTTTGTTTGTTTTTATTCAACCCAAGCCTACCTGCCCAGGGGTAGCATTGCCCACAGTTGACTGGGCTTTCCCATATCAATTAATCAAGAAAATGCCCTGATGGACTTGTCTACAGGCCAATCTCATGGAAGCATTTTCTCAGTTGAGATTGCTTCTTCCTAAATGCTCTTAGCTTGTGACAAGTTAAAAAAAAACAAAAACAAAAAAACCACCACAGTGTGTGCACGCATACACACACACACACACACACACACACACACACACACAGAGAGAGAGAGAGAGAGAGAGAGAGAGAGAGAGAGAGAGAGAGAATTGTTTACCACTTCAATGATCATTTGTAAAAATTTATCATCTGTGTTATCATAAGCATGCTCTGCCAGCAAACTTGATGGAATAGATGAATACAGGGTGCATTTCCACACTTTCGAAAGTTATTGACAATCAAATTCACAAGGTATATTGGTTTCATCTACTACAATTTGCCAGGAATTCCTGATTTGCCTTCCTAGCTGGCCATTCACAAGCAGGTTCCTTTGATATTCACTCAAGCTACACACACCACCCTACCCCTTAAGGGTCTGTGCTATGTGGCCTATAATATGGGCCAAAACTAGGACTTTAATCTCTTCACTGGGTTTTGTTCGGAGGGCTAGCAGTTGGAGAAGACAGTGGGTTATATCTTCTATCTTATGGTTACCCAGTAGGTTGTTTAGGGAAAAGAAACAAAGCCAGTCAATCATTTTGAACCTCAGCCTTGCCCCTCCTATCAGGTGGTAATTGCTGACCCTGAGTTTCATGGTTTTGGTGCTTTCCTCCTTGTCTCCTTTTGCTGTAGTGAGAGGCAAGTTCACACATACCAAGGCCCTGAGATCTACAATCCTGCTGACCCAGTCATTTTGATGAAGCTAGATTGAAGTGGAACATGGAACAAACAAGCCACTTGCCATATGTTCATGGACTTCACTTGCTATAGAATGAAGTACAAATGTATTCTTAAAACATAGAATGTGCAGTGCTTACATGAAGGTGGCAGGTTGGTGGAAGCTGTCACCATCACAGTATTAGGTGTGTACCTGACCCATGTGGGGTCCAGGTACACCTATTATAGGTCTCTTGTGTTAAATAAGTCCTGGGGACTGATTTTTCTAGTGTGGTTTTTAATATTCCCGTGTGCCCTACTGTGCTAGGTTTATGGCTAAAAGCTGTTGACTCTTGGGACCCTACTGTGCTAGGTTTATGGCTAAAAGCTGTTGACTCTTGGGAATAAGCTGATTCTTAGTCTGTTCCTCCTGGGCACAGCTGGACAGATGATGCTGTGAGTTTCTTTACAAGCCCAACAAGATGTAGCCATCCAGTCTCTGTGTTGTCATTCAAAATGGAACCACCCAGCACAAAGCATGACCTGAAAGCCACGGTTTAACACAAAATGCAGAGCCAGTACTGCCTGACAGGAAGAAGGGCCCATATCAGTTAGTCATGAAGGCCTACAAAACTTTTTAACATTCACAAAAATATTATAATTTCTTGTAAAATAAAAGGGAACATGATAGAGAGATGACTCAGAGGTCAAAAGCACCTATTACTTTTGCAGAGGACTTAGGTTCTGACCCCAGAACCTATATAGTGATTCACAGCTATCTGTACCTCTAGTTGCAGAGGAAACGATATTTGTTCTGGCTTTTGTAACCAGCAGGCACATACATGGTACATGTACATGCATACAGGCAAAATATCCATGAATGTAAAATAAAAAATTAATTTAAAAATAAGAAGAGAAAATTTAAAATTTAGGTCAAAGAAAATATTCTTTGTACTCATCTTCCTTTAATTCTGCTACCACTGTTATTTTTAATAGATGAAGGGACACACAGAGGCAAAAGCACATAGGATCCAAAATACATAATTATAGGCGTGAGGGTGCATAGCAGACAACATTCTGGATCTGCTTTTTGCTCGTTTATCTTCCAATATCCTTTAGAGAATAAGTGGCAGAGAGCATGCTAATCCAACCTGGTGAGCTCTGAGTCCTTGTTGTAATCATTACACTGAAGACATTATCAGTTGCTAACCCTAAAAAATTAATCCAAAGAACAGGTTAAACAAACAAACAACAATAGCAAAATACCTTGGGCAGGCAAACTGACTCAGCAGATAAAGGTGTTTTCCCATCAAGCCTGACTACTGAAGTTCAGACCCTGGGACCCACACTGTGGAAAGAGAGAATGAACAGCTGACAGTTGCCCACAAACATACTAAATTAGTGAATGTAACTGTTTTAAAAGTAAGACTTGAGGGCTTAGTGGTTAAGAGCACTGACTGTTCTTCCAGAGGTCCTGAGTTCAATTCCCAGCAACAACACGGTAGCTCACAACCAATGTCTTTGTCTGCTGTGTTTGAGGAGAGTGTCACTGTGCTCATATTAAATAAATAAATAAATAAATAAATAAGAGTTTTTTTTTTTAAAGTAAGATTTGCTTCTCACAAGATAGTGAAATTGCCACTCCCCCTAAACCCCCCTCAGGCTCCCACCAGCATTCATGATGGGCAGGGTGTTGCTCACCCTAGAGCAGGGCAACACTCACTCAACTGCCCCACCCCCAACAGGGGAGTTATAGTTCACCTATTTCCTCAGAGCATAAGCATGGCCATCCCATCCATTATGGAACACAGGTAATCTTGGAACACAGGACCAAAAGGCCCAAAAGTCATGATAACAAAGTAAACATTAAACAACAACAGTCATAACTAGGTCTTTTGATGAGGACTCTCAACTGGGAATCTAGCCATCTCTCCCACCTGCTTTCCAGTTGTCTATAGCCAGAGTCCATAAGAGATAGATAGTTAGCTGAGAAAGGGGATTCCATGATACAGCTTCCAATGAGGTCATCCACCACGGTGGTGTGGGATTTCTCAGTGGTGTGGCTATTTTTGAATGAACTACCCACCTGTAAGTCTCCTCTCACTCCTGTTCCTATACATTTACATCAGTAAATTAGTTTCATTGAGCTGTGTAATCAAGCCCAGTGGGTTCAATTTGAGTGAGAGCAAAACCAAACTAAGCACATTCAAGAATCAAAGAGTGAAGAAAGATTTATCTACAGTAGGCAGGGAGAATAAAGAAATCATTCCCAGAGCAATAGTCTCTCTAAACAAAGGAAGCATGGGGATTTTGTTCAAGAAACATATATATGTTTATAGAGGGGTTGGCCCATCTTTGAGCATGCTCAATTTAAGGGCATGGCAATTAAAGTAATGGACAAGAATGCTTCAGGCCATGCTCAGTTTGCACCATAAAGCTTTAGCTAAAAATAAAAGCTAAGAGTCTGCAGATTGATGAACAGAAATGCACGTAGTTGCAAGTGTCCACCCCCCTTAATGACAACAGTGAGATACAGTCAAAGTAACCAAGCCAAGACCATCAATCTTCTTTCTCTTTCTTTCTTTTTAAATTGGATGAGTATCTATATTTGCCCTCATGTATATAAATGAGCCCCTTTCATGCAGAGTTCTGCAGTATATAAGAGGGTGTTGGATCCCCTATAAAAAGAATTTTGGAGAGTTTTGGGCCTCCATGTGGGTGGTGGGAACTGAACACATACCTCTGCAAGAAAAACAAGTGCTAACCTACTGAGAGGCCCCTTTCTTTTACTTTCTTCTTCTTCTTCTTCTTCTTCTTCTTCTTCTTCTTCTTCTTCTTCTTCTTCTTCTTCTTCTTCTTCTTCTTCTCCTCCTCCTCCTCCTCCTCTTCCTTCCTTCCTTCCTTCCTTCCTTCCTTCCTTCCTTCCTTCCTTCTTTTCTTTATTACAATCTTAACCAATTTGGTTTATCCATAGCAATTTTACTGTTTAGACTCTCTACTAAAGATCCACTAAGGTTTAACACAATATTGACTCTCTAGTTTGTTTGGGAAGGTATAGACATGTTATCATAGTCATCACAATATAAACATAACAAACTATACCTAAATGTGTAAATGAATCTTGTGTAATCCACATCTATATAAAATGCTTATTCTGGGAACTAAAATCTTCACATTGCTGTGAATACAGGAATGACTTTTCTGTTCCCTTTTCAGATAGTTAATTTCTCAAGTATATCCTCATACCCATGAATTCAGATGAAGTCTTGTTAAACCAATTTGTTTATATATTCTTATCCACTATCATTGATAACCAAATATGGGGTAATCTTTCACCATACTACCCTTAGAACTTCATATTCATATAACAGGTAACAAACTATATATAAGATCAAAGAAGATTTAAACACAACAGATAAGCTATGATACAGAGAATAATTTTTTGAAGCACACAATGCATAACTTGAATAATTCAATCTTGGCTTTAAAAAAATAGTACAATAGATAGTAAAGAATTAGTTTCATACACACTGTGGTTTTCTCACAATCTAATTAAAAAGCAACACCATCAGAGACACATAAACTATACAGTATAGCAAAGAAGCCAATGAGAGTAAAATGAAACAAGGGAGAAATAAATTTTATTACATTAGTTAATTTATCTTCTAGTACTGGGGATTGAACCCATGGTCTCAGACATGCTAGACAAATGTACTCTCACTGAGCTATTTTCCTATCCTCCCTTCTTTTTAATCTTGAGACTAGGTCTCACTAAGTCTCCCAGACTGGCCTTGAACTCACTCGGTAGATTATAAATCAATCCTCCTGCTCCAGTTTGTAAGTAGCTTGGTTTACTGGTCTTTATCACCAGGCTTAGCCCACCCACAAAGAAATTTAAAAGAACAGAAATTAATTATAAAAAAAAAATGGGAATTGTCTACAAGTCAAAACCTTGTCTTTTGAGAAAGGTCCGTGTGTGTGTTTGTGTGTGTGTGTGTGTGTTTGTGTGTGTGTGTGTGTGTGTGTGTGTGTGTGTATTAGAAATTAAGAGAGGAAAGTAACTACCAGAAAGGAGTTTTAAGAAGTCATGAGACACAAAGCATTGTGGCACATGCCTGTCTTCTCAGCACTTAGGAGGTTAAACTCAGTAGATGGGTTGTTCAAGTCCAGCCTGGGCTACATACTGACATCCTGTTCCAAAAATCAATAAGAAACCCTGAGAACAAACAAAGTGCAAAACCAGAAGAGAGTACTATGGAAAACTTTTAAAAATTAAGCAATAGAACACGATGATTTTGTTTTATTTTGCGTATGCATGCATGTGGTGGTCAGAGTAAGGGTCCACTAGAACGCAGATAGAAAGCCAGTAAAGGGCTTCTGGAGTGGCCTTCCTCCTTTGATGTAGGCTGACTCTGGCACAAAGAAGGAAAGGAAAGATAAGGAAAGTGGGAGGAACCGGGGACTTTAGAAGGCCTAATATACACCCCAGTCGATGAGATTTCCTGCTCCACATTTGCCCGCACATCCTGGCAGGAACTGATGAAGCTTTTTCTCGCCCCCCCCCCCCCCCCCCCGCGCGCTTTTTAAAATTCTTATCCCTTCCTCCTCCTCTTCCTTCTTCCCCCCCTTCTCCCCCTCTTCTTCCTGCTTCTGTTTCTCTTCCTCCTTTCTCTGTATTTCTATCTGTTATTTATCCAAAACAGGAAACTAGTTGTTAATCCCACGGAACAAACTTTCCTAATACCATGCAGGTCCCAGAGAAGGGACTCAATCAAGGAGCAGAGCTTGGCGGCAAACCCCTTTGCTTGAAGAGCTCTCCCCAGCCTCTGAAACAGGCCTTTTACACACTATGCCAGTCTCTGCCTTCTGCAGCTCCATGAATAGGTGCATGTTGCGCGTTATTGCTGGATCATTTCTGCTTGCTCCTATTCCACCCCTTGCTCCTTGCTTTATTTTCCCTTTTGTATTTTCTTAAACCCCTAATAAGCCGTTAGTTTATAGCTTCCGAGAATTTCAATCTCTGAAACTCTTTGCTTGTTTGTGGAAGTTTGCGGAGATTTCTATTTGATGACCAGTGGATGCTCCAAGCTGTCTGTTTTTCTCTTTGACAACAACAATAAAAGGTTGCCAACTGAACTTAGAAACATGGTTGATATTCTCCGAAGGCGGTTTGCCTTTGTAAAGCACTAGGTGGCGCTGCGAGTCTGAATAATATTAATTCCAGGGCTCTTGCAACCCCATTGTAACATTTGAACCCAGTTTCTTCCTCTGTCCTCTGCCAGTTTTATTAACAAACAAACTTTGCCGGGCACGTTTAAAAAAAATTATTATTATTCTCTTGAATTTACATTTTGTCCAAGTCTAGGCATCTTCGTTCTGTAAAAGAACCCGCAACTCTTTTCTCTAGTAGGCAAAAATTAACTCTTAAGACTCAAATCTTATCATGACACTTACCCAGAAATTCCTAATCCGGCTGTTCCTTATCCTGATTTAGGTCTTAAGTCTGTGTTGTTCTGTGGAGTTGCAAGGATTTCTCTGTTGTTGTGTACTTGTTTTTTAAGCAGGAAAGGATGGGTTTATATGTGAGGTAAGTTTCCCTGGTCTTTAGGTAGGTGTTTTGCTTCAGGAAGATATTCAGAGTGTCTGGTCTTCCTCTCCACAAGTGAAATCCTTACAATGTTCCTTTCTATCACTAATACGTTGAACCTTCATCTTCTGTCTGTTACTAAGATTGCTATGTAACATTCTCCTGTAAACATTAACCATGTGTTGTTTAAATCAATGCATGAGTTGTTTTCAGGCTGATATACTTATATTATATTACAATATATATTTATATAGTTTTTATGATTTATAATTAATATGCATATAGATCCTTTATTTTAATAAACAATATATACATACTCCAGATCTGATACAGTTTTAGAAGGCAAAAGCAAACGTAAACCTTCCTTCTCTGAGTTGGTACCCATAAAGTAAAACTTTGGAATGTATCTTTAAGACAATGTGATATTTACGTTTTATTTAGTGAAGTGGGGGGGGGGAGAACTGTGGGTGCTGTGGGTGTAGGAGGAGATTTCACAGGGCAAACCTTACCAGAACAATCTTACTTGTAAGCATTCTAGCCAATTGTTTTGATTGGATGGTTGGTTGACTTTTGGGTTTGCTTTTGTTTTTAAGACAGTGAGTGTCTCCTGTAGCCCGTGCTGGCCTAGAATTCACTATGTAGCTAAAATGGCCTTGAAGCCCTCATCCTTCTGCCACTACCTCCCAAAGAGCTGGAATTAAAACATAGGTAATACAAGGACCTGCTTTGATGTACTTTTCAAACTAGTATCTTGTGGTCTATTAAGACACGTGCATCAGCAGATGACGATGACTTCACCAGGGAACAAGCAATTCCAATCAGATCAGGAACTCTGCAGTCTTCAGTGTGAACAACACACAACACTACAAATCACTGATACAGGTCAATAAGTCTACACTAAACTAACACAATACCAAGTGTGTTTCATAGTCATTCATATACATTAGGCCTAGCACATACTGACAATACTAACCATTATCTGAGATGACCCTGGAAAACAACAGCAATTAAAGACATCCTAAATGTCTTAAAAAGCCCCCCACCCCAGGAGTTTGTGATTTAAATGGACAGCTTGCTTTGTTTCCTGAGCCAAACACAGACTAAATCCTTATTCTTTGCCTTGTAAATAATAACCTGACCTGTCTTGCAGATTAATTTTCAAAGTGTTTTTTATTCAATTTTAGTTAAAAATTCTCCTTCATGCAGGCCATCAGAATTTCACCTCCTCTCTATCCGAGCCTGTATATGTTCCGGCCTTGAGTGTCTCTATGAGACAGACTAGCTTCAGGCTAAAATGTTCTTTGATCTACTATTCTATCAGGCTAAATTCTGTCACACTTTGCATCATGAAATGCCTTATGTCCATTTGTACTCTTGGTGGGAAGTACAGGAAATGTGTATCTGAAAGGGGAAACAGAAGAGACTTATGTTACAGCTTTACCAGTAAACTTGCTTAGAAAACATTATGTTGCACAAAAGTAAAGTTTTGCTACAAAGCATGCCTCCCTGCCAGGCAGTTTGGAGAGGACAACTCTGGCTGGCGGGTCTTAATTAAGTCCTGCTCCTCTTATCAGAAAGAGCATGATTCTGCCAGGCAGGCAGGACAACCCTGGTTATCCTGAGAAAAGCTGCCCTGCTCTCTGTCTCTAGAAAACTATAAAAATGTTTTATAGTGTAAATGTTCCTACTTGTCCAAACAACCAAACCTTGGGATTTTACTCTATGAAACATGTTTAATGGATCAAAGTGTAACCTGGGGCCATAAAACTATATAAACTGTCAAGGATTTCTGTTCAGAGCAGTCATACACAATCGTGACAAGTTTTTCTTATTAAGCTCTTAAGTGCTTGGAGTGGTTACTCTCTGGGAAGGTGGATTAACTCTAAACAGGATAAGCAGCATTGAACTTCCATCTTTCTGCCTCCACCTCCCAACTGCTGGGGTTCTAGGTGCCCCGCCCTTTTCTGATTTCCCTTGAAAGGCTTCTGCTTAGGAATACCAGGCACTGACACAGACTGACCTTTGTAGTAGGAGTATAGACTAAAGCTCTTCATGTAGTGTAGGCCCAATGTACTACTGTGACCATACATCTTCAAGACGATTTTTAACTTGCTCCTGGGTAATCATATGAAATTACAGATGACCTGGACCAGCTTTACTGGTTGGCACAGAAAGGATAGTCTGTCTTGTCTTGGACAAGGAATTTGAAAGAGACACTGCAGGAGAGACATGGAGATCCTTATGTTTGCAACAATTTCTTAATTTTCAAGTCCCTCAGCCTGCCCCATAAGGGTGGAAGCCAGGTTTTCCCCTTGGCATACCCTCACTTTCCAATAGGAGGCTGCTCTCCACCTCTACCACCCCATCCTCCCTGTGTGCACTAAGATACAGAGTCCTATCTGGTGAAGGTCAGTCTCTTAGTCCTTTGTCTCTTTATGCTGCCTCAGAAATCTAACATTTTGTACCAAAACCCAGGAAGGACATCTGAGATCTACTAGTGAAGAGCTCCAAACTCTGGAGACCCTTCCTCAAGCCTCAGGATATTGCGGCCACCCAAAGATCACAAGAAACCATACCTGGATGCAATCAGCAGAGGTTTATTAGGGAAAGAGCTGGCGGCCAGCAGTCTGACCAAGGTACTCGCACTGGAGTCAAGGTCCGACCTCCTCAGCCAGTCCTTGGAGGGTTTTAAAGGGAAAAACCACAAACCAGGGGAGTGGGAAGCGGGAAGAGGGGTTGTCAAGGATACAAAACATGAAAACAGTGGAACAATTCAGAGGTACTCACTCTAAATGATTAGTGTCATGTGGAAATCGCCCTGCATTCTTCTCAAAAATGTGGTTTTTACCATGCCATTGTGCCCTATCCTGACATTTCAGATTACTATCTTTACTTTTTCCGGCTATAGGGCTATAGCCCCACCTAGGTGGTAGCATCTTTATCTGTAATCAGGAATGTCTTCCTGCCTTGGGCCTCTCCCACCCATAGGTGGCAGAGGCTTGAGGAATGTAATCCAGCAAGTGTCCTTCACCTGGAATGTGAAGGCCTGAAATCTTATTTTCAGTTCCACGTTCTGTAAGGTGAAAAATCTACACATATTTCATAAAATGGCCTTTATAATTTTTCACTCTACACTAGCAACCCGAGCCTCTATAAAGATAGATCTCCCTTACCCTCATCCACTTGACAGCCTCAGGTCACAAGTAGGCTAGACAGGACCGTCTGTCTCTCTCAAGCAGCAGTTTCTTTTGCTCTCCGTCTCCATCCTTCCCTACTTTTTCCCCTCTGTTTC
This sequence comes from Arvicanthis niloticus, assembly GCF_011762505.2. Taxonomy (NCBI): domain Eukaryota; kingdom Metazoa; phylum Chordata; class Mammalia; order Rodentia; family Muridae; genus Arvicanthis; species Arvicanthis niloticus. The sequence continues at coordinate 38,304,977 of NC_047665.1, forward strand.
ATTGCGACAGTTTGACAGCCAGTTTCTCCATCTCACTAGACTATGAATCCAACACAGCCAAAATGGCAGGACAAGGTTATTCACGAGCCCTAACAATGAGGCACCCTGCTTAGGTCTCTCAGGGTTCCCAACTTAGTCTTCAGAGGGCTCAGTAGAAGGTTCCAGGCTTCTTGGCTCTGGACTCTGAGAAATACAAGAATGGGGACACCCATCCTATTTTCCAGGTACATTGGTTAACCTGAAACCTGAAGATGCCTCTGAGACGCTGGATCTGACCCATCTTTTTAAGTTGGATCCACACCTGCTATGAGTTTCTGTCTCTGCCAAAGGAGACACATTTAGCCTGTCTGTGAGCTAATCTAAAATAGCTCCATTTAGGAGACCTAAAACTGGCCACACTTGCTCAATTTGGCCTTGGTCCCAATTCGGCCTTGATATAATTGGACAATGGCCAGCAGCTCCCCAAAAAAAAACACAAGTAAATCTTTTCCCAAATGCTAACACTTTATTCAATCCATTTCTCATTCCTGTTTCAGGGTTTTTCCGATGGATTAAAACTGCAGTTTGAGAATATTTTGAACATAATGCAACTCTATGGGTATGGCATTAGGGTTATGTATGAAAGGTGACTTACATGTGTGACATTTGGGTTATGTATGAAAGGTGACTTACAGGAGCAGAGAGTTGGAAACTCAAAGACAACAGCATCACCAAAGCCACACCCCAGCACAAGTGACATCTCACAAAAGCTGAGTAACCTGGAGCACTGCACAGCCTGAGGTAGCTCAACAGGATAAAGACTGGCCCTTTTAAGTCATCCAGTTAATCTAAACCTCTTCCAGGCACCTCAGCTGGTTTCTGCTTCTCCTTTCAGTTTTTGCAGCTTGGTTTGTTTACTCTTGAGAAGGGGCCTGGTTAATTTGTTCAGTTTCAGGGACTTCCAAAAAGTTATTCTGAGTTTTTTAACTTCCAGTGTAAGGAGATTCTCTAAGGGATGTAATGATTCAATCCTGGAGGAAACTGCTATACTACCCTTGTCCAATAGAGCTACTCTCAGTAAATATTCTTACGGAATCTTTTAAAGGAATAAAAAAGGTTACTTTAGGGCAAACCCAAGAAGTCATAGAAAGAGGATGAATTAACTCATTAGACAGAAAATGGTTATTCAGTGCTGGAATAACTCTCTAGGGGACAACTAGCTAGGATTTCCTTTAAAATATCAAACAATAGTATCAGTTGTTTAGTACTTAACTTTAAATAAGATCATAGCCAATGCATGTCTCCCAAAAGCTTTTGGAAACCATTTAAAGTTTGTAATTGAGTAAACTGAACTTCAATTTTGAGGTTTAATAATGTGGTACTCCATTGTAGCGCCTAAGTAATTATAAGGAGCAGAACCTTTTCAGGAGCAGTTTGTAAGTTATCCTTTCAAGGCAAAGCTGTAAACAGGAAGATGCAGATGTGAGATAAGCCTGTTCTGATGTGGCTAAGAATAGGCCATCCCTATAATGTAGGATAGCTGGAGGATAAGCAGATTGAACACACTGAGCCACAAACAATGGCACAGCATACAGCTCTTTTTCCATTCCTTGTGGCAAAGCGTCCAGCGGTATCATCCCATAGGCTCCTGATTGTTAAGTCTGTAGCAAGTTCTAAGTGTGGAGCAGTGGCTACTGATGTCCTAACACAACAGCCTAGGCCTAACCCTGGCAGGACTTTGACCAGGTAAACAGAAGGACTTGCTGAATAAATGGCATTCCTCAGAATCTCCTTTGGTAACGGTTTCTTTTTGCCAGGAAAGCCACTTTCTCCCTGACTCCAGAGTGGTCAAGCACCTCAGGAAAGGCCATCTGGTTCCTGATAACCCAAACAGCCTGCAGCACATCAGCCTCCAAGCTGTTCTGACTTGCATTCCTCCTCCCACCACTGTCCTCCTAACTAAACTTGCAAGGCTTTTGTTGGCGCCAGGCAGTCATTCCCCTAATAGATGTTTCTTTCTACCTGAACACTGGTCTGATTCCATAACTTCGCTGCACCTTCACTTACAATGATTTATGGAAAGAACAGAAAAAAAAAAAAGTAAATCTAATTTGATCTTGACAATATAAAGAAGTGGTTAAAAAAATAACTTTTAAATCTAAAACTATAATATGGCAATTTTAAGGAACCATAGAAGAATGGGGGAAACCAGGCTGTGAGGATCCCATAGCTTACATAGTTAGTTAACAATCTCTGTATTAAGAGCAGCGGGGTTTTATTGCTGTGAAGAGACACCATGACCATGACAACTCTTATAAAGAAAACCATTTAACTGGGATTGGCTTATAGTTCAGAGGCTTATAGTCCATTACTGTCACGGCAAGAAGCATGGCGGCATGCAGGCAGATAAACTTGTCCTGGTGTGCCAACTCCTGTAATGCCCCTACTGGCCAGTTCTAATAATCAAGCAGCTAGCCACCATTTATTGATACAACAGCTTGGATCAAATAATCCTTTTTTAAAAAATGTTTCCCATTAATATTAATATTTGGGGCTGTTTCTTTAGCTTTTGGGTCCCAACAACACACTTGCCCAAAGAAGAGGTATATATTAATTATTATATATATTAAGAATTAATTCTTAATATATTTAATTAAGAGTTGGACAAGTCTCCACCCTGAAAAGCATTCAATAACTGAATTAGTGGAGAGCATAAAAAGAATGTCTTCTGTAAAATCTAATCAATAACTCCAATTCATGCTTTTTATCTAATCATTTTCCCTCTCTGGTACCAGCTCCCAGGATCTAAGGTTCCTTCTCCAGAGAACCAAGGGCTATAGTAAATCAGAATATCTAAGCATTGTTCTAAATCTTCTAAAAGTAAATAGTTACTTTTATTCCTCTTAGTTTCAACATACTATTTAACAAAGACAAATAATGTTTCCTTATACTTTCTGAGATTCCCTTGTTCTTGGGGACTTACTGGACACAAATCAGTGTGTTGCCCAAGCTTGTTTCTTCTCTGGTCACTGCTCTGTGCCTATAACTGTTGGGTGTCCTACAGGTTGCAAGTCTAGGTGTCAATCACACCCACAATTGGTACCACTTGCTTTGTGCATGCATCCAATTCAGCAAAAGCTAACATTTGGAGTTCCTGGAAGAGAAGACAATGATCTCAGGGCAAAGCTTCACTTGGAGTCTCCAGGTTCCTTTTAGGGAGAACAGAGAACAACTATATTTTACAGTTCAATATATTTAAAGGGCAGAATGGGATTGCTCCAAGTTTCAGGCCTTTCCTAGGGCTTTAGAGGTGATACGGGCTCAGAGATCTCTCAAAAAGCACACCTAGAGGCACCTTCCTTCTTGCTATCAAATTGCCTTCTTTTTCACAGAGATACCCAAATGTCAAGGAGTGAATTAGCTGACTCACAGGTTGTCCTTGAATTTAGGCTTAACCTTGATGGAAGCTTCGCAGAAGGACTGCATAGCAACAACAGGTGATGACAGTTAATGGTATTTACTTAACCAAATATAGCTAAAACATTATCATTTCAACATGTAATTAATAAAAAACTATTAATAAAATCATTTATTTCCTTGTTTAGTAGTAAATTCTTGAGAGTTGATATATAATTCAGACACAGACCTCCCTCATCTCAATTTAAGAGTAATTAGTGTGGGAAATAGTTGATCTAGATATTTAGCTTTTCAAGTACATCAGACTTGTTTTTTAAAGGTGCTTGGGTATCTGTTACTGCAGGCCTATAGTTGTTGGAAAAGAACATTCTCAGTGTCCCACAAAGAAATACCAAACCCAACAAAAGTAACTTGAAAAGGCAATTTCTCTTATAAAAAGAGGTGTCAGAACCCAAGCTAGGCTAGATTTAGCACACCCTGGACAAGAAGTTCAATGAAATTTTAGTCTAATGTAGGTGGTAACTATGCATCATCCCATTGATCTGACACGTTTGGCAAATCCATAACTAGCACAAAGGAAATGAAGGAAAATGGAAGAGGACGGCCTCTCTCAGGCAGCAAGCTCCAGGAATGCAGCAGGGCCTTCGTGTAAACAAAAGATTTACCAGACAGGAGAGATTAAAAGTCTTAAGTAGTTGGGAGATATAGGCCTTTAAAAGGCTGGCCACCTTTGACAGAAAACACAAAAGACTTTTCTCATGCATAGTAAGAGTACCTGAAAATGCATACCTGCCATCTCAGCACTCAAGGACTGCTGGAGTTCAAGACCAATCTGCACTACCTAGAAAGTTCCAGGCTAGCCAAGGAAATATACTGATAGCATGGTTTTTTTTGTTTGTTTGTTTGTTTTTTAAATCAACATAAAACCATTAAGTGCTATTTTGAACATTATTTTTGCAATACCTTAACCATGCCTACGTCAACTATATACCTCTACTCTGCCTGAGCATGACTTCACAAACTATTTATTCCATTTTAATTTGTTTCTCCAACACTTATGAATTTTTTGCCTTTTTTGTTTGTTTGTTTGTTTGTTTGTTTGTTTGTTTGTTTTGGGGGGATTTTATTGGTTGGTTGGTTGGTTGGTTGGTTTGGGTATATTTGCTATTTATTATGTGAGTAAATGCTATTCAGTTACTAATGATCCTTAATTATGCACAGTTAATGTACATACAAAAGTGAGAATACAGAGCTCTAGAATGTCAACATTGAAAAGTCCAATAGATTGAGTTAGACATTAACTAAAACACAAGCAAAAAGAGCAAATATTGTGAAGTTTTTGTTTGTGTAGCGAAGGAAGGCAGGAAGTGGTGTGAATCAATACAAAAGTTATACAATGCCTAACAAGGCAAAAGGTCTGGCATATCAAAGTGCTGAGAGCCTCCCAGCCCGGAGAAAGTAGTGGTGAGGGCACAGAGTAGGACTCTGGTGATGGCTTTAAAGTCTTCTGAGGGTCTCAGGGCTTTTTGGCTCTCTGACCTGTACTGAAATGCTGATGATAACTTCTAAAAAGTCCTAAAAACTTCTTGCTCCTTCTGAGAGTCAAAGGCTGCTGGTTTAGATGATTAACACCTCCAGCCTAACAGCAGAGGACTGGGCAATGTGGCCTTTGTTCTATCTCAGCAGGAACTGCTGGGCTCTAACTTTCACCCACTTTCACTTTTTTTAACTTGCTTGTCTGAAGTTACAGAAAGAAAAGACACTCAGAGATGTGGTTATAGCATTTATTACTAAGTTGTTAAAAGTTTCCTATGAAAGGAAACTTTTCTAAGCAGAAAAGCAGAAAGATCCTGGGGGGGGGGGGGGGGAGGAAAAATTCTACTCTATCTTGGGAAAGGGAAAATATTCTATTCTATCTGCCTTTCATCTCTTTGTCCTCAGTACTTATACATCTTTCAGAATACGTGAGCACATGTTACAAAGTTCATCACAAGTTCACACCAAATATCAAATCATAAATTGAAATAGAAGTTTACAACAGAGAATGTTTACATGTATATCCACTAGGAGTAATTATCTGGCTAACATTCATCGCCGGTCTAGCTCCACAGGTTCACTGAAGGTTTAAAATTATAACTAAGTTATTAATGAAGTTTTGTATAGATAAAGCCAGGCAATATTTTATCTTCTTTCCTAGCACCTATAATAAATCATTAGCTGCCTTTTACTGATCTTTGGTTAATTGTTTTACAACCTTTTGGAAGGTGTTCTAAGTAGGAGAAAGTCTGGTTACTATCTAAGAGCAATTAACTGATGACACTTGGGAGACTGGCAGAGTCCTCATTGCAGTTTTGACTATCAGAAAGGGACCTAAGAGCAATCCCACTACAAACGAGCTTAATAATCATTGACATAATTTTAAGAGTTCTTATAGGATCATCATTAAGACTTAAGAAGTCATCTATTTGTCTATGTAACATCACTACAAGACAGTACATCTTTGTGAATCCACAGAGATCTGCTCCAAAGGGGTGAGCTATTGCTTAGTGATTGTTATATTTGTTTAATAATAATAGGGAAAGCATATTAATAGCAAGAATCTTTCCTAAAATGAGTCCCTTACAGCATGGCTGCATAAGGACTCACCTGTTGCAGATTATATAATAATCTAAGGCAGGCCTTTTCAGGATGATCACCTGCTAGTTATTAGCTTGTCCCATTATGGCTCCTGACATCAAAGAATCCACCATAATAGGTGGTGTAAACTTGTAGTGCCTGATGTGTAGAAGGCTGAGATAGACAGGCTGCACTGCCCCCACCAGTTCCTGAGTAGCCTGGGAAACATAACCAACACTCCTCCCAGAGGAGAAATAAAAGAATTTCATGTGCTCTTGATAACTTCCTCAAAGGTTTCTATCAAGGGAGTGGTGGGACTGTAGGCCAAGGTGACTACGTGAAATAGCTTTGGATTTTGCTATGGGCATACCTGGCTTGTACAAGCCAAGTGGACATCATTTCCCTAAACAGGGTTCCTCATTAACATTGATTACATACTGTGGCTCACTGAGTTATCTATATATGTATGCTCTGTGACAACTTCTTAGTCAGTTTACTAGTCTCTTTCCTCTCCTCATCTGACACTGCCCACACTGTCACAGTACCGGGCTCTGGCATAGGCCTGGGGTATTAAAGGAAGACACAGACTCAGGTCATTCGTTAAGAGAGAATGCCAAAGCTTTTACTGAGCAGGTTAAATATATACACCAAGCCAGGGAAGGAAAAACACAAACAGGAACTCAACTGGGGGGCAGTGGGCTGTCAAGTATAAATTTCCTTCCTGGGGCACCATGACTACATCAGGATGTTTCGATCTTAGATAAATAGCAGAATGCTACTTGTCAGACAGCAGCACATGGAAAGTCTCAGCCAGGGCATGGCAGCTCTTTGGGGTCCTACACTCATCCTCTCCCTACTCCTCTAACTTTTTCTTATTTAAGACGGTGGCATCTCTCTACTTTGTCATACTGACTTTCAATTCCTGGGCTCCAATAGTTGGATTCAACCTGGTACTTCTTTGCAGATAAAAATGAAATGAAACTCAACCACTGCTCTCAAAAAGGGACACATGATCACAACAGAAGGACATGTATGTTGTCGTAGGAAAACTAAGAATCGACTGCTTTGAAAGATAATTAAAGATTCTTGGAATTAATTAAATTAGATGTTCTTTACACAGATCCTAGATGGATGTGTTTTATCTCTACCAGAAAACAAGCAAGAAAGTTCATAGCAAAATAGGCCTTAAAGATCTGGAGAAATGGCTTAGCAGTTAAAAGCAGGTACTTCTCTTAAAAAGGACCAGAGTTTGGCTCCTAGCATCCATGTTAGGTAGCTCATAGGGTGTCAGTAGGAAGCCAAAGAGATGCAATAATACAGAATTGCCAAAAATAAATTCAACTCACAGCCGTGAGCATGCAAGGCCATCACCCTATAACTGAGCTATTAATACATGCCCAGTTTTCATACCATAGTTTGTTACCAGGACTTATTTTATAATTCTAATATGCTCCACATAAATTTAATTTGCATAGGGGACTTTAGTTTTGAATTTTAAAAACCTACAAATGAGTCTTGGGACAATGACTAAGTAAGTAAAGTATTTGCCATTCAAGCATAAGGACCTGAGTTTGAATCCCCAGAACCCATATACACCCAGAACAATGGAATACATCTGTAATTCCAGTATTTTTACCAGGAGATGAAAGGCAGGGACAGGATATTCCATGGGGATTCAAGGACCAACAATCTTGGTATACACAGCAATGAACACACACACAAATATCAAACAATACAGAAAGTAGAACAGGTACCCAAATTGTCCTTAGATCTCCAGAGGCATGCCAGGACACAAATACACAAATACATATCATAAACACATGCATAAAAATTTTTATTTAAGATTCTACAAATATGCACAGTGTGTTCATGCTTATAATTCCAGCACTTGAGATGGAGTCTAAATGCTCAGAAGTTGAAGGCCACCCTTGGCTACAGAGTAAGTGTAAGGTCACATGGGCTATATTAAACCTTATAGAAAACAAATAACTACTGTTGTTGTTTTAAGAAGAAGTCCGACCGCAGCTCAGAACAGACCACTCCAGACCGTGCGGTTCCAAGGGGGAGGAGGTTTCGGAACACTAACAACTACTAATATCTTCAATCAAGAATAAAAAAAAATTCAGCACTGTTACGTAGCTCTCAGTATTTAATTTTTTTAAATCATTGTCTTCATTACCTATGTGTAAGCCTCATTTTTTAAAAAGCTAGGATATAAAAGTGAAGGAATTTAAGTCTTTAGCAGTAATTAAAATGAAATTTTATTTACTTATATTATTAAATATATTTATATTACATAATTATATATTATACATTTATGTTAATGAATATAATTAAATAAAATAATTAAAATTAAAAATAAAAAATCAGAGATAGGTCGGCTGTGCATGTTGGCTCATATCTCTAAGCTAAGCAACGGAGTGGCAGAAGCAGTATTGGCATCCTATCACGGTCAGCCTCCATGGCCAGTGAATTCTGGACCATCCTCGGAAATAGGACTAGAAAGGAGTTCAGAGTGTCAAAAACAAAACACTAAACTCGCAAACACCAAAGGCTAGATTTTTTTTCTTTTGATACTTCCACTAAATTAAAATTTTAGTTCTGATGTTTATCAAAGAAACTGGTATTCCCTCTTTGAGTTCTTAGTCTCATTAATACGAGAACTTAAAAACAGATTCAGAAGATCAATGCCAGTTTCATTAGAGTTTGAAAGACAAACAATACGGGAGCTGTGCTAAAACCTGAGAAATCTTGGGGGGAAGGGAGCAGGGAGAGGAGGAAGAACAGAGGGAGGGAGGGAGGGAGGAAGGGAGGGGCGGAGGAAGAGACAGGTGTAGGATCATACTTTTAAGATCATACTTTGGAGATCAGAAACAGAGTAGCCCACAGTACCATGCAAAATGTTGTTAGGCCAGCTGAGCAGAGGTCACCAAATTCCAGACTTATGTCTCAGGGAAAAGGACTGCACCAGGGCCACGTGGTTGCAAATACCTAGGGACAGACAATAAAGGAAACGCATCCAAGCAGGTAGTGGCCAAGAGGGCTGTTTCCCAGAGAGCCCGCCTTTTTTTTTTTTTTTTTTTTTTTTTTTTTTGATTGTGTCCTGCTCCTGTTACCCAGAGGTTGTGTTACAGGATTTCTTCCTCAGCAATCTAGCTCCTTTCATATGTTAATTTTAATGCTTCCATCCTGTCCACCTTCGCCTAAACTGCTCTGTTTATATATTCTTTTCAAACAAGAGGTCTTATCCCTGCATCTCTCTAACTTTTGTCATCTGTAAGATTTGCTCCTAACCGTTAACTTTCATCTTGAGATTTCCTTTCTGTAAACTAGATTGCACTGCCTTGGAGACCCCGGGAAACTTGGAGGTCGACTGGATCTTTTCTGTTCTTTTTCCTTCTCTGGACCGAAACTTAGATTGAAGTGTTAAAATACAGTTTTACAGGAACGTTTCAATGGTTTCAAAATATTTGGTACTAAATTGAGTGGAAGCTTTAACTTCTGGAGTTTCAAAATAGAGCAGCTTCTGTTTTTTTAAAAAAAAAATTAATCTAAAACTTTAAGAAAGAAACCGATTGAGGAGCGTTCAAGAAGCATAGTCGCTTGAAAATTATGACAAGACTAAGGCTTGACCAATGGGAGAATAGACCGTCCTTTGTAACAGTTAACCAATCATACTGGGTAAAAGTAAGCCATAATTTGCATAGGACTGCCTACAAATAAGGAAAGAGTGCACAGAAACTCAGTTTCTTTTTCTTCCAAGAGAAAGAGATCTGAAGATGCCTGAGCCCGCGAAGTCCGCTCCCGCCCCGAAGAAGGGCTCCAAGAAAGCCGTGACCAAGGCGCAGAAGAAGGATGGCAAGAAGCGCAAGCGCAGCCGCAAGGAGAGCTACTCGGTTTACGTGTACAAGGTGCTGAAGCAAGTGCACCCGGACACCGGCATCTCGTCCAAGGCCATGGGCATCATGAACTCGTTCGTGAACGACATCTTTGAGCGCATCGCCGGCGAGGCTTCGCGCCTGGCGCACTACAACAAGCGCTCGACCATCACTTCCCGGGAGATCCAGACGGCCGTGCGCCTGCTGCTGCCCGGGGAGCTGGCCAAGCACGCTGTGTCCGAGGGCACCAAGGCCGTCACCAAGTACACCAGCTCCAAGTGAGTCAATCATCTTAACTCACTCCTAACCCAAAGGCTCTTTTCAGAGCCACCCAACAATTCACAATTGAGAGCTATGCACTTGTTAGTACCAGCAGTATGGTTGCCCTTTTTTTCTGGGACGAAGTTACTCTAATCAGTTCAAGCTCCTCAGTCAAGTGTTTAAGAAAATTGCCAAATATCAACTGTTTTGTATTATACCGTGTAGAGAGGGTACATTTCCGTTCTGAATAATGAACCCAGAAAGATTCGTTTCAGCATCACAAGCTAAGTGTAACACTGGCATCTCCTAGCGTCCAGATCAATAGGGTATATCCGCCTTTTGTTCTAAGTCTTTCTTGGGAATTCACATTGGCACAGGAAGGCGGAGTGGAACCGTGGCTTTACTACAAGGCTTAGCTTAAGCTACATAAAACTGATTTGCCAGTGTCTACTAATTTCGATCAAAACGCAGGGTTTTGAGCTCGGTTCCTGTTAAACTGGTTTTCAGTGACGCTCAGGTCGCCATTTTATGCGGCGCCGCCCTGTAGAGAGTTCAGTTCAGCTCGCTGAAAGCGAAAGTCTAAGCGAGAAGGGCCATCTCGAGAGTCTACAGCTCGTAATTCTTTCCTGGTCCTCACTTCAAAAGGACTAGAGCTTTTGGACTTTAAGGCTTTTGACTATGAACTAACTTGTGGGAGAAGCAACAAGGTCTCCATTTTTAAAAACGTTTACTTTGTTTACTTTTTAACTACAGGAAACGGTGAAGGGATTTGTAAAACTGAAAGGGAAAAAGTATGCAGGCCTGCAAACAATTTACTTCTTTTTCCTGAACTACTGGGTAGTTTTTAAACACCAAAAAAATTCCCAAAGCCCTCTACTGACTCGTTTTTGTAAAGAGACCTGGAAAAAAAATTCATTTCCTAGCATGTAGCCACATCACTTTCCTCGCAGTTAAGGCTAAGGAATGTTAGGTGTGGCTCTGTGGATTCCCATCTCTTTAATTTGCCTGGCTCTGGGGTTTACAGCTTCTGAGTTTGAGCTACTGATCCCAGCAGGGAGGGACGGTGGCCCAGTCTTGGGGGGGGGGGGGGGGAGGAAGTAGGAGTATCAGGAAGTGGTGGGTGTTGGAAGTATCTATCACAGGTGTTGGGGATGGAACTAAAGGCCCAGTTCCTGAGAACTACAGTCTTGCCTCCTCCATCCAGCCTCGTCCATGGCAACCTTCCTAGGCTTTAAAAGTAAATACAAAGAAACTATCCATTTTAAAGTAACAAAATTGCAGCTACAATCCAGGAGGCTTTATAAGTAAATACAAAGAAACTATCCATTTTAAAGTAACAAATTTGCAGCTGCAATCCAGGAAACTACTCACTGTATAAAAGTTTTTTTGCCACCAAGGCTGAACACCTCACTTATGTCCTCTAGCACCTACGTACAAAACAGGTCCTCTGTCCTACAGAGATTCCCAAGCAAGCAGAACACACATACACACACACACACACAAAACGTGGGGTTTTTTAAATTTTTTTAAAAATTACAAGTCAACTTTACTCATAGTGACTTTAGAAATACTGAAACTTCCTTGTAAATTATTTACACATCAGAGTTAAAATGTTCATGGCAATATTTTGTTTCCCTTTGTTTTGCTTAGCTTTGTTTTCTTTGTAACAAGATTTCAGTCTGTAGCCCTGGCTACCCTGTAATTCAGCTATGAAGCCCAAACTAAAACTTCCCACAATGCCCCTGCTTCCCCTTTCTAAACATGGAATTTTAGGTGTAGACCACACTACACTACACACCTTGTAGTGTTCCTCTTTTCTTTTCTTTTTTTCTTTTTTTTTTTTTTTCCGAGCCAGTGTTTCTCTGTGTAGTCCTGGCTGTCCTGGAACTCACTCTGTAGACCAGGCTGGCCTCGAACTCAGAAATCCGACTGCCTCTGCCTCCCAATTGCTGGGATTAAAGGCGAGCGCCACCACTGCCCGGCTGTTCCTCTTTTCTTGTTTGTGGTTTGTTTCTTTGTGTGTTTGGTTTTGTGTTTGTTTGTTTGTTTGTTTGGACAAAGTCTGAAACTCACTAAACCAAGCTGGCCTCAGAGACTTCAGCCTGACTGCCTGCTATGCACTGGAATGTGTAACACCGAGCTTGCTGTGGTGTTCATTATTAAAGCAGTCCTGACTGACCCTGCTCAGAGCCTTTCAACCATCCACACTGATCTTAAAACCAGAATTCCAGTGTAGTACTCACTAGCTCTCCATAAAACCCAAACTCATAAGGTTTCTCTCCGGTGATTGTTTTGTTTTTTAATCTTTTCCCACTGGTTGAAATTCCCCATGACCCTTCCAGTTTCTGTTCTGTGCAGATTTTCTCTACCTCATCTTCCTATTCAGGCTTGACCTGCCTACATTGCAAGATTCTACTTTAAAATAGATACAAGAACAAAAGAAAAAAAATCTAGACTCCAAAGTGGATGTGAGTATTGTCTTGGGCTTGTTGAAGGACATACTGATTGATAAATTACTTCTATTCCAGCTAAATGAGCCAATTCAAACCAGATTGGATTAAATGGAATGTATAATATTAATTGGATTATATTGGGAAGCTGCTCTCAGGTGAGTTCACTGGCCCAGGGAAGTCACCATGGGGAGAGGGGGTGGAGGAAAGAGAGAAGTGATGCACACCAAGAGAAAAGGGGGAAATTTGAAGGAGAAGTCAGGGAGAACAAAATGTCTGACTTACATAGAGAACAGCCTCTGGGGGAAGGGTAGCCCAGGCTCTGGGCCGGAAATTTCAGGGTTGGGGGCAGGATATTCCAGGCAGAGACTGAGGGATGATGGGAAAACTTGGAGGACTGCCTTGTCCCAGAGTCCGAAGGTAAACATTGGTGATTCCAGTACCCAAGTTTTTATTCACTACGAAGTTTGAGTCTTTTTTTAATTTTTGGAGGGAAGGGCTGGAAGGACAGTTAAAGCAAGTGCCCTGTGAGCCTGATGGGCTGAGTTTGATCCCTAAAACTTATATAAAGGTTCAAAAAAATGCAAAAAAAGGTTAAAAAAATGCTTATATAAAGGTTAAAAACAACACAAATTTTTAAAAATTTCTTAAATTCTCAGGGGACACTGATGTTTCTTCTCTGGTGATTCTGTAGGAACAATTGATAATGCTGACTAAAGTTAATGAAGCTTTCCTTGAGGAATAGATATAAGATTTATATGTCAAACTCTGGTGTTTATTGTACAGATTAGGAAATTAGAGAAAGCTGGGTGTGGTGGCCCACAATTTTAATCCCAGTACTTGGGAGGCAGAGGCAGGCAGATCTCTGTGAGCTGTAGGCTAGCCTGGATGGAGTACAGAGCAAGTTCCGTGCCAGGGCTGATACACAGAAGCCATGGAAAGAATGAAAAGAGGGAGGGGGAGAAATTGTAGAAAGCTCCAGAGTAGGAAACTTGAAGATATTCAGTGTTCCTCGGTTTCCAAGGACTGGGTTGATTAGAGGGTTTGGATTTGAGACAGGATAGCATCTATACCTTAAGGGCCTTGAAAAGAGGATGATCTTGATCTCTGACCCTCAAGTCTCCACCTCCTGAGTGCTGACATTAAAGAATGAGCCACCAGGTCTGCTTTTAGGAAATCAATACTGGAGATAGAATGGTAGGCCTGCCTAAACACTATATATTGAGCCACAGTCCCAGAACCCACCTCCCTCTTCCCATGCCTTCACCCCCTTCCAGAAAACCACCACTGATATTTAAACACTTGTACACATAAAACTATAATACACACACGCGCACACACACAAGTGTTTGTGTACATAGTTTAAGTAATAAAGGCTCATTATGAAAAAAAATATTCTGGTCAAGAGAATAGAATCTCTGGCCTAATGAAAACCCTTAAAACCACACTAGGTGGTTTCACTTTAAGATATACAGAACATTTTTTCCTTTTATGAGATGCAGTACTTTTCACTCCCAAAAGTACTGAGCAGCTTGGTGAATGAAATGTTACCGCATTTGCCATTTTCTGAAAGTGCAATTTTTCCTTTTTCTTTCCCTATCTTTTAACTGCTGGCCAGAACCTAAATGTCCTTTCTCTAATAGCTCTGTATGCCTGTCACATGCATACGGTAACCACCTCTGAGGTGAAATGCCTGGAACTAGTTACAAATGGTAGAAAGACACCACGTAAACGCTGGGCAACCTAGTCTTCTGTAGGGGAAAAAAACAAAGCATAAAAAAAAAAAAAAAAAAAAAAAAAAAAAAAAAAAAAAAAAAAAAAAAAAAAAAAAAAAAACAAAAAACTAGCACACAAGTCTGTGCATCTAAGGGAAGCTGAGGGCTGAGGGAGGTGACTATCAAATTAGGAACCGCACGGTCATTACCTACTCAAGGATAAACTACTCAAATTTACTCAATACTTGTGAATGTACCTGTGTCCTGTAATAGGAAGATAAAAAGCTGAGGTCAATTTACTCACATGAAATTAGCTGTCGGTGGCGGCAGGAAGCAGCTCCTGGTGCTGCAAACCTGTCATCGTTTCTACCCGCCCCACAACCACCACCAAGCAGCGTTGTTAAACCTAATTCAGCTCCTTTAAGTGAAAGGGTAGTGGCCCTGAAAAGGGCCTTTGGTTTATGGATAAGGGAACATAATGGGCAACCTTAACCGCCGAAGCCATAGAGGGTGCGGCCCTGGCGCTTGAGCGCGTAGACCACGTCCATGGCGGTGACGGTCTTGCGCTTGGCGTGCTCCGTGTAGGTGACGGCGTCGCGGATCACGTTCTCCAGGAACACCTTCAGCACACCGCGGGTCTCCTCGTAGATGAGGCCGGAGATGCGCTTCACTCCTCCGCGCCGGGCCAGGCGGCGGATGGCGGGCTTGGTGATGCCCTGGATGTTGTCCCGGAGGACTTTGCGGTGGCGCTTGGCGCCGCCTTTGCCAAGACCCTTGCCGCCTTTCCCGCGTCCAGACATATTTGCACACTATAAACCAAGGGAACTACACAGTGGCTATAACAGGCGCCCTTCCGGCTTTTATAATACCATGGCGGACCTGTTTGAAAACCTGATGGGAAGGGGCGGGAACTACAGTCAATTCCCGCCCTTCTTACCTTCATCCTATGAAAAGGCTGAGGAGACAAGGCGGGGCCTGAGACAGGAGCAGAGTCAGGAGTTAAGAATTTAATACACAGTCCTAACTGTGTCTATGCAATTCTTTCTGCAGTAAAAAAATTTTTGCAGTAGCAAAATTACAGTTAAGAAGCAATGAAATAATTTTATGGGTGAGGGTAACCACAACATGAGGTGTTGTAGTAATGGGTCCCAGTATTAGGAAGGTTTAGAACCACTGCGTACAATTTTAAGAACATGTACTAGTTCCGGTTCTGAGACTTTTTATTGACTTAGGTATGCCTAGGAATCTGAACTGTGTTTTTTAGTATTCAGGCTGACAAGGGAGAAGTAAAGCCTTAAAATGTTACAGGACTGTGGATTAAAAAGATTAAAAAATGTAATAGATACTCATCCCAAAGTTGTGAGTCTTCTGCTTGAATTACACGTAGACATCAGGAGCTCTGGGAATGAGGATGGGGGAAGGGTCTTGCTCTCTATTTCTACTATGCCTTCATTGAATCTCGGGATTTCCTGCATGTTTGTTTTTAGTCAACAAACATTAAACAGAAAAATCTATTATCCTTAGCACATCATAGTTATACATACCTCAAAACATGCATGCACACCCCACCCCACACTGACAGTTCTCAAAGGATTTGCTGGTTTCGTGTATTAATGAAGAGTCACATACTAATCTCACCAAGCTGACTTTAAAATACTTTCATAAAATGCTAGTCACTACTCATGCTGTATTGTTTTCCACATCTACATTACTCTTCTAGAAAGGAGCAGAATAGTTTCTTCTGCTTTACAAATGAGTCTATGACCCAAAACATGTTTTAGAATCACTCTTCTAGAACACTGCAGAATTAAAAAACTCTGAGTTTCTGGATATTCAGAAAGAAACATTAAAACTTTATGTGAATATTTACTGGGTGAACTACTTGACTAGTATAAAAACACTGGGTTTGATCCTGGGGACTATATACAATGGGCTGCTGGTAATGCACTCTTGTAATCCCAGCACTGCTTAGGAAGTTAAAGCAGGAAGGTCAGGTATAAATAAATCTCAGGTACATAGTGAGTTCAAGCATAGGCTAGGCTATGTAAGGTTGTGGGGGTGGGGAGAGAGAGAGAGAGAGAGAGAGAGAGAGAGAGAGAGAGAGAGAGAGTTGAAATGAAATTGTGTTCCTTATAATGATATTGTAGAGATGTCCAAGAATCTGGAAATGAATGGTACTGTTATTATTTTTGTCCTTCAATTATTCTTACAGGTTTTTATAGAGAAATAGTAAACATAATTTTTAGTCCTCTCAGGGGTAGAGGTAAAACCTTATAGAGAATAAATCAAGTTTGCATTTTTAATAATGGAGAGATATTTTAAGGTCATGGGCCAAATAACCTCTATGTAAGACTAGATATTCCTCTTGAATCAGCTTTGAAATCTTTCGAGATAGACAGGAGAGTGCTGAGGACACAGTCCTTACTGTACCTTCTTTCCACTCTGCTTTGCAAGGTATGAGATTGCCATCTTAATTTTATAGTCACATTTCTGTCTTATGAGTGTATGGATCTTTTAATGTCTGTTCCAATCATTGATAATTGGTGTTATTTCTTTGGTATTGGTAAATATCTCAAATATGAAAGATTATAGGAAATTTCATATTCCTTCATTTTCTCATGAGCAGAATTATCATGCCTAACATGAATTATCTTCCTAGGTCAGTACAAGCAGATTTCCCAAAGGTCCCATATTTTTCTCTCTAGGAACAAAAAGTTAAACAGAGATGCACAGTTACATCAAAAACTGGAACAGATTATTAAAGAATATACATCCAAGGAAGGAAGCCAACCAGAACAAAAAGCTGACTATACAAAGAAATGGGGCTTTTGTCTCTCATAAATAGCTTTAGGGTCGTCTGAATAGCATGGGCTTTCTCACAGTGCTGTTACATATTTATTGGTTTACAACTTCGTACAGTTCACTCTTTCTGGCATTCCAAATCTCCAGATGGTGAATTTTTGAGGTCACCTTCAGACTTTATACAGCACTTGTTCTCCTCCACGAGTGACAGATGTGACAAGGAACTGAATGGCACTTTCTAAACTTCCTTATAACAACCTTTTATTTTCATATGCTAATTTTTCAGCTGGGGTGGGGCAGAGTATTCTCAGCTTCACTTTCTACTCTATCTCCTGTCCCAGCACAATCACAACTGATGGGAAGCCTAAGTAATGTCAGATAAATATGGATTTTCTGTAAAACTCACCAAATGTGATAGGTTGCACTTGGTGATAAAAGCAAGAATGAAAGAGCCATGTTAGAAAAGGAACTGCCTGCTTTCTAAACAAAAAAGGAAAAGCCAGTAAGGTCCCAGTATGACCACAGAAAATGAAGTGGCAAAGTCTTTCTGACAATGGGGAAAATACATTGGTCTGTCGAATACGAGCTATGCTCTGGAGACTTCTGTTACTGCATTTCTTGTTTTCTTATGAAAAAAGAAAGAGAGAGAGATTGATTTTGAACATGGGAAATTCCAAAGTAAATACGACCTCCAAATAATCAAAAAAAAATCCATTAAAATAATTAGTCTGGTACAATAGAATTTTCCAATCAGAAAGTGATGGGTATCTGTTACTGTGATGCCTATGGTGAATTACCAGAAAAGCACACTTATTAAAATACCAAGCAGATCTTTCTTTCTTAAAGTAAATCTCGATTGTTTAGAGTCTAAAAACCTAGAATGTATGATTTATTAGAAAGCCCAACATTAAAACCATCAGCAAATAACTAGGCATGGTGGCACGAACCTTTGATCCTAGCACTGGGGAGGCAGAGGCAGAAGGATCTCTGTGAGTTTGAGGTGAGCCTGGTCTACAAAGCAAGTCCAGGACAGCCAGGGCTTACACAAGGAAATCCTGTCTCCTAAAAAAAATTAGATAGGTAGATGGATGGATAGATAGATAGATAGATAGATAGATAGATAGATAGATAAGATAGATATGTATGTATGCATGCATGCATGTAAACACGTATGTATAACATATACAAAAGATATATGTATATATAGAGAAAATCTATTTAGATAGTTGCCTCTCATCTCTCTGAAAGACTCAGTCTTTGATGAAGTTTACATTACTTTGTTTTGTATTGTTACAATAACCAAAATCAATTTGTGGAAGAAAGGGTTTGACTAACATTTCCCCCATCATGGTCCCTCATTGAAAGAAGTGAGGCAGGAATTCAAGGCAGGGATTTGGAGACAGAACTAGAATCAGAGACCATGGAGGAAAACTGCTAATAGTTTGTTCAGCCTAAACACAGGACCAAGTGCCCAAGAGTAGCAGCACTCATCGTGAACGGTGCTGCTCTATACCAACCATTAATCAAGTCAATGTCTTCCAGACTTGCCTACAGACATTCTTATAAAGGTATTTCTTAGGATGAGCTTCCTCCCCCTCAAGTGACCTTTGTGTGAGTCAAGTGGACAAAACATACCCAGAACAACACTTTGAGAGTATTTGATTAAACACTGAAGAATGAAAACTTGAAACTGGCAAAGCTGCAGCAATCCAGAGTAAAGATCAGCATTGTCCTTCCTCGGGGTTTTCATTTCTCCCTTGAATATTTATTTTTAATTATGTATACTTATGTCTGTGTTTGGTGGATATGTACACAAGAGTGGAGGTTCCAAGGGAGACAAGAGGCACAGGATCCCCCAGGAATGGGAACTATAAGCAACATGGCTCCCCTGGCATGGAAGCAAAGGAGAGTCCCCTGCAAGAGTAGAAAGTGCTCTTAGTAACCGCTTTCTCTATTCTATTCTTTCTTTACTGTTTTAAGACAATGTTACTAACCTAGATAAAATCTAAACTTGTTTGTATCCCAGGTTGGTCTCCAACTTCCCATTTCCCTGCCTCACCATTCTAGTACAAAAATGGCAGTGCGAACGTTCACGCTCACACTGATGTGGTTATCCTGAGTTATAACCCATTTCAAAATTAAGACGCTGTACCTGAGAGCACACAGAGGAATGAGTTCGAAACCAGTGCCCCTTAATTCTTGCTTGCTTGACAGCTTAACTGCAGTCGGTGCGGTCAGCTCAAGTTCTGGCTACCAGCAAGGCCCGAAAGGTCCCACAGTTCAAGTTTCTTTCCAGAGAAACTGCATATTTCAAGACACATGGCATGTACTTAGCCATTGTCAAAAAGGAAGCAGAACTAGCAGTTAGAACTTGTACACGTTCATCAAGTTAACGTTTCTAAGCAGAACTCTATGAGTTCTAAGGAGGTTCTTCTAATAGGTTCATAAACAAAGACAATTCTGCCTTTGTGCCATAACCCCCACAAAAGTAACTAAAGTAATTCAAGAGAAAGATGTAGCCAGTGTCAAGTAAGACAACAAAGTCCAGGAATTCCAAACACTTAAAAATATGGATTGCCCAAAATTTGGATAAGTGTTTAAAATCCCAGATCTGTGCAGGCCTTATTAAGATGTTATGACAATTACAGAATACCAAGTAATGAAGGTTGAGTGGAGTTTCTTAGGTTAACAACGATATACAGTCTTTTAGAGAAAATGTGGGTGGCTCTGAAAAGAGCCTTTGGGTTCAACTTTTCATTCACTACCCTTTATGCCCTCTCCCCACGAATGCGGCGAGCCAGCTGGATGTCCTTGGGCATGATGGTGACGCGCTTGGCGTGGATGGCGCACAGGTTGGTGTCCTCAAACAGACCCACAAGGTAGGCCTCGCTGGCCTCCTGCAGGGCCATGACCGCAGAGCTCTGGAAGCGCAGGTCGGTCTTGAAGTCCTGCGCGATCTCGCGCACCAGGCGCTGGAACGGCAGCTTGCGGATCAGCAGCTCGGTCGACTTCTGGTAGCGCCGGATCTCGCGCAGCGCCACGGTGCCGGGACGGTAGCGGTGGGGCTTCTTCACGCCGCCCGTGGCCGGGGCGCTCTTACGGGCAGCCTTGGTGGCCAGCTGCTTGCGCGGGGCCTTGCCGCCGGTGGACTTGCGAGCGGTCTGCTTAGTACGAGCCATAGCAAGAAACAGACAAAAGAACTCTCAAGGAAGGAGAAAGCTAATGCACCGTTGTCGAAGTCGATATATATAAAGTAAGAGAGCCCCGTTCTCATTGGACGAGACAGTACATGACCAAAGCGACCTTATTGGTAGCTTTGCTAATATCGCTCCAGGCCCCGCCCCATTTATTTAAAAATTTTTCTCTTGATCCGGATCTATACTTTTGATGCTTGTGTTGTTCTTAAGCTTTCACAAACCAAAGTTTTATCCAATTTGTACTTCTTAGAAGGACCTATGCTGTTTGCGTACTAATATTTTTAAATTGTGGGTCCAAAACCTCATACATTCTTCTGAAATGCGCCGGGCTATAGGCGATTGTTGAAGTAGATGTTTTATTTCATTTTATTTTTCTACAAAAAGGTTGAAGCAAAAGGTACCCCCCCCCAAAAAAAAAAAAAAAAAAAAAAACTTAAACTTTGAGGGAGTCTTTATCATTAAGGAAACTTTCATTCCAATATGAACATTAACAGTGGAGCAGTAATTTTAAACACTCTTTTTGCCTAAATAAATGAGCACTTTTTCCTGTAACCATCAAGTGGAAGGATTGGAGGCTTTTGTATAAGATTATCTGGGAAAGGAAAAAAAGCTTACTATACACCAAGACTTTTTCATACAATTTTCAGTTAGAGTGACAATGATAAGCAGTACGGACCCAGAATTTTTGTCCTCGTAACAAACACAAATCACTTAAAGAACAAAAGAAAAAAAAAAGTATTCTTCCTAGTAGTGTCTACCATCATCATAAGAGGACACTTAATGCAAAGATTATCAGAATACTGACGTGATGCTTAGTACTTAAAAACTTATTCGGGATAATAGTAAAAACTCTGCATTGTAAAACAGAAACGTATGACAGTAGGAATTACACAATTAGTATCTCAATGGCAAAGTAAGCAAATGGCTCTTTTATATGATGTTGTACTGGCTCTGAAAAGAGCCTTTGTTTTTAAATGGTTGAGGCTGAGGGTAAACAAAAGTCTTATTTCCCTTTTGCCTTGTGGTGGCTCTCAGTCTTCTTGGGCAGCAGCACGGCCTGGATGTTGGGCAGGACGCCGCCCTGCGCGATGGTGACGCGGCCCAGCAGCTTGTTGAGCTCCTCGTCGTTGCGGATGGCCAGCTGCAGGTGGCGCGGGATGATGCGCGTCTTCTTGTTGTCGCGGGCCGCGTTGCCCGCCAGCTCCAGGATCTCGGCTGTCAGGTACTCCAGCACGGCCGCCAGGTACACCGGGGCGCCGGCGCCCACCCGCTCCGAGTAGTTGCCCTTGCGGAGCAGCCGGTGCACGCGGCCTACGGGGAACTGCAGGCCGGCCCGGGAGGAGCGGGTCTTGGCCTTGGCGCGAGCTTTGCCACCCTGTTTGCCGCGTCCAGACATGATACAAAGGTAGTAGATAAAGTCAGCACAGTGAAGAAGACTAAACCTACGCTCGTATTATTTATAGTCACCGCAAGGCGTGAAAAAGTAGCAATTTCATTGGTTAAATACAACCATTTTACTTAGACCAATAACACAGTTGATTTGAAAATCTCTTGCTATGATTGGATACTTAGTGGATGACGATTGCTAACGCGCGATAACTATAGTCGCAAGTTAGTTTAAAAGGCAGCCTGTGCAGAGACATTACAATTGTTCCTTTTTTTTCTGTTTGTGATAGTTTCCTGTATCCGACATGCCCGAGCCTGCGAAGTCCGCTCCCGCCCCGAAGAAGGGCTCCAAAAAGGCCGTGACCAAGGCCCAGAAGAAGGACGGCAAGAAGCGCAAGCGCAGCCGCAAGGAGAGCTACTCGGTTTACGTGTACAAGGTGCTGAAGCAAGTGCACCCGGACACCGGCATCTCATCCAAGGCCATGGGCATCATGAACTCGTTCGTGAACGACATCTTCGAGCGGATCGCGGGCGAAGCGTCGCGCCTGGCGCACTACAACAAGCGCTCGACCATCACGTCCCGGGAGATCCAGACGGCCGTGCGCCTGCTGCTGCCCGGGGAGCTGGCCAAGCACGCCGTGTCCGAGGGCACCAAGGCCGTCACCAAGTACACCAGCTCCAAGTGAGTTGTTTAATTCACTCATAACACACAACACAAAGGCTCTTTTCAGAGCCACACATAGTGTCACCTAAGATGGTTGTAATACTTTCGTATTTGTAGCAGACAAATTCATTGTCAACAGCTCTTTTTGAGGGGATCCCAGCAGTGTCCACGTAATTAGAAAGTATTCGTGCTCAGTCGTGCAGATTGAAGTCCGTTATTTCCCTTTGATTTAATCAGCATTAGAGCTCTAATCTTGAAGTCCAAGAGAGCCATTGGGTTAGGAATGAGTGTACTTGCTTCATTCAGCACCTTGTACATGTAGCTCTCCTTGCAGCTACGCTTCCGCTCCTTGCCGTCTTTCCTCAGTGTCTTGGTCACGGCCTTCTTAGAGCCCTTCTCTGGGGCGGGAGCGGATTTCGCAGACTGAACCATGATAAGTAAAAGTGTATGAACAACTGGACAAAGTTCAACGAAGAGTTTCTCTCATTTATTTATAGGGCTGATATGGAAATATGGCAACAAAATGCCAGTTTTCTATTGGGTGAAATATAAGGGACGATTCTATTTTATGCAAAACAGAAACGCTGAGTCTGGTTTACAATTGGTTGATTCTTTTAGGTTTAGGTTTTAACCAATAAGGACCCAAATCTACAATCTACCCTGCAAGTATAACTTGCTGGTTTTCACAGATATCTTTCTGTATACATCGCAATCGTTTTAATTATGTCTGGACGCGGCAAACAGGGTGGCAAAGCTCGCGCCAAGGCCAAGACCCGCTCCTCCCGGGCCGGCCTGCAGTTCCCCGTGGGCCGCGTGCACCGGCTGCTCCGCAAGGGCAACTACTCGGAGCGGGTGGGCGCCGGCGCCCCGGTGTACCTGGCGGCCGTGCTGGAGTACCTGACAGCCGAGATCCTGGAGCTGGCGGGCAACGCGGCCCGCGACAACAAGAAGACGCGCATCATCCCGCGCCACCTGCAGCTGGCCATCCGCAACGACGAGGAGCTCAACAAGCTGCTGGGCCGCGTCACCATCGCGCAGGGCGGCGTCCTGCCCAACATCCAGGCCGTGCTGCTGCCCAAGAAGACCGAGAGCAGCCACCACAAGGCTAAGGGGAAGTAAGGTCAGTCTTCCACTCATCCTCAGTATGAAAACAAAGGCTCTTTTCAGAGCCATCCATTTCTTTCAGTAAAGTGCTGAGACACTATAAGCTTTAGGTGGATTTACAAGCCCCAAAGTTTCTCATTAATACTCAATGGCATAAGGAAATGAACAGTAAAGGGTCAATTATGTAGTCCTGGCTGTCTTGAACTCATTAAGTTATGCAAACTGGCTTCGACCTCAGAGATCCTGACTCTTCCTATTGCTAAGTTTAAATGCATGGACAACTATGACCAGCCAATGGAGGGTTTGGGGCTTTTAGTCTTCAGAAGAAATTAAGGATTCAAAGCCAGTATTGGTTAAAACTAAGATGGATTTGATTTGTTTTAACTATTCAGTCTTGATTAATTCTGCCTCATTTGTGGAAGTTGATCAGTTCAAAGACTGAAAATTTTTAAGTACTAAAAAATGAAGTCTGAGATGGTAAGTTACTGTCTAGCTACTACTAACTTAATACTTACTCACTGCATCAATGTGCATATTTCAAGGGATTTATTTTACTATATTTAAGGGTATATGTTTGCGACATGTATTTGGTGTCCTCACAGGCTTGAAGAGAGTGTCAAATATCCCGGTGTAGAGTTCTGCCAGGCAGAAATGGGTACTGGATTCCAATTCGTGTCCTCTGCAGAAGCAGTAAGTGCTCTTCGATGCTGACCAATCTCTACAGCCTCAATGTACAAATCTTTTTTGTTTACGCATTCATCCATTCTATTATTCACTGACAGTGTCACTACAGTCCTGGCTGCCCTGTAACACTTACCTTATACCCCTGATTAGCTTCAAATTCATAGCAATTTCACTATCTTACCCTACTTTTTTCTGGGACTATTGACAAGGATCACTTTGTCTTGTTGAGAGTTAAATATATTGCCAGGACAAGGGGTGTGACTGGAATTGTTTCTGTGCTTTGACAATAAAAGGGAAATTGGACAGTGGTGGGTTTAGTTATAAGAAATCTTGAAACCTTTATAACTATAATCATTGTGGTAAAGGCTAGAAAAGGCAAAAGAAATTAATTTGTAGTTGAATTCCAATCCATCCAGCAGGTAGGCCTCAGTAGCCTTCGCAGGAAAGGCCCACCTTCTTTCAAAGATAACAAACAAACAAACAAACAAACAAAAATGTGCCTTTACTTATAACAGTTATGGGGTATGAAATGCAAGTAATTAAGTTCCAAGTACAAAATAGACATGTTTATACTATGTAATTCCTCACTGAAAAAATCACTACAAAGCCCTACATGGCTCAAAAGAATGTATATTATCAAGTGTCTGTGTGATTATCTGGGACTAGTTGAAAAAGTAGTCAAACAAGCATTTATCAGAAGTAATTACAACCCTGTGACCTAGCTATATTGTAATCTTTTTGTTATTTTTTTCTATGGGAAATGATAATTGTGCTTTGGAATGAAACAAAGTGTCAGTTGTCAGGAACTTTCAAGTGAGAGTCTCAAAGCACTAATTGGGAGTGCCAGGCTTAAGTAAACTGAAAACCATGACCCCCTAAAATATTTTTGAATACTATCAGCAAATCTTTCAGACTAAACATTCATATTTCAATGAAAGGAAGTACATTCCATGATGGCCTTAATTCCAAAATTCAAATATTTCTCAATATAAGTTAGAGCTCCTCCATGATGTCCAGAGTTCCTTTTCTTGATGTCCTCAGATGAAGAATCTGCATCTTCCACCTCCCTCAGGCAAACAATGACCATATAACCTAGGAGTTGGGGTGGAGGGCTAATGTTCAATTTCCAAAGCTAAGCAACAGGAAAAAACTAGAACCATCCATCATAGACACCTCTTTGTCATCAGTCAAATCAATGGCTTACTTCTTTAACTCATTATTTTAATTATTAAAATTAAGGTACAATAAGAAGATAGGACCCTCAGCTATACCTTTTTGATTCTCATATACCTCTCTTATTGAAGACTATCAGCACAGTTATTCAAAGACCGTCCAGACTTCAAACTACAGAGAAAATATCAGAGCATTATTAAAATGACTTATGAACCACTCTCAGGATGGAAATGTGTCTTAATCTTACCCATGGTCATTGCCTGCAAAAAATTATTTTCTAACTTTTATTCATGTTTTAATCTTAACTATATACTTATCATTTCTAAGCCTATAGAAAAAATTCATAGGCAAATTTATAATTGACTTTTAAAGTGGCAATCAAAGAGTATATTTACTTAGCTTGTTCTCAAATTAATATTAGTATGCCTTCCCAGTAGCAAATCACTCTGCGTATTTAGAGAGTATTAAGGGGGAATGGGTCCTCTTTAATATACATAGCCCTTGTCCAGCTATTGCTAATGATGCTGACAATAAATAAAAGATTTTCCTAACTTATATGCACTTTAGACTTTTGCATTCCACATACATTGTCAACCTTAGATGGCTTTCAGATCCCAGCCACAGGTTACACTTTGAACATTTTAAAAAGAGAAAGAAAACCACAAGTTTGGTCATGTGGGTACTGGGAAAATTTACAACAAAAATATTGTCAGAACTACTTCTTAAGTACACCAGTATTGTTCTTTTTGAATAGTTGTTACCCAGGTCCATCTTGCCTACCTGACAGAATTATGCTTCTCCTGATAAGAGCACAGGAGACTTATTGGCCAGGCCTGAATGATGGTTGTGATCGTGCACTGCTCCCCAGGGCTGCCCCTTAGAAGCATGTTCTTTGATACTTGGGATAAGCATAATGGCAGGTTGTAAATTTCTTTCGTTATGGAAAAAAAAACCTAATTGGGGGTCAATATTGGTAAATAAACATTAGCTTTCTAGCATCCTAAATTTTCCTTATCTCTAATAGGCCTGGCTAGCATACTTATCTCTGGGGGATTTTGGAGTCAGTACTCCCTTAGCTAAATTCTACTTTGTGTTAAGGTCTCCTAAGCAATCTGTTAGGAAATCCTTTGAACATCAATTCTATCACTTTGAGCTTCTTAGGGTAAAAGCTATGAAAGTCTTAAGCCATTCCAGAAACTGAAATGTTGTATCTAGCTTTTTAAACAAGGATAAAATGTTGCTAACCCAAAGTGAAACAAAAGCACGTTCCATAAAACAATAATCTTTGAAGTTCTTTGCTTTTGTTGTTACTTCTTTGTTTCTGTTTTTAGTGTGTATTCTCAAGCACAAAAGCTAGCTAGAATATGATGGTCAGAGGGTAGCCTGCAAGATTTCATTCTCCTCCTCCACCATGTGGCTTCCATGAGTTTATGTGAAATTTTCAGGTATGGATCTGATGAACCATCTGGCCAGCTCTGATCTTTGGAGTGCTGTCTGCTCCACTAACCAATAATAACTTGCATTGCTACATAATTAAAATACTACAGGTAAAAAGTAATCCAATGTTTGCTTGTATCAATAGTAAAGACAAAAATGAAGAGCTATATTTCTCTTTAATCCCATTGTGGCCTTAGCCTTTCTGTGCTAGACAACAGAATTTTCCATATTTCCCAGTTCTAGGGTATTTTGTCCAAACTGCATATCTTTACTAAGAAAAAAAGAAAGAAAAAATAACAGTAACATAAACTATCTGAATTCTCCTATTATCATAATTTAGGGGGGTGAGGGACAAAGTGAGAGCACCATGGTCAGGTCAGTGTTCATATGTGTACCTGGAACTTCACAGTCTTCCAGACAACCCCTCTTCTTTCACATTCCTGCCATGTTTTAGTATCAGCCTTTAGATATAAAGCTGCAGAGTCTGTATGCAGACACACACACACACACACACACACACTCACACAGAGAGAGAGAGAGAGAGAGAGAGAGAGAGAGAGAGAGAGAGAGACAAAATGCCCTGAGAAAGAAAAACCTCAGTGGCTGTTTCTCTGAGTATCTCATAAATCTAGTGTAACTTCCGGGCATCTACTTCATCAAATCATCAAACAGTAGCTACTTTTGCTATTCATTCTCACCAGGCTCCAAGCTAACTACCCCTGACTTATCCTACCTCTGTTTCTTACTCTTTGCTAAGTTTCTCAAAAATAAATTGTGTTGTGGCTTTTGCTCTATTTATGAAATAACTGTGGCCTTGCACACTTATTTCTTCAGTCTAACAAAACTTAAAGACTTAGTGATGCCAGTTGCTTAAAGAATCAATTTTAGGCCAAAAAGATGGTCCAGTGGTTAAGAATATTTACTATTCTTGCAAATGATCAGAATTTGAATCCTAGAATGTACATCAGCCAGCTCATCAGTTACAAAGACCTGACAGTTTCATCTAGACTTCACAGGCAACTGCATACACACACACACAACAGACACACACACACACACACACTTTTTAAAAAGGAGAAATAAATCTAAAAACTAAAAATGGCTTGTGTATAGGCTTAGAATTTTCCCTAAACCTACTTTAATTAGGATTCTTGAATGTTTCAACCTCCCTTCTAGCCCAGTGACTAGAGGTTGGGAGGTTAATCGGAAAAGAGGTTTGTGGACCTGTTTAAAAGTAATTCTTTGGGGAGATTCTACTCTTCATTAATCCAGTCCAACAGCAAACACTTGCACCATCCAGCAGAAACCTCAAAGCTAAATCGGCATCAGTCAACTGAAGTAGCAAGAACCAGCCAGAATACCTCGAGAAGTTCTTTGGCAGTTTCTCTCTATGAAGTGAAGATCAACAAAGACCAGCAAAGACAAGTGAAGACCAGCAAAAGACCACTGAAGAAAAAAAAAGAAAAGCATTGCATGGCATCACACTTCAAGAGCATCCTTTCACTGTTTGTGGAGTTCCATTTACACTCTTTCCAAGCATCACTCGTTGTTTCAAGCATCCACTCCAGCAAAATTTCACATGCCCTGAGATGGTTTGTATATGCTCTGGCTAGGGACTGGCACTATAAGAAGGTGAGGCCCTGTTGGCATAGGTGTGGCACTGTGGCTGTGGGCTTTAAGACCCTCACCCTGGCTGCCTGGAAGCCAGTATTCTGTTAGCAGCCTTCAGATGAAGATGTAGAACTCTCACCTCTGCCTAACCATGTCTGCCTGGATGCTACCATGATCCCACCTTAAGGTAAATGAACTGAACCTCAGAACCTGTAAGCCAGTCTCAAGTAAATGTTATCTTTTATAAGACTTGCCTTGGTCATGGCAACTGTTCACAGCAGTAAAACACTAAGACATAGCCTCTCATCTGTCTCACAAAAAATTTCCAGAAAAATATGACACAACTGAGTTTGTTCCCAAAGAAACCAAAAATGTCCACCTTACTTGGGCTTCATTCAATCTTGCCATACAGTGTCCTGTCCAGCAGTACAAGGTCTGGGGAGATCACCTAAGAAAGCGGGGGGGGGGGGGGGGGGGGGGGGGGACAGGCAAAGAACGGCGACCTGTCTATAGGCTGATCAGGTCGCAATTTTTACTTTTTCATACACGGGCTATATACACAAAAAGGCAGGATATGGAGAAGGGGATGACGCAGGATCGTAGGTGTTCAGGGGTAGTACAGATATCTTCCAGAACAGTGTGTCAGCTGGGTGAAGGTTCAGGGGACAGGCCACTATGACTCCATCTATGATTCACTTGTCCTAATCTAAGTTGGTACTGTCTACCCAAGGTCACCTATCTACAAGATCTATGACTAGAGCCTGGCAACTGTCTATCAAAGCTGTTTGTTTACAATAACTTCTAGCCATCTGTTTTTCCACAAAGACCAAGACTTTGTGCTAGCAGGAATACATGTTAGGCCTGCCGCTGTCTTCAGGCCTATGGCTGATTCCAGGCCTTTTGTGTATAGACAGAGATGCCCCTGACAATACAGAAAGCTGAAAGAGGAAATACAGGACCTCCTGGACTACACAATAAAATGTAAATACAGAGGCCATCTGGGTTAAGGTGGTGGCCTATTCGAAAGAATCAACTTTGTACTTCCTGAAGAAAATACACTTGGGAAAGGGATGTGACTCCAAAATTTCAAATAATGCACATCTTGCTGACATTTCATATTTGAAGAATAAGTTAATGGATGCCCTTGCTACCACATCTCTTGTCTTAGTAAGCAAATAAATAGTCACCTTCATTTTCCAGGAATACCAACATACCAGGTGTATTTAAGAGCACTGCCTGAGGGGCAGTCATGAATTTCAGATATGCATTTTAAACACACACCAACATGATTTCATACATTTGACCACAAACTTTAAGCACATAGAATGTTCAAGATATATATTAGCTTGCTGTGGACAATGGCTTCAGTGCTGGGTACACGAGAATCACAATAAAAAGGGTGACTGAACAGGAGCTGGACAGATGGCTCAACAGTCAAGGGCACTGACTGACTGCTCTTCTGGAGGACTGAGGTTAAATTCCCAGCAATGAATGACACTGTAGCTAAAAGCTGTAACTCCAGTTCAGGGAATTTGACGTCGTCTTTTGGCTTATACTGAGCACTGGATATAACCAGTGAACATACATGCAAGCAAAACACCCACACATATAAAATAAAATGCGTTTAATTAAAAAAAAATTGAGCAAGAACATGCCACACAATCTATCTCCTCTCACTCAGGCCATTAAGGTTTGATCCTGGAAGACCTGGGGAAAAGCTGTTTGCTTCTGGAGCCTCCCCTCTCACTCCTGCCCATGTTCTTCATCTTCAGTGTGGTATGTAAAGTAGCCATAACTGGGAATTTCTAATTAAGCCTGTATAGAAGGGTGTCAAAGCACTTGAGTGTTTTGGGTTCAGTTGTCTGCAGTTGGGTGCAGCAGTGTAATTCACCAAGTATGACCTGTAAGAGGCCCAAATAGGAAATTTGGACATATTTTTTAGACGTACATTTAGACACTAAAAAAAAATAAAAGCTGTTGGGGCTATAGAGATAACACAGCACTTAAGGTCACATACTAATTTTCCAGAGGACAGGTTAGGGTCCCCAAATAGACTTGGTAGCTGACAACCATCTCTAGTCCCAATGAATCTGAGGCCCTCTTCTGGCCTCCAAGGCCATTGTGTGCATGTGGTACAATGTATACACGTGCTGGTAAAACATCCATACACATAATTTAAAAACAGAAAAAGAAAAAAAAAACTGTAGGACCCCAAAGGGCTGCTGTGTCCTGGCTGAGACTTTCTGTGTGCAGCAGTCTACTAAGTAACATTCTGTAGTTCCTCTAAGATCAAAAACATCCTGACTAAGGCATGGTGCCCCAGGAAGGGAATTTACACTTGACATTCTATTGCTCCCCAGTTGAGTTCCTGTTTTTTCCTGAGTTTCTGTTTTTCCTTCCCTGGCTTGGTGTATATATTGAACCTGCCCAGTAAAGGCATTGTCATTCTCTCATAACGGATGACCCGAGTCTTTCTTTAAAGAAAGACCTGAGTCTTTCTTTAATCCCCCAGGCATATTCCAGAGCTCGATACTGTGGGCAGTGCCAGAGCTGGAAAAAAAAAAAAAAACAGAACAGCAGCTGTCAGAAAGTCACATTCACTTACTCTGTCTTTTCCTGCTTCCAAGCAGGAACCAACACCCCACCTTGAGCCTGCAGCTGTTGCATTCCATTTTTATCAAGGGAAAACAAAATTTATTACAGGCTATACAGAGTGTACATAAAAAGCACTATGACCTAATCCAAACTGAATCTTCCTAAGTGTGTGGTTAGGTCTTCTATGGGTCTTGATTTATGAGGGCTCCTAATTCATATTGGTGTATGTCTTTCTCTTGAGAATCATTGTCACAGTGAACCCAGCTGAAAAACTGGGAAATTGGGTCATGATGGGGTCGTACTTCCACCTCGCCTATGTAGTTTTTATACAAGATTGTGACAGAAAAATATTTAAAAGCATCTGAAAATATCTGGTGCCCATCCCCTGCCTCAACACATTCCTGTTTTCAGATTTGTGAAATTGCTTCTGACTTTTGTCCCAGACAAAGTTAGGATGCTACTTCTGTACTTAAGGCAACCCTCCTAGGTTTCAATCTTATATGATCCATAGCCTTAAGGTAAACTGGATCCATACCTTATTTTTACTTGTATAGTTCAACAAAGAAGATAAAAATCAATATAATTTAGCATATAAAATTATTTATGCAATAACCATCTGACTTTGGAACACCAACTGTCTATCACTATCTGTAAGCTGTTTAGGGCCTCCAGTTGACACCTTGCCAGAAAACAAAATGACTGCTATGGAATTCTGATCAAAGACAGGATACCCAGGCTTCTTGAAGAAATGAGCTTTAATGCAAATGTACAGGTTATGATGAGCTGATGTTCATAAACAGATATACCAAGGACTATAGAAAAACCAAGCCTATTATATGATTTTTGGTTTGTGTGTCTCTCATACCTAGGTATCTATAATATGGTTGGAAATTTAAAATTATTTGACAAGGACTGCTAGAATGAGAGGGAAGAAGCAGGAAAGGCCACAGGTAAGATGCTCAGTTTCCCATACATATGACAACCTGCCCAGCCTGTGCACACACATGAACCAGTACCTGTGGCTGTCTCCTGTTTGTATTCCTAGGTCTAGGACCCTAACCTATACCTACTACAGCAGCAGTTCTTGGAAAATAGATAAATAAATAATCCCAACTGAATTACTTCATTTATAGAATGTCAAAATGATTCTGCTCCGGTAGGTTATAAAGGAAACCTAAACGATGGTCCATGTTTTCACTGTACTCCTACAGAAACCTGGTTAAGCCATATGCAGAGGGGCAGAAATTAGAGGAGAGTACATCTGTTCAGTTTAAAACTACTGAATTTTTTTAAAAACCTGTTATGCAAAATAGATAATTACTATAATGGGTTAACATTCTGTCTGAGTAGAATATAAACAGATGTAAGTCATAAAGTGAAGAAAAGGTTACAGGGGGAATATAACCTATCATTAAGCAAAAACAGTGTCACACTTCAATACTGTATATTCACTTTGGGATTTATGAACATGTGTTGGCGGTTATTAGGAAGTTATAAACATTGATATCTCAACTACTATTTACCAGTTTAAAGCTCATAAAAGATGTGTTATAAAGATCGTCATGTCTCCCAGCACTATCTATGTAAAGAATCTTGGGAAGTAAAACCGTATATAATCGCTTTGGGCCTGGTAAAATGGCAGGAAAGTATTGAGATTCTTCCCAACATTACTATTCGGTGCAGGAATATGCAAACGAGGAGTTACCAATCTAAACTCTGATTGGACTAAATTTCTAAACCCTTGTGAGGAAGGTGAAGGAAATGACTATTTTGCAAGAGATAGTGTTGGTTGCTTGATCTCCACTAGGTTATGTCTTGTACCCTGTCAATTCTTTTTATACTTGCTATTAAACGACCATATAGTAATTTGAAAATAAGCTGTCACTGTCCCGTTTGTCCCGGAAAATAAGAAAAGTTCTATAATGTGGGCAAGAACAAAAGTATTATTTGTCTCGGAGCCTCAGGTCTCCACAGAAGAAACGCAAGACAACTCAAAGGACCTTCAGAAACACCGCGCCGCCATCTTTTTCGACGTTTGGGGTAGTTTCTCCCTCTACTCCAACACAAAACAAAGCGATCCAGGTCTCTCGAAACTTAATTTACATTTTAAACACATAAAAAAATCATGCTTCTGATATCTGTGACACTAACACGCGGAAAATAATGGGGGCGAAGTTTTCCATAGGTGGAGCAAGGTTCTGGGAACCTGGAGTTGGAAACCAGCATAGCTCCTGACAGGTTATCGCCGCAGGATAAGCTGCATTTAGCAATTTCCATATATGTATATGAGAAATAACTAGCAGGAAAATGGCCGAGGCAGGGAAATGGTTTAACTAAAATCTGGAGCACTTTGTTCTGGGAACATGATTTGTCTACAATGAATCAAATTCAAACCGGAAAGCGGCACGAGTAACGTTCGTCTGTGAAATGTCTCCCGGCTTAAGAGTGTCACAAACAGCCGTTTAGAGCCTGATTGTTTAAGCGGGCGGAATTACCTTTGGTTATTTAGAAATCAAAAATCACAATACAAGAATCAGCCAATCGTCAATACTTAGATGCACTTCCGCAAATTCCAACGGAAGCCTAAAAGCTGCTGGCCAGGATCCAATCAGAGCAGCGCATTTCCAGCATAAATAGCCGTGGCGCCTACCGTTTGTCTCCGTTTTTTTCTTGACCTGCTATGGCTCGCACTAAGCAGACCGCTCGCAAGTCCACCGGCGGCAAGGCCCCGCGCAAGCAGCTGGCCACCAAGGCCGCCCGCAAGAGCGCCCCGGCCACCGGCGGCGTGAAGAAGCCCCACCGCTACCGGCCCGGCACCGTGGCGCTGCGCGAGATCCGGCGCTACCAGAAGTCGACCGAGCTGCTGATCCGCAAGCTGCCGTTCCAGCGCCTGGTGCGCGAGATCGCGCAGGACTTCAAGACCGACCTGCGCTTCCAGAGCTCTGCGGTCATGGCCTTGCAGGAGGCCAGCGAGGCTTACCTTGTGGGTCTGTTTGAGGACACCAACCTGTGCGCCATCCACGCCAAGCGCGTCACCATCATGCCCAAGGACATCCAGCTTGCCCGCCGCATCCGCGGGGAGAGGGCATGAGCAGATTTTCTACATTGACGCACAACGAAAGCTAAAACGGCTCTTTTAAGAGCCACCTTTATTATCCACCAAAAGACGCTGTAGTACAGGCTGGCAGGGTCTGTCCCTGTGTTCCCAATTTTATTTAGTTGTCTTTCATGAACTTGAGTATCAACCACACAAGCAGTTTAAGATGTCTAGAAGCAAGGCTTTCAGGGCGCTTTCTGTCTGATCTGCTTTCAACTAGAATTGACAGGTTAGTATCTCAAAGGCAATTAAGTACTTCTAGTTTCTTT
Organism: Arvicanthis niloticus; assembly: GCF_011762505.2. Lineage (NCBI taxonomy): Eukaryota > Metazoa > Chordata > Mammalia > Rodentia > Muridae > Arvicanthis > Arvicanthis niloticus. The sequence continues at coordinate 38,339,312 of NC_047665.1, forward strand.
TGCGGTGTTACAATGTACCACAGTTGTAAAAGTTAACAAGACGAACATTAAGCTTAAGCAAGTATTCTAACTTGTTACATTTTGATTTGGCCTAACAACTTTTGTATCTTATTTTGGCTTGTTTTGTTTTCAAACAGGTTCTCACGGTCTTAGATCTTCTTGCCCTGGGAGTTAAAGGCCTGTGCCTGGCTCAGTTTATCAACTAGTTGAGGATTCCATCGAAATAACCTTCCCGACTACTGGGATTACAAGCCAGTGCTACTACCTAGCCAAGTTGAGTATTTTTTGAAGATGTAACATAAAGGTTAAACTACCATTGATCCCTGGTCTTAATTTAGTTGGGTGTGATGGTTTACGCCGGTAATCCCAACACCTGGGAGACAGGCAGGCAGATCTCATCCTATTCTAGCAGGTTGCATAACAAAATCTTGACCTTTAGAAAAAAAAAAAAACTATAAAAAGACTCAAGATCAAGAATCATTTTTTTAGAGTTTGACAAAAAAAAAAAAGGCAAGAAAGCTTGTAAATCTTGACTGATACTAGGAAGAAAATAGCCATGCCCTTTTAATTAATGTCCCAGAAAGCAGGTTCAGCCACTGACGTTGACAAGCAGCTATAAGGGAGTGGAGGGAATTCAAAGGAAACAGAATTCAAATTCAAACATGTTTGGGAGTCTCATCGGTGGCCACTAATGATAGAAGGGGGAAAAAACGGTGGTACATGAGTTTTATCCACTCATCCACCCCTCTAGACCCCCATCCCACATCCTTGGCCAGCAGAGGGACAGGCATGGTCTAGATAGAAAGTTCAGTTCAAGCCAGGACTGCACAGTGTGACTCTGTGTCTGGGGGGGGGGGGGGGGTGGTGAGAAAGAAAAGTAAAGAAGAAAGTAGGAAGATGAAAATTTATCCTTTTTGAGTTGGAGCTTAGTAAATACAACAGCGAACATCATTCTAAAGGGCCTCCTGCAGCATGTAAGTACATTATCCCATTAAGGCTATAATTACTCTTTCCCAGGTCGTTAACACATCTTCAGGATAATGAGCTGGGGGGGGGGGGGGCGGCGCTGGAGGAGTCTCCTAGCAAAACGATGAAGAAGAAATGTTCTAAACTTTAGGCAAAATCAGAATGCCAAGTTTCTACCCAAGGCCAGTGTTAGAACACAATTTCATTCCTCTGACAAAGAGGAGGTAGATTTCTCCCAATGAGATTTAAAGAAACCCGGCCAGCGTGGTGACTCACGCCTTTAATCCCAGCACTTGGGAGGCAGAGGCAGGTGGATTTCTGAGTTCGAGGCCAGCCTGGTCTACAGAGTGAGTTCCAGGACAGCCAAGGTTACACAGAGAAACCCTGTCTCGAAAAACCAAAGAGAGAGAGAGAGAGAGAGAGAGAGAGAGAGAGAGAGAGAGAGAGAGAGAGAGAGAGAGATTGATTTAAAGAAACCCTAATAGCTCCTTTTTTTTTTTTTTCCTTTTAGTAAGTAGAAGGTGAACTCAGAAGCTGACCCTATCAGGGATAATGCCAGACTTTAATTGTCTCTAAACCTAATGCCAATCTTGACAACAAATAAAAATAATAGTTGATGCTCAAATACTTTCAAAATTGGTGAATCTTGTAAATATATATATATATATATATATATATATATTTACATATATATATGTACATATATACATATTACATAAATATATTTAAATATATATATATTTTGGATATATATATATTTTGGATATATATATATATATATATATATATATCTCCAAAACAACTCATAACATAAAGACATTTTAAATATCTCTTATACTACACAATTCAGTTACTTTTATTGATAATGCTTTATTCTTTATTTACAACATGTAATAATGTAAAACCATATCTTTAAAAGTTCAGACTTTTGGCTAGAGAAATGGCTCAGGGGTTAAGAGCACTGCCTGCTATTACAGAGGTCAAGATCAATTCCTTGCAACCACATAGTGGCTTACTGCCAACTGTACTGGGATCCCATGCCTCTTCTGGTGTGTCTGAAGACAGCTACAGCATACTCATGTGCAAAAAACAAATAAATAAATCTTTTTTAAAAAAAAAAAGTTCAGGTGTTCACTCTGCAAGCTAAAATTCTCATTTGAAAAAAAAACCTGACATGGTAAGTACTTCCAATATCAAATATTTTCTCCCACATTGAAATTTATGAAAATTAGTAAAATTTAGAAAATTAGTAGTATGTACTACACACAGGTAGTACATACATTCTGATAATTTATCTAAAAGATGACAATCTATGTGACATAGAGTGAGAGATACAGAATGTTGTATAGTCATTTCATTTCAGGATTACAAGTATAAATTTTCTTTTTAAACCACAAAATGAAAGTCTCAGAATATATGCAAGGTAAAAGATGTCTGTAATCCCAAAACTTGGGAAATTGAGGAAAAAGGACCAGAAATTGAAGATTATCCTTGGCTATATATCAAGTTTGAGTCTAGAGATAAGTGAGAAAGATCTGTCTCAAAATTGAAAATGAGGCCTTTAATCCCATGACTGGTAAACAAAGCAGGTGGATCTCTATTAGTTAAAAAACAACATGTTCTATATCTAAACTTCAAAATAATATAATGAGCTAAGTCTCTGAAGCAGTTTTAACAATAAAAGTTGTTACCTTCAATGTCAAAAGTTGTTACACTCTCCTTTCTCCACCTCCTTCCAAAGCAAGGTTTTTTGGTTTTGTTTTTTTGTTTTTGTTGTTCTTTTGTTTTGTTTTGTTTTGTTTGGGTTTTTTAATTTTTTTGTTTTTTGTGTTTTGTTTTTCGAGACAGGGTTTCTCTGTGTAGCCCTGGCTGTCCTGGAACTCACTCTGTAGACCAGGCTGGCCTTGAACTCAGAAATCTGCCTGCCTCTGCCTCCCAAGCTGCTCCCAAGCGTGCCCCACCACTGCCCGGCTCCAAAACAAGGTTTAAAAACCAGAATATTCCTTCCGCAATGTAAGAAAAACAGACCTATTTCCCAAAAGCAGCAACTACTAAAACATTCATCTTCACCAACCTCTTTAAGTATTGCAGCTAGCAATAACAAATATAATCACAATGATGGTAATGATGAAGTTAAAAATCCTACAAACATCCCTTGTCCAAAAGTGGATCAAAACGAAGGATTCCCACTTAAAGAGTTGTGTCCATACCCATCCAGGAGAAAGGATGTAACACAAAGGCAAAGAAGAATTAGAAACAGATCTGGCTAGATTTCTTCACACACAATACCAGAAGTAAATTATAATGCATTTCCTATAATCTTAAATCTACACAGTGGTACATGTTTTAAGCAGCTCTGTCTCTCACATGCAGAAAATTAAAACAGCATCATTTTGTTGTTTCTTTTTATTTTTTTTCTATAAATTGACTATTGAACCTGTGTTTGTAATGTCACAATGATGTGAAAAGACAGCCAGACAGGTAGCATTCTAGAGATTTGTCCTCCACCATACCTTTACCCAGCTGGTTGCACAGGGTAGGGAAATTAAGGCAGCAATCAGTCTTTACAAGTTTAGTGTTGCCCCTCTGATCAGATACCAACTCTTTTTTCTGATATTTATGATGTTGGTGCTTTTCTCCTTATAAACTCAACTCTGTTGCAGAAGGATTCAAAATAACCAAAGGCCTGAAGCATTCCACCTGAGCTAGTCATGTGATAACACCTAGAATGCAGGTAACTAAACAAATAAATCATGAGCAGTGCATGTATGGATAGTCCTTCCTACAGAATGAAGTTTAAATGTGGTTTTAGATTAAAGAATATGCAGTTCCCATATAATTATGACACTACCAGTGTTTTATTACTGAAGAATGAAATGTTTATATTGCCCGTGGGTTGGAGTCCAAAAGCTTCTTTGCTATGTAAAACTACAAGATACTTTATTTGTTAACATGTCTTTTGTTATTATGGTATTTTCCACAACAATGACCTTCACTGGTAGATAAGAAAAGAGATAATCCAAAAATAGCCAACAGCTTTATCTCACAGAAATGATATCATAAATGCAAGAAAATTCAAAAATACCGTTTTGTTATTTTCTTACATTTCCTAATATGTCAACACATAGTAATATTGACACTTCACATAGATATTTTTCCATTTTATAGACACCCCAAATTTCAAGTGGTCTGCTTCAGCAGGTAAGGGAGATGGTAAGAAATTAGGCTATAGAGTTCAAGGTCACAAAAATATTTCTATTGTGTTCGTGTGTGTGTGTGTGTGTGTGTGTGTGTGTGTGTGTGTGTGTGCATGCGCGTATCTCCAATCGATGTTGGACAATATCTAATTCAGTTCATGGGATTTTGGAAATTCAAATATATTGGCAGAATAGAGGGAAACAAGAAAGATGAGCCTGCATCTGCTTGGGATAAAAGGGCATTAACATGGCAATGGACATTCAAACCAGGTTTTGTCCCACTAGAGGCCTGCTTAATAATCCAAAACCTCTGTTTCGTTGTGCAGTCAATGGGGACAGCTGTAGTAAAGCTAAACATCCTTTCTTAAGACAATGACCTTTAAGGACATGTGAGGTGAGAAAAGCAGGGACTGTGACCATACTTTACCTGTGTGTTTATTGGGCATTGGTTAGCACCATCAGATAATCAACTCCAGCAGCAGATAGAAGGAACATTCATAACAGGAATGTCATTTGGAGACTCAATAACTGCAGAATATTCTACAAGCATCTGATTACACATACACTTCTGATGTTACACGGACTTCAAAATATAGTAGGAAGTTACCTATTCTTTACATTATTTATTTAAATTACATGAAAATCAAATTCAGTGTCTATCACTATAGCTTTACCTTATCTGGAGTGGGTGTGAAGGAAGGGGTAAATTACACAACCACTGTCCTGTGGAAGTCAAAAACTATCTTTTAGGAGCCTGTGTTCTTCCATCATATGAGTCCCTTGGATTGAACTCTGGCCTTCAGGCTAGGCTACTAGATCCTTTACTTTGCCCTTTCCCCAGCCTTGAGCAGGCCTGAGAGACCATGTTCACCACAACAGACCAAGGGATAGAATTCAGATGGAGTTACCCACCTTGGTTGCACTGAACTTAGAAGAACTGCCCCTGGGCTTGCTTTGAGATATCTCCCGCTGTGACCAAGAACAAATTATTGGATTATCCCATCCTTTTCGGGCTTAAACCAGAAAGGGTTTGGGTTGGGCCTTTCCCTGTAAGTTGGGAGCTTTGAGCCTTGATCACAGAACTTTGTCTTGGCTTCATCTCTTGTCACCCTCCATCCCCCTTTCATTCCCAGCCCCCCTTTTAGGTGAACCCAGTTGATTCGTAGCTGCAGGCAGCTACACTTTACCCTCTATCCTCTGTAAAAAATGGTAGATTGAAATATAGACTTATAAGGATACAGATGTAATGGCTTGTAACAGGTGCTTACCTGCAACACACATAGAAGAGACCTGACTGTTGCAGGTTATCCTCTGCTGACCTACACACACACACACACACACACACACACACACACACACACACCTTTGAGTGTGCAGGGCATTTTGTTTTGGTTTGTGTTTTTGTTTATGTGTTTGTTGTTTGCCCAAATTTAAGAAGCTGAGAACCAAACCTTCCAAAAATGGTTTTTCTTTCACGTTCTCACCCTACTACTGGTCTACTGACCAAATAAGGGAGAACAGATAAGCTCAGAAAAATGTATGAGGAAGAAATGTGCATAACTGTTAATGGGAGTTCGATTTCTTTACTAAAACTTAAGCACTAGGGTATTAGAAAAGCTTCCACACTTAAAGTGACAATGGTATCAGTCCCTAAACGAGGGTGACTATTTGGGAAATCGGAGCTCTTGTAATTTCTCGGCAAACACAAAAATATGAAAAAATAAAACAGGCTGACTCTTAAGGACAGAATTCCAGAGCTCTGAAGTGAGCAAAGGGGCGGGGACACAAAAAAAAAATGCCAGCGTCCCAGTTCTGAGTCTTAACATCACAATCTCTGATTGGTGTAACGTTTCGTACCCATGACTGAAAGAACGGCTTGATTGGCTAATTCTCAAAACCACGGTCTGTAGACGGATTGGAAAGTAAAACTTAAAAACTCAGCTCCAGCCTGTAGCCACTATTGTCTGGTTGGCTTGCAAGAGATGCCTGTGCATTACCACGCCTAGGTGACAGAAACTAAAACTTTCCGCCAAGAAGCTCAGCTCATAATACCTATTCAGAGGACACAAAAGCGTCAGCTAGGAGCCAAAAATGGAGCTGAAACGACTCAGCCTACCCAATTTAACAGAATCTCCAGAATCTCCCACGCCACCCACAAAAAGCGCAGAATGAACTGTGCTCCAGACCACAGCCAGTGTCAGCTGACATACCATGGAAAAACTAAACACCTTTACCAGATAAAGCTCAGCTCAGCTCTTTTGAATGAGATCAGTGGGTGGCTCTGAAAAGAGCCGTTTGAGATTTTTCCAAGCAGAACGCGCCACTCTACTTCTTGCGAGGGGCGGCCTTCTTTGCCTTGGTGGCCTTTGGCTTAGACGCCTTAGGCTTGGCAGCCTTAGCTTTGGGAGCCTTGGCCTTGGCTGGACTCTTGGCTGCCTTCTTGGGCTTAGCAGCCTTCACCTTCTTTGGGCTCTTGGAAACTTTCTTGGCGCCGGCAGCCGCCGCTGGTTTCTTCACCTTCTTCGGGGTCTTCTTGGCCGCCTTTTTGGGTGTGGCGGCACCAGTCGCCTTCTTGGGCTTCTTGGCTGCGCCCGCAGGCTTCTTTGCCTTGGCCGCGCCTGCCTTCTTGGTCTTGGGCTTAGCCTCGCCGGAAGCCGCCTTCTTGTTGAGTTTGAAGGAGCCGGAGGCGCCGGTGCCCTTGGTTTGCACCAGGGTACCCTTGCTCACCAAGCTCTTGAGGCCGAGCTTGATGCGGCTGTTGTTCTTCTCCACATCGTACCCCGCGGCCGCCAGCGCCTTCTTGAGCGCTGCCAGGGACACGCCGCTGCGCTCTTTGGAGGCGCCCACAGCCTTGGTGATCAGCTCGGAGACCGGGGGCCCGGACGCCTTGCGCTTCCCAGCAGCGGCGCCGGTCTTCTTCGCCTTCTTCTTCACAGGTGTCTTCTCCACAGGTGCAGGAGCAGCAGGAGCAGCCGGAGCGGTCTCAGACATGTTTTAGGCTTTACTAGTAAAGCGAAAAGTAAGCACAAACAGTCAAAGAGGGATGTTCCCAGTGCTGCAGGCTCTGGGTTTATATAGAGAGAAGCTGCGTGGTGATTGGTTCCCTGCGTTGTGCGCCGTGCGCCGCGCTGCCAGAGAAAGGATCTTCAGCTTTGGCTTGTGGCTGTGTTTGTTGCCCCTCAAAAAAGAATAAATATATAAGAAATATGGACACGAAATAATTAGGGACTTGGGGGAAACTGATCCGAGAGCCTGTGGGCTACATTCTCGCCTTAATTTGTACAGCTATGTCGAAAATCGGTACCATGAAACTTCTCTGATTGCCCCAAGTCTCTTTCAAACCTGACGAAAATTAGGACAACTTTATGGTTTTCCTTAAAAATGCTATTTCTCTCGCAGTCATTAGCAAACTTTTATTTCAGGACATGGTACTGCACATTCTTATCCTTTCAAGACTCTATGGAATAACTTGTTTTCACGGAAATATGTAAGGAAATTTGAGTTTTTCGCGAAAGCAACAACACAAACTCCCAGGGCTATCTGAACCAAGCTGCAGGAATTGGCAGTAGATAGGAAAGTACTGCGTGGAGAGTGAATGAATATTGTAGAAAATATCGATTGGTTTTTTTAAGGTATTTGAGATACCAGTGTGTAATTCCCGTTCGGCTTTCATGTTTTATTGATTTAGTCATTTTCTGGAGAAGGAATCAGTCTGTGCCATCTCCCTTATAGACCAACATTTCAATGCACGTTTTTTTTTCAGATTCGGTAGAGAAGTGTAGACCAACTCCCACATTTACAGAAAACAAGATACCTAGGTCAAGAAGGAACAGAAGATTAGCAACGGGGAGATGAAGAATAGTGAGATATAACCTGACTTGAGGACTCATTCCGTATTTACAGTGCACTGTTTACAGCTGTGTTATATAGCATGTTTCAGGACATTGTTATGCAGCTGTTTGCACTTGCCAACATTTATTATAACATCTTCTGCATATTTCCTATTTTAAAATAGCTTTAATTTCAATATTAAAAATAAGCAGAATTTGAAAGAAAAAATCTTTTTCATTTCCATAATAGCTGCTGGCATTATTACATACGTTACATATATAATACAGTCTGTCACAAGCAAAAGAATTAGCAGGTCGTATCTGTACCTTCCCCCCACCATGAGCAAGCCTGGAGAGACCTTGTTTACCACAACAAGGTCAAGTGACAGGATCTAGGTGGAATTACCCACCTGGGCTGCCCAGAACACAGAAGCAGAACTGCCCCTGGGCTTGCCTTGAGACATCTCCTGCAGTGACCTGGAACGGACTATGGATTATTCCACCCATCTGAAACCAGGAGGGGTTGTGGGTTGGGTCTTCCCCTTTAAATTGAGAGCTGAACATTAAAGCTTGGGGCCTTGATCAGAGAACTTTGTCTTGGCCTCATCTCTTCTCGCCCTCCTTCCCCTTTCATTCCCAGCCCCCCTTTCAGGTGAACCCAGTTGACTTGTGGCCTCGGGCGGCTACACGTATCCACTGAAGGACTTAAACGTTTTAGAGTCAGCTTATCAGTATGGTAACTGCAACAAGAATAAGGTTCCTAAAAAAGGGATCAACCGTGGGACTACAAACTTGAAACCGTAAGAAGCTTCACTCATTTCCACTCATAACTTTGAAGGCTAACTTCACAAGTGTGGTTTGGGTCTTGACTCCAAAATATAATTACATCCTGATAAACAGCAGATTATTCTCAGTAGTCAGGCTTGCACTATTTTTGAAGAAATTAAAATCAGGTGATAAAGATCCCTAAGATATGTGAGAGCAATGAAACTTATGGCTTCGTCACCTTCTCTCAATTTTATGTTAGGTAAGCATACATACACACACAAACACACACACAAATGCACACAATTACCATAGTAACAGCTGAGAGATGAGTGTCTCATGAGTTATTCTATAGGACCCATTCTTCAGCATTCTACTACCTAGAGACTTTCAAATCTACAGAAAGGGGTGGTTGTATAAAATTTAAATCAACCTGGTTATAGTGGTCCATACCTTTAATCTGAGTAACTAGGAGGCAGAAGCAGGTGGATCTCTGAAATTAAGGCCAGTCTACAGAGCAAGTTCCAGGTCAGCTATGGCTACATGAAGAAGCCAAACCCTGTTTCAGAAGAAAAATAAAACTACTAATAAGATAGGCAGCAAGAAAAGAAAAATAGATGGGGAAGAAAACAACTTTAGTAGAAAATAGTAAGTAGCAAGAAAATAATAATAATAATAGAAGGGGTAGAAGACAAATTTAAGATAAATGTGCTCAAAATATCTATGAAAATTAGAGTTATCAATTTTATATCCGTTTCTGTTGACATTACATAAAGATACTGTCACCTTGGAACTCACATCTGAGTACAAGCCGTATGTGTTAATTTCATTTTCTAAAATGGGCATTTGTAAATATTTAAATCCCGCCACACTTTCTCTCTCCCCTCTATAACATCTTTTAATTGTGTGTGGAAACTAGCATCTTGCATACTTGAGGAATATTCTAAATCCTCCCTGTTTTTAGAAAGGCCTGTAAGCCAGTGTGCAATACATCCCCACTCACGGTCTAAATAACTGAAACCGTGTTTAACAAGTTTCAGGGCAAGGTCAATGCGACTGGGATGAGGCTGCTTCACTGGGATACCAGACAGCAACTAGGAATATTCAGAGCTGATGTCACACCCTCGGCCTGAATTTAGTTTCCTCTTAAGTGGCCTTTTAGTTCCTTAGGTCGGGAAGAGGCATCCACTGTGTTATTTAAACCCACCGTTCTCACACTAGTTTTGGCATTCTGCTATTTATAGAGCGAATGGGGTGAAAACTGGTGACTTTCCAGAAAGAAGCATAGAAAAGTTCTGTGGGTTAATTGGGCTAAGCTAAATCCCAAGCACATCCTGGGTACTTGGAAGTTACCTTTAATATTTTTTCTCCTCTACCATTACCATAGAAAGGTCTCACTAGCCAAAGCACCTCTTCAAGATGACCTCTCTCTACACACCGGTGGAGCTCAAACAAAAGATAAAAAGAAAACAGTGGCTAGCAAGGCCATGAGTCAGAGAATCCTCCCCAACGTCAATAGCGTTTATTAAAAAGATTACATCTTCAACTCTGAGCAAGTCTCCATCTTTCCAGGTCAAACAGCATCGTGTAAGACGGGAAGCAGCATATATTCAATGAATACTAGCGCCCTTTGTAGAGATTTGAAAACAGACCTGTGTTTAGGCCTCTGAGAAATGCAAAGAGCTGCATAATAAGTGAGATTTAATAATGCTTGCAAAATTTTAGACTTTAAATTTTTGTAAATCTTCCATTTAAAAGACTATTTTACTGTGCTGTATCCGATTTTGTAGATAAGTGTACGGCTACAACCTCCTTTTTACAGATGAGTGGCTGGGAGAGTTATAAATTATCTGCTGTCAGAGCCTACAAGTACACTCCTGAAGGACACAAACTGGTGACTAAGAAATCCAAGAGAAAAGCTGAAAAACTCATTTTCCCCTCGCCACAGGGATTGTGCCTCCCCACCCCACCCCCGCCCCCCGGGAGTCAGCCAGCAGAGGGGCGGATACAGAAGGACCTTCCCGCCCGCGCCTTTTCAGTCCTCTAAAAGGTCCGCAGTCTTCATATATATATAGCAGCAGTAGAGGGCGCTTGAGAAATTTTAACTCTTAGTTCTCGTAGCTATGTCTGGTCGCGGGAAAGGCGGGAAGGGTCTCGGCAAAGGCGGCGCTAAGCGCCACCGTAAAGTTCTCCGCGACAACATCCAGGGCATCACCAAGCCCGCCATCCGCCGCCTGGCCCGGCGCGGAGGAGTGAAGCGCATCTCCGGCCTCATCTACGAGGAGACCCGTGGTGTGCTGAAGGTGTTCCTGGAGAATGTGATCCGCGACGCGGTCACCTACACGGAGCACGCCAAGCGCAAGACGGTCACCGCCATGGACGTGGTCTACGCGCTCAAGCGCCAGGGCCGCACCCTCTACGGCTTTGGCGGCTAAGAAAGCCCTTGTGCTTGTCTTCATTGCTGCAAAAGGCCCTTTTTAGGGCCACCTAATTTGTCATAAGGAGCTGTTTGCATTTCAACCTACTGTGCCTAAAGTCCAAATTGGCAGCAGAGACAAAGTTCAAGGGGTAGAGTTAGGCTGTGGAAGTATCTCCCTAGTACTTAGTAGTAGTCAGTTTTCACACAACAAACCCAGGCAGGCTCTACTTCATCTCCCAGTGTTTCGGCGGAAGCTTACTCCCTTAAAGTGTAAAAAGGCAGCCAAAGGTTCTTTTGAAAAGAAGAAAAAGTTTTCATTTAAGGCTAAAAAACTTTTTGCTAACTTGTGTCCTTTCCCTGTGTCCTTGGTTACAGCCTTACATTTCATTTCTGGGCTAAAGGTCAAGGCTGCCAGCACTTCTGACAACTTTACTCCATAGTGAAATTTTTCCTCAGTTAATAGATTGATTCATAGTTTTGAACTGCCCTTATTACTTACCAATTTAGCCTTGTTAACCCTACTGTGAGCCAGGCAGGCTTGCCACATAGAGACCGATTCAACCACTAAATGACTTCCTTGCTTCCAATCCAAATTTACAGCTCCTGCTACACATGAGTTCTCACCAAACCACTCCAGCGGTCAAATTGATGGGTCCAAAAACAGATTAATGACCCTATTTGCTACTTCGAACTTAGCAATGTCAAGTTTGCTCGCTTACTGGCATACTTCCAGTTTTTCTCCTGTTTACTTTCTGGGTACTTTTCAAATTATTCTAATAATGAGTTATCTCTTTTCCCCGGCAGTGTTTTTTAAGCAATTTAAAATTGCTTTCATCCTTTTTGTACAAAAATAAAATAAAACCCAAATCCCTGTGTTTTATCTGACATCTGTCTTGCCTCCACGACCCTCATCCCTAACCATGAATTATACTCCTAACTAGACTGAACAACACATTTTTCTTCCAAATGAAATTTCCATCCATACACGTGTGGTTTGTCTACTCTCATAAGAATGTAAAGTCTTTTCAACCTTCACCTTTCTATTGCCAGTGCCAATTACAGAACCTAACACACAGCAAGTACTCCAGACAAATAAAACTTATGCTAAAGACACAAAACTGGCTTCCCTCTATATATCTGTGGCATGCAATGTAACAATTAGGTTTTGATGAATTAATTACTTGATTAAGAAAACCTTAGCTTTGAGGGAAAAAATACTTTTTAAATTCTTTCAGCCTAGTAGAGTTTAAACATAATCTGTGAACAATTCAACACCTAATCAGACTTACTAGAAAGAGCTTTCTTTCAGAAAACCTCAACTTCAGTTCTAAACAAGCTTACCCCAGACAAATCCCTTGCTTCTCTGTTTGAAGCTTTTGTCTGAGTCCACATTCTAGACATAACATGCACTTTTATGTTTGATACATCAATATTATTATTTATAAATTCGGTACAGTGTGGTAAAACTCAGTCTCTTCCCCATGAGCCTGGACAAGGGCACAGTACAAAAAGAAAATCTGAAAGTATTAGGTATATTTAGTTTACTCTAGGTCTGATAAGGCAAACAGGACAGGCAGGCAACTAGTAATGAGTGAAATGACAGTCCTTGTCATCTATTCTGAGTGTTAGTGTCTGAAGTGTCTGGTGTCTAAGTTTTTGAACATGGTAAGCAGCAACTTTGACACTTCTGGGTCATTTCACACCTTACTATGATGTATGTATCTGGTGTAAAATTAATGATACTGTTTGCTTTTAAGGTTCACTTAGTATAATGGCAAGTATTAGTTTACAACATACCTAACTCAAAAGCAAGTGGCAAAGAGGCTCTCATGTAAGGTTTGCAATTTGTTGCTCCGCATGTTTTAGGCAGCAGCTGTTTTTAACTGTTGTTGTTAAATTATATTTTAATGCATGCAGCCAAAACATCAAGTAATTGTTTTGGAATTATATTTTAATGCATGCAGCCAAAACATCAAGTAATTGTTTTGGTTAAAAACTAAAACACAGCCGGGTGGTGGTGGCGCACGCCTTTAATCCCAGCACTTGGGAGGCAGAGGCAGGCAGATTTCTGAGTTCGAGGCTAGCCTGGTCTACAGAGTGAGTTCCAGGACAGCCAGGGCTACACAGAGAAACCCTGTCTCGAAAAACAAAAAAAAAAAAAAAAAAAAAAAAAAAACTAAAACACAATGGTTTGTTTTTTTTTTTACTGGTACAGTTTCAAGGGGTATCTGCCTTCCTGCTGCAAGTCTGTTTTTATTAGCTATAAAAGGCGATTACATTTTAGCCAAATACACTTTGGCATTGCGTTACTATGTAATGCTCTATTTTAATTTACTACACATAACTAATATAACCTAGCTGCTCCTCACCATAATGTCCAACTTAGTCCTGTTCTTATTTCTTCTTTACATGCTCTCTACACTCAGTTTAAAGTCTCCTTGTTCAATGCTGCCAGGCCTACCCTCACATTCCTATTCTCCTGTTCTCTCTATAGTATTATACTGTTCACTATCCCTTGTTATATCTTAATCTGACATCTCTGTTGGCCTATGCTAATGTCTATTAAACCCTGTTAATAGACCCACCCACCACTCCAGCTCACTTCAAATTAAAGACCCAGGGCAATGCCTTGGAGCAGTGAATGATGAAGCTTCTAGCTTCCTTCTCGTGTTCTCTCTCTCTCTCTCTCTCTCATTATTTTTCTAAAGAGGTTTTTTTTTTTTTTTTTGGTTTCTCTGTATAGCCTTTTTTTTTTTTTTTTTTTTTTTTTGTTTCTCTGTATAGCCTTTGGCTGTCCTGGAACTCACTCGGTAGACCAGGCTGGCCTCGAACTCAGAAATCCGCCTGCCTCTGCCTCCCAAGTGCTGGGATTAAAGGCGTGAGCCACCACCGCCCGGCTTCTAAAGAGTTTCTAACAGACAGTTTTGTCATCCACTTAAGTTACCTCAAATTTTTGAATAAAAGTAATAAATAAAATCAAATATATAAATGTATCCTCTACCACCTAACTAACTGTACTATGGGGGTGAGGAGATGTAGGTGTGGAGAGGTATGGGCACACTCGTGCACACGTGCAACCAACTATGTGTGACTTACTGGTCTGAAACATTTTTAAGTAAATTTCAGACAGACATCATGAAACTTCGTCCCTGAATACTTGAAATTGACCTGTAGAGTGAAAAATTATAAAGGCCATTTTATGAAATATGTGTAGATTTTTCACCTTAGACCTGAGCAGGGAAAGTGCAGATTCCAGAACGCGGAACTGAAAATAAGATTTCAGGCCTTCATACCCCAGGACACTTGCAGGATAAATTACATTCCTCAAGCCTCAAGCAGCAGGTCCACCTATGGGTGGGAGAGGTCCAAGGCAGGAAGGCATTCCTGACTACAGATAAAAGATGCAAGACACCTAGGTGGGGCTATAGCAGGAAGAAGTAAAGATAGTTAATCTGAAATAGTTGATAAATGACAGGGTGGGACACAGTGACATGGTAAAACATTCAGGGTGGGTTTCTCTGGAATGTTTCGCTATTCTTATGTTATGTATCCTTGGCAACCCCCTCACCCCCGCCCCACTCCCCTGGTTTGTGGTTTTTCTCTTTAAAACGCTCCACGGACTGGATGTGGGGGTCCAACCCCACTCCTGCGGGAGTGCGTGGTGAGACCGCTGGCTGCCAGGCTTCTTCCCTAATAAACCTCTGCTGATTGCATCCAGGTATGGTTTCTTGTGATCTTTGGGTGGTCGTGATTTCCTGAGACTTGAGGAAGGGTCTCCCGAGTATGGGGGTCTTCAGACCCTCCCAAGAATAAGGAAATTTCCCATATAATTTTCACATGACTGAAAACAAATTAAGACTTTAAAAGAAAAAAGCCGGGCAGTGGTGGCACACGCCTTTAATCCCAGCACTTGAGAGGCAGGCGGATTTCTGAGTTCGAGGCCAGCCTGGTCTATAGAGTGAGTTCCAGGACAGCCAGGGCTACACAGAGAAGCACTGTCTCGAAAAACTAAAAAAAAGAAAAAAAGAAAAAAAAAGAAAGAAATAAAGAAATATGCTGTCTAACTCATCTCTTTTCTCTGTTAAAAATCTCACTACCCTTAAGAGCCAGTATCTATTTTATCTAGCTAAGATATCGTTCAAGTCTGTTTTAAACTTGAACTATATACCAGATACTATTTGGTTGGGTTGTTTCTTTTAAGACAAGGTATCTCAACTGGCAATTTTGTTGAAGTCCACCTTGAACTGATGATGCTACTGGTTCCTACCTCGTAACTTCTAGAATTATAGACATATGGCAAATTAACAGCAAATTCGGATGAATTGAAGACCAGTTCAGAAAAGGGGACACTCAGGAGTACAGACCAGTATTCAATGGTGAAAGCTAACAGAAACACTACCCCGTTATCACAATGCTAAATAGAAATTGGGCATTTAGCATTGGAACAATGACTAAGCATCCATATGGCATTTCAAACACCTTTGTAGCCATGAGGCCAAACCTATGCGACAGCACTTTTCATAGAAAGGTGTAGGTGGCTCTGAAAAGAGCCTTTGGGTTCGTCGGTTAGCAAAAAAAAAAACAACTAAGCTCTCTCTCCACGGATGCGGCGGGCAAGCTGGATGTCCTTGGGCATGATGGTGACACGTTTTGCGTGAATGGCGCACAGGTTGGTGTCCTCAAACAGACCCACAAGGTAGGCCTCGCTCGCCTCCTGCAGGGCCATGACCGCAGAGCTCTGGAAGCGCAGGTCGGTCTTAAAGTCCTGCGCGATCTCGCGCACCAGGCGCTGGAACGGCAGCTTGCGGATCAGCAGCTCGGTCGACTTCTGGTAGCGCCGGATCTCGCGCAGCGCCACGGTGCCGGGCCGGTAGCGGTGGGGCTTCTTCACGCCGCCCGTGGCCGGGGCGCTCTTGCGGGCGGCCTTGGTGGCCAGCTGCTTGCGCGGGGCCTTGCCGCCGGTGGACTTACGAGCGGTCTGCTTAGTACGAGCCATAACGAGGGAGTGATAAGAAATGGTAAAGAATGGGCTGTGGGTTCGTATTTATAGAGGCAAGACGTTCCTGATTGGTTGAAATCTTCAAGTTCCTCAAAGGGAATGATGTATGCGGAAGTAGTTAGTAATTGGATAACAGGTCTCAACTTTAAATTTGTGACCAATAGAAATCTGCTTTATTACCTGGCTTACTGTTTTTTTGTTAAATATTGCTTCCTCAGCGACATTGTAGCCTTAACCACGTTAACTGTTACATTTTGCTTTAAAAAAAACAACAACAACAAAAAAAAAAAAAAAAAAAACTAGTAACAGATACTATGTAGATTTTGGCAATGCCAGCGCGGTTCCAAGGGTTACTTGTTGAACTCGGTTACCGGAACTGAGTTTTGTCTTCTCTCTTAAATTGTATTAGAGATGAAAGGGAGCAGTTTACTATCCGGACCAAAATGAAATCGAAAAGGCACGCACAACTTTGTACAACTTTTAATCAGTTCATGAGTTTTAGAAATGTCTTAGCATGAGCAAACCTAATTGTCTTTTGAAAAACACTAGCATGGTTTCTAGTAACTATGTACAGGATTCATTGAATTCGCACTACTGTTGCAGCACGGCAGCAACTCTAAGGACTCTTGGGCCAAATGAAAAGCATGCCCAGTTTAACTGGACTGTACAATAATTACTTCTAGACCATCTAAGAGAATAGTATGTTATGTCTTCCATACAGACTATCTTAAAACAAGATTCCAACTTTACATAAAGCTAGAATTTAAATATGAATTTTGTATCTAGGGGGACAGAATTTATTGATACTATTGATAAAAATAACGTAAAAGAAAAATGACTTTGCCATTAATGCAGTATCAACGTACCAACTATTTCCTAAAATCTATTTCCTTTAGTTTTCATAATGAGACTTAGTTTAGCCAATCAGAACAAAGAAAGATGAGACTTCATTTGAATAGACGCTCTGTAAACTTCAGCCAGCTTATCCTTCATGACATACTATCCACTGAGCGAATATGCTTCCTTTGATTGGACAGTTAGTGCATGACGTTTACAGGCTCTCTGACAGGGACAGCCACAGCTTTATTTAAAGAACAGAAAAGGCGGAAGATACTTCAATATTTACTTTCTTGGCCTGGGTTCATTCTGTGTTCATTATGCCTGAACCCGCGAAGTCCGCTCCCGCCCCGAAGAAGGGCTCCAAGAAGGCCGTGACCAAGGCCCAGAAGAAGGACGGTAAGAAGCGCAAGCGCAGCCGCAAGGAGAGCTACTCGGTGTACGTGTACAAGGTGCTGAAGCAAGTGCACCCCGACACCGGCATCTCATCCAAGGCTATGGGCATCATGAATTCGTTCGTGAACGACATCTTCGAGCGCATTGCGGGTGAGGCGTCGCGCCTGGCGCATTACAACAAGCGCTCGACCATCACGTCCCGGGAGATCCAGACGGCTGTGCGCTTGCTGCTGCCCGGGGAGCTGGCCAAGCACGCCGTGTCGGAGGGCACCAAGGCCGTCACCAAGTACACCAGCTCCAAGTGAGTTGTTTAACTCACTCCTAACCCAAAGGCTCTTTTAAGAGCCACTCAAGACTTCAAGATTAGAGCTCTAATGCTGATTTAACTAGTCAAAGGGAAATAACTGACTTCACATCTGCACGACTGAGCACAAATACTCGCGGTTAAGCTAATCACATGGACACTGGCCGTTAACAATGTATTCTGTGTAGTCCACTTAAATATTGTGGTTCGAACTTAAACACAAGGGTCTTAATAGCCCTGTCAAACCTGGGTCTAGTCTTTGAGTCTTAAAAGAACAGACACCCAAGTGGTTAATTTATCCATTTAAAGGCAGTAAATCTGCATGGTTTGCCAATAACCTTCATTTCTGAATATTGTTGAGTGGAGTGTTTAAAACTGATACTCCAAATATCCTGGGTATGATGTTTTTGTTTAGGGATTAAACAGGTAAAACTCAATAGAAGAGACCTTGAACGAGAGTTTAGATTCACTTTTTAAAAGCTGTGTATATGCACATGTAACTTGGATTAAAATGTGTGTGTATGAATGGAATATTTTAGAAATACATTAGAAAGTTCCCCTCTATAATATGTAATTATATATAGTATATTAGAAAAATAAATTTTTAAATAGCAACTATGTGACTCCATCTTGGTTGGTGACCTTACCAGGGTGTAAATGGCCATATGTCTGCCAACCATCTTCACTAAGGTTTAAATGTACATGCCATGTGACTTCACCATTTTAAGATGACCACATATGTTTCATAAATAAGCTGTATTTGATAATCAAGATTTAGACATTTCTATAGCCCACTCATGCTCACTATGCAATATTTGTCTAGCTTGTTTACCTTGTAAGTTTTTTTTTGCTATTTCGATAATGAACTAAGCAATACCATAAAAACTACAATGGCCTATAATGGTGCACTATAAAAGAATCAGTAAAATTGTAATTCTCTCTGTGGACTGTATCTATAAATAAAAGCTTTATTTTGATACTAGAAGAGCTTCAATACAAAACTGTGATTTTTAGAGCTAAACCTAAAGTTCTAAAAAGTTAAACCTAAAGTTCTAAAGTTCTAGTTTTATGAAAGCTGCTTCATTGTGAACTCTTAGGATAATTAAGAAATCCAAATTAAATCTTTTAATGTGTATACTTGTAGTCACGCTAAGTACTAATGCAATTAATTACAGGAATAGCTTTATTTAGCCTCCTATGTATGTTTAATTAAACCTAAAACAAGTAACTAGAAACAAGCAAAGTTTGACTATTTAGATATACTTCAGATTGGTAGTCTTCAGAGTTCTCCAGAATATGGCATTTAAGGAGTTTTAATCTAAATAAATAAATAAATAAATAAATAAAAGCTTTTCAGGATAGAGAGACACACCAGTTCCTGGCAGTCCCCCAATCAACCCCAAAGATGATGGATACAGAACAATGTGTATCTGTAGCTTGCTTTAAATGTGGCAAAGCTGGCCGTTGAGCAAAAACTACCCTAATAGTTCAACTGCTGACAGTACACTGTCCAAACTGTGGACAAATAGAACACTGGGGAATTGATTGCCTTGATTTACTAGACAAGTTAGGAGAGTTCCCCTGAGTTTCTACTCCACAGGGAAGTCCATTGGATCTTCTGGGTGAAAAATTCTTGCTGCTCTCCACCTACCACAGAGGAACCTGGGGTTTCAGGTATCAGAATAAGTCTCTGTCATTCTTAATAAATTCAGAAGATGTTTGGTCTGTACTGGTTTACTCAAGTGAACTTTATCCTTCTCATGTCTTTGAAGAGGGCTAACACACTAAGCTAGTGATAGATTAGTCCAGTTTAACAGCAGCAGTCAAGGTTTCAGCTGCCTTCTCAGTTCTCTTCATGTGTTAAAAAATCAGGCCACTGGCCTTACTCTCCTAGAGCTGCTACTATCTCTGTCTAGATACAGTTTGCCTTGTTACCAGACTCAGAGAAGAGATAAACTCACAAAACAGATTTCAATGTAACCTTCTACTGTTCCTTCATTTCAAGGAACCCACTTTACAGCAGCTGTACCCAGTAATGAACCGTCTGTGGTAAGTAGTTGCATCAGAAAAAGGTGTGAAGTTTATGTAAGGTCTGGGGATATGAAAGATTAGGTTGTGAGGATCTAAGAAAGTGTTTAAGGTTTAAGGAGGTGTTTTAAGATATGTATATTTAAGCTACAACTTAAGGTTAGTAAATAAATGCAAGTTACAAAGGTTGAGGCTTAGGTTATACCTTAGTAATTTAAGGTATATCAATAGACTGAAAAATGCTTCCGATTTCTTTGCATCACTAGGCTACTAAAAGACTTCAAAAATTCAAAGTTTTAACATTAGTCAGTGAAATTCTGATAAACTATTAGTCTAGCTATGGCAAAGCACTACTGTTATTTTCATAGTCACAAGATCGATTTCCTTTGATTGTCTTCTAGTACAGACTTAAAGGTACCCGTGCTAAAAAAAAAAAAAAAAAAAAAAAAAAATCTGTCTTATTTGTATAGTCTTCTGGATGGAGGGCAGAAGTTGCACTTTCACAGTTTGAACTCATACTGAAAATAAAAGAAAAGGTGAGCTTTGGTTCCCTCTGCTCAAATAAATGTTTCTGTCTTTCCCTGAGCTCCTTAAAGAGTCTTGAGGCTTTTAACCAAAAACAGTTTCCAAAGCTCCCACTGTGACACAAATATGTGATTCTACTTCCTTTTCTACAGTGAGTTTCAGTATAGTTTACATTGGTAATGTGTAAGACTTTTCTATTTGCAAACCTAAAAAAGAAATCTTTTAAGATTTAGGGAATCAATTTGAATCTGCCTCTCTTGAGTCAAATAAACGCCAGATAAGTACCCCTGTCAATCAGCAGTGTAAGGTCCTCCACTTATTGCCTATTTCTGAAGATGGGATTCCTCCCCATTTCCCTGGTCTTGCGACTCCACTCCTCCAACTACTAGGAACCTGGGCCTAAAAGTTTCAAATGTACACTTAAGGAAAAAAAAAGGTTTTGCCCTAGACTCCTTAACTTTATCTTCTGCCCCACAGATATTTTAAAGGTATAAATATGTTTCAATATCCTGCCAAGTCCAGGTGTTGCCTCAAAATCTGCATTATGAACAGCTTCAAAGTGGCTATCCCCAGCTGGTTCAGTCGGCTTCAACTTGGTCTGTACGCTCTTAGCTCCAGATATCCCCACAGAGCCTGGACAGTGAGTGAAACAACCAGTTCTCCCAGCACTTGGCCTCCATCCCAGTTTTCTTGGGTCCCCAAAGGTATTGTTGCCCTGACAGCAGAAAGCCATCTAAAGAATGCAATCCCTTCTCTCTCCCTCACCAACATCCCTCCCTAGTTCCTCATTTTTTTTTTTTTTTTCGATTACAAAAACGGAAGAGAATGTTAACGACCAGACATT
The DNA here is from genome assembly GCF_011762505.2 of Arvicanthis niloticus. Taxonomy (NCBI): domain Eukaryota; kingdom Metazoa; phylum Chordata; class Mammalia; order Rodentia; family Muridae; genus Arvicanthis; species Arvicanthis niloticus. The sequence continues at coordinate 38,360,422 of NC_047665.1, forward strand.
CCCACTAATCTGCCCTTAGGGACCTAGGACCTTAAATCACCACCTGCCACTGCCAGGTACGCCAGGTGTGCTAGGTATTGTGGATAAAGCCCCCCCACACACACACACCTCTATATCTCTGCCTACTTGGGTGATTCTTTGATTCTCTCTCTCTCTCTCTCTCTCTCTCTCTCTCTCTCTCTCTCTCTCTCTCTCTCTCTCTCTCTCTCTCTCTCTCTCTCTCTCCCCTGCCCCCCACTCCGGTCTGTCTTCCTCTAGCTCTCTTCTTCCCCCACACTGAATGAGGCCTTTCAATCACTTCCACTAGTAAACCTTACACTAAATCTGTTACATGGTATTATAGGCTATGAAGGCTATGAATGAGTCCATTAAAGGGAGTGAGGGGGGTCTCTATTAGTAGGTAGGTGGGTAAGACTCTAGGCAAGCTATAAAGTGAATGCTAAATCCCTAAATTACCGTTTTACGACTAGGAAACCACTTTTCTTTCTTTTTTTTTTTTTTACATTATTGGTTTCCCTTCAGAAATAGTTCACAATTACAAAATATACACATCTGCAACTAAAAATTTTACTCTACCTTTGGTAATACCTGATTTCTGTAACAATACACCAAGGGTTTATGTCCCAGTCCTTAGGTGAATTATAAACTACTCTAAGATTCCAACTTCTATGGAAGAGGAAAGAGATGTCAAGGAGTCCAGAGGAAAACCTCAGCATAGAATCCTTTCACACAATGGACACGAGGACGCGCGCGCGCACACTCATTTTCGACAGTGTACCCTGCAGCTGACACCATTAACCACTGTACTAACAAATACTTGCATGCTTGTGAGAAATCAGAGGCCTAGCACTTTCACATACGAACATGATGCATTAAAACACAGGTTGGGAAGACACAATACAGCTCTTTTTTTGGAACGTGGGTGGCTCTAAGAAGAGCCTTTAAAATGGTTGCGTGGATGACAGAACTCCTTAAGCCCTCTCCCCGCGGATGCGGCGAGCCAGCTGGATGTCCTTGGGCATGATGGTGACACGCTTAGCGTGGATGGCGCACAGGTTGGTGTCCTCAAACAGACCCACAAGGTAGGCCTCGCAGGCCTCCTGCAAGGCCATGACCGCAGAGCTCTGGAAGCGCAGGTCGGTCTTGAAGTCCTGCGCGATCTCGCGCACCAGGCGCTGGAACGGCAGCTTGCGGATCAGCAGCTCGGTCGACTTCTGGTAGCGCCGGATCTCGCGCAGAGCCACGGTGCCGGGCCGGTAGCGGTGGGGCTTCTTCACGCCACCGGTGGCCGGGGCGCTCTTGCGGGCGGCCTTGGTGGCCAGCTGCTTGCGCGGGGCCTTGCCGCCGGTGGACTTGCGAGCGGTCTGCTTAGTGCGAGCCATTGCAGCTAGTAGTGGGAAAAATAAAGATAGCTAAACAGTGCAAGCGTTGCCTTTAAGTACGCTTGACTTCGCGCACGCGCACTATACTTACCCGCTCTTGTACCCCTCCTCCCCACAGAGAAGCATTCTGATAGGCTTGTTTGCTTTTCAAAAGTCCCGCGCAGTAGCACTATTGGCTGAGGAGTTCAGATGGTGATTGGTTAACTATTGCACTCCGATAGAATGGATTGCTAGTCTGTTTTAGTCTGCCACAGACAAATTTAAGCTTTCTTAAATTTATGTCTCCACCTGGGTTTTGTGTCGAGCCGCTTAAAGAACATAAGGCAAAGAAATCTTGACTTTGAAATGTCATAACCCTACACATCCCAGAAACCACTTTGGAAAACATGTTCTCTACCCTCCTTGGGTTTTTTCTCATCTGGTGCCTGGACTGCAACGTGATTGGTTATTTCTCAGCTGGCGAAATGAGCCAATCCGAGCCAGAATATATGAAAGGCAGGTTTATTGGGAAACTGCTCTTGAGGAAGTTCCCTGGCACCAAGGACTGAGGCCAGTCAAATCCAGGGGTGGCCCGGAGCGAGGAAGAAGATGAGGACACATCTGCTTTGATATGTAAAATACACAACTACGTCCTTTGTCCTGGAATCCTAAAACTACATTCTTGCTCCACACAACAGTTTCAAATGACACAAAGCCAGCAGTAATGTAACAGGAGCTACAGATTAAGTAGCCTCGGAATGCTACTGCATTGTAAAGGCTTACCTAACAGTTTTTTCATAAACCCCTTTGACTGTTCTAATCCCGGGCGTTTTAAGTCTGATGCCTCTCCAGAGAAATACTATGTAAAGTACTGCAAGAGCTACATTTTATACAAAGTAAACTTGCATATGTACGATATCCAATATTTCCCTGCATGAGACAAAGAAAGTAGTTACCTAACAATTAGAGCAGCCTCCAATCATAATTGTGGTTCGGTGTTTTAACATCTTACACAAAGTAGGTAAAAAACAACTTTGGTTACTAGGCTCTCATATGAACAGATAGTGGCTCTGAAAAGAGCCTTTGGGCTTTGAAAAAGGAAAGCGTTTCGCTCATTGATTTACTTTCCCTTGGCCTTGTGGTGGCTGCTTTCGGTCTTCTTGGGCAGCAGCACGGCCTGGATGTTGGGCAGGACGCCGCCCTGCGCGATGGTCACGCGGCCCAGCAGCTTGTTGAGCTCCTCGTCGTTGCGGATGGCCAGCTGCAGGTGGCGCGGGATGATGCGCGTCTTCTTGTTGTCGCGGGCCGCGTTGCCTGCCAGCTCCAGGATCTCGGCCGTCAGGTACTCCAGCACGGCCGCCAGGTACACCGGGGCGCCGGCGCCCACCCGCTCCGAGTAGTTGCCCTTGCGGAGCAGCCGATGCACGCGGCCCACGGGGAACTGGAGGCCGGCCCGGGAGGAGCGGGTCTTGGCCTTGGCGCGAGCCTTGCCACCCTGTTTGCCGCGTCCAGACATTGTAAATATCTTGCTATAGGAAACTGTTCAGACTACAGTAAAGCAGCCAGAGCACCAAACTTATACTCAACCGTTGGCGCAAAAACGGAATGATTTCATTGGCTACACATACAGTTTTACCTAAACCAATGGTATCGTGTATTTGAAATATTCTTACTTTGATTGGATAGTTAATGCATGACGTTTGCATAGTCTAGCAAGTATAGCTTCAGCTTTGTTTAAATAGCAGGAGGACCCCTAGACATTCTAACATCTTTCAGTCTTTTCTTCCTTTCTGTTGCTTACTCACTATGCCTGAGCCAGCCAAATCCGCTCCCGCCCCGAAGAAGGGCTCCAAGAAGGCCGTGACCAAGGCGCAGAAGAAGGACGGCAAGAAGCGCAAGCGCAGCCGCAAGGAGAGCTACTCGGTGTACGTGTACAAGGTGCTGAAGCAAGTGCACCCGGACACCGGCATCTCGTCCAAGGCCATGGGCATCATGAACTCGTTCGTGAACGACATCTTCGAGCGGATCGCGGGCGAGGCATCGCGCCTGGCGCATTACAACAAGCGCTCGACCATCACGTCCCGGGAGATCCAGACGGCCGTGCGCCTGCTGCTGCCCGGGGAGCTGGCCAAGCACGCCGTGTCCGAGGGCACCAAGGCCGTCACCAAGTACACCAGCTCCAAGTGAGTCAGTCATCTAACTCACTCCTAACCCAAAGGCTCTTTTCAGAGCCACTCAAGACTTCAAATTAGAGCTTTAATGCTGGTTTAGTAGCCATTGGGGAAATAACTGCCCTCACATCGACAGAATTGTGTATAGGAGTACTTAAGTAAGATTCAGTTAGTAATGCATAGAATACAGTGCCCCATCACCAATGTTTACTATAGTCTGCTTAATGGTTTGAATTTTTCAGGAAAGAGTTCTGGAAGCCCTGACGTTTGAAAAGCCACATACGTGAGAATTCTATAGTTTGCCATTGACCTTTATTCCTGAAGGTTGTAAGTGGAGCGTGTTTTATGGAATTTGATGACAGCTCACTTTATGCGTCCTCCTTAGTCAACTTAGGTTTTACCCTCTACCAGGTTATCAGAGGTTTGACGCACAGTAGATTCGTGGTGCGGTCACTTGTCAGTCCTCAACTGTTTATTTAGGGAATTTCATGCAGTAATTAGTGTGTCTTCTATTTAGGATTAGGAAGCTCTCCCAGAGGGAATGATTCAGAACTTCTGTATTCAGTATAATGATAACAGATGAGGAAGACATTCAGCCTAACATTTGGGTAGGCTGAGGAATATATTTTAAAATATACAGAGAACTGTTGGTTTTAAATTTAATAAAGTTTTCTTGAAGAGTTATTTTTAATGAACTACAGAAATACTCCCTGAAAGTATTATAGTCTTAAGAGTTATTTTTAAGTATATGCATGTCTTTATGTATGGATTCCCCTGGAACTGGAGTTGCATGAAGTTGTGAGCCACCCAAATAGGTAGTGAGCACTGAACTCTGTTCCTCTGTAAAAGCAGTACACCTCTAGTTCCAACCTTCAATATTAAAAATATTGCCTATAGTCCCATTTTTGGTCAAATAAAAATTAAAATTTTATAATTGTTTAAGGGTAGACCTTAAACCTGCAAAACCATACACAGAATCTACTTTTCACAGCCCAGACCACTGATCCAAACCAATATCATCCGCAAACTGAATAGTTGTAGCAGCCTCCTTACTAGTTTTCCTTGACACTAGTTTTCATCAAACATCTATATTCATTGTTTTTAAATTTAACTCAGATCTTGCCTGTTCTCAGCTCAAACCTCTACAGTAATTCCCACCTCACCCACCTCAGTGAGAGCAAACTCCAACAAACTGAGCCAGGAACCCTCATTCTTTCATTAACAGCACTGCCTGCTTTTTCAGAGCACCTGGGACCCATTCCCAGCACACATATGGTGGCTCACTACTGCCTTAAACCCCAGCTTCAGGGGATCTAGCACTTATTTCTAGCCATCTTGGGCACATGTTGCACAAACACTCATATACATTTAAATTATTCATACCTATAAATTCAAGAACACAGAACAATGCCTGACACATATTGTGATCAGATTTTTTTTTCAAGCCTCAGATCACAGAAACCCTTATCTTTAAAATTAAACTTGAGATCCCATCTTTATGCTGGGGTAGGCCTTTAATCCCAGCACTCAGGAGGCAGAGGCAGAGGGATATGAGTTCGAGGCCTGCCTCGTCAACAGAGTGAATTCCAAGGCAGACAGAGCTACACAGAGAAACGCTGTTTCAAAAAAAAAAAAAAAAGAAAAAGAAAAAAACTGCCGCTGCTGCTGCTGCTGCTGCTGCTGCTGCTGCTGCTGCTGCTGCTGCTGCTGCTGCTGGTAGTAATATAATGACGATGCCAATCAAATTGACACCCTGGATTTTCTTGATTTCATGGTAAACTGTCCCAAGTGTTTTGCTGGCCATGAATAAAAGCATCTTTTCTGTTGAGTTTTTCTCAGCTCCACACTTTTCAGTGCACAATACTCTCAAATCTCACCACTCCTAGCTGAACCCAAATTTCTGAAGATACAAACTTAGCACACATAAAAAATATCAAAACTGCCTATACTGTCTTAGAGTATGTTTATTTAGACATCCAACGTGAATGCACTCCTACATGTTAACGAAGTTGGGACGTTGCCAGAGTTGCATATTAAAGCTACCAATATTTTTATATTTTACCTACTACCCAGTTTTATTAAAACATTCCTTCCTTAAGCAAACACCTGCCCTCACCATGAGTACCAGAAAACCCACACCGCATAGGTCTCCAGAACACGCAAGGCGACATTCTTTCAAGCCAGATTTCCGCACTCTGTGCACTCTCCAAAGCACAGAAACAGCCAACCACCGTAGGAGCTGTGCACTAAGGCCCGCCCCGCACTTTTATCCCAGCTGCCCATCAGCTAGCTCTCGCGCTTTGTCCTCCCAACCTGCACCATCTAAACACAGGCAGCATAAGGACGCTTTATCCTTCCTACTTCTAAATAAATTAATGTTTTCGATTACGTATCTTCAAAGAACTCAACCTATATTTAAATACTCGAGCGAATCAATTACTAACTTTATACCAAACACTGCTAATGCTACACAATCTCAAAGGTAAGCGACAAATGTACGCTCTTTTAATAGGAAAATGTGGGCGGCCCTGAAAAGGGCCTTTGGTTTTGTGAGATCAAAGCGGAAGTCGCTTAACCGCCGAAGCCGTAGAGGGTGCGGCCCTGGCGCTTGAGCGCGTAGACCACGTCCATGGCGGTGACCGTCTTGCGCTTGGCGTGCTCCGTGTAGGTGACGGCGTCGCGGATCACGTTCTCCAGGAACACCTTCAGCACACCGCGCGTTTCCTCGTAGATGAGGCCGGAGATGCGCTTCACTCCTCCGCGCCGGGCCAGGCGGCGGATGGCGGGCTTGGTGATGCCCTGGATGTTGTCCCGGAGGACTTTGCGGTGGCGCTTAGCGCCGCCTTTGCCGAGACCCTTCCCGCCTTTACCTCGTCCAGACATGTTAGAGCTGCAGGAGACGAAACCTCAACAGGGTGGAAGACACAAGCACATTCCTTATATGCAGGGTGTTCGGACCTAATTGAAGACTGAAATCACGTGCGTACTCGCCCCGCCCCTGGCGTGGCTCATGCCAAATGACGTCACCAACGTTCGTTGTTCTCTCTCCTTGAGCTGGGTCTTTTGTCCCCAAACAGGACTTTCCGGCCATTTTAATTCGTTCAGCCTAAATAATTTTTTTTAACAATGCACATTTGTCACTAGAGACATATTTAGAGAGACAGCAGATCTTTGGTGAGCCAAGCGATCATAAATGCTGATGTAGGGTGCATGTGAGGTCTCGCTTCCCATGCTTTTATTTCCTGCTGTAAAGGACTAAACACTGGAGAAAGCAGCACCATTTCTTCCATCTCGACTTCAGAACGAATCTGATCCGAAAGTCTTGCTTTCCGCAGGTAAATGCGTGGTTGGTCGCTAAGACTTATCAATTGACTTGCTGAAGACTGTCTCTATTAATAGTTTTCTCCTTTGTTGAATTATTTACTAGTATGTTAATGTCTGCTACTCTAGTCAAAATTTTGCTTTCTCTTTGATTCAATAGCGACATTATTCCCACCAAATAGCACCCTTTGGGTAGACAAAGTTAGAAGGTGCCTTCCTGTAAGCTTTGTGTGAAGTAGGCGAGAACACTAGCTACAAATTAGGTTAAGAGCAATATTAAGAAAGCACTTTTACCGAGTAGCAGAGTGGCGCAGCGGAAGCGTGCTGGGCCCATAACCCAGAGGTCGATGGATCGAAACCATCCTCTGCTATCTAAATTTTTTGTTTTGGTTTGTTTGTTTTGCCTTTCTTTGCCACTCCCAAGACTAGAAATCCTTTGAACCGTCCCTGTAGATATTCTCTGCAATTACTGAAGTCTTAATCCTGACAGCAATAGGTAGTGTTTTGAGAAAAGTGTGCAGTTAACGGAGGATGTAGTGTCTTCAGTTGAAGTCTGACTGAGAAAACCACTTCTGCTACCGACATTAGTCCCGTTAACTCCACTTTCCCAAAGATAAACCTTTTTGCTAAGCTATCGCTGTTCTCTACACTTCTTTTCCAAGCTTTGTACTCACTGTTTTTTATTTCTCTCGCAGGAAGGATTCCTGCTCAAATTTTATGTGTCAGATACTGTCTGTCCTAGAAGTTAAAGCACAGAAAAAAACACAGTAAGTAGCCTAGAGTGTATACAGGTACTTTGGGTTGCTTTGCTTTGAGTAACCTTGAGATGTTCCTCTTGCCTCTACCAACAAGGATTACTGTGTCTTTTTAAAATAGTTCTTCTCTGAATCAGAAACCAGAAATTCCAAGACCTCTGTCCTGTTAGTCTGTAGGGATGGAAGACTTTATTTCTTCTCCGAGGGGACTAAAGATGAGACCTTGAAAACGATTTGATTGACAGAACCACCTAGTAGCCTTTTTTTTTTTTTTTCTTCAGATATAGTGAGAGAATGATTGTTCATCTCAGCCCCATAACCACCCACTAGTTCAGTGACTTGGGGAAGTCCTCCCATAACTCTACATGCAAGTGCAATTAGGATTACAACATAGGAAAAGACTGTCACAAAAGTGAAGAGTGAAGAAGCCTTTCTTCTCCTCTCCTCCATGGTGACAGGCATTCGTCTCTCCAGCTGAGAGCCACAGGAGTATGTATCAGCCATGCCAGTCTACTAAAGTCCATTGAACTGGAGTCAAAGTAGTTCCAGAGAACTACCTGCCTGGTGACCACATGCTTACTGGTCATAAGTTAAATGCCACATTAAATATGCTACCAGCATGGATCATAGTGACTCCCTGCTTCAGGGATGTAGAATAAAATTACTACCCTGTTGGGAGCGACCTTGCTTAAACAATAATTGCCTTGTCAGCCATACATGCTCACTGGCACAAAATCTTGGCCTCTGTAGAAAAGAACTAGCCCAGTTGAGAACAAATAGGAGGTCTTGTGGACAGGTACCTAGCAACCCATTCTGCTCTGTTCCTTCTGCTGAACTTTTTACCCAGCCAAATAAATACCTGTATTTATCCTTTTTATCCTGTTCTTGAGAACACCTGCACCCCTCAGAGACAAAGAGACCCTACCCCACACCCCCTACCCCATATCCTGCTTCTATGAGTATATAACCGGTGTGGGAACAATAAAAAATTGTCAGCTTGATCAGACCTTTTGACTTGCTGTCCATTCCTTGCGTCTCTTGTTCCCCCCCACACAAACACCCCCCAATTCTCTTCTAGGTGGTCCTCCAGTCCCGTTCACCGCCCCCTGGGCCAGTGCACTGCCCAGGAGCTATGTGAACGTTCCCAGGCTGTACTTTTTAGTGTATGGCCAAGGGTCATCCTATGGCACTTATCCATAGAGCTTATTTCACAGAACTGAACATTAAATAGAGACGTTCAGCTCCCATAGCTTTGCCCTGGTGTTATGGAGTGTGTAACCACTGGGAAGAGACCATAGGGTCAATCTGATTATAATTTCAAAATGGACTGATTAGCTGCTAACAGGACAAACAATCTCTGAGCTAAATTTGAGATTGCCATGAAAGAAGGCTACGGGAAGAGTTTTAAAGGGGAAAATAACAAGACCTTTAATATCTGTACGAACAAGCAAAAACTGTTCTGTTCTGCCAAGTGGTTAAGCCAGCTAAAAACCATCTTTGGGTATCTGTGTAATCCAGTTACAGAAGCAAAAGATTGTTAGTCATATAGTAACAAATAGTCACGCAGGGCTCTCCATTTTTGGAGGTGATCGCTGAGTCAGAGTTACTGAGACTCATCTTCCAGGGACTGGAGTCAGAGACAAATGGCTAGATGGATGCCTAGCATAAAATAGTTTCTTTAGCCATCACACTGGCATTTATAGACCAGGAAAAGGGGTGGATTTTGTCAAGAAACTTGAGTAAGTAAATGAAGCCAAGAAAATCATTCTAGGCAAAAGAAACAAACAGAAGTCCACATGAGAGCTAAACACTTCTAACTACAAAAATTCAGTGTGAGAGAGTAGGAAGGTGAGGGAGGCAGTTCCAAAAAGAGAAGGGGCTGTGCTCAGACCATTTCTTCAACCACTGGAAATGGTTGAGACCTACCTGAGACAGTAGAACACGAGACACCTAACACAGAATTTCATCCCTTATGGGATTGTATTGATGTGTATGTTTGGGGCTATCTATATTAAACTATGCAAGAGTGACCATCTTAAATTGGTCATTTCTACATTAATATTCCATACACAGACTTAGCCAAACAGATCTTAAACACACACACACACTTCAGCCTCCCAAATGTTCATCCCACTCAACAAGAACTGTGGAGATGGCTATTTGTTGGTTGTCCAGTTTTTTTTTTTTTATTAAAATGTAATTATATCATTTCCCCTCCATTCTCACCCTTCAACTCCTTCCATACACACCTTCTCAAGCCCTATGAAATTCATGACCACTATTATTAGTATCATTATTATTATTACAAATATATGCATGTACATAAATACAACCTACTGAGTCCATTTAGATAACACAACTTTTTTGCAACAGCAGAAATAAAAGTTTTGAAGACTAATACGACTTCAATCAACAATTCTCACCAGCTGTGCCATCATTTCCCATAGTGGTTAAGCCATGCAAGCTATCCGAGCATGCGAGCTGCTTTTCAAGAAATCTCCAACTCCAAGAAGAAAGAGAACATAACATCATTCTGTTGTGTATCAGAGAAGACTTCTCAGACATAGGTTTTAGCCAATAGAAAATCTTAGCCGACCAATGACTACTGTGTGTTCTGGATCACAGTGTAGCACTGAGCCTTTCCCAAGGTGAGCTTTTAAGCACAAAAATCATGTCCTGAGTTGACATACTTCAGTTATCAAGAGCAGTTAGCCAGAAGCAGAACTACAGAAGCCAGAAAACAAGGGTGGTACATTTAGGGACTCTCCCAGAACTATGGACTTTGATGGGTTGAGTTTTTGTTTTAGTTTTGACAGGTGGTACCAACAATTACAGCCTGAATGGCATTTTAATCACGGAGTCAGTTGTGTTAAGGACTCAGGGCCTATTACATTCCAAAGTCAACTTTTGCAGGACCAAAGAATGTGTCTGTGTGAACAAAGCTCACCTGATAGATGATTGTGGGATTCTAGAACAAACGTGTAAAGAATTCATGTTTCTATTTCATTCTTCCTATTTTTTCCACATGTTATTCTGCTGACAGGCAAGAAAGGCTGTGTAAAAGGGTCGTTTCTGAACTCCAGTAATTGCTTTTTAGTAGTCATGAAAGCATCGTGACTTCCATGAATATTTCTTCTCTAAAATTATTATAATACCATTTTTATTCATAAATTAAGTGTAAAAATGATAATAGTCAAAGCCGTTTGTATTCCTAACTTTGGGTCTTTTCACTTCTTAATAAAACCTAATTTTCAAATAGCAATTAATGACCTTGGACCTGTCAAGACACCAGAGGATCCAACAAAAATGTATTGTTTTCTTTCTGAAATGAACAGTATGTGCCTTGGAAAAGTGCTGTGGCATCAAGTTATAAGAATCAACGGAAGTAGAACATGGGAGGGCGCCCTTGTCAGGCCAGGGGATCCGTAAGTGATGAGCACTAATAGAAGCAGTTCTCAGTACATGCAAACTACTCGCTTGGCCATGAATTACAATACCGAAATAACTCAGCCCCAGTTTTTTTCTAAATCTGGCCCTGTGGCCTCAAATAATCCACAGGATCTCCTGGTGTGGACTGCGTCGCCTTTTATAATGTGCAGAGCCCAGCAGAGCAGACTTTCACTTCCTAAATGTTATTGCTAGAAACTGCTTCCGTGACCACGTGGCCTAACGGATAAGGCGTCTGACTTCGGATCAGAAGATTGAGGGTTCGAATCCCTTCGTGGTTAGTTAGTGTTTTTTTGGTTTTTTTTTTTTTTTTTTTTTTTTTCTTCTCTGATCTCTAGAAGTTAAATTGTAACATCCGGTCAAAACATAAAAGATTCCCTCATTCTCCAGATTTTCCGAAAGTTTTGCTTGTTTCTGTCAAAGGGAAAGGGGAGACCATTTTCGAACACCTTAAAGCAGTAGTTCTCAACCTTCCTAATACAGTTCTTCATATTGTGGTGATCCCCAACTATAAAATTATTTCGTTGCTACTTAATAACCGTAGTTTTCCTACTGTTATAAATCTTAATGTAAATATCTTGATATACAAGATATTTGATATACGAGTCCCACTCCAGAAGTCGCGACCCCTACGTTGAAAAGCACTGCGAAGAAGTGCGCTCGAGAAAAACAAGAATCAACTGAAATGAGGCCTTCGGGTATTTTGAACTGTCAGATTCTCCCAGGCCTCTGGGCCTCAATTTTGCGGGGCTGAATAATCCCCACTCCTACATTTTTGTTATGCTTTGAGATAGGGTTTCAAGTAGCACAGGCTGGCCTCCTGGCTGCACCATGTACTCAGGCCTGCCGCATCTTGCCTGGCAGAAATGGGATTCTGATCCAAGAAAATAAAAACGTGCCCGAACTAAAGTATTCCCCCTTTTCTTCTTGTCCTATTGCACAGAAAGAAAAGGCATGTCCCATCCAGGAAACATCATAGAGAAAAACTAAAAAAAGTAGAACAATCTCGGACACCCTGAGTGTTCAACTACTCTCTAGAAATTTGTTCAAAATCTACAAAATATAGTATTACACCCTTTGATAAATGTGTGAGATGTGTTGCTTTAAGGCGGGGGTTCAGAAACACACACACACACTGAAGCTCTGAAGCTCTTTAGAGATACATGTAAAGTGAATGGAGGGAGATGGGGCAAGTAAGGGAAGAAGGAAAAAGAAAGGGGAAGGAAGAAGGGAAGGCAGTAAAAAGAAAGGTAGGAGGAAAGGAAACGAGGATGGGGAGAGGAGGATGGGAAAGGGAAGGACAGCAGACAAGCCATCATCAGTTGCTAGTACCAATGTAAAATAGTAGCACTAACAAACAGCTAAATGTCCTAAACACAGACCCACCCCATCCCGTCCCACCCCTACTCCGGATGACGACCACTACTTTCCCACATACAGTCAGTCTCACAGTATTGTTTCACCAAGATAATAATGACTAAGCTATCCAAGAACAGTTGCTGAATCAACTGATTCACCATTACATTTTGCCTCCTTCGTTGTAATAAACCACTAAATTCCATTTTGCCTAACTGAGGGTATGTTTCTGTTGGTGGTTGTTTTATTGCTAAGAGGAAAATAATTAGATCAAGTGAAATGTTCAGTAAAAGGTCAAACAGGGACCAGGTTCCATCTTCCATAGGATAGGATCCTTCAACCACATGCCTTGGCGTTTACGCAAGAAAGTTGGAGACTGCTGCTCACAGAAACTTGCACGTGAATATCTACGAAGTTCATCCATAGCTTCCAAAAATGCAAATCCCGCTGCCAGGCTCCTTTGGGCCCTGGGCATCATTCTCACAATTCCCATAACCAAGCAGTGCTTCATCCCAGCCACATGAGGGAGCCAAAGAGCCACCAAATCCTTTTACACACCAAACAATTTTGACCAGTTTTTTTCCTTGGCAGTTCTGGGGACCAAATCCCAGATTCAGGGCTTTGTTCCTGCTAAGCAAGTTGCTCTTGAATTTGAAACAAATGAGTCAGCTATCTTCCGTGTAACACTTTCCTTTGATCCACCACTAAATCAGATCAAGAGCAGGTGGGCTAAACATTTGAATACACTCGTCCCAAGACACAACTGTAGCAATCTTTTCCAGTTTACCATTTGTTTAACATTGCTGCACTTCCGTTTACTTGGGAGAAATAGAGGACTAAAATGGTTTTTTAGAGATAAATGGGAAAAATATAAGTATTTACTTACTAGCTTTGTCAGCCTTTTCACTGTGGTTTTTCTATACATATTTTCATACAAGGCATACTTTGTACCTTTCTGTCTTATAAATTTTAGTGAACTAATAGTCTTTTATTTAGCATGGTATATGTGACCAATCTCTTATTTACGTTACTAATGGTTACAGTTATAAGCTGCATTATACATTCCTACAGCCAGTAAATACATGCACATAGCAATGACCTGCACATCTTAGAGACTGCCATAATTGGATCCACTATAGGGAGAAGAAATGATAGACCTGCATACAGAAAAGCTGGCATGGCACAGGTTGTGCACTCTGATGAAATGCATGAAGAGCAACTAGGAAATGAATGAATCTGTTGGATAGAGCTGAAAATAAAGGCAGGCAGGTTAATCTTCTTTTCCTAAAATGTTTCTATAGGGGAGCAACGTTAGGCTGTAAAAAAAATCTTGAGGAAGCTGTGGTTAATAGTTTCTGCATGCAATTAGCCAAAGGGCAATCTTGACCAGGGAAGGCTTTTCCAGGCCTCAAGAGCTCAGTCAAGAAAGGTTTTCCTATTCCCATGGATCTGAGGCATTGGAGTCGTCAACATAGATGTATTCTTGTCAATGATACACATTCACTAGGTCTTCATTTAATCCCATGCTACTTTCCCTGTGTCCTTTATAGAAAACTTACAGACTCAAGCCCTAGAGTACTCTTTCCTTCACATGGCTCATTGTCACCTCGATAGTATATTTTTAATCTGTATTATCATTTGCTTCTTAACAAAGTCCCCTTTAGTCCAAAGGATGAAACCTTCTGAATAAGATAAACTGACATAAGTAGTGTAATTTCTACATTCAAAAGGATATATGATGCCAAGGCTGGCTTGGAACTCAAGGTGAGTCTCCTGCCTCAGCCTCCCAAATGCTGGGATGATGAGTGTTAGCCACCACACCAGGCTTTAAGTTTCTGATGTAGATTGTCATTGATCTTCTGCGGAAACATATCTAATTTACATTCCTTCCAAGAGTGAAACTGATTTGAGGGCAGGTAAATGCCAAACTATTTATTTTGCTTGCTTCTATCTTTAGGAATAATTTAGGATCTGGGCATTTTTCTCCATGGTAAAGCACTCACCGTCACTAAATGAAGCCTTAGCTTAATTCCCAGCAATAACAAAAGAAAGAAACGATTGCTCAGATGTGGATAGCTGTGGATAGCTGTTGCATGATACGTGCTAACACCATAAGTGCTCAGCAGTGTCCACCAGTGACAAGAAGTGATATGTTCCTGTTCCGTCTCAGTGGCGGATCTGCAGTGCTTGAACTAAATCTAGTATAAAGCACCAGATATTCAATCTGCAATTGAAAGGCTAATGGGGGCTGTGGTTACCAGAGCTGTATCCAGTTCTTTCACTGAGAAGAATCCAAGTACAAACACATAGAGTTGTAGCAAGCAAGGTTTATTGAAACTGAAAAAAAAAAAAAAAAAACAGTCCCAAAGACACAAATGGACCGTCCCAAAAGGGTGGGGGTAACCCACAGAGCCTGAGGTCTTAGAATTTACCTACCTTTCCCACTCTACTCTCTAAGTAACCTCCCTTCTTGAACAGGTTGAAAATGTCTTCCATGTGTTTGCTCAGAATTGGATATATATCCTACTCTCCCTCCCTCCATCCCCCTCCTTCTCCCTCATTCTCTCTTTATGTAGACTGGGCTGGCCTGGAATTCCCTATGTAGCCAAGGATGCTCTTGAATTTCTAATCCACCTCCTTCCACCCACCAAGTGCTGGGATTACAGGCAGACACCACTATGCCTGGCTTTTATCAAGATGGAAGGCTCAGAAAGGCAAAAATTGTCCCCACATCCACCTCCACCTCCATATTGTCTAATAATTAGATACAATTAAGAGCATCACTCAGGTATTACTATAAGAGTAACAATGCCCTAGATATATTACACCTGGAAAAAATTCCAATCCCTTACATCTTTCCATACACACACATGCACACAATGTCTATAAACATTTATTTTATAAATATGGTACATGTTTGATATATGTAAAACTTAAAAGAGAAAGAGAAAAAGTCAAGTCCCGTTGTAAGGTCTTCTCAACATAAAGTGCAGGGACAGGCCAGGATGTGACTGTTCAGGTGTTCCTGACAACAAGCATCTCGGGGACAGAACCCAGCATCCACTTTATGGAGGATGTGCTTCCAATCTGAATAGTCACCTCCTACGTGTTCATTTACAAGATCAATCAGAATAAAGCTGTTTTCAAGCAGTATACATTGTGCATAAAACTCAAACACATATTGCTACCCAGTCTCCAGTTCTTGTGAGGCTTTGAAATCCTCTGGGAACCTGGAAATTTGGAACTTGTTGGAAAGACTTAAGCACTTCAAATGATGATCTAAAACAATTCGACGTCAATCCTTATCTATACAAGAGACAAATGACAAAGAGATGGAAATGTTTCCGAGACCATCTTCGTTAGTGACCCCCACCAATTTTGTGCTTCTATTTTGGGTGCACAGCATTTTGCTGCAAAAGCAGGTAAGTGACGTTTTTCTGAGTTTCTGGTGTGATAAAATTAAGATATAAGTATAAGAATATGGAAAGGAAAAACAGAGACTGGAAGCCTGAGACGATCTCCAGGTAAAATACAGCAACTCATTCTGTCAGAGGAAATTCAAGGCAAAGGACTGTTGGCAAGTTTTTTTCCAGAGAAGAACAAAAGGAACGTCATGGCTAGAAACAGGAGGGGAAACCACTCCTAAAAGGCAGTTAGGAAACAGTGAAAGGCATAGTGGGGTGGGGGTATGGGTGGAGACTAAGGTGAGACAAAACCGGACTGACATCTCAAAAATGCGAAATTGAGTAAATCGAGAGATACGTGAAGAGAAAGGGAAAAAGAACTTGATCCCAATAAGTAAGAGGGAGGAAATCTACCATACAGGCTCCACGGAAATGACAACTTGGAGAAATATGAAAGAGAAACTTGGCAAATTTAAAATGTACAGCTGTTCTTCACAGCTGGGTGCTAAAACCACAGGCCCACAAAACCACGAGTGAGCTGAACGACGAGGATGGGATTCGAACCCACGCGTGCAGAGCACAATGGATTAGCAGTCCATCGCCTTAACCACTCGGCCACCTCGTCACAGTTACTATAGCTTTGGGATAGGTGTTATGTTGTGTATCTATTAATGTGTTGGTTGTGGGATATTGTTAATTTGAGTTTATGGAAATTTGTTTTTTCTTTTCTTTTGGAAGAGGAGAATTCCATTTGGCTTTTTAATTACACCGTTTAACTATACAGTCTCATCACTTTATCGCATCTGTCATTAATGACACCAAAGCCTTTGTTGTCTATAGATGCCCCCACCCCCCTTTTAGTTCGATCAGAGAAAAAAATAAAAAAGAAAGAAACAAACTGCTGGGAAGAAGTGGATTTGAATAAAGCCACAGCAGGAGAAATTAATAAAACCATTTATGACGACTCTGGTTCTAAAACTCAGATTGGATTTTGTCATTTCTGGCCATGCAAATTCATTCTATTATCACTGGTGTTACAATGCATCTCTCTTTGCTCTCAAGTATGCTTCCAATATAAATAAATGCCTGCCATGTGACAGAATCCTAGACTCTAAGGAGCCAGCCCAGGTGGGATATGTTAAATTATTATTGGTTCTTAACAGTCTGTGGACTTTGAGACACAGAATTGCCAGGATATCTGAGAAGACTTTTTGTTTAGTTTATAGAGAGAGGAAAATGTGGCAAAAACTGGTCATTTGGGATTTCCACTTGATACATTCCTTATTGTTGTCTATTCTATACCAAACCAAGCAAAAATCACCAAGAACACAACTGCAGTCAGATGAATTCGGATCTGTCGCTCTGCAAGTAAGAAGAAGGCATAAGAAGACACCTTCGAAGACTCAGCAAGAAGGTGTCGGAAAGGGCTTCACGATTTGCACACGGGCTGCACGATTTGGACAAAGGAAGGAGAGAGAGGATTCATTCTAGAAGGATGCCAGCAGGCAAACTGTTCATATGCCTAATGAGTAAAATGTGTAACTGGTACACTAAGAAAGAACATTGTTTCATTACAAAAAGAAAAGATCAAATACAAATGATGTTTGTGTGTCAGAGTAGACTTGCTGTGGAAGGTAACAGTGGAAAGAAAGGCTGTAAAACCAGTGAGTCTCATTGTTAGTTATCAGGAGCTAGTCAGTGACTGTCTAATGGGTATTAGTCAAGATATGAAATGTTTTGTTGTTGTTTGATCAAGTTCCTACCTCATTTCACTGAGATCAAGAACGGCAGTGTGCTCTGGAGAAGCTGGGAGGTTACACAGCATCAGAAGACAAGCCTTAGGACCCAACTGTGAGTCTCAGGCTAGGTCCTAATGTCCAGGCTTCTCTGGACACCAGAGAATATGTTTCTCTTTCTTGTCTGTATCCAATGCAATGGCTGAAAGGGGGTTGGGGGAGGCAGGAGGAAAGTGTGTGTTTTAACAAGAATAAATAAAAAAAATAAGAAAAGTGGGTGATGACGTTGTCAGGGCTTCCTTTACCAAAGGAGCTAGGATTTGAGAAGAGAAAGTGTAAGTCTGAGGGTGTGTCCATGCATGCTGGGTATATTCCTAGTTTGGGCGAAAATGAAAAGCCAGGACACCAGAAAGAGACAGATCTACTGAGACTTGACGTCCAAGTGCTAGACATGTTATATCCTGGGTGCCTTAAGCTAGGTAATTACTGAAAGTCAGGCATGCACTTTCAATAGACAGTTAATCTTCTAAATAATGTCAAGACATGAGTATAGAGCTTAGATGGTGTCTCAAACAAGTGAAGCCCTAAGATGAACACACTGTACCCTAAACCTTTCCAAAACAGAGTCCATGCTAACAAGCCAATTTTACTTTGAGTAGCTTTGAGGAAAAGGAAAAACTGAAAATTTTAAAATGGAAGCAAGCATTTGCAGCTAGGTGCATACATCCTGAAGGTGATTAAGGAGATTGGTGTGTGGAGGCAGAGGAAGGAGAAACATAATATAGACTGAACACATTTTAGAGTATGACATAAAGCTCACTATACCATATTATTCTTATACAGTCACTGATTATCTCCTTATAACTAGTGTTAGCTTATTGTTAACATTTCTCTTTGCATTCGAAAATATATTTTGAAGAGATTCCACAGAAAAGATTGCTGAGAGGGAAAAAAAAAAAAAAAAACATTGACACTTGAACAGCTAACTCTCTGACCACACATACACTTAGCTTAGACCAGAAATGAGGAAGAGGATCCACCCACTAGAAGAAATGCGAGCAGAGATGATCCCAGTAACGCAAAAAGGAATAAGGTCCCACCGAGATTTGAACTCGGATCGCTGGATTCAAAGTCCAGAGTGCTAACCATTACACCATGGGGCCACACATGAAGCACTTTTCTCCAGGACATACTACCTGAAGTATGTTTACATATCTGTTTAATCTCAATATGTAGAATAGATTTTTCTTCGTGACAAGTTTACTTCAGACAGAAAATACAAGAAAGATCTAACGTGTTCTATCTTGTAGAAACCAAATTCATGTATAAAATCTACTGACGTTCAAACAATTATGAGTAGTCCTTTACAAAGGAATTCAGCTCCAGAATAAACAAGACGTATACCTAATCCTCGCGTCTGTACAAAAGTTTGCCAGATTAGAAACTGCAGTTTTCAACAAAAATGGTTCATTTCAGATAAAAGAGAAGGGTAGGTATAAAACTAAAGCATCTGATTTTACAGCTTGGGAGGGTTTAGAGGGGCTGAGAAAATGTTCAGATGCCATGTAACTTCCTGAGGTTGCTATCTGACTTCCGAACTTCCTACGGCTGTACAAATCCTGAGGAAGGTGCGCCAAAACTGACATGAGGTCCCACCGAGATTTGAACTCGGATCGCTGGATTCAAAGTCCAGAGTGCTAACCATTACACCATGGGGCCTACGTTGTCAGGCGGTCTTCGTAGAGAGGATAGACATTAGACCAAGCGTCTGAAGCCTGACCCATGTTGCTGCGATCTGGATTTGTGACGTTGCTGTACCGCTAGAAAATAGTTGAAGTATAGCTGCTCCTTGCAAATGAAAACTCTGAGTTTGCCAGACTAGAGTTATCAGCATTTGCTACACCGGAA
Organism: Arvicanthis niloticus; assembly: GCF_011762505.2. NCBI lineage: Eukaryota > Metazoa > Chordata > Mammalia > Rodentia > Muridae > Arvicanthis > Arvicanthis niloticus. The sequence goes on from NC_047665.1 coordinate 38,379,881, forward strand.
CTTACAGACAAAAGTGTCAACACCTAGAAATTTCTTGGTATACCTAGGCATGCGGCAAACGCAAGAAAAAAGGAAATAAGTATAAAATTCGAAGAATTTACTAGTACTTTAGGATATAAAAATAAATTGCTTTACTTATTTAACTATCTTCTTTCTTTGTCCTTATCCGCATTTCACAATGGATCGATTGCTTATATAATGCTAATAATATATTTTATTTTGTTACTTTTACTCTACGACAGCATTCTCTATACGAGTTAGAAAATCTGGATATTTTAAATAGCGATAGTATTATCTTTAAAATTAAATTTAGCCAAACAGAGTTTTGAAATTTGTCTGCTATTTTGACTCAGAAATTCATCTTCCGAAACAATCTAAAGGCAGGCCAAACGAAAATTTGTTTGAAATATTTATTTCAGAACATTAAATACACTCTGGAGTAGACACATGATGTGCTGCGTGTACCTTCAGTGCAGGCAAGATTTTGAAGTTCAGACAAGAAATATATTTCAATCTCAAATCGGCACGACCTTGCACGTTGCTAGATTCAAAAGAAGAAAATAGAATTGAAATACAATGCTGTCCTCAACCGAAGAAAACTGGGTGTTTCCTCCATGTTTACAGTGATGATATGAGAGGTTTTTGCTACCTGTCAAGAAAACACATACACGTAGTCGGCAGGATTCGAACCTGCGCGGGGAGACCCCAATGGATTTCAAGTCCATCGCCTTAACCACTCGGCCACGACTACAAGAACGCATATGTGAACAGGATATATTCCCATGAGAAGTAATTCCCCAACTACTTTTCATACATTAGTTTTGTAATGTGATAGATCTAAACTACTTGCCATCGAACTAAAAACACAGCTACAGAAGGCAGGAGGCAGGAATTGTACCCAACAATTCCTGATATGAACGTCCTCAGGACTAACAGAGGTGCAGGACAAAGGGATCGCAAATGTAGGAACCTGAATGAGACTCAGGAGCCTTACTGAATACAATTGTTACTACAAAATCTAACTTTGTGACCTTTATACATAAATTTCGGTATTCAAAAGTCTATGAGCAAACTCCGATGTTCCTTATTGAAAGTTTTCCTTAAAACCTGGTCAAAATACTGGTTAGCAGAGGATGGTTTCGATCCATCGACCTCTGGGTTATGGGCCCAGCACGCTTCCGCTGCGCCACTCTGCTGACACACTGAAGTTGCTGTTTTTGAAATGTTTATTAAAGACAAAGGTGTTCAATTTGTTTCCAACAATTTGTTGGTTGTTCAACATGATATGAAAAGTAATGTGATATCTTTACATGAATGCGAAGGCCAACGACAATTTAAAATTTTTCCTGCTGAAAATCGATCAGCTGAAGTTGGAGCTCAGAAACTCGATGAGAATTGTTTCGGGTTAGAGCACAAAAGACACACTCAATGTCAGAACTTTTAATATCAATCTTGTAAAAGTTTTGAACTTCTCAAATCTCTCAACCCTTTTGGTTTCTTTTTGTTGTTTGTTTGTTTTGCCTTTTTGTTTGTTTTAGTTTGTTTCTGTTGGGTTTTTTGTTGTTGTTTGTTTCCTTTGGGTGGTTTCATAGAAGAATCTTTTTTTAAAAAAAATTACAGAGTGCATTGGCCGGGAATCGAACCCGGGCCTCCCGCGTGGCAGGCGAGAATTCTACCACTGAACCACCAATGCTACTCGATAGGTTAGCTCTTCTTCTTTCTCCTTACATAGCTATCGTTGAGTATTTTTACTGGTTAGTTTATAAAGGGAGAAAATCAGCACCCCGAGAATTACTACGCAATAGTTTATAAAACATGATTAGAAAATAGGGATTATCTCAAACAAAAATAGAGTTTTTTATTTCACTGAAATTAATGAAATAAAATGAAAGCCAGCAATATGGTCCCTCTTGTCTATTTTATTCGTTCTTCAGAACAGAGAAGTGTAGTTATCTTCCAAGGTGTTTTTGGTGGCTGTGATTGGCTGATGTGGAGTGGGAAACAAAAGAAAGAAAAAGCAAGAAGCCAAAACAACAGAAAAATTTTCAGTTTCCTGGAAAGGGGGAACTGGAGCTTAACCAAGTTTCTCTAAGTCCTAAATTTGGTATACAGATATGAAGAGTATGAGAAATATCTCAAATTTTGATCGAGTTACCTAACTTGTTCTTAATTACTTATTTCTAACAATTGGAATAAAGAGCTGACTTACAAAGGAAAGTTTAAATGGTGCTCATTAAAAACACTTTAAAATAAAATTTTTTAAGAAAAATATAAAACTAAAACGTTTAGAAACAACCTAGGTGTGGTGCCCTACATCTGCTATTCCAGCTCCGAAACGACAGAAGCAGACAGATCTCTGTCAATATCATCCCAGACCCACCCCAGACTCAGGAGCCCTGCCACCCAGCCCAGCCCACCCTCGGTCTTGGAGCAACTCCAGACTGGCCAGAACTACATAGTGAAAGCCTGTCTGGAAAAAGGAAAATACAAGGTAAGGCTCAGCAAGGCTAGACAAGCCAAAGCAAAGAAAACTCAAAGATTATATGGGTCAGCAATTAAGGACGGTTTACCTGGATGGAGGATCTCTCATGAGAGCAAAGGATGTCATCGGAAGACATCCATAAGCTGAAATTTTCTCTTCCAAAATCATGCATTTGAGTCTTGGGTAGAAACCTGTTACTGGACACATAGTACAAAATTTTTTATAACCACCCCAAAGGCTGCTTGCAAACCAATCATAAGCAGCCATTTTGGAGTCTTCTACTGAAACTTTGATGGGTATTTCACCAGAGTCCTGGAATAAACAAACACGTATTTGCAACATCTAGGTTCCTGAGCAAATATCTGGAGAATAGAATGCTAGAATGAACGCATGGGAAGGAAACTCATGTTAATAAGGAGAGTAAACCATTTCGGACGTTTTCAAACCTCACATTGAGTGCCAGCTCCCACGATATATTTTTTTTAAATATTACATTAAAAAATTAAATTTATGAGAAAAACTGTAGATAGGCAATCCTTTAGCTGTCTTACAATGACGTTAAAATACTTGTAGCTGGATGTGGTGGAACAACCCTGTAATCCCATCACCTGGGCCGTAAAGCAGGTCAGAGTTCAAGGTCATCCTCAGTTATCAAGAAGCTTCCAGTTCAAACCCGGCCTAAACCACACATACGGACCCTTGCCTCGATTTCTCCCCAAGATTAATAATGACTGCCTACCTGGCAGGATCTGTAACCGGCATGCTTCTAGGAATGTCTGTGAGAGATTGTCTACATTAGACTATTTGGGTTGGTGTTCTAGACTGAATAAGGAGAGAGCAAGCCCACCACATGAATTCATCACTCTCTGTTTCTTCGCCAACTATCATGTCTTCTTCACCTTGATGGAAGTATTCATGATGTCTCTGATTTCTTCCTCTTCTAAACCACTTTTTTTTTCCTGGTATTCTGTCACATCAATAAGAAAAGTACACACCTTGACTCTAAGAGGCATTCCTCCTCCTATTGAAAACTAAAACCTCTTTTCTAGTCTGGCAGAGCCAAATCAGTGACATTGTTACCAGGAGTAACTAGGCTCTAGGGACAGATTCTCACTAAGTGAATTCAGTTTTATGGAATTAAAAAGTCAAAATATCTCTGGGAGTGGTAGTGCTGAAGACCCCCAAAGTTGGGAGACCCCCCACTCAAGTCTCGGGAAGTCTCGGCCACCATAAACTCTCTCAAGACACCGACCGCACCTGGATGCAATCAGCAGAGGCTTTATTAGGGAAAGTTGGCCGGCCAAGGTCAAACCTCGAGCTCTCTCAAGAGCAGAATTTGACCCAGAGTGGCAGGCTAAGGAAAACCACAAACCAGGGAAGTGAGGAGGGGGTGAAGGGTTGCCAAGGATACATAACATAAGAATAGCAAAACATTCCAGAGGAACCCACCCTGAATGGTTTTGTGAGAACAAAATTTGAAAGCAGCATTGTAACAATAACAAAAATTCATGGTCAGCAAAAAACACCAGCAATTTGTTAAATATAGTCATAATAAAATATTAAGTCCCTCCAGGGGCAGGGTGACCAAAAATGAAAAGGCATGCAAGGACGTGCCCAGACAAGTCCAAACAAGCCCAAGCGAATAATAGGCCATCTAGTGTTTACTTTTCTCTCCCCCTTTTTGAGAAGTCCAAGGTTTCATGGTCAAAAGTATCTAGTCATCCTGCCAGCTCACACGTAGCCGCTTCTGCAAGTTGCCGATGTTTGAAATATCCAATCATATGTAACCGCGCCAAATTTTCCCGATCTCCCCAATCCCTACCCATAAATATCCCAAGTTTCCTGGGTTCTGGGTCGGAACCTCTATCTCCTGCATGAGATATGTTCCGGCCCGAGGGCCCTTGTCATTAAACCTCCTCTGCAATTGCATCAAGAAGGTCTCTCGTGTGTCCTTGGGGTGTGCAGGTCCAGACTTGGGTGAGGGTCCCCTTGCGGGGGTCTTTCAGTTTATAGTCATGAAAATTACTCAGTACACTCATTCTCAAAAATGTGGTTTTACCATGTCACTGTGCCCTACCCTGTCATTTACCAACTATTTATTAACTATTTCTCACTTGTTCTAGCCATAGAGCCATAGGCGGTCATTGTGTTTCGCCACCTGAATGACTTTCATTCTTTACGGCCAATTCCCAAAACTGGCCTGGCTTGTTTCCAGAGAAAATTTTCCATGTCCCTAAAAGAACTTAAAAGGCATATATATATGTGTGTGTGTGTGTGTGTGTGTGTGTGTGTGTGTGTGTGTGTATGTGTGTATATGTGTGTGTATACATATATATACATATATATACGTATATATACATATATATACGTATATATGTGTATATATACACATACGTATATATACTAGATACGTATATATATACACATATATATGTATATATTCTATAAAAATGATTTTTATAATTTTTTATTCTTCAGTGCATGCCTTTAATCCCAGAGGTTCCTTGAGTTCAAAGCCAAATTCTTCTATAGAGTGAGTTCCAGGGCAATCAGGGCTACACAGAGAAACTGAGTCTTGAAAAACTAAAAAATAAAATTAAAATGTCAGTTTGTATAAAACTAGAATCTTGGCTCTGAAACAAGAGGATTAGAGGTTCAAGTTCATCCTACACTAGACACCAAGCTTAGGTCAGCCTGGGCTACATGATACTATATCTCAGCTTTGCTTTCCCGAACCCAAAATCTAGAATGTTTTTGTTTGTTTGTTTGTTGAGACAGGGTTTCTCTGTATAGCCCTGGCTGTCCTGGAACTCACTCTGTAGACCAGGCTGGCCTCGAACTCAGAAATCCACCTGCCTCTGCCTCCCAAGTGCTGGGATTAAAGGAATGTGCCACTGCCGCCACTACCACCACCACCACCCGCACCCGGGGAATCTTTATAACCATAGGCCATGTCACCTTGGTCCTCTGGTCATTGTTCTCCAGAATGGCTTAGTAATGAGAGGGCTTCCCCAAAGGACAGCACCACAAGGATTTCCTCACTGACCACACGTCAATGAAGCTTCCTTGGGAACTCTTGGTATGGCCCAGTTTTAGTAAGAATCCTGCCAAAGCATACTGTACCAGTTAGTGAGGATCCTCCCTATGGCTCCTACCCTCACCTTGCTGTAAGCCTCAACTGCCCTTGCTGAACCTGAAGACAGACTTGAGTTCAGCTGAATATTGCAGTCTCTTTCTCCACTGCAGTCATTCCAATAGAATCTGCCCCACCATTTTTTTAAAAAATTAATTATTTGTGTGTATGTATAAACAAAGTATTTATTTGTGTGTATATATGTGTGTACCCAAAGTTGCCAAAGGCCAGCCTCTGCATGGGAAGGGGTTCTGAGAGACGGGGTGTCTGGGAGTGTCGAAAAGACACGAAGTCAAATTGTGGATCCAAGCTGAAGAGCTGTGTTCTGTTTGCTATTCTTTTTTTTTTTTTTTTTTAAGATTTTATTTATTTATTTATTTATTTTATGTAGGTGAGTACACTGTCACTCTCTTCAGACACACCAGAAGAGGGCATTGGATCCCATTATAGATGGTTGTGAGCCACCATGTGATTGCTGGTGTGTTTATGTATGTGTGTGTGCATGCATGTCTGAGTTCTACAAGCAGTTCTCTCTTTTTATCGAAAAAAATTCTCTAGATAGCTAATCTCCTGCAGAACACTGCCGGGAGCCAAACTCAGGAAATTACCTGCTGTTTTAGAAAGTCTAGTCAGTACAAGGTTAAGAAAGGACATTCACAGGTCTCAGGTCCCAGGAACCTAAAGAACGTCTGGCATTTCCTTGGAGCTGATTATGACAGTGGGATGGTCTAGGGCAATAAGGTTATGACAGTGGGATGGTCTAGGGCAATAAGGATATGACAGTGGACTGGTCTTAGACAGTAAGGATTCCATAGTAAGATAGCCCTAAGCAATGACCCTTGCCCAAACTTCCTGGTTTGCTGTGTCTTTATAACCTGCCCCCAAAATTAAAGTTTCAGAGCTTGATCAGAACCTCAGACTTGCTCTCATTCTTTGTGTCTCTTGTCCTTTCATTCGTTCGCCCCCTTCCCTAAGGTCTCGTCGAATCCCCGCAGGCCGGGGCAGAACACAGATCCAGTCTTTTGTTTTACATATCAACCCAGTCATTTCTCCAGGTTTCCTTTTGATTATCTTACAAAACAGCATCCCTTAACCCCAGCTGTCTTAGGAGACAGCAAGCAAACCATTTTTCTTAACATTGCAAACAAATTCAGAGATCTGTCTGCCTTTGTTAAACACAAACAATAAACTAGTTGGGTGGAACCTTGCCCTGAAATTACCATTTCTAACCACACCTGGGAACCTTGAACGGTCCTAGGCTGACCTTAAACTCAGGAATCTATCTACCTTTGTATAATAGATACTGCATATATATATGTGTGTGTGTGTGTGTGTGTGTGTATGTGTATACATATATATGTGTATATATGTATATATATGTATACACGTGTATATATACATATATATGTATATATACTCAACTATCTCATATATATATTTATATATATATTTATTTATATATTTATTTATTTATATATTTATTTATTTATATTTATATTTATATATAATTATATATAATATTTCTCAACTATCTCATATATATATATATATATATATATATATATATATATGAGATAGTTGAGAAATGTTTATATATTTTCAAACTCATGTTTTTAGACTTTTTTTTTTCCACAGCCTTAAGGTCAGTCCTGAAGGACCCAGGGTTTACCATTTTGCTGAGACACAGCCACACCTTTGTCTCCTGGATTCTTGCTGATTATCATGGAGTCATTAACCTGGAGGACATTCCTCTGAGGAATGTGAAATATGTACATTATTATACAAACAAGCCTTACACCCACTGCAGCAATGGACACTCTTAGAGGCTCACACCAGGGCCTTGTCCCAGGGTCAGGAACCATGTCACTCTGCCCCTACCAAGGCTGCACTGGGCTCAGCACAAAATGGTTAGAAGTGTGTTAAAAGATGCTCTGGAATTGGAATCATAGGCAGTTGTGAATAGACTGATAAGGGTGTTGGAAAACTGAACTCTAATCTCCTGAAGCTAGTCCTGAGCAACAGTCACTTTTAATTGCTGAGCCATCTCTCTGGACCTGTGTCCTGCCATTTTTAACAAATGTTCAAAACAACTTTTCTTCTGCTAACAACATCAGAGGAAAAGAATATAGATGGTGAAAGAAAATGCCATTCAAGTTACAATGAAGGGTAATGAATTGGCCAGGCTTTCGTTTGTTTGCTTGTTTGTTACTTATTAATCCTTAGGTGTTCTTCTGCACCATGTGAAAGATATAGAAAACTTATGAAAAGTATGGAAAGTTTTTATGAACCCTAGACCTAAGCCAAAAATGTAGGCCAGCTGGTTCACTAGTTCCACAAAGAAAGCAGAACTAAATGTGAGATTTTTAGGTCTTAGAATTCACTGCCCCATACATTCTGCATTCCGGGAGGAGTACATTATTCTTGAATCAGAGGATACTTGCTGGATTAGCTTTCAGGAGAGGAAGGGAGAGGCTGATTAACATTCCTCAGACCTCAGGGAAGAAAACCCACCTGTGGGTGGGGAAGGTCCAAAGCACGGAAACACATTCCAGGAACCAAGAATACAGGTCGGCTGGGTCGTTCCAGGAACTGGCTGACCACAAAATATATAGTTGAAAATATGTTCCCTTGGTTACCCCCTCACTCCCCTGGTTTGTGGTTTTTCCCTTTAAAAAGCCCTCTACTCCCCCAGGCTTTTTGTCAATTCCTCTGCTCCTGTGTGCGTTATGAACTGACCATCAGATGACTGATTCTCAGATTAAAGCCTCTTGCTGTTTGCATCTAGATCGGTATCTTGTGAGTTATTGGGTGGTCATGACATCCCGAGACTCGAGTGAGGGTCTCCCCCCTCGGGGGTCTTTCACATGCTGCAAAAATGTAACAACAAGAACTGAAGTTCTCACTGCTACTTTGTTAAGTTAAAGAAACCAGGTTTTTTTTTTTTTTTAATGTCATACCATTCTCTATATACAACCCTTTCTCTAAAAATGTAATCAGTAATCAGTTCTTTCAGCTTTCCCACCCACCTCCTTGTCCTTAAGCTCTGGGGTTGTTTTTATACCAAGCCTTATTTGATGTACACATGCTTTGAACTCAGACCTGACCCCTGTACTCTGACCCCACCCCCAACCCACTGTCAGCCAGAGGCTGCCATCACTCTTACAGCTTTTACAGTTTAGACCTGGGTCAAGTATGGGCTTATTCTCATAAATAACATAGTTTATCCTAATCACCAGTAAATACTGGCTCTTCTTGACACTGACCTGATATTTGCTCCATACTGGGAACCCTGTGTAGTAAGAGTTTTGGTTTCTTTAAAATCCTAGTTATGTTATATGAACATGTTTTCATTTTAATCCCAGGTGTGGGATACAGGGCTGCTTCAGTTTATCCACAGCCATGAACTATGATCGCCCCGTGCTATATGGGGAGCGGGGGGAGGGGAAGAAGAGGGAGGGGACATGTTTTTGTCAGCTGCAGATAGTTTAATTCTGGAAACACTGGCAAGGGTATAAATTCAAGAGCCCCTGAGAGGGCCTGTGGTGGAGGCTGCACCCTCTGCAGCCCCACTTGCTGCTACTGCTGGGTTGCTGGGTTGCTGGCTCTTGAAAAACAAAACAAAATATATTTTTCACCTTTCAAGAAAAAAACTTTATTACACATATCTGAAAAATATAAGTGATAAATCACAAAAACAAGTGAAAATATTGTTTAATCTCCTGCCAAGATGTGTATGCTGTTAGTTGTAGGTAGAATCATTAGTTATTGCATAACATGCTGTGAAACTTAATTGATGTACAACGGCACCCAGAAAACTACAACTTCACACACTTTTCAAGTTCGTTTTGGTTTTGTTTACTTGGCATTTTGTTGTTTTGTTTTGAAACAGGGTTTTGCTATGTAGCCGTGTCCTCCCTGGAACTCAAATAGACAGATCAGCCTGGTCAAGAGCTCAGATTTGTCTGCCTCTGCTTCATGTACCACTACACCCTAGGGTCTTTCTGATCTAAGTTCTGCCGTGTGGCTGAACTCTCTGCTCAGCTCCCATACTTCTGACTTCCACCATGTTCCCCGGAGCCAGTCTCCCCATTTTGCCCTGTCCCAAGAGTCCATCTCCCTATCGGATGCCCCACCTTCTATTTCCTGCTTAGGCTTATTGACCAATCAGCATTTTATTGACAGGTGCTGCATTGATACAGGATACTAGACATTTTCTCTTCTCTACCTTCCTGCTTATGTCTTGTGTGTGTGTGTGCATGTGTGTGTGTATGTTTACATGTGCATCTGAGTGTGCACATTAGTTCTCCTTCTAAGTGGTTGTGATAGTTTGCACATTTGCTCACTAGATATTGGATGAAATAAAACGCAAGCTCATTTGTATTTGTAAGAAAGTCACAATTGTGGATGGAGTGTGGCAGGTCTTTCATCTCAGCACTGGGAGGCAAAGGAAAGTGTGTCTGTGAGTTCAAGGCCAGCTTATGTTATATAACAAGTTCCCGGATATCCAAGGCTACCTGAGACCCTGTCTCAAGACCCACACAATGGAAAGAAAGAACCAATTCTGGTAAGTTCTCCTCTGACCTTCATTTCTAGTAGTTTAAAAATCTCCAGACTTGGGAGGTCATAGGCCATAGTGAAAAAGTAATTGTTGTTGTTTTGTTAATGGATATACTGGTTAAATTGCCTTCTAACAATTGTCTGCATTTTCAACCATAGATTAGTGCAGTCGAAGAAGCTGCTCTCTGAAGCGAAAAGTGGTAACTGCAGAGATTTATAACTGGCCACAATGCCGAGAAGAAGGGACTACTGAATGCTCCATCAAAAATTAGAAATATGTTCTCCCCTCCTCCGAGATTCAGGGAATGTCTCAGAAGAGGGAGAAGAAAGGAAGGAATTACATGGACTGCTGTCTTCCAGGCAGGATAAAGCTTTTGGTTGCACTTCTGAACTCTCAGCAGCTATGATCACTTTCATTTGATTGCTCCTGTAAAGGAGGTGGGAGGGGCCCATAGGGTTCTACCCTGCCCTGAGGAACTATAGGAAATTAATGGTTGTGTTGGAGTTGTGAGTTCCAAAGACTCTGGTAAGATGCTTATTCTACTTTAAGTAACCCTTAGTCATGTTCCTATAAGCATCCTTGATGAAACTGGAACACACAGACACAAACACACGCCTTGAAGGTAGAAGGGTCTGATTGGGGAGAAGGAAGGGGGGTGTGGACAGCAGTCATGTTAAGAGAGGGGGACAAGGGATGAATAGGATCAAAATACATTTTATAATGTAAAAAACGCCACAGTGAAACCAACTTTTACATATAATTTAGGATATGCTAGCAAACACACCAGCAGGGTAGTGGTGGTGCAGGCCTTTAATCCCAGCACTTGGAAGAAAGAGGCAGACAGGCAGATGCCAGTCAGGGCGGTTACACACACAGAGAGAGAGAGAGAGAGAGAGAGAGAGAGAGAGAGAGAGAGAGAGAGAGAGAGAGAGAGAGAGAGAGAGAAAGGGGAGGGGAAGGGAGGAGAGGGGAGGGGAGGGGAGGGGAGGGGAGGGGAGGGGAGGGGAGGGGAGAAGAGAAGAGAAGAGAAGAGAAGAGAAGAGAAGAGAAGAGAAGAGAAGAGAAGAGAAGAGAAGAGAAGAGAAGAGAAGAGAAGAGAAGAGAGAAAACCAAGTGAGATCTTCAGGCTATTGATAAAACTCTTTAGTAGTATTTTGTGATATATATCGTCTGCCTCCTTCCATAGTTCTTCCAAAACTAAGTACCTTCTTTGTACTGTTAAGTTTCAAACCCAGAACAGGCAGCTGAGGCATCTATTTAACATATCAAACCAGACCTGGTCTCCAGATTCTCCCAGCATCCCCAAGTCCCTCCCTGTTACAGGGTATGGCTGGCACATCCTGCCCTTCATCCTGAACTCTCCAGCCCAGGGGCTGGGCTGCCCCTCCCCCAGAGGCTCTTCCCTGTACAATCCAGATCTTTTGGTTACTTATCCCTTTTGTGCCTTTGGCCTCCTAGCTGCTGTACTTGGTTCCCCTCTCTCCCCTCTGTGCCTCTCTCCCTTCCTATCCCCCTCACCCACACGACTCAGGGTCATGACCACTAACGACTCTCCCAGATGTGTCTACCTCTGGCTATGTCTCCATTTTATCTACAATAAACTTTCCCCTTCATCATACCTGGGAAGAGTCTTGTCCTTTCATTTATCATATGCTTCACTAGGCACTGAGGTTACAAATTCATGCATACTGGTTTTCCAGAACTTGGTGGTGAAGACCATTCAGGAAGTGAAGGCTTGACTAGAGTCCCAGGAAAGGCTGCTTTGGAAGAACCGATTTGTGTTGGTTGCGCAATGAAACATGAGTATCTAAGTCAAGCAGCAAAGGGCAGAGAATACCTTTTCAGAACACATTCTCAGAAAAATCAGACTCAAAAGTCCTGTGGAGAGAAAAAGCAAAATAGGCTTCAGGACCTGAAAGGCTAGTAACACTCGGCTAATAGACACAGGCAGCTGCAGGGATAAGATTTACACTGAAAAATAAAAAAAATAATTAGAGTCAAGTGCATGTTGAGTAATCACAACACTCTGGAAACTGAGGCAGGAGGATGAGAGGTTTAAGACCAGCCTCAGCTACATAGACTATCTCAAATAGCACAATATAAGCATAACATTAAAACAGCATGGTGGCTCCACTAATGTGCACAATCACAACTTGTCTGATAAATCAATCTTAACTTTTAAAAACAAGCATAATAAAGACACAGATTTAATTGAGCAAGAGAAAAACTGGGAAGAGGTGAAAAGCTTCATGTCTGTATCTTTATGACTTACACATCACAAACAGCAGTCAGGTGTATTTTTCAAATGCATACTTTATTGTTCACACACAGAAAAAGGGAAAACAATTTACAGCAAATGGATCTAAAACCTAACAGTCTCAACCTAAGTGATACCATTAATAATTGGAGACAGAATTCACCTAGGATGGAAGGTGGGTGATGAACCAGCCTGACTCCATCTTAAGGATAGAAAACGTTTTGTTACAAGGTCAGACAAGTTCATTTCTGTTTGCTGCAAAAATCAAGTTGACTGTACTTGCCTGGCAGTGGTGGCATATGCCTTTAATCCCAGCACTTGGGAGGCAGAGGCAGGCAGATTTCTTAGTTTGAGGCCAACCTGGTCTACAGAGTGAGTTCCAGGACAGCCAGGGCTACCTTGTCTCGAAAAACCAAACCAAACCAAACCAAACCAAACCAAACCAAACCAAAAACCAAAACAAACAAAACAAAACAAAAGTTGACTGTACTTTAATTTGTTTCACCCTATGGAGTTTGAGTTGGCCCTTGAATATACCCTGATAAAATAAGATGTTCTACCAAATAATTTTAAAATGTTCAGCCAAGTTTGCACATAACCAAATTTCTTTGGAAATCCTCCAACTCGTGACAATCCCCTAGTCTTGCAGGGAATTTTTTGGATTATAAACCCTACCTCCTCCTATGTTCAATGATATTTTTTTCAAACCCTGCTTTAGGAAGATAGCACTGTCTGACAGAAAATAAAGTTTGCTTAATTTGACCAAAGAATTTGGGTAACGATCTTTACTCTCTCGTTTGGTGGAATTAAAATGGGTAGAGGTATAGAGTCAAGACAGGAACTCAAACAGGACAGGAACCTGGAGTCAGGAATTGATACAGACAACATGAAGGATGATGCTTACTGTTTTGTTCAGCCTGCTTTATTTGTTGTTGTTTTTTGAGACAGGGCTTCTTTGTGTAGTCCTGGCTGTCCTGGAACTCACTCTGTATCCCAGGCTGGCCTCGAACTCAGAAATCCGCCTGCCTCTGCCTCCCAAGAGCTGGGATTAAAGGCGCGCGCCACCACCGCCCGGCTTCAGCCTACTTTTTTATAGAACCCGGGACTACCTGTCTAGAGGTGGCACCATCTACAATGAGCTGGCCCCTCCCCATCAATCGCTAATTAAGAAAATGCCCTACGGCCTTGCCTACAGCCTGGTCTTATAGAGACATTTTTTCAGTTTGAGGTTCCCTCCTCTCAGATTACATTTAGCTAATGTCAGATTGATAGAAGACTAACCTGCACAGAGGTTTATCCCTTTCTTGCAGACTTTTGGTCCCCGTTCCTGATTGATACTTCAGCCGGCTCCCAGGCCTTAACAGGTTTTCCAGTTCTGCTGTCAGTTCGTTCTGATCTTGCTAACCACTCCATTTAATTTGATTCTTGTCCTGTGTTTTCTACAAACCCTCTTTTAAAAGAGTATCAAAAACTGGAACTCGCACCCCGTTTTCCAATGCCAGTAACAACCCAAGAGCAAGCCATGATATAAATCTCTCTGAAAGCAAACATGCTGCTCTTTTTGCCTACATATCCCTCAAACCAAGGAATTAAATATACGTTTTATTTCAATCTTCTTCACCGACCTTGACCAAAACACTTGACCCCGACGTGATTTGAACACGCAACCTTCTGATCTGGAGTCAGACGCGCTACCGTTGCGCCACGAGGTCCCAGCTATGAGCTGTTTTCAGGCTAATTTAAGTACCAGTATGACCTTTCTACCCGTGCTAAAATAAGTTTCAAAGTTTGATCCTTTGTGTTCTCAAAATTCACAGCTCTATTAAGGCCTTGTGTGACAGAGTAAGGAATTCTGCCCATTTAACCTTAACTTCCAAACACTCTTGTTACTGTCATACAGTCTTCTCATTTGCTAATTTTGTTTCGTTTTCAGAAAAATAGTAGATGAATGTAGTTTAGATTCACAGCAACCAGGACCAAGAAATATCTCTGCTACTCCTAGACCAGACTTTTAGCTTTGCAGTGAGTCACGGAGAACTGGCCTGTGCGTGCACTGACCATTTTCTGCCTAGAGGACCACTATTGGCCCTAAAGCCTCGCCTCCAGGTCACGTCATACTCCACCAGCTCCCTGACAATCATAACGCCCACACCGGTCGGTCGCTCGGTTAACAGCAATGACACACAGAAGGCACCCTCACTGAGATAATCCTGGATTCCGTGGGTCTCAGCAATTATCCCAGGGTCAGCAGAACCGCGGATCTATTAGTGCTATTGTTACTGGGGTCGGAGGTGGGGAGGGGATTCTAGGTTTTCCAAAGGATTGCATTTCGAAGCAAAGTAGCCGGCTACTTGAGTTTGAGTGCCCAAGAGCCCATTATTAGGGATTTTGAGACAGGGTCTTGCTTGGAATTTGCAGCCATCTTCCTGCCTCGGTCTGACAAATGCTGGAATTGCATACATTACAGAACCCTCTTGCAGCTAGGAATTGAGAAAAAGGACATTTCCCTGCCGTAGACTCCGAAGAAGAGTCAAAAGCATGTGTTTTGATCAAATGTCTAGGTGAGCTGGAAGGAAAAGTTTGGGAGTGCCCCCTGCCCCACCCCATTGCTTACTGTCGTGAGTTCTTTGATTTCTTTATTTCTTTCTCTGATTTCCATTTGTTTGTTTTAGGGAAGGGTTTTCGATGGTCCAGCTTTGACTCAAGCTTACAAAATACCCGAAAATGTCCTTAAAACCCCTAATCCTCTTGCCCGCAGCTCCAGGCTGTTGGGTTTTCAGGCCTGTGCCATCGTGACAAGGTTAATATTGTGCTCCCGAAAAGCAGGGAAAAAAACCTTTATTCTCAAATAAGCCTTCTAGAGTTACCTGGTTAGTTGCTTTTGGTCGACTATAGGCAGCCCTGACGGATGAGACATGATAGCAGCTGACACAGTTTGATCCAATCACTTTTTCTTGCTCCTCAGACCTATTTTCAAAGCAGATTTGAGGCTTAGTCTTCTCTGTCTCTGTCTCTGTCTCTCTCTCTCTCTCTCTCTCTCTCTCTCTCTCTCTCTCTCTCTCTCTCTCTCTCTCTCTCTCAGCTGAAATGAACTCTTAAAAGGAGTAACAGGCAAAACCAAGCTAGAAACGCATTCTTATGAAGATAAACTTCCAGTGTGGTCTGGGCCACATACTGAATTCCGGGATATTCCAATCTAAAGTGTGACACCCTTTGAGGAGCAGAAGAAAGGGGGGAAGAAGGAGAGAGACACAACTTTTGACCTTCTAGGATGGAGAAAACAAAGTAGCAGTCATATAGAGCTGCCATAATAAATACTGCAGGATGCAGTAAACAACAGGAATTTCTTTCTTTTTGTTTTTTCTTTTTAACTTTTAAAAACTATATATATAAACTATATATATATATATACATATATACATATATATATGTATATATATACATATATATGTATATATGTATATATATATTACATAGTGTATATATACTATATATAGTGTATACTGATATACATAAAATACATATTGAATATATACTGTGTATATATACATATATATTCTCCCTAAGGATTCTTTCCCCTGGCTTGCAGGCAATGATCTTCTCTATCTATGTGGTCTTCTTTTGTGGACCAGTGTTCTAATATACTCTTCTTGTAAGAATGTAAGAATGACAGTCACGCTTTGCTTCTTTAAAGACATCATCTTTCAGTACAGTGACATTGAGAAGATCTAGGTTCGGACACATGAATCTGAGGAATCTAGAGGACAGTGGAGCATCAGCAGATCGCCTCGGCCGAGCACCGTGCCTTATAAGTGTAAAACTACATGGTGGGAACAGAAGCGGCCGATGGTACAAACCCCATTGCCTTAACCTTCATCTTAGCTTGAAGCTGAATCTTCTCAGCCCTAACAGGTCCTGTTGCTCATCCATCTACCATCCAGATGATACAATTTCTGGTCTCTGTTCATGAATCTCTTCTTATACTTTCTGAATTTCTATCTTAGATCTATTTGAGTGGATTGCACGATGTGAATTCCTGACCTGGACAGATTGCAAGGTAATACAGGGGTCTGTATGTATGGCAGTGGCTCCCTCTTTTATCGCCCAGCTGAAGCCCTTGCGCTTGTAGTGGCCTTTTATCCTTGCTTCCGATCGAACGATTTAAAAACATCAACAAAAACAACTATTATTGATGCATCCAATTTTTATATTCAAGAGTTCCTAATTAGAACTCCAGCACAAAGACAAAAGTTATTTTCCAATAATACATGAGCAGAGACCCCTTCATGTGGGACCACGTGGCCTAATGGATAAGGCGTCTGACTTCGGATCAGAAGATTGAGGGTTCGAATCCCTTCGTGGTTGGCCTGAGTTGGTTTTTTTTTTTCTTTTTATCTTATTTTTGACAATAGGTCATCTGATAACTGCTTTCTGATATAACGTTAGTACTAGATAAACACAAAGAAGACTAAAAGAAGTCTGTATCAGAGCAAAACAACAAAGCAAAACACTCCGGAAGACTTCTTCAAACTCAAAAAGACTGAAGTAGCCATTACAGTAAAACAATATGAAGCAACTTGGACCAGATGCAGATTAGAAAAGCAGCCACCACTCCTGTAATCCCAATACTTTACAGAAGGAGTCACAAGTTTAAAGATCACATTGTCTACACAAGGGGTTTCAGCAAGGACTACAGAATGAAACATAGTCTTAGAAAGAGCTAAAGAAGAAAAGGAAGGGGAGGAAAAAAGGCTGATATTTTAAAGAAACATAAACAACAAAACATTACTAGATACCTTTAAGGAATTATTACATTGTCTTTAATTGGACAAAGGCACAGTGGCTGTATCAATGTATGTTTATGTGATACATGTTCATATAGTTAATCATATGTCCCCAAATAATGTTATTTAGCAAAAAATGTAAAGAGTAGATGAAATAAACAGTTACTTGTTGACTGTGGATGATGAACATACAAATAATTCCCTGTTTTCACTTTCATTATATATTAAAAACATCATAATAAAAATTTTGCTGAGTGTGGTAGCCCATATCTGTAATCCTAGCCCTCCGGTTGAGGCCGGAAGATTCCAACTGGGAGGCCTGCCTGGGCTAAAAACTAAACCCTGACTCAATTTTTTTCCTGTTTGAATTTAAAAGGAGAGGGTGGGGGAAGGGAGAGGGAGAAGGAGAAAAGAGAGGAAAAGAAAAGAAAAAGAAAAAGAAAAGTTTCTCACAAAAAGAGCCCTAAGGATGAACACATTGGCTGTAAACAGAGCAAGGAACAGGGTGAAGAAAGAAGTGCTTTCTACGCGAGGAAGAGCAGATGTTTCCAGTCTGACAAGTGGTCTGTCTGGGATGACAGAAAATACTAGGTGGGCTAAAGGTCACAGCCTCCGGGCTTTCCTTGTCAGCTCTAGATGGAAAACCATCAGGTGTGTGCTTTCCCTCCAAGCTGAAACAGCTGCCATTAAAATTAGCATTTTAAAATTCCATAGAAATATTTTACAGGAAGGATTATCATTTGTTTCTTTATCTGGCTGTAAATATCCTACACTAGAAAAAAAAATAACTTCTGAGTGAAGTTAGAAAAAAATTTTAATGGTCAAATCCTTTTCATTATGAGGGAATCTTGTCTCAGAAGGAAGAGCAGCAGTATGGTGGACAAAATCCACCTTCCGCACTGCCTCCGGTGTGATTTCTCATTGTTGTCTTTCAAAAAGCAATGTCTCATCCAGGCAGACCTTTCTTCCACTGTTGCCACGTTCCGCGAGGTTTAAGTTTAGAACACAACTTCATCGCCTCCAGTTTGGCTCCGTCCTACACATCGTTCAGATCTGAGTTTAAGTAGAATTCATTCTTTGAATATTTATCAAGCTCCCCATGCGAAATTCAGAGTTTAACAACAATAAAATTCAAATCAAATGTAGAATCAGCAGCTGTCTTCCTGCTCCTTGGGTTCTACAGTGACTGTAGGGGTGGATACAGTACGTAAGACCTCTGCGGTTGGGATCTAGCGCACGTTTCTCAGCTAGTGTAACACACGGCACGTTTCCTTTTATTTACTTCTGTAAATGTTTATACTAAAAAGTCTTGAAAACTGTGGCCGGATTTTTTTTTTTTCATTTTTAATTCTTTTGTGACAGGGCATCACTATGTAGCTTGGGCTAACCTATGTAGCCTAGTCCCCAATTCACTTATCCTCTTGCGTTAGCCTCCCAGGCGGCTGGGATTGCAGGCACACACTGCCGCCACTCTGAGAGGATGGAGCATCTGGAGTTTGAAAGTGTTGCTTTGGGAACTAAGCCAAAAAGAAATAACTAGGGCACCTAAATATTCTGGAGCCCAAGAGAGAGAGCCAGGCGAAGGGTGATTTTTAATCCAACATGAAAACACGCGCGGTAGTTTCTTAGCGTGGGATGAAATATAAATGTTTTCTCACAAATGCCTTCACAGGCATACGGACAGTACTGGGGCTACGGTACTGAAGTTTCAGAAACTGAAGTTTGTGAGGTTCTGTCCTGTCATTGGGAATGGTCTTGATATTTCTAAACTATTATCTGAAAATATCAGATACTTCCTTCTATGAGAGAAAATCCCTCAGAATAAAAAGGATTCGGCCATCACAATATTTTCTAACTTCACTCTGAAATATTTTTAATGGTGTAAAAATATCTACAGCTAGACAAATTAACAAAAGATAGTCTTGCCTGTAAAATATTTCGATGGAATTTTAAAATGCTAACTTTAATGATAGCTGATGTTTATTAAAACTTTGCTATCTTTCAAGTACTGGACTAACTGGCTGTACATATGAATCTCTGAAGAATACCTCTCCTCTGTCAGACTCAAAATGTGTGACGACATTTAATGTTTCTTGAATGCGTGCGGATAAATATATTCACAAGTTTGGGCTTGTGATAAAGTTCCTAGAACGTACTGCTGATTTGTTTTCTAAAGAACAAAACAACGTTCTTCAACTTCCCACTTACGTGTATGGAATTAAACTTAGTAAAACTAGAAGGGTAGGCTATGTGTGATATACGTTAAGATGTACAATACTGGACACAACTTACAACACTTGTAGTCGTGGCCGAGTGGTTAAGGCGATGGACTAGAAATCCATTGGGGTCTCCCCGCGCAGGTTCGAATCCTGCCGACTACGATCGTGGGCTTTTGTAATTTCCAACTCTACTGGAAATAGTCTATCTCAGAGATTTTATAAATGACATCAATGACTTCTCTATTTCTATGAAGTAGCTATAAGCTTCCAGATTGATATTCATTTAAAATAAGAAAGAATTGCTATCTCATAATAAAGTGGTTCTTAGATTTTATTTTCTCATGAAGAAATTGAACAAAAGTAAATTAAAGACATCAGTAAAACTTCTAGTTTTCTGGTTCTAGTTTTGCATCTTCTTTGAAATGAAATAAATATTTCCCAAGTGTAACCTTAGAACTTCAGCATAATACTGTCACTTCCTTTTTCTATATGTACACCAGCCTATAGGCGGGCCAGTGGCGCAATGGATAACGCGTCTGACTACGGATCAGAAGATTCCAGGTTCGACTCCTGGCTGGCTCGGTAGCTTTTTGTTTTGTTTGGGAATTCTCAACTTTCTCCTGTATTGAATTTCTGTATATTAATTGTTTTCATATATTTCACCTTACACAAAATAAATATATGCTAGAATTTAACTTTGCCACTCCTTCATACTCTTTGGTTGCTTTTCCTCAAAGCACATCACTCACTACCTGTAGTGGATGACTGTGACTAACAATCCTTAAGGATTTCCGTTATAACAAACCTCATCTACAGAAATAGGTATCCTCTGCACCGACTCTCTCCTCTTTGCCAATTTCCCCTTTTATTATTACTATTACTATTTTATATATACCAGAGATGCACTTAGATTAGGAAGACTCAAAATATGTTCCTAAGAAAAAGGACTAGCAGAGGATGGTTTCGATCCATCGACCTCTGGGTTATGGGCCCAGCACGCTTCCGCTGCGCCACTCTGCTCCCAATAAGGTATATCCTTAATTACCTTTTAGTATTTCTTTGTTCCCCTCCCCCTACACTTTTTAAAAAATTGTTTTAAGTTGTTACAAGACGTGTAATCTTGCCGAAATCTCCGTGAACCAAGAGCACTACAACTGTTGCAAATAGGAAAGAAAGGTCTGTAGAGACAGATGGCTCAGTAGTTAAGATTACTGGTTGCTCTTGCATACAACCCGAGTACAATTCCCTGTACTCACATGGTGGCTCACAATCATCTATAAAATACTTCCAGTTCCAGGGAACTCAACATCTTCCTTTGATTTCCTGGGCACGTGGTGCATATACATACATGAAAGTATTCATACACACAAAAAAATAAATCTTAAAATAGAAAAAATAGCAGACAGTAGCGGGGTGTGATGGCGCACGCCTTTTAATCCTCAGGCCGTGAGAGGCTCAGATGGAGGCCAGCCTGGTCTACAGAGCGAGTTCCAGGACAGCCAAGGCTACACACAGAAACCCTGTCTCAAAACAAAACCCGAAAACATACAAAACAATTGGCTGTGTGCGGTACCTCATTTATATCATCTGCTGATAGATCAAATTCATGATTTTAACAGTCGTCAGTACAAAGTGTGAAACCCAAACAGGAACCACATTGTACGTTATTATTAAGTCCCCAGACCTTACAAGAATACACTTCTGTTTCCTAAGCCAGACATATCCTGCAAACTCTGTTTTCAACCTAGACTCAACTCGGACCCTCATGATGTGCTCCCACCCTTTTTTGCCTTGCTAAACTTTTGTTTGCCAAACATGATTGCCCTTGTGCCTTATGAAAATGTGACTTCCCAGATACCTTGATGACTCCCCTTCCACAGGAAGTAGTCTTGCACTTACCTTTTCTTGCCTCCTTTCTAACAGTTATCCGGACAGCTGCGTTCTGTCACACTTATCTACCCCATAGGCAGCCTTGAGCCCTGAGACACCCCCCACACACACACACTTCTGATCAGGTGCTAACAGCCAATTATCTCGACAACTGTTTTCTATCAACCCTAACCCTTCTCCATAAAAGGAACCTCAAAAGCCAGTGAGGGGCTGCTGCCTGAAATCCTGACTTAGGGTTGCGGCAGCTGTCTGGCCAGTCTAAATAACGCTTTCTTAATTAGACAGTCGTGGAAACATTTCCCCCAACCCCTCAGGTCTAACAAAAGACTTCTGAAGAAATAAACGTGCTGGTTCTCTGGTGGATCTGATGCCACAGAGCGGTAAGTACTGGCACATTTGTGCTCTTTTGTTTTTTAAATACAGAGATTTATTTAAGTCCGTCGAGTTGGGGGGAGAAGGCACGGAATCTGTAGTTCACAAGTTTTAATGGTTCGTTCCCAGAATTTGGCGGCCTAATTGCGTTCAGGCCCCCCTGCCTTAAGAAATGAAGTAACTCCATTCGAATTTTTGCAGAGGTGGAGAAATCAGTGATCCTGTGACGCAAAAGTTAACTTGAGGCAGGAATCTCATAGCCCAGGTCACACATTCCAACTGGAGTGATAGGCCTAAATGTAAGAAGAGTCTACAAAAGCCGCGGCTGAGTTAGGAGACAAGTATAGAACAATAGCATCTGGGGTTAAAACAGGGACAAGAGTGCGTAGCGAAATTCAGAATGCATGTAGTAAGTTACTAAATTATTTGTGGATACCTGCGTGGATTCTTTCTTCTTTTCTTTTTAATAACTACAATAATTCATTGTCCTTAAGTCTAGGGTGATACCAAGTATAAAATACTGACCCCGACGTGATTTGAACACGCAACCTTCTGATCTGGAGTCAGACGCGCTACCGTTGCGCCACGAGGTCACCTGAGAGAAAAATGTTTAATTACTATCTAACCAAATCTATGTAATTAGCTTCTGCTATTCTTCAGAGGTGCAGTAATTAGTGATCTTAACAAATCTTTTCCTTCGTCCCCGTCCTTCAAAGGACGCTAACAAAGTGTGCTCTGAACTCTGTACAAGAGACTGTTCCTTGTCTGACTTGGAGCCGACGGTTACCAGATATCGACCACCTTCCAGATCACATCGCTGTACCAGAACCGGGTACCAGAACAACATTTATGTCTGAATGAATCAAGAGAGGATTCCTGACTCGCTGGTCAAAGGACCTGCCTGGAAAAGCTCCGGAAGCCGAGGATCCTTGTCCTCCAGATATGAAATAAAAAGTGGGTGAACCACTTGACACTACTGTTAAACGATCACCTTTCTCGAAATGAAAATTAAATATCACTTTCCAAGGTAGAGAAGAGAAGAGGAGAGAAGAGAGGAGGGGAGGGGAGAGGAGAGGAGAGGAGAGGAGAGGAGAGGAGAGGAGAGGAGAGGAGAGAAGAGAAGAGAAGAGAAGAGAAGAGAAGAGAAGAGAAGAGAAGAGAAGAGAAGAGAAGAGAAGAGAAGAGAAGAGAAGAGAAAAGAGAAGAGGGAAAGATGCCACAGGATTCCTACTGGGAATTTTTTAAAGGGCTTTAAAATAATGTATTGAAAAACCTTGTGTCTGATTCTGTGTAGGAAGCTGAGCATCTGGCTATATTTTCTTGTTATAATGAACTTGGTTATTCAGTGGAGTAGTGGAAAGGAGTTGGAGAATCAGGGAAAAACAAGTTTTCTCACTGTCATCAAATCAAAGAGTAAAGTGGCAGTCTGTTGTCAACTTTACTTTGTCATTGGTAGCTCACTCTCCAGACAATTCCCAAGCAGGAGTATGCTGGCAAAGGTTTAGCAGCCACCATTGGCCAAAACACCACTGGTGAAGTGCTGGTGAAGTGCTTGTTAATTTCCAAGGGGCAAATCGTCTCACCATAGCTGATTCATATATTGATACAGCCCTAGTGCCCTGTAATAGCCTCTTTCCTACAGCTGTTTGCTCATGGCATTTCTTCTGGTTAGCCTCAGCTGTCAACTTGACACACCCTAAAGCTGAGAATGATTCAATTGGGGAATTCCTTTGATTGGCTTGGCTGGTGCATATGTCTGTGAAGCATTTCCTTGATGCTGACTGATAAGCCCAACATGGACAGTGCCTCCCCTGGGCAGATGATGGTTCTGGGTTGTATGAGACATCAGGTTGAGCAAGCCATGAGGAGCAAGCCAGTAAGCAGCTATTTTTACAAAACTTCTGTTTCCCTTGCTGACTCCACATCCTGCCCAGATTCCTCTTCATGATGAATTACAATACTGTAAACTAAAATAAACCCCTGTGTACTCAAGTTGCTTTTGTCTGTGATGTTTGTCACAGCAACAGAAAAGCAAACTACAACATTGTAAGCATCTCTTTTAATAAACCTCTTACCCAAAAGGGCAATCTGCCTCAGTGTCCCTTTTGTACCTCAGACCTAAGAACATTCATTATAAAGTTACTTATGTCACCCAATGTTGAGTTGGAAAGATATTTGCACAGATAACTCCTATGAGCCAGTACAAGCAGCCACATGCACCATCAAGGTCTGTTCTTGACATCAGTATCAATAAAAGAAATGGGTGTTCTTAGGCATTGTGGTGTTTTGAACAAGCTATGTTCCCCATAGACCTGGGTATTATAATATTTGGTTCCCAGTTGGTGACATTCATTGAGGACGTGGTACATCTGCTCTGGAAGACATATGAGAAAGTATGTCACTGAGGAGGATGGCCTTGCCCCACTTTCAGTTTTCTATCTGTTTTGCATTTGCATTTAAAGATATGATCTCTCAGCTTGCTGTTACAGCTGCCTGATGTAATGCTGTCCTCACTGTTATGGACTCTAATCCCATGGAACTGTAAGCCAAAATAAACTCCTTCTTCTGTAAGTAGCTTTTGCAGCAATAGAAAAACAAACAGCACGGGTACCAAATGTCAAGCTCACTTCTCTGAACATTCAAGTATCATCATACAATTCTATCAAGTCTTCATTGTAAGTCTGTTAAGTCAGTTGAAACATAAATCTTGTCATAAGCAACTAAAAAATTTGAACAACTGAACTCACTTCTTTCCAATCTGAACAATCAGTAAAGAAGGCCATTATGTTCTCTTTACTAGAGAAATGGAGATAACACATCCCATAATTATGTCTGTGACAGGGAAAGCCCGGGAAGGATAGTTAGTTCACAACCACAAAATAAGAAATCAGTCCCCAGCATCACTGGCACTGTGCTTGCTTTCTACTAACATCTCCAAATCTATTTCATCCTCCTAAAAGCAGTTTCAGGGCTATCCCGGCATTCCTTGCCTTACTTCCTGACCAACAGCAGTCCCAGGAGTCTGATTTCCCTCCACCCTCCCAAATCTATCTAGTAGGGCATACTCTCCCCTGTCTCCCAAGTTGGATAGAGCTAGCTTTATTTGACCTCTGATGTTTTTTGTTGTTGCTGTTGTTGTTTTGGTTTGGTTTGGCTTGGTTCGGTTTTTCGAGACAGGGTTTCTCTGTGTGGCCCTGGCTGTCCTGCAACTCACTCTGTAGACCAGGCTGGCCTCGAACTCAGAAATCCTCCTGCCTCTCAAGTGTTAGGATTAAAGGCGTGCGCCACCACTGCTGGGCTCTCTGATGTTTTTTTAGAGGTCTTTGGTAAATGTTCTTTAGCAAACAAGAGCAAGTGTCCCTGGTATAAAAGAAAATTAAATGTTAAACTAAAAAGGCTTGAGAGAATTGGTCTGAGGCAAGATTTCATACAAATGATCACTTTCAAGACAGATGGCCTGGGCTAAATTTGAAAGACATTGTCCAAGGAAGAAAAATTAACTGGCTGTCAGGATCGGGGCCTCGCATGTGAGTACCACACAGATCAATAGCAATGAAAGGCTGACACTGTCTCTGAAAGGGGATGTCCTAAGATGCCTTTGGATCCAAGAGCTGGAGAGCTGTCCTGGCTTCTGCCTTACTCGACCTGCTAATTATTCCAGGCCTACCTGGAAGCCAAAGGATGAAGGAGCCCAGGTAAGAAATTCTTTATGCTGTAGAGTAGAAGGATGAAAATGGACCTGATGATACGAAGCAACTTGATTCACATAATAACTCCTGTTATGATCAACCTGTTAAATCTGTTAAAAAGTATTTTAAATAAATAATATTCAATACTGGAGTCTGCCCTTTGGGACAACTCTTTCCAATATGCCATTATAATGAGAAGAATATCAGTGAAACAGATTTACTCTAGAATTACAATCATCAACATCATGACAAGGTTTGTTTTGTTTTGTTTCTTGAGATAAATCTCACACTGTAGTCCAGGCTGACCTTGAATTCCAACTTGCAGCAATCCCCCTGCTTCTGCCTCCCAAGTGCTAGTATTATAGGTGTAAACTACCACATCAAGCAAAGACTATCTTTGCTTGGGAAAAAAATAGTATGTGTGTATGCACAAATTTTACATTGTTGCTAAAAAGGTCTCAGATGTCCAAAGCTGCTTGATCAGACAGAAGGTCCCCCCACGCTGTGGAAGAGCTGCATGTAACCTCTTCTTTTTGCAGCATTCATAGCTATTTTTATATTTCAGAAGGTTTGCCATGAATTATAATAATATTGCTCCATGACAAATTACATGAAATTGTATGGTCCATATATAAGTGTGTATGTGTGTGTGTGTGTAGTATGTGTGTGTAGTGTATATATATGTAGTGCCTATGTGTGTGTGTAATATGTGTTGTGTATGTGTATAGTGTATGTATAGAGTGTGAGGTGTGTATAGTGTGTGTGTGTGTGTGTAGTATATGTGTGGGGTATGTATATGTGTAGTGTGTATGAGTGTGTTTATAGTGTGTAGTATGTGGTGTGTATATGTATAGTGTGTGTATAGTGTGTGGGGTATGTATGTGTGTGTATAATGTATGTAATATGTGTGTGTGTATAGAGTGTGTATAGATGTCATCGGACAATCTCAGGTGTTATTCCTCAGTCACTGTCCATGTAGTGTGTATGTGTAGTATGGGTGTGTGTGTGTAGTGTATACACATACCACATACACACATGTGGAGCTAGTGAGCTCCAGGGAGTCTTTGCCATCTCCCCATCATTGGAATTGCAAGCCTGTGTCACAGATCTTGGCTTTTTGATGTGGGGTCTAAGGATCAAACACTCAGGTCAGCATGTTTGCATGGCAAGCACTTTACCAACTGAACTATCTCCCCAGCCCATACATTAAGTTTTGTTGGCACAGCCAAACCAGCTTCATCTGCAACCACACCATGCAACAGTAAGAAATATTTAATATCTAACTCCTTATAAAAATAAGGCTCCAGATCCCAGTCTAGAGAAGGATGTCTTAGAGACACACCTACCTGCTGTATCCTGGTATCAGAAGCATCTCCCACAACTCTGATTTCAGATGCAGCAGGGCAGGGGATTCTGGTTTCTTCCAGTTTGAACTGCTGCCTGGAGTCTCTTTGCTGGACCACTTGAATTAAAGACATTTGAAAAGCAGCAAATAAAAAGGTTGATTATGAATGTACTACTTTTTGTCAACCAGTGAAATTTCCTGTTGAGAGCTGTTCTCATTCTTATCATCAAAGATAAAAAATTTGAGGCCCAAAGAACTCTGCACAAACAAGCCTTGTTAAACTTCTTTCCATAACAATCCTCCTACAGCCACCCTGCCCGAGTCTCTTTGCTTTATAGAACAACATTTTGGTTTACTTTTTGTTCTCCTGGTCTGTTCCACATATCAGCGACTCCCCCTTTTAAAATGACATTTATTGTACCATGTAAAACTTGTGTTAGACTGGATGTGGTGGCGTAGTGATACATGCCTTTATTCCCAGCACTTGGAGGTAGAGGGAGTCGGATCTTGGCAGATTTCTCTGAGTTTGAGGTCAGCCTGGTCTATGCAGTGAGTACTAGGACATTTGGGGCTATTTGAAGCAATCCTGTCTCAATAAGACAAGACAAGACAAGACACAAAAACAAAAAACAACAAACTTGTTTAAAGATCAGAGGGGTGTTTCAGTGGATAGACAGGAAAGGCCTGGCTGGGCTCAATCTCCTCCAGAGCCGACAAGATGCAGGGAGAGAACATCTTTGCACCAGGTTGTACTCTGATGTCCTTGTGTCCTATAGTGCACATACATGTGTGGGTGCACAAAAACACACACAAAATAGATAAAAGTAAGAGAAAGCAGTTAAACTTGTATTAGGCTTTTTTTTTTTCCTGTTGACCTGTCTTGTGGTAGTTTAACTCTCAAATCAAACCACAATCTCAAGAAGGTGGAATGGAGTCCTGTGCCCTTCTGTGTCCACTGCTGCAGCCTACAGGAGACAGAAGAACTAGGGGCCTGTTGTCTGACTTACCTCCAACCCCCTCTACCAACTGACCACCCCTGCACTTCATAATCCTGAGAGAAGACCCCATAGGATCTCTACTCTTGAGCTAGCAAAGTCACCATTGAATAGTTATAATATAATATAATATAATATAATATAATATAATACAATACAATATGCCCCACTCCGAAGTTACTCCATTGCCTTCTCAATTATGTAGAGTTGCGTTGTTAAAAGTAAACATATTAGGATGTAAAAACTAGGGGTTGGAGAGATGGCTCAGCAATTAAGTCAATGCTGACTGCTTTTCTTGAGTTCAATTCCCAGCAACTACATGGTGGCCCTCTTCTGCTGTGTCTAAAGACAGCTACAGTGTACTCATATTCATAAACTAAGTAAATAAATCTTTAAAAAGGGGGGGGTGAAAACTACCTTGGGAGTATAATTTATTTTGGGAGTAATGTTTTATTTTCAATTTGAGGGAGAAAAGTAGGCCACTGTAGTTTTGTAACCATCAGGAAAGAAGAGGAGCTTTTGTGGTTGTAGACCAGAGATCCACTCTTCCATTTTACAGGTATGTACTGTTAACTTACTCGATGCCAGACTCTATTCTAGGTTTAGTATGCGTCAGTTACTAAAACTGATTTTAAAAATCATTATTTTGTGTGTCTGTCTGTGTTTCTGGTGTATGTATGTGCATGATATGTGTGCCAGAGCCTCAGAGGCTCCCCACTCCTCAGGTTCTGGCTTCGTCTCTCTCACTGGCCAATACCCAGGAATTCTAAACAATACATTTTTAAGATTTACTTTGCATTTTTAATTGTCCAATGCATGTGTGTCTGTAGAAGCCAGAAGAGAATATAAGCTCCTCTGGAGCTAGCACTACAGCCTGGGGATTTGAGACCAAATATTTCACAGGTTGCTGTAAGACAAAAACAAAGAAGATACATTGCAGAATAAAAGTTCTGTTTACAGCTAAAACAGTTAAAAAGAAGTTCCTGTTAGTTTGGTGCTAGATCCTAGCTAAGCTATAGCCTACATATAGTCTCCCTTTATTACTGCTTACAAACCACCACCACCCCCCCTTCACTTGCTGCATATCCTTGTCTTTGTTCCTTCCCCCCGTTCTTTATTTCCTTTTAACAGGGAACAATCACCAACTCTCTCACCTCCAGTGAACACCTTATTTCTCCTATAAGATGGACTTCAAGAGGCCAGTGGGGAGGTGCTTTCTCAAACCCGGACTTAGAGAGAGAGACTGCTGGCTGGCCAGTCCCAATTGTGCCCAAATACGGCTCACTTTAATTTGGACAATTGCAAACTTGATCCTTTCTTGAGAATCTCAGGATTAACAGAGAGCAGCCCTGACAGGAGTGCTGGGGACTGAAGAGGAGTCCTGAACACAGCTCAATTTCCACTTAGCAGCACAGAAAAGCATTTTGAGGGAAGTCAGAGTGAGCCATTTAGGTAAAAAAACAAGGCATTTGAAGAGGGTCAAGTATGGACAGCCTCCTTAACTGTCCTGGAAAACCAGTGTGTGTGTGTGTGTGTGTGTGTGTGTGTGTGTGTGTGTGTGTGTGTGAGAGAGAGAGAGAGAGAGAGAGAGAGAGAGAGAGAGAGAGAGAGAGAGAGAGAGAGATGCTGTAGCCCTGGTGCCTAGCAAAACATATGATTCAATCATTTCAAGTCTTCATTTCCGTTGTCAAATCTCATTTTGTGCATCTGACCTGTTCAAATGCTGTCTCTTCCCAGTCAAGGGTAAAAAATAATACAAAGACATTAATAGTTTATTTCATTTCATTTTATCTATTGACACTGGAGTTCTCTGTGTAGCCCTAGCTGTCCTGGATCTAGCTCTGTAGACCAGGCTGGCCTTGAACTCACAGATTCACCTGCCTCAGCCTCTTGATTGCTGGGGTTAAAGGTATGCACCACAACTGCCTAGGTGACATTAGCTTTTTTAAAATCTCCCTTTATCTACAAGTTCAAGAGGGACCACTAAGAGGAGGCAGTGTGGCAGTGGAGTGCTATCTTACCAGATCCCCCCTGTGTCTTACTCCAGAATTTCATGTTAAGAGAAAAAAAAAATCTATTGTCAGAGATGCCTGTAATCACAGCATTCAGGAGGAGGCTGAGGAGCTCACAAGTTACAAGCTACCTTTGGCTACTTAGTATCAGCATAGACAACTAGTACTAATTTTGGTCTTATGTTGCTCAAACTGACCTTGAACACTTTATGTAGCTAAGGTTAGCTTTGAATTTCTGATCTTCCTGTCCGTACCTCTTAAGTGTTTGGATTATAGGTGCCTGTTCCACATTTGACTAATCCTATTTGAAATATGTATGTTAACATTCTAACCCTAGCCTGATAGTGTGCACCTTTGATCCTACCACTCAGATCTCTGTGAGGCCAACCTGATTTAAAAGCAAGTTCTAGGGAGAAACCCTGTCTCAAAATTCCAACCACCACCACCACCACCACCACCCATTTTCCCCACCCCCATCCCTGCCAGAGAAAACAACAACAAAATACCTTCTAAGCCTAGTACCTCAGAACCTCACTTTATGCAGACTCAGTTTGGGGAGGGCCTGAAACAGAACTATGAAGCTGTGATGTTTCCCAGTTCTGCTGAATGAGATTTGGTTGTGAGACTTAGGGTTCGGGTGAGGACACCATGTGAGATAAAAAGAACTGAGAATGTGTCCAGTTTAGAGGCATATGCCAGGGTGGGCGGACAACAATCACGGCTAGAGATTTTACTCCCTATCTTTGTCTCTCAATGTAAGACTAGCGAGCAGAGCCTTAGGTTACCTGAGCCCCTGTCAGTGAACCTTGAGAAGACGATATGCTCTAGAAAGATCAGGGGAGTGTCAATGAGGAAATTTCTAGATCATGTTGGCATGGAAATGACTCTAAGGAATTTTCTTCTTTGGGTTGAGTTGGGTTGAGTCGTGAACTAGGACTGTATGAAGGAGAGACCAAGCTGAGCACTAATGTTACTGGGGAAACAGATTCTCTTTTTGTGTCTTTGTCCCATTAATAAAATAATTTTTAAATAAAAGGAATACTAGCGGACAATTTTATTAGCTCCTTAGAGAAAAACAACTGGGCAGGCAAACTGAAGGATCCAGCAGGCACCCGGAGGAGAGAAAGGGAGTTAGCATTCCTCTATAGAGGTCTGAGACATTTGAAGAAGGATGTCAGGAAAGAGATCAATAATGCTGAGCCAGGGAGACACGTGGTTAGAAGCAGAAATAGAGACAATTTGTTAAGAAAGGAAAAGTATTCCCCAAGTGAAAGTGGAATAGTAAACAGAGAAAGATCAAAAGCAGAACAGTCTTTTAAGGAACCTAAGTGGTCCCCACCCCTCTCATTTGCATTTCCATTGCAAGTGTTCTGAAGGAAGGATAAAGCCCCAGATAAAAAGGATCTCCACGGATCAAGGCAAACTGGTTTCTTTCATGTGTTAATCTTGGCATTTCAGCCTTTCTCTTGCTACACTGGCATGCTTTAAGCTGAAGGTTCTCAGCCTGCAGGTTGAGACCCCTTTGGGGATTCTTTCACTTGGGTCACAGATCAGATAACCTGCATATCAGATATTTACATTACGATTCATAACAGTAGCAAAATTACAGGTATGATGAAGTACCAATAAAAAATAATTTTATGGTTGGGGTCACCACAACATGAGGAAGGAAATACATTGAAGGACTGCAGCATTAGGAAGGTTGAGAATTGCTGCTTAAGTGACTGCTCGCTGAGCTCCACAGTAGATACAATGTAGCCATTTTTTTCATCCTTTTAACACTGATTTCCCCGCTATCAGTGGGCTATAACTCCAACTGGAATAGCAAACTGAGTTAGCCCTCTTTCTGTTAAGTTGCTTTTGTCAGAATATTTTACCACAGGAGGAGAAACTAAGACACCTGTCATGGGTGAGGCACTACAAAAGAGAAAGAAGGAATTCTCTGGACCACAGTAACAACAGTAGGGTACTTGACCTGAGGTTTTCCTCACATTAACAAGTCAAGGATTACTGTGATTAGTTCTTTGTTCTTACTGTGGAATATTGTTGTTAATCAAGCATAAGTAATAACATAAAAATATTGGAACAGTTCAGATGTAGAGTGAAAAATTATAAAGACCATTTTATGAAATATTTTGTCTTTTTTTTTTTTTTCAGAGCTGTATTTACTTCTGTGTTCCTTTATGGTCCCATAGACCACCACATGTTGGGGGCCGACTTTTAGCAGAAAGCGGCTATCAGCTTTGCAGCCATCTTGAGCCTGCATGACATGAGATTTGCAGCCATCTTGAGCCTATACCCTGACAGGAGATTTGGATTACAATAGCCTACAACAGCTAATCACACTCCGATAATCTTGGTTTAGATACCTTGAGATTAAAGGTGTGTGAGATTAAAGGTGTGTGACTTAAGAGTATGACCTAGAAGTATAGAGATCAGAGTTAGAGACAAGACCTAAGGGCATCATTAAAGGTGTAACTTAGAGGCATGGCTTAGAAGTGAGACATATAAAAGGCAGAGGCAGACAGTAGAGATTGAGACTATAGAGGGAGAATCAGACAGGAGACACTTAGAAGAAGAGAAACTGAAGAATAAACGGGATTGAATCACACCCTGTCTGGTCTCCATTCTTTGAGTCTGCCCTCACCCTCGCTCTTGCTGAACCCTGACCCGCAGACCGGAGCAGCAGCTTGGGCCGGGATACAGTGGCCACCCAAACGTGGGTTGGCCCGGGCCTCAACATTTTGCCTGGGCTGCAACATTTATTTTGGCCACCCCAACGTGGGGCTAGTGTGGACCCCAACAACCACACATACAAACAAAACATTCTTTACAAATAAATAAAATTTAAAAAATAAAAATAAATAAATAGATAAAAATTAAAAAATTAAAAAATTAAAAAATTTAAAAAAACAAATAAATAAATCTAAATCTTCCGAAATACAAAATACTTCCAGCTATACTCTTGAATTATAAAAATAAAATGTAAAAACATGAAAATTTCCTTTGGGGAAGAAAAATACATTGCTCATTGATCCATGCCAACATTTTACCAAGCACTACTCCTGTTAGACACTGATCAGTACAACAGAATTCTCAAAAACTTGGGTTGGTCTCAGACTAGTCATTTCTGGCAGACAGTAAAAGTCGGCGTGTTCAGGCACACCTTCGTTTGTTTCAAAGAGGCCAACCTGAAGAATTCAAGAAGTTTTATTTCATAATATCTAGTTTTTCTGGGTCCTTATTTTCAGATACCCAGGGCCTGCAGATTCTTAAGCCCTAACCCTTATCAGACAAGCCCTGAAGCAAGATGCTTATTTCTTTCACATTTGTCAAGGGATATCGATTATCTAAAAGACAGGGAATAGGTGACACATCATTGTCTGGAGATGGAGAAAGAAGAAAGAAAAAAAGTATAGATGGATATCATTCTTATTTACCTTTAACTTTTGTCTTAGTTTATATTCTGTCTCTATGATAAAATGCCCTTACAAAAGCAACTTAAGGGTTCATCTTAGCTCCAAGTTCAGCACAGAGAAGTCATAGCAGCAGGGACTTCAAGGAGCAGATCATACCATATCTATAATTAGGAATATAGAGCAAGGAATGCACTTGTGTAAGTGCTTAAATCACTTTCTGCACTCTTATATAGTCTCAGAGCCTCTGTGTAGGGAATGGTGTCACCTGCAGTGGGCAGGTCTTCCCACTTCAATTAACATAATTAATATAACTTCCCACAGACATACCAGAGGCCTATTTCCCAACTTTGAAATCTATGTGCCTTGTAAATTCTACATTACATCTGAGATCTTTTACTTCTAGTGAGGAATCAAAAGCTATGACTCATTAAATAAACTTAAAACAATAGTAAGCATGTTGGAAACATATTTTCATGTGAAGTCAAAGGACAACTTGCTTGAGTTAGTTAGTTCTCTCCTATCACATGGGTGTTCTAACTTAGTGACAGATACCTTTAATGAGTCATCTTGCTAGCAAAATATATAGACGTTTTTATTGCAATAGTGGAGATTAAACCAATATACTCAGAGACACTAGGCAAGTACTCTACTAGTGCTAGGGCCTCTCTGTGCTATCTCTTTAGCTCCCTTGAGCTTTGTGATTTTTCCAAAAGAATTCAGATGTGATGTAGAAAGTGTAATATAGAAGAAAAATGGAGTTTATTGCAAGGTTAGGTAGGAGCACTGGGGACATGATAGTGGACAGACCATTGTGGAAGAAAGTATTCTCAAGAATGAAGAGATGGTCTTTATACCAATCTACTTTTTCAGGCAGCTTTTATACTATTTCTTAAAGTCTCTTTAACAGACAGCTTTCCTGGGGGAATGGGGGATTCATGTCCAGATGATTGCCAGGCATTTTGAGATTAACTCTTTGAGACAGGGTCTTACTAGCCATGGCTGATGTCAAATTCACAGGCCTACCTCTACCTCTGAGTGCTGGAATTAAAGGCATGGAATTAAAAATCATGCCTGGCTTGATTTAACTCTTAAGGAAGTAGACAATGCTCAGTGGTTTAAAACACTTAATGCTTTTCCAGAAGCCCAGGAGTTTGATTCCAGTATCCAGAGTCACTGAGTGTAACTCTAGTACCAGGGGATTTCATGACCTTTTCTGGCCCTCACAGACAGTCTAACATGCCGGGAGCCAAGCCCAGGAAATTACCTGGTGTTTTAGAAAGTCTAGTCAGTACAAGGTTAAGAAAGGACATTCACAGGTCTCAGGTCCCAGGAACCTAAAGAACGTCTGGCATTTCCTTGGAGCTGATTATGACAGTGGGATGGTCTAGGGTGATAAGATTATGACAGTGGGAAGGTCTTAGACAGTAAGGATTCCATAGTAAGATAGCCCTAAACAATGACCCTCACCCAAACTTCCCGGTTTGCTGTGTCTTTATAACCTGCCCCCAAAATTAAAGTTTCAGAGCTTGATCAGAACCTCAGACTTGCTCTCATTCTTTGTGTCTCTTGTCCTTTCATTCGTTCGCCCCCTTCCCTAAGGTCTTGTCGAATCCCCCCGGGCCAGGGCACTTGGCGCCCGATGTGTGGCCTTGTGGGTCGGGGTCCGATCGAAACGTTGCTTCCACAGGGACGTCCCGAAAGCATAGGATCGACGCTTCTCCAGAGAGAAGAGAGAAGATCCGCATTGTGATCGCCACAGAGTCACCCGCCTGTGAGATTGATCAGGTGAAGGTAAGAAATAGCAACGCAATTATGGGACAAGCATTGAGCAAACATGATTTGTTCTTAAAGGGTCTCAAGGAGTCCCTCAAGGCACGAGGAGTAAGGGTTAAGAAAAAAGGGTCTTAGAAAAGACAAATAGAATAGAGTTAGTTTAGAATAGTTAGTTAAATTAGTTAGAATAGAGTTAGACTAGAGAGATAGAATAGAATTTTTCCCTTTTCCCAAATAGAAAAGACAAATAGAATAGAGTTAGTTAGAATAGTGAGTTAGGTTAGTTAGAATAGAGTTAGAATAGAAGATAGAATAGAATTTTTCCCTTTTCCCAAATAGAAAAGATTTCATTGGTGATGTTTGTCGATGTTTCCCCAAGAGGAGACTATTGATGAAAAAAAAAAATGCTATGCCTCCTAAGGAGGAGATGAAAACATTAAACCTTGGAGATGAGGGAGAGAAAGGGCTAATGCAGTTGTCCACTCTCCGGCCGTGTTAACAAAAGAAAAGAAGAAGGTGATTTTAGAGCCCTTCTGGGAGAAGGAGAAGATCAGGAGACTGTCCTGCTTTTTCTCTGGCCCCTTCGGGAGAGACCCTCAGTACTGCTCTCTGTGTATATTTTTTGTCCTTGGTGCACCAATCTGTCTTTGTCTGTCAGTTTATGTCTGTGTTTTTGTTTCGTTGCTTGAATGTTGTTTCATGTTTAAAAGAAAATGGTTAAAACTTTATCTGCTGGTTGTTCAGACCTTGATTTAATTTTTAACTAGAGAGAGAGAGAGATAGAGAAAGAGAGAGAGAGAGAGAGAGAGAGAGAGAGAGAGAGAGAGAGAGAAGAAAAAGTAAAAATAAAAAGCAGTTTCAATTGGCCTTTGGAGCCCTGCACTTGTGGTTAGGAGTCTAGCACAGATGGAGAGGCCCTGCCATGGTCTCATTGATGTAAAAGCCGCTCATAAAGGGGCCAGCAGGTTTTTATGGCTTCTATGGTAAGGAGCTAATAGATGTTTCTCCTAGAAAAATCTGTGACTATGATTATTGGGTTCAACAGGTGACAAGGTGCTTCTCTTGAAATTACAGCTAGAAAAAGCAAGAAAAAATTGTTTAGTCTAAATATATGTGCAGCCACTTCATTTTTGCTTCAGACTGGTTTCAGAAGTATAAAATGTTCTGCATGTCTTGGATATAGATTATTTGCTATAAGTTATTGGGTATGATTAAAAAATTTTTTGCAACTTTGGTAACAGAAAGTTGGCTTAAAACTGGTAACTCAGGATTGGAGTCATTCAGAAACCAGATGTATAAAGATAGGATTTAAAACAATGTCTCTTTAAGAAGTATTAAAAGCTGCACTATCATGCATTCATATTTAAGAACTGACAGCCAAACTTAGTAACATGAAATAATGTACTTGGTGTTGATTTTAGAGAAAATAAATTGTTTATATTGTTAAAAATCGGTTTTGTTTCCCAAAATTATGGTTACACTCTAATATTGCAAAAGAAACTCAAAAATATAGTTAAACTGAGATCTCAGTGGGAGTTTTATCTAGAACACACACAGCTCTGATAAACCATTTTAGGAATTTGTAGGTAGTCTGCTAAAAGGGCTGGTAGAAATTTTAGAAACCCCAGGCAGGAGTTGTTTTTTACACATTTGGCTTATGAGAATGCTAACTTTAGTCCAAGCCATGCTTTCACAGCACTGAGGTGATAAGGAATGTTCTAGGTATGGAGACACGGGTCATTTTCGGAAAGACTGTCCAAAAAATAGAGGCATAGACAGACAGCAGAAGTGCTGTCTGGAAGCAGAATCACTCCCCTGGAATTTGTCCTCAGTACAGGAAGGATAATTGTTGGGCCAGGCCTCAAGAAATAGGCTCAGATTAAGAACTCTCACACTTGAGTTAAGAGTTTGAATCTTTCAGTGTATATTGTTCATTGCATGGTATTTTATTAGTTGATCTCTCTGAAGGAGTTTTAATGCAAGCCTTCACGCTCACACAATGAGCTTTAAATTTTTGGGAGTGCTTGTTGCTCCAGAAAATATTTAAAGGCAGAAAATATTTATATATAACTTGCGACGACACATCTCCTTTAGGAGCTGCATAGAACTCAGATCTATGCACGTTGGTTCGGCATGGCACGGACACAACGTGGGTACCTGCAAGGGGTGCGTGACAAGGTACCGCAGGGGGAGGACCCAAATTGTCCGCTTCTGAGTCCCCTGAAAAGCAAACCTGATTGCATAGAGGTTGGTGTTGATTTCTTGTGTCTCAAAGTAGCCGACTAGGACTCTCAATATCCTACATGGCCCATGAGATAAATAACCCTCTCCTCCCCAAAAAGACACGATTACAAATGATACTGGGAGGATCAGGTCAATGCTTTCCCCCTCTGGTCAATGCCCATTTATCTGCCAATGAGATTTCTTAATGTCCGCATTTGCCTGCCAGCCTCGTTTAAAATTGTTAAAATTGTTAAAAGGGAGCAGATGCCGGGAGCCAAGCCCAGGAAATTACCTGGTGTTTTAGAAAGTCTAGTCAGTACAAGGTTAAGAAAGGACATTCACAGGTCTCAGGTCCCAGGAACCTAAAGAACGTCTGGCATTTCCTTGGAGCTGATTATGACAGTGGGATGGTCTAGGGTGATAAGATTATGACAGTGGGATGGTCTAGGGTGATAAGATTATGACAGTGGGAAGGTCTTAGACAGTAAGGATTCCATAGTAAGATAGCCCTAAACAATGACCCTCACCCAAACTTCCCGGTTTGCTGTGTCTTTATAACCTGCCCCCAAAATTAAAGTTTCAGAGCTTGATCAGAACCCAGACTTGCTCTCATTCTTTGTGTCTCTTGTCCTTTCATTCGTTCGCCCCCTTCCCTAAGGTCTTGTCGAATCCCCGTGGGCCGGGGCACTAACACATGTGGTATATACTCACACATATAAAATAAGATAATTTTAAAGGCCTCCTGCTCAATAGTAATTACATACATGATCCTTCTAGAAGTTCAAAATGTCATGTCCAACTAGGGCCAGAGACACCATTCAAATCCCCCTTTTTAAAAACAGTTATCAAAGTCCTGTTTTAACTCCTGTTTTGTTTGTTTGTTTGTTTTTCCCCGAGACAGGGTTTCTCTGTGTAGCCCTGGCTGTCCTGGAACTCATTCTGTAGACCAGGCTGTCCTCAAACTCAGAAATCCGCCTGCCTCTGCCTCCTCCCAAGTGCTGTGATCAAAGGTGTGTGCCACCACTGACCAGCCCTTAATTCCTGTTTTTAAGAGCTGTTGTTTATGAGGCAGAGACGTTCAGTGACCTCCAGGCCTGCTGTGGTAGACACTAGCTACCTTACAGTCATTTAGGAAATAGGCATCAACTTGATCTGGCTGCTTCTAGCTGAAAAGAGTTTCACCTCTTGATGACTCTTAGGTCTCTGAAGACAACCAAAAGAATCCTCATAGATAGTGACAGACGGCTGAAGAACGAGCTAAGGGTCGTCTTCTGCACGGGAGAAGAAACAAAATTAAGACAGCAGACCAATACTTGGGTCTGAAGGGAATGAGATGATTACTAAAATCATAGAAAGTGTAACCCGTTTTTACAGGTCATTCGGAGTCTTGCTCTCCCCCCCCACCCCCTTTTCTTTTTTGGATTTTTGACACAGGGTTTCTGTGTGTAGCCCTGGCTGCCTTGGAACTCACTCTATAGACGAGGTTGGCCTTGAACTCAAAGAGAGTTTAACCCTGAGTGCTGAGGGTTAAACTCTCTTTGAGTGCTGAGCCAGCACAGCGGGATTGAGTCTGGCTCCCTACCTCCCTTCTTCACACACACTTCAACACATAGGGATGAGGCCTCTGGACAAGAGGCCCAACTCTAAGATCTCTCAAGTGGGAGGGAGAGGGGAAGAAAGGAGCAAATGAAATAAGAGCTAAGGGCAGAAAGGGGCAAAAGCAAGGAAGACAGGAGGGAGAAAGGATTGTTTCTTTGTATGCTACCTAGTAACAAGTGACAGCTAGACACGGGAATACTATTGGCTGATGACTCCTGGCAGACCAATCCCGGGCTCTAAACTGCTCAATGGATATTGTGTGACTTGCACGCGGAATGGGTCCTCCGAGGTCTGCTGTCGCGAGTCCCCACACTTTGCGACTAATGGAGAGCGGAAAGTTCTTTCCTCTCTACTGTAGCAGTTTGTTCCCTGGTGTCGACTGTGCTCAGCAGCGAGTTGGAGAGTAGAGAAAAGGCAGGATAATCAGCATTTGAGGGTCAGAGAAGAAAAGAAAACGCAGTTAATTCTAGAAGGTAGGGAAGGGGGCGGGAAGCGCTCTTAGTCCTGGCAGGGGCCATAGGAGGGGAGTAGGGGGTGGGGCACAACACAGGCTGCTGGGAGGGAAAAGCGGGATCTTTGACTCAGGGAAGAACACCTAGGGGGAGGGGGAGTGTCACCTACCCAGTTTTACCCGAGGTTCTCCTGGAGGAGGGAGTACAGGGAAGGTGAGGGGGAAGGAGGGAGGGGGAAGGAAGAAGCCTTGGGAGGAGGGAAGGAGGAAAGAGGAGGAAGAACTTGGTAGAGAAGTAGGACAAAGACCCGGAGGTTGAGGAAGAGGGGGAAAGGGGAAGAACAAGGGAAGGTGAAGGAGAGGGAGGAGGAGGAGGGGGAGGAGGAGAAGGAGGAGGAGGGGGGGGAGGGAAAGCCCAAGAAGAAAGGAAGAGGAGGAGGGAGGGGGAGGAATATCAAATGACAGCTGAAGAAACTGGACTCTGGAAAGACAACTGAGCCTAAGACAACAGAAAACTGCTTGCCTGGTGTTTATGTTGTTTGTTTAATAGAATGTTTGGTGAATCCACTTATTAAGGTATAACCAGTTCCATAGGAAAAAAGAGTCCATCAAAGGCAGAAGTTTGAGTGCTCATGAGACTAGTGTAAGATAAAAAGGTGTAGTGTACATGAGAACCGTGGGTGATTTATCTTCTGTACTTCTAGGTTTTCTGTCTGCCCGTGACCTAGGTGACTCTGTCCTGAAGACCTATGGAGCCTGCTACTTCCCTGCATTCTTGCCCGCTAGCCTCCCTTCTCTTCTTCTTGGTCCTCAGCCTGTTTGTGCTGGTCTCAGGTACAGCTGTAGGCTTCTTGCTCCTATCAGCTTTTCAGAAAGCAATGTCCACGGTTCTCCTGATGGACAGAGGCAGGAAGAGAGACTGCAGCTGTGCTGGCTCATCCTTCTGAACATGGACACTTGATTTATCCCAATTTTATCCTACAGAAATGCAGCTAGAACATCAAAGGAGATCTGTAAATGTCCAAGTGGCAACATTCAAAAGAGTTAAAAATAGACGAAGTAGATTTGAATGATATATTTTGTTTAACACCGTATCATTAAATATTAATATTTAAATGCTTAACTTGTCAGGTGTGATAGCACACACCTATAAACTTAGGAGGCTGAGACAAGACTGCCAAGGGCTCAAGGCCTGCCAGGGATACATAATAAGATACTGTCTTAGAAAGCAAAACAAGGCGGCTAGGGATGTGGCTCAGTCGGTAGGGAGCTTTCCTAGTATGCATGGGCTGTATGTAGTCTGAACCCTGGGTCTGTGCCACACTCAGGCATTGGGCTGAAGAACAAGTCTTTCTGAGCACTGGATCTACACTGTATGCTCAGGGTGACTGTCATGTTCTGGTCATGTCAGTTCTGGTTTTATTATGTTTTTGTTCGTGGCTGGGCTTGAACTTGCTATGAAGCTGAAAATAACTTTGAAGAGCTGATCTTCCAGCCTCCAGCTCCTCAGCGTTGGGATTGTGGGTGTGTACCACATTACATGGGTAGTGCTTGGCTCCTGAAATATTTTTGGCCTCCCTGGATTGTTCCCAGAAATGCTGCCCACCAGCCACAGCTACCAGCCCACTAGCAAACCCCTGTAGCCTTGGAAATAACTCGTCTAATCCAGGGTTGCCCAGCCTTCTCAGTTCCCAGACCACATTAGATGAAGAATTTCCTAGGGCCTTACATTAAATGATCCAAAAGTGTCTGTTATAGTTTCCTTTCTGTTGCTGTGATAAATACCCTGACAGAAAGCAACTTAGGAAAGGGAAGGATTTAATTAGGTATAAATGCAAGCCACAGTTTATCACTGAGGGAAGTCAAAAGAGAAACTTGAAGGCAGGTCTGCTTGCTATCCCACACAGCATTACCTACAACCAAGGAACCAACTTCATTCACTGCCAGAGAAGTGTAGGATAGTTCATGGAAGATACTGCTTGTTGGCTTCTATTAGACTCTTATGTTGCCTAGGGAATGGTGTGGGCAGCCTTAATATTGTTGCAATTGACAACCAAGACAATCTCCCACGAAGATACCCACAGGCCAATGACTTAAGCAGTTTCTCAATTTGGATTCTCTTCAGAGATAATTCTAGGTTGTGTCAAGTGGAACTAACAGTTAAAACTAACCAGGACAGTGTCCAGACCCCAGTTTGAGTGGTGTCAGTGTACACACACATTTATTTTGTATGACCTTGTGAAACAAAACTGTCACTATAAAGTTCATTCTTGAGAACTACGGAATCAAAACAAACAATAACAAAAACAAACCTCTTGAGTTAAGCAAGTTTAACAGGTATTGTTCTGTCTGATTGTGTCCCTTTGTTGAATAGCCCAGTTTAATGTCATAGGACCAGCTGAGCCCATCCTGGCCATGGTAGGAGAGAATATCACACTACACTGCTACCTGTCACCAGAGAGAAATGCAGAAGACATGGAGGTACGGTGGTTCCGGTGGCGTTTCTCCCCAGCAGTGCTGGTGTACAGAGGCCATCAAGAGAGACCAGAGGAGCAGATGGTGGCATACCAAGGAAGAACCACCTTCATGAGCACAGACATCAGCAAGGGGAGAGTTGCACTCATTATCCACAATGTCACAGCCTATGACAATGGCATCTACTGTTGTTACTTCCAGGAAGGCAGGTCCTATGACCAGGCAAGCATGAGGCTCACGGTGGCGAGTAAGTTACTCTGTTTTCCTCTGTTGACTTTTCCCAGTGTGAGTCTTGGAGAAAATTTTTCTCCTGGATTCAGGCTCGTCACAGACTAGCACATTTCTTGCCTGTAATTCCCTTTATATAGGGAGGGTTGCTTCTTGAGTCCACCCGAATGAACTCTGCTAAGCTGTGACCATTGCTTCTTGAGTGTTAGGCACTGTTAGAAATGTGCAGGGGTACCTGTGATAAACAACCATTGCCCCCAAAGCCACAGTAGACATTTCGCTGATTAATATTAATCTTATAGTTTAGATCAGGCTTAAACTCACTTTGGTGCTGACAATGGCTTTGAACTTCTGATCTTTCTTCCTCCCTACCAAGTGCTAGGATTACAAACTTTATCATCCTGGGCTAACCTTGCCTTGACCTTTCCCCCATTTCTCCTTGTAATAATTGTAGAGAAAGCAATTGACATGTAAACAGATAACATCAATATTAAGTACAGCAGCAGACTAAGGCTAAGGCTGGTGGCCCTGTAGAGGAACAGGGTAAGAGTACGACCTGGAGCCTTTTACAAAGCTTCCTAACAGAAATGGCAATTAAACTGGGTATGCAGGAAGTGTCACACAACACTAAAGGAGGAAGGTTTTCTGACCCTTGTAACCTGATTCTGCTCACAGCAGAACTTCAGGATTGGCTAGTGATGCTTGTAGGTTCCAGGAACCCCAATTCTTTCCCTGTAAGCAGTGCAAATTCTAATTCAGAGCAGATGGTGTGTGTGTGTTCTTACCTGTGTATATGCTTTTAGTAGCCAAAGATGTAATTCTCAGTCACTTTCCAACTTATTTTTTGAAATAGGGTCTCTTGTTGAACTTTGATCTCTCTGCTTCTGTGCTATCCTGGCTGGCCAACTAGCCACCAGGATCTGTTTGTCTTCACATCCCCTACCTGGGGCTTCGATTACAGACATGAGACCACCTGAGCTTTTGTATAGCTGCTGAGGACCCAAAGCACTGGTTACACCTTTACAACAAGTGCTTTACCAGTGAGCTCCCTCCAGCACCCTTTGATTTTATTTTAAAGATTTTAAAAGATTTATTTATTTATTGGTTTTTAGAGACAGGGTTCCTCTGTGTATCTCTGGATGTCCTGGAACTCACTCCGTAGACCAGGCTGGCCTTGAACTCAGAAATCCCTGCCTCTGCCTCCCAAGTGATTAAAGGCATGCACCACCACTGCCCGGCTTTATTTATTTATTTATTTATTTTATGTATGTGAGTATGCTGTGTCTCAGAGACACCAGAAGAGGGTGTCAGATCCCATTATAGAGGTTTGTGAGCCAGAATGTGGTTGCTGGGAATTGATCTCAAGACCTCTGGAAAAGCAGTCAGTTCCCTTAACAACTGAGCCATCTCTCCAGCTATTTATTTACATTTTTAAAATTATATTTTGTTTGTTGGATCAATTGGCTGGATGTTTGTTGGATCCTTCAGTCTGTTGTCTCAGAACCCCATTGAACATTTTATAAAACTGTTTTGTTCAGATTGCCAAGTTTTGAGGGGGGATTTATTTGCTTTTGTTGTGGTTGTTTGGGAGTTGTTGTTGTTGTTGTTTGAGACAGGGTCTCTCTCAAATATAGGCATGGCTGGCCATATTATTTTGAATCTTATTTCACATCAAGTTTTCTGAGTGAGGCTGGGCATCTATGGCTTTGTTTCCTGGGCAAAATCAAATTGCAGATCCACACAGAGTGGCACACACCTCTCGCACTCGAGCACTTGGGACTTGGACACAGGGGGATCAGGAGGTCAATGTCGTCCTCAACTACGTATCCAATTCAAGGCTAGCTTGAGCTACATGAGATTTTTGTCTCAAAAACACACTGGGTGTGTTTTTTGCCCAAAAGATGAGGCAGAAGGATTTCTGTGAGTTTGAGGCCAGCCTGAACTACATAGTGAGATCCTAGCTCAAACAAACAAACAAACAACAAACAAACAGTAGAGCACAAAGC
The DNA here is from genome assembly GCF_011762505.2 of Arvicanthis niloticus. Classification (NCBI taxonomy): domain Eukaryota; kingdom Metazoa; phylum Chordata; class Mammalia; order Rodentia; family Muridae; genus Arvicanthis; species Arvicanthis niloticus. The sequence continues at coordinate 38,423,791 of NC_047665.1, forward strand.
CTGGGACTTCAGTGAATGGTTTAATTTCCTTTCTTTAGCATAATATATTGAGTAAGCCTAACAAAGGAACTAGTCCATAAAAGTTTGTGGGGCATGCCTAAAGTGACAGAAATGTCCCACAACCACACATCTAAAAGTTTGTCATGCCTCATGTTCTCTTCAGCTGAAGGCTTCTAGGATATTCTTTTAATGACATACATTGAATGGTGACGCTGTTTTGACTACAGCAGGTGCCTCATAGCTCCCTAATAGGTGAATTTGGGGGAGCACTGTAGATAACCTACCTGTGTGAGTCCCCAGAAGGTAAACTGCTCTGAATGTCAAGACTCAGCTCTGTGGTAGCAGCCCTTGTGATTAGCACCCAGCTGTGAGCCATTGCCTTCCTTCTGCTTGACCATGAGAGATGGGAAACGCTGAAATCTAGAGAGGACAGTGTTTTAAAGTGAGAAAGCTTCATTAAGATTGTGGCATCCTGAGAAGTTCTTGTGTTACTCTAGAATGTCACAAGGCTAAAGCAACTGAGACATTTTCCCACAGAGCACAAAGTGAAGTTCTAAGTTGGCCTTTTTCAGATGGACTGAACATATCTATTTAGAAGTGAGACAGAATTTCTGTCAAAAACAGTGTCACAACAACTCTTTAAGGGGACAGCATATTAGCTATATTAATATAGACATCTATATTAGCTATGTGATGAGACCCGAAGCAGAGAACAGGGGAGAATGTAATGGAATCCTTTGCTCTTGGAGAGCTTCCAGCTCAGTTGGCACGTTGGTCCCTTCTCTAACACCAAGGCCTTTCTTCCTTCCCATCGTCTCTTTCCTCCTTCCTGCTTCATCCTCCCTCCATCTTCACTGTCACAGAGCTGAGGCTGCAGGAGCTTGCAGATTCAGTGTTTCTAGGTCCAGCCAGTTTGTACTTCTTTTTTCCTGGCTTCTATCATTAAGAGTTGATCTCTTAAGACACGCTCACAGAAATACTGTTGCTTGTTCTAGGATACTGAGGATCAAACCCAAGACCTTGCTTATGCCAGACAAGTACTCTGCTACTGAGCTACATCCCTAGCCCAGCCACCGTGTATGTTTGTTTGTTTGTTTGTTTTTTGAGATGGGGGTCTCACTATGTATCCCTGGCTGTCCTGGAACACTGCGTGTAGGCTAGGCTGGCTTCAAACTCATAGAGATCCTCCTGTTTCTGTCTCCCTAGTGCTGGAACCAAACCAGCCACTCTTTTAGCTAAGCCTTGGTCTTTCCTCCCAGGCCTTGGCTCTGAGCCGCTTATTAAAATGAAGTCTCTTGAGGATGGGAGCATCTTGCTAGAGTGCACATCTGAAGGGTGGTACCCAGAGCCCCGTGCTGTGTGGAGAGACCCCTATGATGAAGTTGTACCTGCCCTGGAGGAAGAGTATACAGCTGACAGAGAAGGCCTCTTCACCGTCTCCATGACTATAATCATCAGGGACTGTTCTGTGAGGAACATGACCTGCTCTGTCAACAACACTCTGCTCAGCCAGGAGATGGAAAGTGTGATTCTCATTCCAGGTTAGTCCCCTGCCCGCTGGAGATATGTCCTAGTAAGATAGGCTCCTCAGCAAATAGGCTGATGTCTGAAGTATTGATGGAAGACCAGAGGATGGTCTGGGGAAGGATCTTTGGCTCTGCCGAGCTGGAGGCTGGAGCTGAACTGAGGCCATATCCCTTGTAACAAGAAAATCAATTAGTCCTAGCCATGTGAATGAGTAGTGATAAACAGCAATAGAATAGCAAGGAATAGTGGTTATGTTGGTTTATACTTGTAGCCCGACACTTGAAGTGATAGAACAGGAGAATAGGCGGGTCTCTACTTAAACTTGACTAGACTTGAACTTGTGGTAATCTTTCCTCTGCCTTCCCAGTACTGGGTTTATGCTATGGGATAAGCCCATGGGATGAGTTCAATGTGTAAGGAACTGGATCCCTGTCTCTCTGTTGAGAAGAGACCACATGCAGCAAGAGCAGAGCAAAGAGGAAGGCATTGCAAGAATGTTGGGGGCAGAATGCTGGGGACCTGTGCAAGGTGGCGCCTGTAGAGGTTTAGCGGGCTGCTTACCTTGTTTCATCCATGGCATGCATTCATGGGATTCATCCACAGCAGCCTTGAGTGGTTCTGCAGTTTTAATCCCCTGAGTCCCAAAGCAGTCAGAGGTCAGCCAGTACAAAGCCATCATTTTTTCTCCCATCCTTGTTCCTGAGGGAGAAACCTCAGGTCTGGGACCTGAAAGAGCTCTTTGGGTAAACTTCCCCCAAGGAGTGCTCTTGGCCCTAGTGTTCTATCTCTCACGACATAGCCCTTCTCTGCCTCACTTTCCAGAATCCTTCGTGCCCAGCCTTCTTCCTCTCTGGATGGTGGCCATGGCTGTCACTCTGCCTATAGTAATGCTACTCTTCCTCACATCTGGAAGCATCTGTCTTGTCAAGAAACACCGCAGGAAGAAATCGATCCTGTCAGCTGAAAAAGAAGCCAAATATAAAGAAAAGGAAACTGCACGTAAGGAACTAGGAAAAAGAGAAAGAACGTAGGAGGTAAAGGAGTAGAGTAGGAGAGCTCACCATTCTTCAGTTTAAGGCCAGCCTAAGCTACATAGTACCACATCTGAAACAAGAGGAGGGGAAAAAAAGAAAGGACACCACCCTCTGAACTAGACAGAGGACACATAGATGCAGCAGAAGTGCTCAGAACTCTTATATCCTAACAATTAAGCCTCTGGATCTTTTGATTCAGTCTGCAAACTTTGCATTGTTCACAGAACTGAATGGCTGAACAGTAGCAAACCCAAACAAAGAAAGTTCTAATACTGTCTACTCACCTGGTTTCTGACAGTTCTGAGGAATGGGTACTGTATTAGTTACCTTTTTTATTGTTGTGATAAAGTTGTATGGCAGGGGCTGACAAGATGGTTCAGTGGGTGAAGACACTTTCTACCAGGCCTGACATCCCAGAGTTCAATACCCAGAACCCATATGGTCAAAGAAGAGAACCAACCCAACTCCTACAAGCTGTCCTCTGAGCTCCACACATGTAACATGTCACATGTACACATAAACACACACACACACACAAACACAAACACATATATACATACATACATACATACATACATACATACACACACTAAGTAAATTTAAAAAATTACATTTATATAAATGAATATTTTGTCTAAGTGAATGGGTGCCCCGATACCCACAGGGGTCTGAAAAGGGCATTGGATAGCCTGGTACTGGAGTTATAGATGTTTGTAAGCCACCATGTATGTGCTGAAAATAGAACCTGTGTCTTCTACAAAAGCAGCTAGTGTTCTTAACCCCTAAGCCATCTCTTTAGACCCTAAAACATTTTTAAATTACATTTATTTATTTATTTATTTATTTATTTGGAGGAGGAAGGTGGCACACCATTGCCTGCATGTAGAAATCAGAGGACAATTTGTGGAAGTTGGTTCTTTTCTTTGTGGGTCTTAGAGAGTGGACTCAGGCTTTGCAGTAAACTCCCTCACCCTTTGAGCCACCATGATCAAATTCACTAACTAACCTAGAACATCTCTCACAAACCTAGATTTGTTTCCATAGTGATTCTAAATCCTGTCAATGTCACAATCGAGATTAATCCCCTCAAGTGGGAGTGAAGGGTTTAGTGCTGTAGCAAGAGCCAGCCCTGCTCTGTTTAAGACAAATCTAAATTCTCTCAGCTGTTTACCTGAGTACAGTACTTTGCTTCCTTTTCAGGGCAACTTCATGAGGAACTGTGTAAGTTTAACCTTCCCTCAACTACTCTGCAGTTTGTGTTCTGCTGGCTTAGCCATGACCTCATGACATTAACCTCTCTCACTTGCAGGTTGGAGACGAACCCTCTTACATGCTGGTGAGTGCCTCTGGCATTCTCTTATACAAGGGGATTTTCTCACTAAGGGAGGATTTGAACAAAAGACTCAGGGGCCCTGGAGTGGGGAAGTAGGGGATTGAGAGTGCTTCACTAGCTATGATTCACCAGTGCTGGGCTCCAGCTTGGTCAAGGAATCCCCACAGCTTTCTATCAGCCCCATGGTATACTCTTCACAGTCCCTTCTCTCCTTTCTCCCTCCCTTCTTCCTTCCTTCCTTCCTTCCTTCCTTCCTTTTTTTTCCAGAAGAAGGTAATCCATGAGTAGCAGAGGTCTACCATACAGAATAGCTCTCCCAAAAGTATCTCTTGCTCTTGGATCCTGAGTCAGTTTGAAAGAAGACAGTCCTGTCTTGGGTATTTATTACTTGGGAGGTGGTTAGAATGAACAGTTGGATCCTTGTAGTAAAAAGGCAATCTGCTTCCTGGGGCTTACCAGGGATGTAATAAGTCGGTGTTGAGAAATGCTATCCTGCTCTCAGGAGACCACTAACACTCAGCGTGTCAGGTGATTGAGAGCCCAGAGCACAGCTGCCTTTTCTTCATGAGCATTATTTATTTTTTCATGTTTCATCAATGAGAATACAGGCTTCACTAGACACCTTGGCACAAGAACTGTTCCTCCTTAAGAGGAAATTTAATATTGTCCCAGTCTAACTTGACACACAATCACAAGCTGTCACAATCAGACATACCAACTTGGAGGAAGGAAGGTAACTATTCTAACATGATAAGCAAAGTAGACTGATTAGGTAAGAGGTAGTGTAGATGGTTGGCAAGAACTTCGTACATCCACAGTGGCTTCTGACTGACTGAAAGTATTCCCTTGTTGTGTTTGCTGCATACTCTTGGCTTTTTCATCCTTTGTGGGTACCCTTATCTGTCATTTAAATCAGTTGTCATCTGGTTGAAAGAGTGTAGAGGCCAGTGAGGTGATCCTGCACTAGCCAGGACACTGTGTAGTAAGACTCAGTTTAATCCTTAATTGATTCATCGTTAGGGAGAGTGAGAGATTCACCCTCTCTTGTTGGTCAAAGCCAAGTTGGATGGTTTCTACGAAGGGAATTCCAGAGATCTTATAGCATGGTGAACACTGGGACAGATCTGAAAATGCTGAAAAGGGGAACAATTCACTTTTTTGTTCATTTGCTAAACTTTCTGGGTTTTTGAGCCCTAGTCTTTTCCATAGAAGATAATGCTCCTGTCCCTAGAAGACAAATGAGCTTCATTATGAGCTTCCTCAGAAAAAACAAAAACAAAAACAAAACCTTCTTCACATAGGCCACCGCACAGAGGAATCCCACATCAGTTCCCAGGACCTGGGGGTCTGGGGCTGGGGAAGAGAGACTGTGGCTGTGTATATCCAGGAGACTGAGATCTCAGCACTAAGCCTGAGACTTTTTTTTTTCTACAGCTGATGTGGTTCTGGACCCAGATACAGCTCATCCTGAGCTCTTCCTGTCAGATGACCAGAGAAGTGTAATAAGAGGCCCTTCGAGGCAGAGTGTGCCTGACAACCCTGAGAGATTTGACTGCCGTCCATGTGTCCTGGGCAGGGAAAGCTTCTCCTCAGGGAAGCATTACTGGGAGGTGGAGGTGGAAAATGTGATGGTGTGGGCCATTGGTGTTTGTAGAGACAGTGTTGAAAGGAAAGGGGAGGCCCTATTGGTTCCTCAGAATGGCTTCTGGACCCTGGAGATGTTTGGAAGCCAGTATCGAGCCCTGTCTTCACCAGAAAAGATCATACCTCTGAAAGAACGTCTTCACCGAGTGGCCGTCTTCCTGGACTGTGAGGGTGGAGATATTTCTTTCTACAACATGAGAGACAGATCACACATCTACACATGTCCTCCTGTGACCTTCACTGGGCCCCTGAGACCCTTCTTTAGGCTGGGTTCTGATGACAGTCCCCTGTTCATCTGTCCAGCATTCACAGGGGCACAGGGAGTTAAAATACCTGAGAGTGGCCTGTTCCTATATAGAACAAGACCAGTTTCTCAGAGCCTTGTAAAGAAGCCATAGCTCTCAGCACAGTATCATCGGGTAGAGACCAGATCCTGTGTCCTTCAGGTCACGTGGAGCATCTTCCAGCTGCTGCCTTCACACATACTTCAGGCCCATGCCTCAGGTCACTGCATCATTCCTTCTAACTATGGGCCTAGGTAGGCCCAGTCTTTGGGGACTGTGATACAGCTCTCTCCTGAGAAGAGAGTGTGAGAAGGGGAGAGGAAGAAAACCTGGAGCTTCAACATGATGCTCTGGCCACAGTGGATGTTGGGCAAAGGCAATAGGGTGCGTCAGGATGTAAGAGGAGAGAACTGCAGAGGAAGGAGACAGATAAATACAAATTGAGGCCAAAGATGGAGGAAGTATACTGGAGAACTCTGAGGTAAGCCCTATATGACAGCTGTGGGTAGGTAGGAGCTCATAGTCCATTGATATCCAAATCCAAAGATTTAAATATCACATATTATGTCTGGAGTGTGTATCTGTAGACCCACACATGAGAGGAAATAATCATAGGGATGATCTGGATGTAAGCTGGCTCAGGCGTCCCTACAATAAACACTCACTTCTGAGTTCCATGTTTCTGCTCAGTAAGAGTGGCTTGAGGCTTGAGGCTTGAGGTCCAGGCTGAGCAGCCAGGTTCATACAACTCAGATTTACTAGAGACAGTAGCTCAGGATGTCTTCCTTTTCCCCAAGCCCCTCCCCCTTCAAGATAGGGTCTCACTATGGAGACCAGGCCAGCCTCCACATCCAGTTTATGATCTTATGATATATACAAAAGGTAAGGCTTCTGTGTTCTTGGGTTACTACCTATTGAGATTTGTTTTGGTTTTTCTCTTGACTCATGCTTTCACTCTGTGAGCACTGCTCTTGACTTTTTCTCCCCATCTTTTTGTTATAAATATTTTTTTTTCAAGACAGAATTTCATTGTGTGTTTCTGGCTGTCCTGGAACTCACTATGTACAGTAAGCCGCTTTTGAACTCACAGAGATCTGCCTCTGCTCCTGAGTGCTGGAACTAAGGGTATATCCCACTACACCTGGCTTCATTCTATCTCTTCAGTGTGGGGATTATAGGCTTGGGCTCTCATGCCTAACTAATATCTGTTGCCGATTATGACCTTTGAAGCTTAAAACAGAAAAACAACTATATGTATTAATTTATGTTAAACCAATAATAAGCTAACTATAGTTTCATATGAACAGTATATGTCTTATTTAAAAACTTGTTTCTGATCTGGGCAGTAGTGGTGCATGTATTTAATCCTGGCATTTTGGAGGTAGAGGCAGGCAGATCTCTAAGTACAAAGCCAGCCTGGTTTACAGAGTGAGTTCTAAGATAGGCAAAGCTATACAGAGAAACTCTGTCTTGGGGTGTGGGGGGAGTTGTATCTGTGATGGCTATTGTTGGTTGTCAACTTGACTACATCTGGAATGATCTATAATCTAGAAATGTAAGAGATTATTTTACTTGGTTTGAAGCTGGTGAATCCATTTCTAGTCCATACCTTTGAGGAAGAAAGACATATCTTTGATCTAGAGGTTGAGATGGAAAACACACACACACACACACACACACACACACACACACACACACACACCTACCTTTAATCTGGCCCATACCTCCTGATGGAAGTCTGTATAAAGACATAGAAAAAGGAAGCTTTTACTCTTTGCCTGCTTGCCCTCACCTTGTTAGCACAGCCATTCCTTCACTGGCATTGGACCCTTCTCCTTTGGGATTCTAGCACATACTGAAGACCAGCGGAGGCATCCAGCCTTATGGACTGAGCAACTACTTGGTTCTTGGACTTTCATTTTACAGCCTGCCATTGTTGAATTAACTGGATTAAGAGACACTCATCCTATAAGTTCTGTTACTCTAGAGAATGCCGACTAATACAATTTCTAAAGTAAAATATATTTTATTAAAAGAATATTAAATATAAAGAATTATCTAAGTTTTTGAAAAATTAAAAGATATCTGTATTGTTATATCTGCCTTTTTATTTACTTCGTTGGGCTATCAGAGGACATACAGGATCTAGGGGACTACAGTATACACTAGAGAATGATAATGCCTTATTACAAAATAAATATTAACCTCACAGACACTTCCCCTCCATGTCCCCATTCTGTTTGTTTGTTTGTTTGTTTGTTTTGTTTTGTTTTGTTTTTCTAGACAGGGTTTCTCTGTATAGGCCTGGCTGTCCTGGCACTCACTCTGTAGACCAGGCTGGCCTTGAACTCAGAAATCTGCCTGCCTCTGCCTCCCAAGTGCTGGGATTAAACATGTGCTCCACCATTGCCCAGTGATGTCCCCATTCTTAAACTAAGGTTTTACAACTTCCATTGTGCTTGAGTTCTCAGAACGGATACAGTGGCGTTCCAATTAGGTTTTTGGTGTGTGAACTTGACACAAGCTAGAGTCAATTGAGAAGAGGGAGGCTCAATTGAGAAAATGCCCGGCACTAGACTAGCCTGTGGGCAAAGCCCATGGGGCACTTTCTTGAATAATGACTGATGTGAAAGGGTCCAGTCCATTGTGGGTAGTGTTACCCAGGCTGGTGGTCCAGGGAGATATTATAAAGTAGACTGAACAAGCCATGAAGGGCAAGGCAGTAAACAGCACTTCTCCATGGCCTCTGCTTAAGTTCTTGCCTTGACTTCACTTCAGGATGGATTGTGATCTGGATGTATAAGCTGAAATAAATCCTTTTCTCCCCAGGTTACTTTTCATCATGGTGGTTTGTCACAGCAATAAAACCACTAATCAAGACAATCAGTCTCCAGTTTATATCCTAAACCTGTTAACACATTCATGCCGTTTCCAGAAATCATCCCTTATCTTTAAGGGATCTTTGAAACCAAAAATGAATAAGTTTTGATTGTTGGCTGAATCTAGAAAACTCCAGGTCTGTGCCTGATACTAAGAGAATATTGAACGGTGTAGCCCTGCCTGCTTTGCTCTGCTTGCCATCCACACACATCTTATTCAGTCCGTTTAGCCTTTATCATGAGCCAACGCTTCGGCACGGGAGCACCACTGAGTAGGGAAAGGAAGGGTGGGTCCTCTAGAAGGCTGAGGCAGGGAGGGAGGGATATAGGAGGTGTGGGAGGTTTCAAAGGACTTCCTGGGGGAAGCTATGGTTTTGTTGAGACTTGCAGACTGAGAAAGAACCAGTCAGTCTTTGAGAGCTGGGGGAGCAGTGTGAACAGCAAGCAGAGGAGCATCAAAGCAAGAAGTGACTTCATGAAGAAACATTAAGTGGTCCTCGTGGTTAGAGCAAATTAGGAAGTGGAAACACTTCGGCAAAAACGAACAAGTATGACGAGTAAATCAGGCAACCACTCATCCTTAGTAGTTTCCTTCTCCTGAGTCTCAAAGACAGTTCTACTTTAACCCAGACTCAAGCTGTCCCAGCATCTGTCCCAGCACACTGTCCCAGCACAGTCCTCTTGAATCACTGCTGACTGCAAAAAACCAATTGAGTACGGAAATTTGAGAGTTGCATCACAGGAACTAAGAAGCATCTGGCTCTAGAGTATGCATGGAGGTGCGGCTTCTTAGCTCTTCTCTGAGGCCTGGGATTAAACTAAGTCTGACACCGCCAGTTTGTTTTCTCTGCTGCTGTGATCACTATGTGCTAAAGCACACTGGAAAGCAAAGGACTTTCATCTTTAACTTCTACATTGCAGTTCATCATTCTAGAACAAAAGAGCCATAAATCTATTTATTTACCAAATACATGAATGGGGAGATCAGGGAGGTAAGTTACAGTGAAGATGAAGTCCTGCTACAGGTTTCAGATGCTACGTGATCGTGTTCTTTAAAACAACACAACACAGTTACCCTTTAGTCAATCAAATAACTACGTTGACTAAAAAAAAACCGTTAGTCTTTCTCAGAATGAGTGTCACAGTTTCCAGACCCCTTCTTCCAGATCCATGTTGTGTTTGGCCTGAGGAAGACCTCTCTACCTGCTTCTTAAAGGGGCTGAGTCTCAGCCCGAGGCAACAGAGCTACAGCCAATCAAAAGCAGTCTTTCGGAATTGGTTCCCAGGCCCCACCCAGCTAATTGCGCTGCTGTTACAAAGTCCCCGCTACTCTGGCTCCAGAGAGGCTTGGGTTGGAGGGCTGCAAGATAAAACACTGCTGAAGTTGGGGTGTGTAACATTCTTAACCACGGGTATAACGTCTGAGAATCCAAGAGAAAGATCTGTCTTCCATTGCACCCTTCCATGGACAACGATAACTCCACTACGATTCTTCTGCAAAGGGGCATGAACAGCTGGGTCTAGATCAACCCTTATATCTCAAAGCTATATCATCAACCATCTGCAGAGCTGGGGATGGAGGGCTAAACGCCATGCTGTGGAATTGGCCACAGCCAAAGAAAGCTTCCTTGCCCAAGAATGGGTATTTACAAAGGTCTCTGGAACCACCACAGCCAGCAATGTGATGATGACCCATGGGAGGCAAGAAGGTAGTTAACTCGATTCAGCAGCCAGTGCTGTTGGTTCAAAGTTCCAGAGTCTGCCGGGTGGTGGTGGCGCACGCCTTTAATCCCAGCACTTGAGAGGCAGAGGCAGGTGGATTTCTGAGTTTGAGGCTAGCCTGGTCTACAGAGTGAGTTCCAGGACAGCCAGGGCTATACAGAGAAACCCTGTCTCGAAAAACAAAAAAAAAAAAAAAAAAAAAAAAAAAAAAAACAAAAAAAAACAAAAAAACAAACAAACAAACAAAAAATTCCAGAGTCTGATCCTGAGTAAATTATTTTAAGCATATTTATGCACAGCAGTACTTGGAGAAAAATTTCTTGGTCATAATTAACTCAATCCCCTGTGTATAGTAAAACTTAATTACACAGTAAAACTTCAATTACATTGAACCTCTTTGTAAAGTACATGTGAGACCTTTCATAAAGATGGGTTGTATAGACTGACAAGCTAAGGATAATATTACAGGATATTTGATCAAATGGTAAACCCTGAGATTGTGAACTGGAAAACCCTTTTTCTAATTGTAGCATGGCTCAGCCTTTGACCCTGGAGCTTTCTGTATACTGTAAACAAGTATTTGTGGCATGGCTCAGCCCTAGCACACACCTTTAATCCAAGAGCTAAATAAAGTCAATCCTAGGTCAAGAGATGGAGCAAGGAACCAGCTGACAGGAAGTGAACATAAGAGAACAGTAAAGTTGAGGGGGTGTTTGAGTTGAAGGATTTTTAAGACAGCATGAAAAAGGAGCTTTTTCCTTCTGAGCTATCAGTGCAGTAGGAAGGTCAGCTGGGCGCTTTCTCTGCCTCTCTGAGCTAGCAGGCTTTCACCACAGTGTCTGGCTCCTGAGTCTTAATTTGGTAAATTGAATGTTTGGGATTTTATTTTTTAAAACAAAAGGATAAAGGTCTGGGGAGAATCTTGTGTGCTCTTTTCAACCACACAGATATTGCCAAGGTCACCAGGCTACTAACCACATCTGCTTCCAGCTTTCTGGGTGGTTAACAGGTCATCCATCCCTGCCTTTGAAGGGACAACCCTGTGTGTTTACTGTTCCTGGATCCCCTAGTGCTTATGTTCAAGTACAAGGACCTCCCATGGGTGAGGGGCAGCTTCCAATAACTGGTTAGTGTGTATCTATAAGGGTCTGTAGCTTGGGTACAAGCTACAGATTCCATAATTCCAGAAAGCCATCCTTCTTCCAGAGGTCACTGTGGGCATGACAAAGTCCTCTGATAACTGTTTCAGTCCTTCAGTCTGCCTTCCTTCCCCAATGTGTTGACTCAGAGATATTCCAGAATAACTGTTCTATAGTCTTCCTCTGGAATCATCAGAGTGAGGGCTTCCCAAAAGTGTGCTTGAGTCCACAACGATTTAACAGGATCCATGAAGTCAGAACTCTTCATTGCCACTAAAAAACGGTGTTCATGTCTTTGCACATTGCATGTAGGCCCCGGAATTTTCTAGATGTTAAGTGACACCAGATGACACTATCCTACCACTAGAACGTGTGCTTTTGTGCACATATATATGTATATGTATATACACACACACATATGCTTAAAATGTTTTTGACTTTAATTCCTATTATATTAAATGTTGATAGCTACAACCCACATAAACAAAAATTCTTCAGGTCCTCAGCTATTTTTAAGAGTATAAAAACTTTATGAGATAAGAACATTTGAAAACGTATGCTTAAGCAAACATTAAGTATAACCAGTTCTATGTCTAAAAGTGAGGCATGTTTGTTCATTGCCATGCTGGCTCAAACCCAGGGCCTTTGACAGGTTCCCTACCCCTGAGATACTAGCCTCAAAACCAAGGTTTTGTTTTATTTTATTATTATTTAAGACCTTTATTAACAGGTATCATCAGTTTATTATCTTTTCTGAAAAAACAAGTTGTAAACTTTTATTTCAAGTTAAAAACCGTTTTTAATCTCAACTTGACTGGAGGAGGGACTAAACTCTCACAAGAACTGACTGCAAGTTTCAAGCAACCTAATGATCCTTATGGGGAGAGGACCACTGCCCCACCAGGTCCTGACTCTCTAGACATCTTGATTTCCAGAGCTGAGCAACCCCCACAGCCTCAGTGGGCTCTCTACTGTAGTCCTGTGAAAAAGCTTCTTCCAGTTGCCGGAAACACACACACACACACACACACACACACACACACACACACACACACCAGCATCTCTCAGTAAATTGTTTTAACAGCTTAGATGATATCTACAGCACAGGTTGCAGCTCCTGGACTTTAACCAAGGAGAATGAAAAAGAGAAGATGTTTCCTCCCGTTGCCCATGGAAAAGCAGTGAGCCCTTCACCGCAGAGCCTGGTTAAGTTTACTCTTGCCAGCTGAGAGTCATAAATTCCAGCATGGTTAACACTGGCTGTAAAAGAAGTCTACACAGAGACCACATTTCCTTTATACAGAAATGTTTCAAGTTAGAAGGATAAAATAGCCTATATCATGCTTAGACCTCAGCAGTTATGGCCTTTCCCAACTGTAATTCTACAGTTTTCTAGAAATCTCCCAAGAAACACATTTATATCAATGGACATGGACTGGGCCCCTTGCTCAAACCCTGTGGCCCATTGTTTTTACTTTATTAGATGGAAATCCTATCCAAGACACCACAAGGGCCACCTATAACTTCATTTATCAAAGAGAGAGAGAGAGAAGGAGAGAGAGAGAGAGAGAGAAAGGACAAAGAAGGAGGAAGGAAGAGAAGGAAGGAAGGAAGGAAGGAAGGAAGAAAGGAAGAAAGAAAGAAAGAAAGAAAGAAAGAAAGAAAGAAAGAAAGAAAGAAAAAGATTTTTTAACAACCTTGTGAGATGTAAGTTGAGAGCCATTAAAATATATATGGCTACTGGTAACACATGTAAGCGTAACTCTTTCTTTGAGATCCCCATATTCACATTTGTATGTCTTTTCCTTTCCCTTTCCCTGGGTGCCTCCCTTTCTATTATCTCTGTGCTTATGTCTATACTAAAAGCTCATCGGGGAAAGGCACTCACCATCCAGATGGACCACTTCAAAGTTCAGTCCCTGGGACCCATATGAAGGAGAGAACTGATTTCTGAAAGCTGTTCTCTAACCTCTACACGAATGTGTTCTTCATCTCCCCATCAACACACAAAAATCAATCAATAGACAAAACTAAGATGTAATAAAACAATTAATCTATGTTACCATCTCTTTCTAAAAAATCTCCCTTCTGCTTCACACTAGCTCATCCTGAAGTTCTTTGCTGTAGTGAAGCCAAGAATTCCACCTTCACTTGAGTATCTGAAAACAAACAAACAACAAAACATTCCTGGGCTGCTGTAGGTGACAATGTGGAGTTATGTCTCCAATCCAGCCCCACAGACACTGACAAACCCTAGCTGGACAGCTGGTAGACCTTGGCCAACAGGCTTCACATAGCCACAGGCAGTCAGAACTCTCTACCAGTCCCCCAGCGCTTGCAGCAACCACCCCAAATTGGCTCCTCACTTTGAGTTCTCAGATACAGTAAACTTTTAACGTCTGAAGCCAAGAGAAACTTCCCCCAGCTTTCTAAGAAGACAAGCTGAAACAGAGAGCATGATGCACTCTGATAATTTTTCTGCCATCAGACATCCACAGGAGGGGACACTTGTTTCATTGTGAGTTTTATGCACACATTCCCAGAAATTCATTTTTAAACACAGTCAGCTGATTTCCACGTACTTAACTCACCTGATAATTGATTTTAGTCTTGCTCACTTTCCAGAAATACTCAGAAAAGGGCTTGGAAGAATATGAGTCCTCCTTGTCTCCATTGTTCTACAAACAATAAGCCTTTCATAAGCCCCACTCTTACCACAGAATTGGCACACATAATGGAGTGTGGGCCACTGACTTCATAGGGAGTCTCAGCTTTAACCTCCCACAATTCCTAAGCCTCAGGATGCATGATAATTTAAAAAATAAAATAAAAACAGCATTTTTGAGAAAAGAATAGAGAGGAAAAAGATGGTAAGTGTTGAAGCTTTAGGACACAAACTGTCTCTTGGAAATTGATCACATCATTAGCTGACGCTAGCATACTAGGAGGTACTGTAATTCTGGCTGACAGTAAGGGAAGGAGAATTTCAGGCACAGTGTGTGAGGAGATGCAGCAGTGAAGAGAAACAGAGACCCAGAACTGGTATAGGACAGTGGTGAGCCAGCTTGAAAAAGTCTTGAGGATATCAACGATTGATAGCATAGTGTTCAACTTCTTTAAAGGCAGTTGTCTTCTGGATCTCACATCTCCTGAGTTTCAGGGTGCCACCCCTTTGTCTCCCAGTTTGCCTGGAGAAGTGCCAGGGTCCCAAGCATCTCTCTCTGTCAAACATCACTATCCAAGCCCCAATGAAGGGCAAGATGTCCACTCGGTTCTGAGATGGGAAGTTTCTAGTCCCACTGAGTCACTGAAGAGTCCCTGGTATTAGGGTGTGGTGGCCCATCCCTTTAATCTTATCCCTTAGATTCATTAGCAGAGGCTGTTGGATCCTGTGAGCTCAAGGTCAGACAGATCTATATATTGAACTGCAGGGCAGCCAAGGTAACATAGTGAGACTGTCTCAGAGAGTCCCCAACAAAGCTGAGCCCACAGTAGCAGCCTAGTAAACTTGTCCTTTGCTAGTTCTTCCTGTCTCCTTTCTTCACTTCCTCATTGTGCTTCCTGAGATCACTTCCCAGTAAATTACAGGCATCCACATCTTTGTGTCAAGGAATGCTTTTGGTGAAGACAGAGACAAGGTTTAATCAGGGTCCACTGAGTGACAGCAATGCTTAGAGGAAAATGGGTTCGAGAAGGCCAGTTTTAAAATGAGGCTGGACCTTGTATACCCCAGACTGACTGAAAGTCCTAAATACTGACTGAATCCCTAAATACCCCTGAGCTGCTTCTTCCATGACCCTGATGCTGGATCACAAGTGTATACTCCCACACTTGGCCTGATGACAGATGTATAGGCTGCCAAAATGTCAGAGTCCGACACTATTCACACCAGCCCACAGCCTGTCATCCAGAGGGAAAAGGTAGGCCTGCTTTGGCCAGTTGTATAGTAAGGCCACAGGATGATGAAAGAACCAGAGTGAGCAATAACCACAGGTAACACAGAGGCTGCAAGGGGCAGAACTCAGGGAAGGCCTCAAGTTTATTCCCTTTCCTGGGTTCTCTGTCTACCTTGCTCAATCCAACCTCAGTTTATGGGCTCCTGTTACATCTTCTGGCAACCCTTCCACCTTCTTCTCCAGACCATCTCCTTGTGGCTTCCTTTGTACACCCTCTTCAAATACACAAATTCTATCAGACTACCTACCTATGCATGGGTTGGTAAATAAGAACATAATTTATTACTGAATTGTACTATCAGAGTGTCATAGGTGAATGTTAACTATGTATGATCCCCTTAAAAAGCAGCTGACATTGAAGTCCAACAGCAATCCAGCTAAGAACAAGGAACTGGCATGACCTTTACCCACTGCGGCACTTCCTCTTGGCTCAGTTGACCAGAACTGTTGCAACGCTGACAGCTGCCTCATGACCTGCGGATTCTGATCAAGAATAACACACACACACACACACACACACACACACACACACACACACACACAGAGAGAGAGTAAAAAAATGCATCTAGCCAGGCAGTGGTGTTGCACCCATTTAATCCCAGCACTTGGGAGGCAGAGACAGGAGGATTTCTGAGTTTGAGGCCAGCCTGGTCTACAGAGTGAGTTCCAGGACAGCCAGGGCTACACTTGAAAAACAAAACAAAACAAAATGCATCCAAAATATAGTTATATAGAGAAATAAAACCACAGTGTTCAGAAACATGTAGTCAGGTAACAGATAAAACAATTATACAAACTACCATGGTTTACAGTACTCAGGAGGCTGAGGCAGGAGGATCACCATGGCTTCAAGGCCATCCTAGACTACATAGTAAGTTTCAGGCAAGCCTGGGGTACCCTTGCCTCAAAATAAACAAATAAAATGAAAAAAATAAAATAAAAGTGATGAGCAGCCACCTTGGCTTCACCTACCAGCCTTGGGAGGTGGAGGCAGGAGGATAATTTCAATGTTATCATCAGCTGTATAATGTGGTTGGTGCCAGCCTGGGCAATAAGATCCAGTCCTTTCTGTCCCCCAACCCCGCCACTCCCAGCCTGCAAAAGTACAATTATACTTGTTTGCTTTTAAAACAACAAATAAAGTGGAAGTTACAACCTTTAGGTGACTTTTGAGAGAAGAAGAGGAATTAACCACGCAGACAAGAGGGGGCAGAATGTTCTGGAAGAGAGAAGATAAGCGCTATTATCTGGAGGAGGTGCTTTGAGTAACCACACCAATTTTGCCTGCTTGCGGGAAGAGAAAAGAGAAAGGCTTTTACCTTTCTTCAAACATTTTACCAAGGAAACATCTTTGTCATCTACAAAATACACATTGGAAGAGGGGGAAAAAAAGACACAAAATGATGTCATAGGATTCTGTGTTGAGTCTCATTCACAGTCAACCTGGAGAGATGTGTCACATGCGGCTGTGGGTGAACATGCCTGGGACTACTGCAGTGTTTGTCTCTCCCTCCCTTCCATCTGGTTTTCTCCTGTTCTTGTTTTGAGACACAGTGTCCCTGTGTAGCCAGGCTGGTCTGTGTCTTGTTTTGTAGGCCAGGAAAACACCCCCTCAAACTCAGAGCAATGCTCCTGCATCAGCCCCCTGTCTGTTTCAAATAGTCATCTTAATTACATTTCTTCCTACAGAGCCTAAAGGTTCTGGCTTCAGTATGGTTCCAAGTCCCAAGTGATGAAACTACATAGACGAAAACCCGTCTTAATTATTTAGTAAATCAGTAATATAATTAAAGATTTATTTTTCTTATTTTTAATTGTGTGTATATGTGTGTGCCCTAGTGTGGGTTTGTGCAAACAAGTGCAGATGCTCCAGCAGTCCAAAGAGGTGTCAGGTTCCTGGGAGCTGGAGTTATAGGTGGTCATGAACCACTTGACATAGGTTCTCTACAAGAGCAGCCCGTGTTCTTAACTGCTGAAACATCTCTCTAGCCCAACTGTTAATACTTTTGTTCTTCAGTCTGATAAGCTAGGATGAAACATTTAAATTTATTGTATAAATCATTTTAAAATACAAAATACCCACAACTGATGAGGCAAGAATTCAGAACTAAGGTTCTGAAACTGATACTTTAATAATATACATTTCCTGTAGGTATGAACAAGATGTGTGTGGCATTCTGGTTGGCATTCGGACATACAGGAATTGTTACATTCTAAGTCCTCATGGCCAGTCCTTAACATGCAGAAAAAGTCATAAAATTAGATTCGTGCTTGGGAACAGGACATATCCTGGCAGCCAATCGGGCCAACTAGAGTAGCTAGCTTTGGTCTTAATTATAATATTTTTTAAAAATTAAATAAAATTGAGAAAAAAAGTTGTCAAAAGCTGGGCAGTGGTGGTGCACGCCTTTAATCCCAGCACTTGGGAGGCAGAGGCAGGCAGAATTTTGAGTTTGAGGCCAGCCTGGTCTACAGAGTGAGTTCCAGGGCTACACAGAGAAACCCTGTCTCAAACAGAAAAAACAAACAAACAAACAAACAAACAAAAAAAGTTGTCAAAAATATAAAGCACTTACTTTAAAATTAATTTTTAATTTATGTGAATGCATGTAAGTCTGTCATGTTGTCCCAGCCCATTTGGATCAGTCAAGAGGGTCTAGCAAGAGAGAGAGTGGAGATGGAGACAAGACAGAGTCTGTTAAAGTCCCTTTTATTGAAAGGAAATCCTGGATATTTATAGGCACAAGCAGGGGAACACAGCTGAAGACACTTTACCACGTGCATCTTGCAGCTTGGGGCACTAAACAGCAAAACAAGATATGTGAGAAAAACAAGATGTTTATCAGAGTGTGCTCAGCTGTTGTAGGCTGTTGAAAACAAGTCTCTTGTCAAGGTATATGGCCTGAGATGGTTGCAAAGATGATAGCCGCTTTCTGCTAGGAGTCAGCTCCCAACATCATGTGTGTGTAGATACCTGGGAGGCCCCTGGAATTTTAATTACAGACAGTTGTGAGCTACCATGTGGGTGCTGGAGCTGAACCTGGGCCCTATACAAGAGCAGTCAGTGCTCTTAACTGCTGAGCTATCTCCTCAGACTCCAAATATAATACAATTATTAACTTTGATTTCTAAAAAGTCCACACAGAAAGAAGACCAGATGTCAAAATAGACAGCAACTGGCATGGAGGGCTCCAGTCTAGATTGTACCAAGTGGTTAGGTAATCCATGAGAAATAACCAGCCTTTCTATAATGCAAAGGCTTTATACTACTGCTACTACTGATAATGATTAATAGTAGTAATAATAATAATAATGATAATAAATTAAACTAAATTTCACTAATTTTCATATAAGCATGTAAGATAATACATCTTGTTGCTGACAGGCCTGAAGGACACTCTGGTGGATGCTATGGTCCTTTTAATATTACAGGAAAGGTCACTGATAACATATATTTTTATGCCCTTTGATTCAATAGCACTATTTATGGAATTGGGTCAAACAGCCTATTGGGTAATTATCAAACAAAGGGCTACACATAAAATTCATATCATTTTCTATTTTCACCTTCTTTCCTCCTCTCCTTCTCCTCCTCTTCCTCTAATTTATTCTTCTTATTTCTTCTTCTTTGTCTTTTCTTCCTTCTTTTTTCCAGACAGGCTCTCACTGCATAGCTCTAGTTGTCCGGGAACTTGATATGTAGATCAGGCTGGCCTCAAACGCGCAGAGATCTCCCTACCTCCGTCTCCCGAATGCTAGGAATAGAAGCATGAACTAACATGCCCGTTTTACTGGGTGTTTTTTTAAAAAGTTTATCCTACCTTTAAAAAAAAAAAAAAAAAAAAAAAAAAAAAAAAAAAAAAAAAGCAAAACAAACCAAAACAGGCCCATTTATTTATTGTTAACATACATGGTAGATCCACCAAGTCTCCTTGAGATCTGAGGGACAAAACAACCTTCCTTCGAGCCGGATTCGAACCAGCGACCTAAGGATTTCTAAAGTAATCTCTCTACAGTCCTCCGCTCTACCAACTGAGCTATCGAAGGATAACGTAGAGAGCTTCTAACAGTATCAAGTACCTCAGACTAGCTTCAAATTGTTCCTAAGTTTGAGAATTTTAAACGTTTGATCTTCCTGATTCCACCTGGGCTTACCAGTATGAGCCACCATGCCTGATTTTAGGCAGTGCTGAGATCAAACTCAGGGTTTCATGAATGCTGAATGAACACACTATCAAATGCCAAGGGCATTCTTTAGAATAGAAAAAGAACTAAAAAAAAATCCCACAATCTTGGCAATATATATTTAGCTTATTAGCTATGTTATGAATTGTATGGGAAAACTTACTGATTATTTCTATGATGTACATAAATATAAAGTAAACACCAGAACAATATATGTCAGATAGCACTAATCAGTTTGTGGTGATTTCATTTGTAAAACCGTTTTTCTTTTCTTCATTTTTTATTTAATAAATGGAAATTCAAAATTAAATAAGGAATTGCTGATCTCGTGACTGACTTTGGTAGGGTGAAACTCAAGATCCATATTAACTGTGCAGTTATACCATCTTGAAGGTGGGCATCCAGTGGAATTCTGCCACCCACACCCACTCTTGAAGGTGTCTTGTGGAAAAGATCAACGATGGAGAGCAGGATTCATTGTGGACTCACTCTTTAGTTATTCACAGAGGTAATGACAAAGTCATTTACTTTCTGGGCTCCCATTCTTTTGCCTGTTTTGTTTCAAATACTGTTTGTGTCAAATACTCTTCCAACTCCGCATGATTCAAACAAGGTATTAGTAACATTTGTCTTTTTCTTAAAATAACAAACAAACAAACAGCCCGCTCGCTTTTGTTTTGTTCTCCATATGTAGCTCTTGCAAGCCTGGATCTTGCTATGTAGCCCAGGCTGGCCTTAAACTTACAATGACCCTCCTGACTCCTGGATATACATGGGTTAAAAGAACTGAAGCCACAGAGGTAAATTCACTGGCTGATGGCCTCACGCCTCATTTCTGTTATTCAAGCCTTCTTTCTTTTTGTCCCCATTCCTTATATTCAGTATATTGTTCTCTTAGCGGAGGACGATGAACCGGATGAACCCGAACTACCGGACCACCAATCTGTAGTCCACATGTTTGAAAAGCTGCCCCTTCCCCCACCCCAAGTAAATACACTTGGCCATCTGGGGGCAGGCTTCTCTAACAGCACACAGCCTTCTTCCTTCTGAAGCTTTCTATCTTTGGCCCTGGGGTGACAAACAGCCTTTTTCACTTGGTCACTGTGGCTCAGGCTCCCTTTTTCTCTGGGACTGTCATAGTCGGTAGGTGCTTCACTCTCAGCTCAGCAAGCCACAGAATAACACAGCTCTCTTTGTCTCTTCTCTGTACTAGGCTTTCTGTTCCTCAAGCTCTTCAGCTCTGCCTCCCCCCCCCCCCCCCACTTTGGCAAGATTGTATGTACCTCAATATGTAACTTCCAGAGATCACCTGCCTAAGCTGAGTGCTTCTGGGCTTACAGGTGTGAAACTCTCTGTCTCTCTCTCTGTCTCTCTCTCTGTCTCTCTCTCTCTCTCTCTCTCTCTCTCTCTCTCTCTCTCCTCCATTTCATTTAATGGGCTCCATTTCTACCTCTGTGGCTTTATCTTCATGATCACTTCTAAACACGAATAACAAAGTATCCTACTGGATACGATTTTATTTTATTGTTTTATTGTTGTTGTAAATGCGGAGGTTCCAAGATCTCTTCATTATATACAGTTGTGCCCCTCAGTTCCCTTCTGGAGGCAGTTGAGGGCTGGAGAACGGAGTTTGCTATTTTGTGCCTCCAATACCAGAAGGGTATAGATGGGCATTGTTATAACGTGGACTGAAAATTACCCTGCAGGGGGAATACAGAGCCCTCCAGGTTGAAAGGAACTGGTGGAGAACAGGGCGCTTGCAGAGCCCATAGTTACTCTCTGACCATTTCTCTCCCAGCCTGAAGCTCTTGGCAGACTCCATTGTCCCAGCAAGCTTAGAGATGGCAATTCCTACCAACTCCTGCATCTTGGTTTGTCTGCTCACCCTCACGGTGCTACAGCTGCCCACGCTGGATTCGGGTAAGACTCTGTTCTAGCCTTCTCTTTCTTTAAAAGTTGGGAGGTCCCTATAGATATCTGTGGCCCGGGTTTGGCTCCTGGTGGAGACTTCCACCACAATCCAGTGAATTCAAAGGAAATCCACCGGGGAGGTAGTACACACCTGCAATTCCAGCACTAAGTGGGCAGAGGCAGATCTTTCTGAGGCCCAAACCAGCCTGACCTACATAAAGATAACCAAGGCGTCCAGGGTTACACAGGGAGCGCCTAGTTGTTTTTCCTTTAAATCAGGGGAATTGAAACGCTGGGTGTGGTAGTGGTGCACACCTGTGAGAGTTGAGGACAAGGGGATCAAGAGCAAGGAGCTCAAGGCTACACTGTGAGCTGGAGGCCATGAGATCCAGTCTGGAAAATAAACCGAACAAAAGGAATCGTAGCCAGCCCGAGTTCCGTATTTACTAGGTCGGTCTGTAGGTCCTCCATCCCATCCCATCGTCCCATCTGACCTTGTTTATTACAGCAGCTCCCTTCGAAGTGACCGCACCTCAGGAGCCAGTGCTGGCCTTAGTGGGCTCAGATGCCGAGCTGACCTGTCGCTTTTCCCCAAACGCGAGCTCAGAGCACATGGAGCTGCTGTGGTTTCGACAGACGAGGTCGTCAGCGGTACTTCTATATCGGGCTGGCCAGGAGCAGGAGGGTCAGCAGATGACAGAGTACCGCGGGAGGGCGACGCTGGTGACAACCGGGCTCCTAGACGGTCGCGCTACTCTGCAGATCCGAGGGGTCAGGGTCTCAGACCAGGGGGAGTACCGGTGCTTTTTCAAAGACAAGAACGACTCCGAGGAGGAGGCCGCTGTGCATCTCAACGTGGCTGGTGGGTACAGAGGGGATGCGTCGCCTCGTCACTCCGCGCGGAAACTCTCACTTTGAGAACCATCGGGTTCATTCTCCAAATCACTTTGAATCTGAAGAAGCGGGGCCGGCGCAGAGTGGGAGATGAGTGGGAAGAGGCTCAGCAAAAGGAGTAGTAGCGAGATGTCGTTCCTGCGGATGCCTTATTCTAATTATCTTCTGCACTTTCCCCTCTAGAACAGGATGATTCCCTTCGAGAAATATGTAACATTCTTAATTTAATTTAGTTTTTGAGACAGTATCTGCTATGTAGTTCTGGAAATCTTCCTGCTTCTACCTCCACAGTGTTGGCGATTACAGGTGTGCACCCCCGCATCTGGCTATTAGATTCTTTTACAAGATATACCGTTTCCGGCAAATTTGTATGCCAGTTTAAATTGTGTAGCTTTTCAAATTTACGGAAGGCTGTGGTGAGCATCTCAGATGCTCTGAACAGCTTCGTGGTTTAGTGCCTAAGGATCGACACCCTAACAGAGTGGTCCGTTGCTAAAGTTCTTGACCCACCCCAAAATGGTTTTACTCATATTACTCATATTCTCTCCTCCCTCTCTGAGATAATAAGGAAAGAATACACTGAGCACTAATTTCCCTCCTTGCTAGTGATCCAAAGCAAGCAAATCTCCACCTCCGTTTTTCCTACTGTGAAACCAGAAAGCTAAACCCAGCAAGAATTTGCAACAAGGAAATAAGTGAAAACTACTTTGTTAATGGTAAAGCAGCGTATACTTATAAATAAAGAAATGTCTACATCTAAGACTGGAGACTTAGACACAGATATTGCCTTTCCTTAGTTCTCATTTATCTAGTTATTTAACTTGCTACTTTTGAGAAAGGAGCAGACATGCCCAACTCAAACTCCAACTTAAGAAAGCTTTAAAGTCCTTTCTTGAGAGCTATAATCATTTGTACCGAGCAAACCAACTCAAAACAATGAGCTTCCCACACCGGGAGTCGAACCCGGGCCGCCTGGGTGAAAACCAGGAATCCTAACCGCTAGACCATGTGGGAGCTGCTATGCGCCTTCTTCTCTTACCTCCTCCTCCCATGTACGGGATTACAGGCAAACGACGCACCTGCTTTTTAGGTGCTGGGAAATGAATCTGTTAATTGTACTCCTAGCTCAAAAAGACATTACCATGTTCTGCCATATTTAACGTACCAAATATAACTCTCATGTCATTTTTAGGGAAGGGCATCTTAAAATTATTATATATATAAATTATTATATATATATATATAATTGTGTGTTTGTGTATGATATTTCAGCTGGGAAGTGACACCCTGTAATTCCAGCAACTGGAAGATACAGGCAGGAAGATTAGAAGTTCAAAATTGACCTTGGCTACTTAGAACCTCAATGTTGTTATTATCTTTTATAAATGATAGCCACTTCATAAAATATATCCTGTAGAACTGTGAAAGGGGAGGGGGAGAAGGAAAAAGAGGGAGGGAAAGAGGAAAAGAGAGGGAAGAAAAGATTTAGGTTAAATAAAGAAAAGTAGATTTATGTTAACTTTGTTGCTGCTACTTTTCTGTTGCTGTTTGTTTGATTAATTGTTCTTGCTGTTCTTGGTGGTTGGACAAGCTCCCCCATGTCTTCTCATCAGACTTTTCCTTATGTTGAAGGGTGTGATCTCAATGAGGCTCCATCTCTAATAAGATATAAGACTTTTTTTTATTGATCCTTCAGTCTTCATACAGAAGGATTAGGATTAGAGGAATCCTACCCAGCCCCAGTCTACTTTTGCCTCCTCTCTGTCTTTCTCAAATGAAGATTATCATGTTCCCAGGAAAGCATTCACTGAAAGATTAAGGTCAGTTTCTCTCTAATAGCTGTGGGCTCAGAACCTCACATCAGTATGAAGGTTCAAGAGAGTGGCAATGTGGAGCTGGAATGCACTTCCTCCGGATGGTACCCAGAGCCGCAGGTGCAGTGGAAAACAGCCAATGGAGAGATGCTGCCATCCACACCAGAGTCCAGGAATCCTGATGAGGAAGGCCTGTTCACTGTGGCAGCTTCGATGATAATCAGAGACAGCTCCATAAAGAATGTATCCTGCTGCATCCAGAATAACCTCCTTGGCGAGGGGAAGGAAGTAGAGATCTCCTTACCAGGTCAGTGGACCTAGTTCTGGGTTCTCATAATGACAAAGACTCAAGGCACTATGACTTCAGTCCCTGATCAGAAGGGACATCATGGCAAAATTGTCTATATCTTCCCCCACAGCTCTTGCCTGCTGACTTGAGGAAGTCCTACCTACTTGGTTAGAATAAAGATACTGAGGGCTGGGCTGTATCTCTGTGATAGAGTGCTTGCATGGCACAGAGAAGGTCCTGGGTTCTACCTCTAGGTCTGCACACACCACCTCCATGCCAATCTTAGAAAAAGTTCAGAGCTTTATTCCAGAGAAACAGATGACAGAGAAGCTTTGCCTCTGAGGTTCTTCATGACTGGACCCTTCTCCTTCAATAAGCAGGAAGACTAAATTATTTTTCTGATTTGACTGTGTCTTTCCTGAACATCTCCTCCCTTCCTTGTTTCACAATGGAGTTCCATATAGGTCACCAAAGACCGCCAAATTCCTCCAGGAACTGTCATCATTTCTAATTTATTACCTGTGGTTTAACAGAAATCATTCCTTGCTTGTTGGCCAGTAACTCCCATTCTGTCTATCTTGCATGCAGTCAGTCACCTTTTCTCTTCCTTCTTTACCTCAACCACCTCACTAATAGTTAACAAGGAGTTGCTGTAAATTTTTATTTCACATGTTCTTACCCTAACTCTTCAGTGCTTGCTTTGGCTCAGGGTCAAATCTTTCTGAAAAGCTTAGCATGAAGGAGAAACCACGGAGAGCACTCCCATCTCTGTTCTCCTTTGGTACCAGGAGAGAAACTGAAATTATTCTGTCTTTTTTGGTTTGTTGTTTGTTTTTGTTGTTTTGTCTTGTTTTGGTTTTTTTCAGTTTCCTTCGTGCCAAGGCTGACTCCCTGGATAGTAGCCGTGGCCATCATCTTACTGGCCTTAGGATTTCTCACCATTGGGTCCATATTTTTCACTTGGAAACTATACAAGGAAAGATCCAGTCTGTGGAAGAAGGAATTTGGCTCTAAAGGTAGGTCACAGTGTTCCTAAGGGCATTGTGTCACAGCTTCCAGGGAAGGTTGGATTCAGGCCTGTTTGGATGACTTCCAACAGGAAGATGCTGAATTTTAAAATTCTGAGGTTGGAAGGAATTATAAACCTCCTAAAGTCACAAGTAACTAATATGAAGAAAACTGCACGTGATCCAGGCAGAGTCAGAATCAGCTCCAACTGTCATTGTATACCTGATACTCTCTCATAGCCCAGCTTTAGGCTCTCTGGTCAATCTAACTCTGTTTCCCAGGAAGAATCTTATTATTAAGATGTAGTCCTAAGTCCTGAGCCAGGAGGTACTTCCAGATGATTTCTTAGAAATATTCTGGTGGTGCTTTTATTTATTTATTTGTTTGTTTGTTTATATACTTTATTTTATTTTGCTGGCAGCATTTCTGTTCCTGGTTTGCAGTCAGTGTTCCTGTCACCCGGGCACCACAGAGTAAAACAGTGTCCTTTTATGTGTTTCTCATTCTGGTTTTCCTCCTTCCTCTTTCCCATTATAAAAAAGCCATTGACATGATTTTGTTTGTTTTCCAGAGAGACTTCTGGAAGAACTCAGTAAGTGGTCTTCTTTTTGAGTCACAAGATTTTCTCTCTCCTACCTGTTAACCCACGACTGATGGTCTCTTTTCTTACATTTCAGGATGCAAAAAGACTGTACTGCATGAAGGTCAGTGGTTCTGAGCTCCTCACTGACTTTGAAGCCCTTACCCTAGAAATCACAGACCTGTGAGGCTTGAATGCAAGAACACCCCATGACCTCCTTAGTAATAGGATAGAAACAGGGAAGGTGACAGCGCTTTCCATGAGGCATCCGGAGAGCCACCGACGATGGCTAGCAGAGAAGTTCCTTTGAAGATACCCCATTTGGTAGTCAGTTCTTAAGTCATTCAGTAAGAGATGGGGCTGGAGAGAAGGGCAGCTAGAGAGTGGCCTAATAGCTCCCCTGCTACAGCTCCTACAGCTCTGTTCCATGTCTCTGGGAAGGAGGGATAGGTCGAGTAGTCCTGGTACCCGACAGGCTGATGCAGTCTCTCTTTGCCTCCAGTTGACGTGACTCTGGATCCAGACACAGCCCACCCCCACCTCTTCCTGTATGAAGATTCAAAGTCGGTTCGATTGGAAGATTCACGTCAAATCCTGCCTGATAGACCAGAGAGATTTGACTCCTGGCCCTGTGTGTTGGGCCGTGAGACCTTTACTTCAGGGAGACATTACTGGGAGGTGGAGGTGGGAGTTAGAACTGACTGGGCCATTGGTGTGTGTAGGGAGAATGTGATGAAGAAAGGGTTTGACCCCATGACTCCTGATAATGGGTTCTGGGCTGTGGAGTTATATGGAAATGAGTACTGGGCCCTCACCCCACTCCGGACCCCTCTCCGGTTAGCAGCACCCCCTCGCCGAGTTGGTGTTTTTCTGGACTATGAATCAGGAGACGTCTCCTTCTACAACATGAGTGACGGATCTCTTATCTATACTTTCCCTAGCATCTCTTTCTCTGGCCCCCTCCGTCCCTTCTTTTGTCTGTGGTCCTGTGGCAAAAAGCCCCTGACCATCTGTCCTACTGCCAGTGGGCCTGAGAAAATCACAGTCATTGCTAATGTCCAGGACAGCATTGCCTTGTCCCCACTGGGGGAAGGCTCTGCTTCAGGAGACAGAGACAGTCTCCATTCTAAACTGATATCTTTCTCACCTAGCCAAGCAGCAGTCTAACATACATTCCAGCTTCCATATACGATTTTGTTTTCCTTTGACTAACTACTCTCTCCCGCCCAAAGCCTCAGCTGCCAGCTTCTTGCAGTCCCGTTTCTTCCTGGTGGATGGAGACTAATTCAGACTGGGAAGGTGGTATGTGCCTGCCAAACAAGGCAGGAAGAAGGGCCATCCTAGTTTGTTTCTGTATTAACATTGGGGAGGTAGAGGGCTGAATCCTAAGCTATTTCCAGTACTCATAGTCCTTCAGGCCAGAGCCTATGCAGGAGGACTTGGTACAATCACCTGAGGGACCAAGAGGCAATTAGCTTGGCATGGAATTGTGGCAGAAACATCTAGAATAGAGATATGTAGAACAACAGGTTTTAGGCAAGGGAGAACAAAACCAAACCACAGGATGCTAAGAAAGAAAGATCTTGTGCTAAAATCCTATAAAGGGACTTAGAGAAGATGTGACAGGCAAATGAAGTGAATTTGGTCCAATTTGATATACTTGTCCCTGGGGTTTTCAGTTATATCTCTTTTTTGTTGTTGTTGTTAATTAAATTTTTTGACAGCTTCATATGTGTATATAATGTATTCTAATTACTCTCACTCTCCTCAATCTGTCTTATTTCCCTCCCCTCCCCTCATCAATGAGTTTAATGGGCTATCCTCTGAGCCTAAGAGAGCACGTGTGACTGAATACAATGATTTGCCCTCTCCTACAATCGTTAACCAATAGTTCAGCTGAGAGGGGTAGGGCCGCATGAGCCCCTCCCCTGTCAAGGCTAAGTGCTGACAGGGCTAGTTTTAGCACCTATGAGATCATTACAAGAGCCCAGAAGAGAGCATTGCTCAGCCATTCTCCCTCCCCTCTGGCTTTTATGGTCTTTTATATCCTCTCAGGATGTGTCTTGAACACTGTATCTTAAGTTTGCTAAGTCATGTTCTATAGGATAGAGGAGATTGGCCCTGCTTGTTTGAGAGTACTGTGAGCAAGCTAGCAAGAGACAGAGAGGAGTGGAGATAAATAGGGCTGAAGAACCAGATAGGGTTAGAGTAGAGGAGAAAATTTTAAATAAACCCTCCAGTATATATATCTCCTCCTCTTTTTTGACCTCCCTGAAGGTCAATTGAGCCTCACAGTATTGACTCCACTAGATAGGTGTGTGTGTGTGTGTGTGTGTGTGTGTGTGTTTTAAGATAAAGGTTTACTATGTAGCTTAGAGTGGCCTTGAATTCCTGATCCTCCTGCCTCTACCTTCCAAGTGCTGGAAACAGCCATATCCACCACACCTAGCAGGTTCATCAGCTTTGGTTCAGCATGCTTGGGTGGCATCACTGTTTTATCAAGAGCTGCATGCTCCCTCGGGCCTCACTGCAATGTTTGACCACCTCCCAGGCCCCTCCGGTTCCCTTCCACCACCATCCTTTCCCAGACTGTACAATTGCTCAATGCAGCCTACCCAGGTATCCTGCTTTCTAGTCCCCAAAGTTGCACCATGATGCTCAACACAGCTTGACAGTTTGTCCCTATTTGTGTGTGTGTGCCAGTGTCCTCCTGTTTGTATGGGACTTGTTTTGTCAATGGCCTGTGTGTATCCAAGCTCTTCTACTTCTATGGTATTTTTTGGCTTCTAGAATGAATGCTACTAAATAAAGAGAAAGAAATATATGTCTGTTTGCTGAAGGCAGCCCCTGAACTTTTCCTTCTTTATCCCAATGAGAGGGACTGGACTAAACTGAAACAGGAATGAGCGTTACCTGGGAAATGCTGTGGCAGCAGGGTTGTTCTATATGGTCCCTACATAGGCCTGGGAGACTTACCAGAACAGGCAGAGATGAAAGCTATTCATGAGGATCAAACTACCTTCAAAGAAGGCCACTGTGCTGATGGTGTTCTGCTCTCAGCCTTGTTTCAAAGGCAACTTCATTTCTATCCCTACTAAGGTAACTTTGTTGGTGAGCAAACCCCACCATGTCACCATATGTACCAAGAGGGTGCAGCTCCACAGCAGAGTTCTTGCTTGCCATGCACCCACCATCCTGTGTTCCATCGATAGCAGTGCTTCTGCCCCACACGTGACTTTTGCCAATTAAATCTCCAAACATATGAAAATCACTGTAGGTTCTCTCCTCCATCACCTCATAGGTCCCCAACACCCAGGGCCTTCCTCCTCTTTTTTTTAATCTCAAATACTAGTCACCCTATGCAGCTTGTCTTATACTGTACTCCTGGGAGAAGAGCATAATTTATCTTTGATTTAAGAGAATTAATTTAATTGAGTGTGCTGGCACACACCTGTATTCCCCAGAATTCAGAAGACAGAGGCAAGAGAATTGTCATATATTTGAAGCCGGCTTGGACTAAATGTCAGTTCTAGGTTGGCCTAGGCTATATAGTAGCACCCTATCTCAGTAAATAAATAAGTAGTAAGTAAGTAAGTAAATAAATAATAATGAGTTCATTTTATTCAAATATTTTACTTGTAGAAATCCTCAGGAAATGTAGTTAAAACATCTAAAGTGGGTTGGTGAAATGGCTTGCCGGATAGACACTTGCCTAAGCCTGAAGACCTGAGTTCAATCCCAGGGACCCACATGGTGGAATGAATTGTCCTCTGATATCTACATGTTTGTCATAGAACATGCTCACCCATACACATATACACATACACATGCTAAATACATTAATTGCCCAGAAAAGGTAGACAATTGCGCCACTGTGTTTACTATGGGATGTGGATCCTAATGTGTATCTGTAAAACTTCACACAAAATATGTGAGCCTGCAGGTCTGAGGTTAGAAAGAAAAGGGATCTGAGAGCTGGGCACAGGGAAGCTTATAATCTCAGCACTCTGGAGATGGAGCTAGGAGGACCACAAGTCCAATGCTTACCTGAGCTACATAGTAAGTTTAAGGTCCTATCTTAAAAAGGGGGCAGGAGGGTCCTTTCAGATTTCAACCAGCTCTGTCTCTGCTTCCCTTCAAGGAAAATGATCTGTGGGCATACTGAAAGGCAGTAGAGTCTTAGAGAAGACCATGTGCTGATTCCCAGTGTTCTGGTTCTCACCTCTGTATGTCACGAGGTTTATTCTTAGTGATGAGGTTTATTCTTAGTGACGAGGTTTATTCTTCAACAAAGGTACTTCATTTTTACAGTAATGGCAGCCTTTAAAAAGAATCAAAGATGGGTGTGAGGGCACACACCTGTAATTCCAGTACTTGGGAGGTAGAGGCAAGAGGATCAAGAGTCCAACATCGTTCTCAGCTACTGCTATAGTTTAAATCCAGCTTGTTTTATATGAGACCTTGCTTCAAAACAAAACTAAAGCATAATTTAGAGCAGAGCCATGAATGTTGTTGGTACACCCTCATCCTTAAAGGTTTGGGCATTCACTAAAGCTTAACCCTAAAACTGTGCTCTCAAAGCTGGATGCATATGGAGTTTCTGCCGTTAATGAGGGTCCCTTAAAAGCCCAGACAGGTTCCAGGATAGCCAGGGTGGCATAAAGAGTTTTTCTGTCAATAATAATAATAAATTTAAAAATCCTGTCATCAGGTAACACTTCCAGATATTCTGATTTAATTGATCAGGGGAAAATTGCTAATATTGGAAGGGTGTTTCTCTAAAAATTATAAAAATACTATATTTTATTTAACCCAAGCAGTATTCAGGCCACACTGCCTCACAATCGTGTGGATGGCCTGTTAGACACACAGTGTGGGGTATTATCCCCTAAATGCACTTAAAATCGAATAGTCAGGATAATATATATTTATGGTGTACAAAATATTCGGATGTATATTGTGGAAAAGCTAAATGAAGTTACAAACCACACCTGTTACCTCACATGCTTTTGTTTTGTGGTGAGAACCTTGAAAATTTCTCAGCAATTGTCAGGTATGTGACACATTGTTATTAACTATAATCTTGTTTTAAACAGCAAAAGTTCAGATTTAGCATCTATCTGGGTATCGAAAGCTGGAAATTTTATTCACAGTGTCAGGGATTAAGCAGTGTTTCATCAATGAAAATACTTTACACAATAGAAGCTGTCTAGAAAAAAGGGCAAAAAAAGAAAACAACAAAGAAGAAGAAAATAAAAAGCAGTTTCTAGACTAGACTCGGCGATATAAGCCTGTGAGTCCAACGCTACGGAAGCTGAGGCCGGCTTGGACAATATAGTGAAATTCTTAAATCTCAAAAACTAAAAGCAATAGTAATGGTGAAGTGGGGTAGAACAGTTTCTAAAGCACACAAAGTCAGAGCGATTTGTCTGTGGTTCTTTAGCTGGCTGGATCTAACGCTGACTGCAACCAGAGCTCCAGTTTCTTTGACTTCCATTGAGATTGCAGGGATGCCGAGATTGTCAACAACAACAAACAACAACAATAAATTTAAAAATTATGTCATCAGGTTACACTTGATTTGCATTTGGAAATGTTGTTGGGGATTGCTATAATGTGCGTTGGGCGAGTTTAGGAGAAAAACAGTTTCTGGTTTTTAATTTTGTTTTTGTCCCTAAGAAGTTTTTGCCTTTGGCCAGTGGATGTGCTTGCGGGGATGTCCTTTCCGAGGACTAGGGAGGAGCGGAGTGACAGGCGGGTGAGCACTGAGGAGCTTCCGCGGCGGACCGGGAACAGACCCGGTTGCAGTCTGGACTGCACTCCTCGCCGCCCAGAAGGCGGAGGGTTCCGAGCTTTATTCGTCGCCGTTGGAGGCAGTTCACGTAGACGCAGAGACTGTAGTTTTTAGGAGACGAGTTTTTAAATCTTGAATGAAAACAAGACAAAATAAAGTTAGACTGCAGACAGTATAATTTTAAGGTAGAAGTAAGAGTAGGAACGGTTTTAGCTCTTGTGAGTCAGGATGGCCGAGCGGTCTAAGGCGCTGCGTTCAGGTCGCAGTCTCCCCTGGAGGCGTGGGTTCGAATCCCACTCCTGACAATGTTTTTTTTAAACCTAACTGCTTTTCAGACGACGGAAACTTTCTCGTTTTCATTTTTTTTTTCAGTAAACATTTAATTTTTCTTTCTTATTTTATCTGTATAGTGGAAGCACTGTGTACTTACAAGATAGCTTGAAAAATAGAGATTTTAATATTTTCTTTGTCTCTGCTTGTCTATTCACATAAAAATTTAGATGACGGTAACATTCATGGCTCATCATTATCACTGATGTCTGCACCTTTACTGGCTAAGCCATTCTGGTTTTGTATTTGTCATGATTTTTTATGCACTTAAACTAGTTAAGATCTTTCAAAGATACACAATGGATGTGTGTGTGTGTTCGAACATGTGCTTGTGCTTGTGATGTATGTCTATCTTATCTATCTGTCTATCTATCTATCTATTATCTATCTATCATCCATCTATCTATCTATCTATCTATCTATCTATCTATCTATCTATCTATCCTCTACTGGTATACAAGAAGACAGATACAAATACACAGAGAGATTTATCATGAAGACATAGTTCACAATTATCAAGGCTGAGAACTATCATGACCTTCTGTTTTTAAGCTGGAAAACAAGGAAGGCAAGTGGCATGGTTCAGTCCAGTTATGAAGAACTGAAAATCCAGAGAGCAGATGCTAATAAAGTCCGTCAGATCATGAAGCTACTTCTCCCCAACCCACTACACCATCCCCACACTCAGGCCAAGACTGAATCAAGCCCATCACGTTAGGGTTGGTAACCTACTTAGTTTAGTTATGTAAGTCCTAGAAATCTGGAGAACCCATGGCTGTTCAACTTGATATTTTAAATTAACCATGGTGCATGGGCTTGTCTCTAGAGATAAAAGAGAACAGGACAGGTTCAGCCCCAGCTGGAAAAGTGAACAGACTGTTACAAAGACATGACCTAGGAATGGTGCAGTACACCTGTAAACTTGCCAGAGGTGAAGGCAGGGAGATCAGAGGCTCAAGGTCATTCTCAGCCAGGCCAAGCTGAAGCAAGCCGGTTTTTACTAGATACTACAGTCAGACAAAGCCAAACAGAAATATTGAAAAGAACCTCTAAGAAAATAATTTAATTTGGGACATTTGGAAATAAAGACAGTTCTAGTTAGATTTCTGTTGCTCTGATAAAATGCTAACCAAAACCAGCTTGGTGAGGAAAAGGTTTATTTCAGTTTATAGATTACAATTCATCATCATGGGAAATCAGGACCTGAACCTGAAGGTAGAAATTGAAGCAGAAGCCATAGATGAAGGATGCTTACTGCCTTGCTTCCCAAAACATCTACCCAGGGTGGCACTGCCTATAATGTAATGGCCATTTCCATATCAATCATTAATCAATCATGCCCACAGTCCAGCCTGATGGAGGCAATTGTTTAGTTGAGATTCCTAGTTTGTATCAAACTTGTAAAAACTAATCTTTACTAAGTCTAAAATGTAAAACAAGACACACAAGCGCAGGTGAGGGTGCTTTTTGGTAAATTTGAGAAAAAATGAAGTGTTGGTAGTTATTATGACAAAGAAACACATATACATTACTACAAAAGTTCATCGACACTTCTACAGTATGAACTAAAGTTCCCTCAAAAAAAAGTCACATATTTGTGTTGAAGATTCCGGTTAGAACTCTATGGTTTGGGCAGTCAGCATGTTAAAGATCAAGTACCAAAACGATCTCAGGCTATCCTTAGTCCCTTTAATAGTCATTTATCAACCAGTTTTTGTTGACTACTGAATGTATTAACTTAGGAAAGCATTGTCTTTCATCAACCCCAAAGCTAAGGCTAAGATTGTCATCAAATAGTATTTGAAATCTATGGCAGAGATCTCCCGCCCCCTTTGATTGAGATTCTATATATCATCTATCTATCTATCTATCTATCTATCTATCTATCTATCTATCTATCTCTATCTATCTATATCTATCTATCTATCTATATCTATATCTATATCTATATCTATATCTCCAATAGCTACGCCAAGGTATCTGTGGTAAACATATTGGTTAATGACTTTTGTTGTTGCTGTTCTATGACTATAAAACATTAATATCCACTTTCAAAATGGAATGTGTTACACAGAGAAACCTAAATTCGTGCTCCAGTGCCATGGTCACTCATCATCTACTCACAATAAACTATCTTGTACTTTTTTTGGAGCAAGAACTTTGCTTATATCGAATGCTTGAGGGAACTCACCTTGCTGTGGTTGGTTGAAGTAATTAGGTAGAGATCAGAATTTGCAGGCAGTTCTATTGACAGATGCTTAGAAACAAACAAAAACAAACAAAAAACAACTGTACTCTTAAAGAGAAGGCAGGCTATTTGGATAAAGTGGTCAAGTAAGGGGAGCCCCTGGAAGAACCTTTTGTGATCTTAACACCCCATGCCTCTGATCTTTTTATTAGACCCTCTGTATAAAAACGGTACCTGAGTGTTTAGTTTCTGCATCTGACGTGGAGTAGATGAGGCATGTTCAGTAAGGGGAGAAGGGGGCATCCTTATGCTATCACTGGAAGGTAAGGAGAAAGGGAAGTTTGTGGGCAGACAGGAAAAATCTAGTAAATCAGAGAATCTGCTTTCTCACAGTCTTTGCTACTTACAACCCAGGGGGATCAGAAAGTGCAACTACCTCCTAAGCTGTTCCTCAGAGCATCAGGATGCTCTGTTTCCACAAAAGCCATAAAATCAGGCTTGGCACTCATTTTGTAGATCTTGGGAAGTTAATAAGGGGTTGTCGGCTGAGTTTCTATTTCCCTGGTCTTGGTGAAAACACTCAGCTAAGAGTAAAAGTGATATTTGATTGCCCAGACTTCTTAATTTCCTCATATTTCAGAATTTGGGGGAAGATTCCTCGCTGCTAAGTTGTCTTCAAGTCTCTGTGTTCAGAATGTCACTCACTCTGTGACAGGTGACAATACGGATGTTCTCCTGGATAGATTTTTCAAATGTTTCTTTCCCAAAATATCTGAGCACCATAGAGCTTTGAAATAAATTGTGGCTTGTTTTATATAGTTGTCAGAGGTGCTGCAGGGCTTTCCACAACAGATTTATTAGTCATTTCAGAAACTGGTTTTAAAAATAAATAGGTAAAAGAAACAAACTAGTGGGGGCAGACTGTAAGAGTACACCCATTCAAGAATTCCAGAGAAAGAAAATAAAATAACCAGAGGTGCTATAGTTATTGTAGAGTATTTTGTTTACTGTCTGTTTTTCCTTGTTATTTTTGTGTTTGCTAGGGAGAAAGATACTACGTGGAACAAAATTATAGAAACACTAAGGAATGTATATATTTGTTTTTAATGAAATAACCTTAGTTTTATTATTTATTTACTTACTTATTTTGTAAATTAAAACTCACTTCCTAATCCGCATAAATACTTTGGTGAAGGGCTGCCAGTGCATGACAATGACTAACGTTCGTCTTGAACAGACACCGTGTCAACGAGCAGCGGAAAAACCACAAAAAGGCCCCGCTGGGATTCGAACCCAGGATCTCCTGTTTACTAGACAGGCGCTTTAACCAGCTAAGCCACGGAGCCGGCACGCTTGTTGTGCTTCAAATCAACAAAGAAAAGGAATGAACATTACATTTGTTGGGCGTAGTCTTAGCCTCTTGGTTGAAGATGACTCAGGTAGTTCTCCAAATCTTAAAAATGCTCTCGGCTTCTCTCCAAAG
Source organism: Arvicanthis niloticus (assembly GCF_011762505.2). NCBI lineage: Eukaryota > Metazoa > Chordata > Mammalia > Rodentia > Muridae > Arvicanthis > Arvicanthis niloticus. The sequence continues at coordinate 38,459,785 of NC_047665.1, forward strand.
ACCTAAGAAACCGCTCAGACACAGAAAAAATGAGCCCTGGTCCGGATGGGCTGAAAAATTACTAGTGCAGGCTGGCGCAAGAAGGAAGCTACCTCGAAGGACAAGACCTCTCCGGCTTATCACTCTGATAAAAGTACAAGCCAGGCGTTAAGGAAAAACAAGTAGGTAGGGCGCACAAAGACACTGTGTCTGTTAGTTACACTTATGTTGATCAGAACCTTCTCCAACCCCCAAACGGGCCCATGCAGCAAGCAAGATTTTTTTTTTTTTATTTTATAACTTTTATTTATAACTTAAATTTAAGATTTTGATCATCCTTTAACTGCCCCCACCTTTTCCCCCCTGTAAACTTAGGTTTCACCTACCTCCCTCTTGGTTCTAAAATTAACGAAAAAAATTTCAGACTCGAGCCTTAAAAAATTCAAGACTTCTTAATTAACAGCACATTCTTGGAAAAGCATAAAGGAGAGGCCCGTGTACAACGTCTGTGGCGGGAAAGGCTTCCTATAATGCTTGTCCAAAGGGTCTGATTTAATAAACGGTCCAGTAAAGAGCATTTGCAATATATCTGTATTGTCCCCGGTCCTGCTTCCAACCTACTCAGACCTTTGTTAAAATAAATCCATCCTTGAAGTACAATTCAAACAAGTTTACAAGCTATTATCATTACAAATGGCAAATGAAACCTGCAGTTACAATTGGTTGGGTTTTGTTAAGACCTATAGTCACAGCAATGATGCTAAATTCAACATTTCAATATTTCTAAACTGTGTCGACAGTTGATTGACAGACAGTTGAAGGATTTGTCAAACTAAGACAGCCAGCCTTTGGATGACAAGAACGGGGCTCAGGGAGAGTCTGTGGGTACTAGAGTTCTTACTCTCATTAGAAGATTTATGATCTCTGAGTTCACTATTTATGATCTACAGACTCTATGAGATAAGCACCTGTTTCTTTTATTTTAATTTTTAAGTGTGTGTGTGTGTGTGTGTACGCGCGCGCGCGCGTGTTGTGTGTGAGGGCCTGAAAGCTGGCAACTAAAAAAAACACAAAAACAACAACAAAAACAAAAACAACAACAACAAATTAAAAAAACTAAAAACAAAACAAAACAAAAAACCAAAACAAAAAAGAAAGCTGGCAACTTGAGGAGTCTGGAAGGGGGAATTAACTCCCCTGGAGCTTCAAGGCAGTAACGAACTGGCAGCCTAACTTTGATGTAGCTGAGCACTGTGGCTCCACTTAGAGCTCAGGCTATCCAGTAGAATAGCTACTGGATATAAGTTTTAAACCCATCAGTCATGGAAGGCAGTTGATAGTGTAGTCTTCTACTGATTTTACTGATTCTGTTTTCTTCTGAATTTGGTGTCTTTGCCTAATACAATCACTAACTAGAAGAAGCGGGATCTCTCTTCTCTCTCTCTCTCTCTCTCTCTCTCTCTCTCTCTCTCTCTCTTTCTCTGTGTGTGTGTCTCTCTCTCTCTCTCTCTCTCTCTCTCTCTCTCTCTCTCTCTCCACACACACACACACAACTCAGATAAAGTGAAACAATAACTTGCAGTGGGCATGGCTTAGTAAATTGAGGCAGACAATGAGACCTTCAAACGTTGAAAAACAAAGGGAGTTTTTTATAGATCAAAAGCAGGAGAACAGGGCGTGTGGACAGAGCATACAGCCATCTGGGTTCAAGCCATTCTGGACAGGCAGAATGGACTTTTAGAGATACCTTGGGTTCTTGCCCTATTTCTGTTGTGTGGGAGGACCTGGAGGCACCAGATTTTGCTTCATTACTGGAAATCCAAGCTCATATAAGTGCATGCTTTTTTTTTTTTCTTGGTTGGTTGGAGACAGGGTTTCAGAAAGATGGTTGGAACTTGGTTGCTATGTACTGATCAGAAGATGAGGTTAACCTTGGCCTTTTTTGTCTCCACCTACTCAATGTTGGAACTGTAACCATGTCATTTGTGAGTTTGGGTTGGTAATATACTCCAATGTAATTGATTTCTTTTTGAAATATTTTCCTTTTTCTTGATATATAATAACATCTTTCTGCGATGGAGTGGAAAATCACCAAATTACCTTAGAAATCTGTGTACAAAACCCGATGACAAAGAGCCCTATTTTTGAGGAGAAAGTGTTAAGTAGGCTTCCACTAAAGCTTAGATGGAAAAAAAAAAAAAAAAGACACACGTGCATGCGCATTAAGGGTTGTTGAAATTATATGCGCCAAAACTAGTTTTCTAATCTCAACATGTACAGTCTCAACGTCAAGCAATTAAATTCTGTTCAACAGCCCTTGATTTATTTACAGTGCATGAGAATAGAGATGCCTTTTCAAAAATATAGAAAGACTGAAACACATATATGAAAACCACCTTTGCTTAGAAAGTAACCAAATATGTACCAGAACTGACATATTCACATAAAGGCATCATGTTGAGACGTGCAGGCAGACTGCCTGTTAGTAAATATTTGGGGTCTAAGGTTAAACGACTTACAGGAAGACAAGAAAAAAAATATCAGGGGATGCCATAACATGTTCCACTTTCCTTTCTTTTTTTGTATTATCTTTCCTCTAAATCCATCAAAGTTTTATTTAGAGCTTTAATGTTTGTATCAGAACTACCATATTTTCTAGAGGGCACGGGGAACTTTGTCTTCTTTACTATTTTATCTCCTGAGCATCTAGCAATATTGGTTGAATGAATGAGAGCGTGAATAGAAAGGTGACATAGGGACATCTTTCACCACCGTTTCTGGTTTTTTGTTTTGTTTTGTTTTTGTTTGTTTTTTTTTTTTTTTTTTTTTTTTTTTTTTTTTTTTTTTTTTTTTTTTTGAGGCGAGGGGGGCGAGCAGAAGCAAACCTAAAAGGAATCTAAGAGAATCTAAAATCCATTATCCTAAACCAAACCTAAGTCGGAAGGGCAGCACAATTTTAAGCCTCGAAATAGTGTAAGTAGTTGCCCCACCCAAGCGCTTACGTGTACAGGGCCAGTGGCGCAATGGATAACGCGTCTGACTACGGATCAGAAGATTCCAGGTTCGACTCCTGGCTGGCTCGGAATGTACCTTTTGTTTCTTGACCTCACGGAAATTTAAAGAAGAAAATCCTTTCATGTTTGAGTTTACCTGTACCAAAACAAAACAAGGAACAAAAAAGATCGCGCCGAGATCATCACTCTTATTGTCTTGTGTTTTTAGACTTTTTCATTCTGTAACCCACTCTGTTCGAATTCCTAGCAAGCCTCCTGCCACAGCCTTACCCTAACTCATCACTTCTTTGTAGAGCAAATTCCACGTCGGACCATGCGATGGCATCACCAGCGTTTATGTGGATCAGTGATCCCTAGGTCAGGAGGACTCTCCAGTCCATATTGGGCTGTAGGATGATTTTGAAGTAACCCCTTAAGCCATTAAAAATCTATTTGGAACAATTAATTTTAATAACAAGGGTAATTTGGAGAAACTACTGAATTTTGTCTTAGTCTTTCGTATTCAGACTTTTATACTTAATGTAGATTCAGGTCCCAATTATGAGGCTCTAGGTTTGTGTTTAGTCCTGTTTCTTAGATTTAAAGGCAATAAACATCTCATGTTATCATACGGATAACAGAATCAAATTATACCGAACGAATTACTAAATACGAAAAGCCTAAGCGAGCCGGTTTCCGTAGTGTAGTGGTTATCACGTTCGCCTCACACGCGAAAGGTCCCCGGTTCGAAACCGGGCGGAAACAGCTGTGCACATTTTTTTTTTCTTATTATCACGAATATAATTCTGTTATTTTCATCAGTTATACTCTCTTTCGCTTCCAGAGTACAGCTTGAAGCGTGATATCCCACAACTGATCCTATGTCTCTTTCAGGGAATTGAGAATCCTCATCCCTCTCATCCGAGATGCCGGAAGCGCATCTGTGGCTTCTTCCGGTCCCCCCTCGGCCCGGAGTCGCCTCAGGTGAGAACCTCGCGGCCTCCGCGTGATAACCCCCATCCATCCGTGCCCGGGACCGGAACAGAAGCCCTGGTGTTTCCACAAATGTTCTCGTGAAGGCGGAATCTGGGAAGGGCCATCGCACGCCCTATTCCGGGGAGGACGGGGAAGAGCGTTTGGTGGGACTGCCTTGGGCTCGGCCGCGTTCATCCCTGCGGGTTTCGGGCCGAGGGAGTCCAATCTCTCCTCACGTCGTCCTTTTCTCCTAAGTCAAAAAGAAAGGCAGCCTGGAGTGGTGGCTCACACCAGTAACCGCTGGCATTTGGCAAAAGGATTGCAGTGAGTGCAAGGCCATCCTAGACTACAGAGTGCAAGTGTCTAAAACAAACCAAAAATGAGGGTAGATCCCCAAGTTAAGGAATAGATAAGTAGGACCCTGGGGAGGTGCAGAGGTCCCAGGGATGGAGAAAGATTAGAATGACCTACCACCAGGGGAACAAAACTGGTGACACGTGTTGCAGAAGATGGGATTTAATCCATGGCACCTGAGCCAGACAGACTTGCTGCGAAAAAGAAGGAAAAAACAGAACCCCGGACAAGACCTCAAAATTAGGCTAATCATAAATATCTTTGCCTGATAATAACAGCTCTAACACAATTTTGATAATTACTTCAACCTGAAATATGATCAAAATGGACCCAGGTTTGCTACAGTGATAGAATACAATAATCAATAAAGAATACAAATCGACAGCCTGAATCTAAACTTTTTAAACAACTCCAGCAAAATGTTACCTTATGAATTATTAACTGCTTTTCTTATGCAGTGACTATATACCTGTGAAGAAGCAACTTAAGGGAAAGAATTTATTTGACTCAGTTTGGGGCATAGGCCATCAGGACATCAAGGCCTGGGGGTAGGTGTAGCTCACAGTTTTGACAGTAGGAGCTTATTCATATCTGAGAGAATTAGGAAGTGGGGGGTTAATTCTTAATATTTAATATACTAACTTTAGTATAATTTTATTTATAAATGTTAAACATGCCAATTCCTTGGTGGTTTGTGTGTTTTGTGTCTTGTTAAAGAACTCTTCTCAGGAGTTGTTCTGAGGAAGACAGAAGCATCTATGACTGGCAAGCTAACTGCCAAGTACTGTTCCCACCACACATAAGAGGAAAGCAAATGTAGATACCAAGAATGGTAAAGCAAAAACAAAGAAGGCTAAGCCACAGAGGAGATCTGAGTGGCTGTCTGCTAATCACCAAAAAGAAACGTCACCAGGCCAAAAAAAAAAAAAAAAAGCCCCTGGAAAGAAGGGAGAAAAGCTATCCAGAGGGAGAGGGAGGAGGAAGGAAGGGCAAAGCAAATGCTGGAACAATCCTGTTATGGAACAATCCTGTTATGGAACAATCCTGTTATGGAACAATCCTGTTAAGACACTTGTCAGGATGCTCCACAGGTCAGTCCCAGGAAGAGAACGACACTGGAGATGCCAAGTAAAATGGTGTGTACTATTAAAATAACTATTTTTTTAAAAATATTTAATTTTTTATTTTATGTATGTGAGTACACTGTGGCTGTCTTTAGACACACTAGAAGAGGGCGTTGGGTCCCGTTACAGGTAGGTTTTGAGCCACCATGTGATTGCTGGAAATTGAACTCAGGACATTTGATAGATCAGTCCGATTTATTTATTTATTTATTTATTTATTTATTTATTTATTTATTTTTGGTTTTTTGAGACAGGGTTTCTCTGTGTAGCCCTGGCTGTCCTGGAACTCAATCTGTAGACCAGGCATGCCACACTGCCCGGCTAGATTTATTTATTTTTTTAATCCTTTTTTTCTTAAATTGTAGAATTTTATTTCTTTTTGAAGTTACAATATTTATACATAAGGGACACTCAGTTTGGTAGTCAGGGGTACCACTGAGTGTATCCCAGAAGATGAAATGACAGAAATGGAGCAGTGGTGGTGCACGCCTTTAATCCTAGCATTTGGGAGGCAGAGGCAGGTGGATTTCTGAGTTCAGGCCAGCCTGGTCTACAAAGTCAGTTCCAGGACAGCCAGGGCTACACAGAGAAACCCTGTCTCCAAAACAAACAAACAAACAAACAAAAAACCAAAAACAAACAACAACAACAAAAGAAATGACAGAAATGGAATTTTTTATGATCGCTGGTTTCCAAGAAATGTTCTCAGGTATTCATTCACACTTTAGGAACTTTGGCAGAGAATTGTTACAGAACAGGAGCAAAACTTCACAGGCATGACTGCCTCAAGGAGCAATAATTGGGTTTTCTCTGATATCATAAAGGTCCCATTCAAAAGACAAAAGCTTCCTGCTTTCCTTTGGCCAGTCATTCTGTGGAGAGTCATCGTGTTCATTTCCTTGTCTGCATTGTTCTTGAAAAGCTCCTGTATGGTTGGTGATACACATTCACTTCTGTGACTTCCTTTTCACTGCAGCCACAAACCCTTTGTTGACTTCTACAGTGAAGTTTTGGAGAAAGGAGCTTGGAAACTGTTTTACAAAGTCTTGTCCACAGCCCTCACATCCTGTGAATATCTGCATTGGAAAAATGTAAAGCTAGATTTAAGTGGGCTTGTTGAAGGCAGAGGGAATATTTTATACCCAGAATTTAAAGATAGTCTTTACTGCCCTATAAGTTTAGAGTTTTGCTTTTCACACTTATCTTTAGTCTGCCCTGAACTGAATTTCATGAAAAAGAGGTAGAAATTCAATTAAAGTACTCGCTTTAAGAGTAAACAGTCATAGTACCATTTACTCGAGTCCATCTTTCTCCCCAGCCTGCAATCCTTGCTCTTTCCTAGTCCAGCTTCTGTGTAAGTGTGAGCCTCTGATTGTTCCCAACTTCTTAGTGGTCCATTTGCCTAACCTTGTGGCACTGTTATGACAGCAATAGAAATGATTATAATAATACAAAACAAGATGCCTCTGTCTTTTGTCATAGTGCTAGCCAGTCTCGCTACTAACTTTTTCTTCCTCATAAATGTCTGAGAAATTCTAGTCATTTGTTCTTCCACGACATTTCTAGAATAAAACATGTTGGAATTTTTATTTGATTTGTATTGAGTTTATAGATTAATTTTGTAGGTTATACAATTTTTTATAATGCTGATTCTTCCAGTCTGTGAACATGAGTTCTTTGTTTGTGTAAACATTTTGAATTTCTTTCTATAAAATTTTATAATTTTTTCTGTGAATATCTGTGAATAATATTTCCGGAGACTTTTTATTATTTAATGTTGTTCTACTTGGTATATTTCTAGTTACTCTGACCTAGTGGGTGGGACTGCTGGTTGCTTCTGTCTTGAAGCAGAAAGAGTGAAGGTCACTAAGAGCCAATGAGGAAGCCCTTGTAAAATGGGGTGTTCTGAAAGGAGGGATGTAACTTACTGCGGTCACAATAACTGTCATCAGAAGAAAAGGTGTGGCAGCCAAGCACAAAGACAAATACATAAAATGTTTCCCCTTCTCCAGGGCCAATACCTCAGGATCAGACAAAAACACTGGATACTCAACATGATTCCCCTCAGACACCCAAATACTCGAACTGCAAATAAAACAGGCTGTTATTTATGAATTTACAGACAGGATGAGTTTCTGAGATAATCAAAATCCTGAACAGACTAATTTAAAATTCCCACTTTGGGAATATTTTTAAAAGTCTTATTTTTAATTGACACATTACTGTACATATTTGTACAGTTCAAGGTAAGACTTTAATATGTGTATACAATGCCTAGTTATATGATTGGTATTGATTACTTCAGATATCATTTATGTTAACATTTAAAATCTTTTCTACCAGCTTCTTTGAAATATTCGATTAACTGCCAACCATAGTTATCTGTGCTGTAGAACACTGAAGGCATTTCTCCCAGCTCCCACTTCAGGAATATGATCTTTGTATATTCATACATGCATATATAGAATCACACACTGTGGCAAACAATACTGTCTAATGTCTCCATCCTTCAGAGTTTCTGCTGGTATGGAAACCCTAACTTTGAAGACTGCCTTGCCTGTCTCTTCATCATTGCTCCTTGGAATCCAAGTCAGTCCAGTTTATGCTGAAAACTGCAATTGTTGAATTTCCAGAATACTGTAACAACTCAAATTTAACAGTTTCACAATGGTATCTTACAAGTGTCTTAATTTATTTGGAGACAGCAAAACTGAGGTTTCTGGAGTTGTGGCAGTATATACCATTGAACGAGGGACTCAAGACAAATGTGCTCCATGATTGTCTCATGGAAAACCAAATTGTGTCTGGTAATCATGTTAGCTGTCCATTGTCTAACACCCAGGAGGTCATGTAATACGCATTCTTACTTTTCTGTAATCAAAATTGCCAACAAAAACTTTATGTATAGTAAAACATTTTATTAGCTTATATTAATTATGCACTACAGTGTTTCATGACATTTCAAACATGTAAATGATGTAGTTTGATGGTCACACCTCTCCCTTACCCTCTCGCCCCTCCCACTCACGATAATTTCTTTTTCTCAGGCTTGCTAGTCCTCCCATCTTCAAGTTTCACATGTGTATGTGTGTTTAAAAGTTTTATCAGGGTTGGGACAGCCTGAGCATGAATGAGAGTTACTTTTTGGAAAATGGGCATCTTTATCCCACTGAAGACAATGTCCCTTCCTCTCAGTAATCAACTGTCGAGCTCTTCAGAAGGGTTGTTACTGCTTTTCTTCCAGCTACTCAGGTATATTCTCTCTCTCTCTCTCTCTCTCTCTCTCTCTCTCTCTCTCTCTCTGTCTCTCTTCTGGTAACTATGCTGAAATTAATCACATGATTAAATCCAACTGCAGTACTGGAACTTCCTCTGTACACTTCAGGCTACCCTGCCCTTCTTCAAGAAATTATAAGTGCAGGAGAGATGGGGAGAGAAACAGTCAAGTCTCTGTAATGCCGAGTGCTCAGTCAATCGTCGCGATGCCCATGTGGTGATAGAAGCTGTGTTGGGCAGGTCCGTGGGGACACAGATCAGCTAGAGTTCAACCCACTCCTGTAGACACTTAGACATGGCCCCTAAAAGAGCACAGAGCACATAGTTCAGTTCACATCAGGGAGGTGAGTCTGGAACTTGTGGAGACACAGGCTTGGGGAAGCTTTCCAGAGGAAGGCATCTTCTTCAAGAGTAATTCTTGATGAACACTGGGAGCTTTGATTTCATGCCAAAACTATACAGCAGGCCCAAAGGCCTTTCCCTCACCAGAGACAGGAGTCAAGAGTTCAGTTCCTAGTGCACGGGAGAAGCTATTCCATTTGAAAAGAGACTTTTACACAAGCAAAAGTGAAGAAATCCATGATTGTACTCTGTGGTTTCGAGAACAACCCCATATCAGAAGGAACTGTGCAGGCTTCTCTTTATATTACCTTTGCAACAATGAAGCTGAAGTTAGAGGAAACCTAAGAATCCATGGGTGGCGGGCCTGGGATGTAGTTCTGTGAAAGAGCTTGTCTTCTATGCACAAGGTGGGACATACCTGTGATCCCAGGACTGGGAAGCTAAAGCAGAAGGGTCTCAAGTCCACAGCAAGTTTGAGGTTAGGTGGTACAATGATCAAATACATTCCTTTGCTAACTGGAAATTACCAACTAGGTTTTAAAAAATTTTTTGTCACCTTTCGATGCGCTCCGCCCCCCCACCCCACCCCCCACCTCCCCATTTTTTAAGAAGCAAAGGTCTGTAGGAAACCCATAGTCAGGCAAAGCCAGTTCCACCAATAAATAAATAAGAAAATTAATTAATTAATTAATTAATTTTTCCCCTCACATGAAATTTAGATCTTATCCAGTTAGCTTTGAAGGTTTTTAGGAAATATGATATTTGGATTTTATAGAATCTTTGTGTTGGCTCTTGAATGGTTGAGTTCAGAGGGAGGCATCAGAAGTGAAGATTTCCTAACAGTAAAATAGATTGCTTTATTCTGCCCAACAGGTCAGAACTGTCTGGGATGATGTGGAACAGTGCCCACTTTAGATAAAGACAAAATGATAAAATACAGTTTAAATGCACTGGCTGCTCTTACAGAGGCTACGGATTCATTTCCCAGCACCCACATGGGGGCTCACAACTGTCTGTAGCTCCCGTTCTAGGGAAGGGTAGAAGCCACAGGCCTGGAATGGCAGCACTCAGGAAGGGAATTTAGCAAGATCCTGATCCAGACCAGTGTCCATTACATTGTGAGTTAGAGGCCAGCCTCGGTTACATGGGACCCTGTTTCAAAGAATGCAGCTCAGGGCCAGTGAGATGACTCAGTGGGCAAACATCAGCAGCCAAGACCGGCCACCTAAGTTTCCCCCTCAGGTCCAATATGACAGAAGGAAGAACAAAAACCAGTTTGTTAATAGTGATAGCTAGAGTATCAGCAATTCTACTTTGGTTCCTGGGCTCCAATTCATAAGAGAAAACAGCAGCAGGGCTCTGAGACCTGACAATGCAGTGAGATGTGTTTGGGGAGGGAACAACAGAGTTGGAAATCCCATTTCTTACAGAGTAAGCAGGAAGTATGACTGCCCATTGCTCTGGAGACACCATTTTCTAAGGCTGTTTGCTTTGTTCATTCTTGAAAATAATCTGAAATAAAGGGAAATCAATTTGTCAGTAGCAAAACATAAATGAAGACATGAACACCACAGAGAACTGTCTTCCAACCGTGAATTCTTTGCAGTAGTTGAGTTTTCTGTGTTTGAAAACAACCAAGCTAATAAACATACAAGTTTAGAAGTCAAAATAATGGTGAAAATTGGATATGTCTATTTGTTTAATCCGTTGCCACTAGCATGTAAGCTGTCTGCCTTGGGGAGTTGAGAATGATGAACACTATGCTTTATGCTTTACTACAGATATATCCCGTGTGTGTGTCTGTGTGTGTGTGGTGTATACATTTATTGTATTCTAGCAACACCCACAGTCTATTCCTAGGCTTCTCAAATTAGTATTAATATTTCACATTTGGGCCCAAGCAAAAACACTTTGAAAAGTAAGTGGATCTGTTGCCGGACCTTGTAAGGGAGCAACTGAATTGCTTTCAGCTGCAAAATGTGAACATGAAACAAGGGGCGGAAGCAACTGCTTGTTTAATATTGCCAGGCTTTAGCTGCTTTTGAAAAAAATGCAAAAGAAAAAAGCTTTAATCAAGAGTTCTAAGGCTTCCCTCTTTTCCTTGTTGGATTTTTAAGTGTTTCTTTGGGGCAGGTAGTGAAGTGACTATCCAGTGGCTAGAAAGTTTTCTCTTAATTGAAAAGCAGGTGACTAGTGTCTCTTTTGCCATGTCAGGATTTTGTTTTATAAAGAAATAAAGCAAAACCAGAACACTCTGAAACTTCCAGTTTTAGAAGGAAAAAGCGATTTTAAAAACTGGGAAGATTCTCAAAGCGTGCACAATGCCAGCTGGGGATGTAGCTCAGTGGTAGAGCGCATGCTTCGCATGTATGAGGCCCCGGGTTCGATCCCCGGCATCTCCAATTCCTTCTTTTCTCCAGGAAAAAATTACTTTTTACATTTTAAAATGTCAAATCATTATGTATTATGTCATGCACTACATTTGTTTTATACAATATTTTTGTTTTAACTACGACTAACAGAGCCACATATTAGTAGGGAGGGACCTAGGATTTTTTAAAAGATATTTTAATATCACTTTGTTTGAAATAAATTGACCCAAAAGCGTAGAAAAACACACCCCATGCGTAATGAGACAATCGAAGTATTCTGGAAAAAGGTTCATTTTCAAGAAGGAATGCTTATTTGTGGTGTACCGCTGGCCTTTTAGGGCAGAAATAATATTGTCTTGAAAACGCAGAAACACTGACAAAATATCTTTAATCCCGTGTGTCAGAGAGAAAAAAAAATCAGTATACTGTTGAGTAAAGGGGAAAAATCTAGTTTGTTAAGGGCAGATTCAGCTGCTCGGATATATAACCCAACACATAATCCAATTTCCAAGAGAACCAGAAAAGGAATGATGAATAAGGTTGTTACAGTTATTTTGTGAACACTTCCACACGTCTGGCCGGTTAGCTCAGTTGGTTAGAGCGTGGTGCTAATAACGCCAAGGTCGCGGGTTCGATCCCCGTACGGGCCAGCTACACTTTTGCTAGCCGGTCCTCCCACCAATTTGTGAAAATTGAATAAAATTTCAGATTGTCCAAGGTATACTGATAGGTGACAACTCCTGAAACTTCCGTCCAATATTTTGCAATTAGTTCGTCTCCCCACGCTAAATTGTAAGAGACTCATTTTCCCTAAGCAAAGTGCTCAATAGCTTCATATCAGACAGGTAGGACAATGCAGCTTGTTAATTGGATCTGAATACACTAGAAGGAAAAAAAAAAAGTCTCATCGTTTTTTTGAATGCCTAAACCCTGTCCTCGGAATGGTCTGTAAACAGAGTTTCCCACTACTGTCATACAAGGTTATTATGAGCACTACCCAGAGTGTCTCTGTTGGGGCGAATTCGTGGCAGAAATTCCACGCCTCTAGAGAAACTTTTCTTTTTTTTTCTTTCCTTTACCTTTGATTTCTCAGGTAAGAAAAGGCTAAGCCCTTTTACAGAATTTGCTTTAGCCTGTCAGTGTTGCTCCTCTTCAGTGAAGACAGGCGCCCCTCTGCTCGCTTCTTTTCCTGATGTTTTTCCTGTTCATCAGATCCATCTTTCCTCTGTCTTCTGTCAGGATCCCAGTCTTACTATCCTCTACATTCCCTGGACGTCTGTTTTGTTTTGTTTTGTTTTTCTGTTTATTCATGAACTCCTGGTTGTATATCGAGGCGAGTGCATGTTTCACCTGTCGTTTTATGGTCTGAGGGAAAATTCCCAGATCAAGTCCCTGAGGACTTGTGAGTGAGTTTGGGGCCGGTGGAGGCGGGTTCTCCTTCAGCCCCTCAGTGGTATCTGAGGCTCAGTTTCGGAGTTGCTCAGAAATTGGCCCTTTGGGTTTAAGGTTACAGATACTAAGTAAATCTGAGAAGAAATTTTGTTTTCTGTATTTTTAATAAACGCCATGGTTGCTTCTCTTACAAGGGTGGGTCAAGAGGTGTTTCTTATGGTCCTTAGAGATTTACGGAAGAAACTTTGAGACAGTCAAGTAACCTGGCTTAAAAGACTGAAAGACCAAACAAATCCAAAATTTAAAACAATATAAATTATATTTACTAAAACATCTACCAAATAGCTATCAAAAAGAGTTTGTTAAATGATTGAGAAAACGAAGAGATAAATTTTATATCTGGCTCGTTGGTCTAGGGGTATGATTCTCGCTTAGGGTGCGAGAGGTCCCGGGTTCAAATCCCGGACGAGCCCAGCTTTTAATGTTTCCCATCACGGAACTTTCAAATATTAAGTTAATTAATGATGGACAACTTTTTGTTTTGTGTTGTTGGTTTTGTTTGTTTGTTTTTGTTTGGCAAGTAAGTGTTCTTTCTATGCACTTGGTTTCGGTTTGTAACGTGAACTCTTCTAATTAAAGCCAGTCGTTTTCAGATTTGACTTTCATTTTCCCATTGGTCTCTCTAGAGAGCTCTACGCCAAGAGGGTACTAAACTCTGTCAAAGATATATAGGTATATAATACAACATAGATGCTCGCCGTAATTAGAATTGCTTTTTTAAAAAGTTACGAGGTCTAAAATAGTTTTTGCTTGATAGTGATGAATTACATTGTAATGATATAAAATTGAGTTGTCACAAAAATTCACTTGCGCCCAACGTGGGGCTCGAACCCACGACCCTGAGATTAAGAGTCTCATGCTCTACCGACTGAGCTAGCCGGGCACATGCGTAAGTTTGTCCTCCACTATTATAGGAGAATAGGTATTTCACGTCTCTCCCAACACTGCCAAAGATTGTCGTAGGGCATAATTTTAGATTATATTTAGTTGTTCATATTTCTAGGTGAGAAAAAACCGAAATTCTAACAATAAAAGTTTAGCTGGACATTATTACCCTGTGATCTACATTTTCCTGCTCTTCCTATTCTCATCCACTGGTGTCTATATTTCTCTCTCTCTCTCTCTCTCTCTCTCTCTTTTCATTTCTCTTTCTGTTTTCGGCTTTCTTTCTTCTTCGTCCTCCCTTCTCTGCCCTCCCCCCGCCGCTTTCTATCATTCAGGGCTCTCCCTTTCTGTGACCCACTGAGACTCTCTGCTGCTGTTCCCATAACCTGTCAGCTCTACCGGCTCTCTTGCTGTTTGTGTTAAAAACAGACCTGAAGGGACAATAACGCAGACAAGCTCTGTAAGGTGGCTTCTGTTGACAGGTGTTGATTCATGGCAGAACAGAGGTAACGGCGTGTCCGTTAGGATCGCCTGGTAGATTTTAATTCTCATTAAGATGAGAATGTCGACTTCATAAATTTGTAGCAGGAAATATAACTGTGTGGTCTAGTTGCATTTTTCAATTGTTTTCAAAAGTGAAAAGACCAAATTCATACCCAAAGTATGAAATCAAAGCAAAACGGATTAGGTGGTAACAGTTGCATCAATTTGAAAACCTTTGATCTCTCAGCACCTTATTATTATCTGCCAGGAGCCAATGGGGATCACATTTAAAAATTCCCTCCCCAAGTGTAGTCATCCTCCTTGCCCTCTCCTATCCACGACTTCCTCTTTCCTTTACCTACGGACCTGGATGTTACTGTTACTGTCTCTCCATTTTATATGACATGTCATTCCATATTCCAGCTAAATCCATAGAACAAAAACAATTCATGTGCTACCTATTTAAAAAAGGCAGCTAGCTCCTCATTATGGTCAATTTGGCCTGTTTAGGCACAGTGTAGTGTGTACTTTAGAAAGCCTTGGCAATTTAAAAACACAAAAAGGATACAGAGGTGCAGGGACTTAATGCAATTTGTGGGACAGACTGAACCTTAGATGAAGGAAACAGGAAATCCTTTGTTCAAGAGTTACCTGAACAGGCAGCCGAGGGGACCACAGAAAGGGACAGCATGTAATAAAGGTCCTGAGCCATCTCGGATCACAGTTCAAGGGAGCCTCAGTGCGTGATGTAACTGAGTTGGGTGCGACCTCTTGGAAAGTCTTCTGGATTGAGGTGCACAAAACACAAACTATCTGCTCCGTGGGATGGATTTCCGCTCAAGTCGCCACACAGGCATCCACACATGGAGGACAGGGCTGTTGGTCAAGGGCCTGCTTTCTTCTTCAAGTGGTAATAGTGAGGTCACCCTTCAATTTATGCTTTGGTGAATAATGCGAAGCCGAGGAGAAAAAGAAGGAGGAGGAAGAGAAGGAGAAGGAGGGGAAGGAGGGAGAGGAGGGGGAGAAGGAGGAGGAAGAAGTTGTATTCTTCCAAGAATTTATTTATTATTTTGGCAAGTTCTTATTTTAGATTAAACAACAATCATGGAATTGAGCCTGTGAAAGTGTCTTTAGACAAAATGGACGATATTAAATACATCTGTAATAAGCTAAAATAAGATAACCCATTCAATCAGCTAGAGTTGGGAAAGAGATAGAAGGTTATATTTAATTTACTCCGGTGTTTCTTGAAGACTTGAAGAGGTTAGTGCTCAGCTAAGTGATTAATAGGCTGCTTCTTAGTCTTGTTCAGGGAAATAAACAAACAAAACAACACAATCCCACAAAACACTGAACAATAGCAGAGAACCACAGGGGAGTGGACACTGCTAGTCCGCTAGTTGTCTAGTTTGGCGTGGGGGATTGTTTGCCTATGTCTGTGACTCCATTGTATAACAACACAATGATCTTTAATAGAATCTGGAGAAGAATAAGACAGATTTCTGATGTCAGATGTGTCTGTCATGAAGAAGGAAGAATAAACGTCATTTGGAGCTCCTCATGATCTCAAGGGAAGCTGGAAGGAAATCTAATACTATCAAATTAATTTGCATTTGAATTCTACTTTAACCCAGTATGGAGACTGATAATTTAAAACTATATTAACTTCATCTTGATGGTCATTTTTAAATTAAGAGTTAATGTGGTCTCCTTGTTAATCGACAAAGACCAATGTCAGTTAAAGAACATTTTAGTATGTTTCTCCCCCCCCCCCCATTGTCTTATTTTTATTCATCTTTATCTTTTCTCATCTCTGTTTGTTTACACAGGCTCTCACTTTGGCTGGTCCTGAACTCACTATGTGGACCAGGCTGGGGCTGGAATTCACTGAGATCTCACTACTCTTGACTCCCTGGTGTTGGGATTAAAAATATACTCAACCACATCGGACCAACCATAGAGTTTTGCTGCAACTACGGACTAACACGTCTCAAATCTTGCTGATAAACGAGGGTAAATGAGCTGTTTAAATTCACCGCAGTAAAAGATGGTCCTTTCAAAGTCCTTAATAACTTTGCTTCTGGTTCCTTGGCTTTTAAACTTCCATTTTCTTCAGGGTCCAAGTCGCAGAAATTTGGTTCTGAAGAGGTATTGAAATAAAATAAGAGGATGAGTGAATACAAATTAAAAAGTTAGAGGCAGCTATTACTTGCATAATAATTAAGATAGACTCTAACCTCACGCAGAGATGGCATCCCAAGTAAGGAAGTGGCTGCACGTGGGTCCTTCGATAGCTCAGTTGGTAGAGCGGAGGACTGTAGGTGTGCCTTCCGGGTATCCTTAGGTCGCTGGTTCGAATCCGGCTCGAAGGAACCTGTACTTTTTAGCGTTGGTGGGGCATTCCCGTGAGAAATGAGTCTCATTTTCTGTATCTGAATGAGCCCAACACTATTCTCGATGTGCAGAGAAGTGAATGTAAGTTTTAACAATTGTTCTCTGTAATGATTTTTAATACTTCCAAGCAGGCTTTGACGTCATAGTCCACATAACCCCACCCCTGGAGATCCTTGTGCCCTTGAATAAAGGGACGGGAGATGCCGGGTAGGCCCGAGGTTTAGGGGCAAGAGTGAATCCAGGGCCTGTGGGTAATCGGTGGGGCACGCGCGCCCTCCAGTGGTCAGACAGTTCTCCGCACCTGGACCTCAGTCGCAAGTTTCTCAGCCTGCAGCTTCCTTTCACCTCTAGACAGGAGGGAAATCCTGTTCATTCAAGCTTCTTGGTTTAATTATGTTACGATGGTTTTGTTTGTTTGTTTCAAGAGGTTGGGGGGAAATTGGTGTATATCAGAATGACCTGGAGACATTTTACAACCTGGGCGACGCTAATTTCAAAAGTTCTACAGGTGATTTTAATGTGCTGCAAGGGCTTTAAAACGCTGCTAGAGTGTTTCTCTCAAAAAAACAAACCAAACCAAACCAAACCAAACAAATAGCATTGCTGGAAACGAAATGGCAGCTTTAGGGGAGAAATGCAAGAGGAGATTAGTTCAAAGGAAATCTCACATATCAGTAGAACATATATGCTAATTTTGTGCTAATTCCTTTAAACTATGTTACTCCTGCTCGCAAAATCAGTTACCTGTGGAAGAGTGTCAACGAGAAGCGATTAATATCAACTAAGACAAAGTAATTGACGAAGATTTTAGTTCAATACATCAAAGTTTACAAGGGGTTTGTGCTTTGCAAATTCTTGTACCTTCCATCTCATGTATCAGAACATTTATTCTCTTAACAAATTATTTTCAAGTTTTGGTGTAATTAGAAGCATGAAAAACCACGAGATTTTTAGTTTCAGGCCGGTGTGAGTTGGCAACTCCGGATGATCCCGTGTTTTGAAAGTGAGCTGTGAGCAAAAGAAAAACAGTTCTTTTTTTTTTTTTTTTTTTTTTTTTTTTTTTTTTTTTTGATAACGTTTGGGCCTCGAATACAAAATAGTCCTGGATTAGGCGTTTCTGCAAGGCGCAATAAGTTCCAACCTACATAGAGTCCTACATTTCTTTCCGTATCTTGGACTATATTTCTGGATATTCCAGTACCGGTAATTGAACTGAAACAAAAAAACAAATGACCTAGATTCAAACACAGCTATATACGATCTACGCTTCACTGTCTCATTAACAAAGGGAATGCGTTTGCTTACAGCTGTTGAGAACGTGATAGGAAAACAGGAAATACGTGAAATAAAAGAGTATATTAAGATAGAACTACTGGAAGTGTAGGGTTGGAAATTCTCTCGACAGTAACAAAACTCCAGACCTCGGAAGCCGAGAGAGAAATCTCAAAGAACTCGGCCATTTCCTGGAGGACAGTGTGTGGTAGAAACTAGGCTTTTCCGGATTGCAGAAAGAACCTCTGAAATGTAACTCTGTAGGTTTAGAGTGACCGAGTTGGCTGTTCTTATTCTAGCAAGGTATGATGGGAAAAGAAACGGGCAGATGCAAAACTGGAGAATGCGGGCATCGATCCCGCTACCTCTCGCATGCTAAGCGAGCGCTCTACCATTTGAGCTAATTCCCCTTCAGGCAGGAGCTGCTTGCTACCTTGCTCCTTTTTGATATCTGGATGTAACTCACTGCTAGCTGGTGTTTTCAGTTTTATCAAATAGAGATTGTGTGTGGGTGGGGGTGGGGAAGGGGGATGGAGGGGGTATTAATGTGTTTGTTGATTCTATTTTTTTTTTAAAGTCCAATTAAATCCGGACAAGATGATAAAAACGGAAGTATAGAAGTTAGAGTATTTAAGAAAGAGTTTCCTGGATTAGGTGTAATGTTTTATAATCCCAGAACTGTAGGGGAGGGGAAGAAAGAAGTCCTAAGGCAGGAGAATTGCCCTCTCTTTGAGGCCATCTTGTTTTACATAGCAAAACGAAGCTAAAAGTGTGAGATTGTGGCTTGGTGGTCACGGAAGAGTGCCGGGTACCTCCCAGTTCCGAGGACCACACAGGGGTACGTACAAATGGGCCAGGACGCAGAAATCACTGAAACAACGGTGCTGGGATTGGCAAGAAGTTAATGCTGGGACCCTGTGCACAGAAACCAGATGCCAGATCGGAATAAAACATTCGGCCGAGAAAAATAATCTAGTTCCCTAGGCTCGACTTTGGCTCACTTCTTGGTCCGAAGCAATCCTCATATCCTTCACGTCTTCTAACTTCCACGACTGACGCAACTGGGTCCAGAAATCGACTCTTTGATCTCTACAATTCAAGTAGACTCGCTCTTCAAGGTCAGTCCTTTGTCTGGCTTTTTTCTCTTTTTTTTCTTTTCTTTTTTTCCTTTTCTCCTCCTCCCCCCTCCTCCTTCTCCTCCTCCCCCCCCCCCTTCCTCCTTCCCCCTCCTCTTCTTCTTCTTCCTCTCTCTCTTTCTCTCTCTTCTTTAAATTACTGCCGGAGGCCACATGGCCAAGACTGATGACGTCTGTTTCTGGTTAATTTCTTTCCTTTGAATTCTACAGGCACCATTTCGAGGAGTTTCAAACTTAATTTTCCAAAGTAAATATCGATACGCTGGTAATTTTGAGGTAGGGCCATATAGCTAGCCCTCGACGGCCTGAAATTCACTGTATAGTCGAAGAGGAACCCGAAGTCATGATGTTCCAGGTTTTAGATCGGACTGTGGTGAGTGAGGTCCCTAGTCAACAAGCACAGGTCCAATTGCCTCTTCTTCTGAAAGCTTATCAAAGAGACTTCCGCTTGTGTGCTTAATGTTTGTTTTTAAAAACTCAATAAAATCGGAGCAAGATAATAAGAACTAAAAGAAAGAAAGCGAACCATTTAAGTCAGTGATTCTAGACCGGTTGTGGGGTGGTGTGTCTCAGCAGCGGGGATGGGAGTGCTGAGTTGGAGGCCTGCCTGGATTACTTTACGAATACCAGCTAGTCAGAGCTAGAAAACAAGGTTCTGTAAATATGAAGGAATAAATGAATAAACAAATAGGAAAAGGAAAGAAAAGAAAAAGAAACACACATCCCCAAACCTGACCCTCTATCTCTGAGCTGTGCATGGAGGCCTTACCAGCGTCTTCAGACCACCCTCAACACTTACTTTTCTCTTTTGCTTATTCATTACAGTCAGGATTGACAACAGGAGAATGGCTTTCTGTGGGAAGAAGCTCCCTCCGCGTAAGAGATTTTAAATCTCAGATGCTGAAATTGTGTATAGAAACCCACTGTTACTCCTCTCAGAGTCAGACTTGGCCTGACATTCATCACTGTCTAGATTCTTCCTTCTTACTGGACACAATCTGCCCAATCTGGCCTCGATTTATCTTTCAAATGACTATGACAAGTGTAGGCGTGGAAGAGGATGGAAAGGCTAACCCGTTCCCAAGGCACAGATCCATCTGCTGCAAGATTACACTCCCACTAATGAGGTATTTTAGCAGGAACAAATTTTGGGGTTCCAGTAACACTAGATTGATTGTTAACTTCCCAAACGCTCAGTTGTGGTCGAAGATAAGGAATATCTGAAAATTCACACTAAAGTTTTGGCAATTGCTAAATGGTGCCACCTCCCGACTTTCAGGAAGAAATACCCAAGTACCAAAATAAACTGGCCATGGCTGTCTACAACCCACAACTAGCTTTTCCAGTTGTTTCATACTTGATGCAACCATATCATTAATCTAGAAAACCTAGATAAATCTAAGAGAAAGGATGTAATGGAGAAAGGACAAGCCGGCTACAGAACATCTAGGAGAGGGTCAAGGACAGGGAACCTCACTAGGTTTTGGTTTTCCTGAAACTGTGAGCATCACTATACAGAGTGTGTCCAATGTTTGAGGACACCTAAGAGAAATAGTTATGTCGTTAACAAAGCAAAAGCAAAATCGAGACCAGATAACATTATTAAGTAGCCATTACTTATATCCTTCGATAGCTCAGTTGGTAGAGCGGAGGACTGTAGGGGGCTTAACTTTCCCTTGAGGTATCCTTAGGTCGCTGGTTCGAATCCGGCTCGAAGGAGAAGTGTTTTGATGGGTACTTAGTCGTTTAGACTTATCTAGACTTATCCTTCCTGCTCTCCTCCTTGTAGAATATGTAGAATGTGTCCTCTGTTCACAATACTTGGGTTTTTGTTTTTTTTTTTAAATTTTTATTTTTTTTAAACCATGAATTAGATATATGCGACAGACAGTGGGGTCCCGTGTGGTCTTGACATTTAGCAAAAAATTTTATGAGGCTGGACCAAGCTTACCGCAAAGCAAAACGTAACGTACCGTTTCCCAGATAAAGCCATTATTAGTTTAATCCCTTTGCATAGTGTGTCCCCACCACACTCTGCCCCACCTGCGACGGTTCTACACATACCTAAAATGTGTGGTCGTTTCATCTGGGACGGTAGTATTGAGAAAAGGTCGGTGTAAGGTCATAAAAGAGGGACCCTCTCCCTGTTCCCCTAGGAGACTAGGCAGAGCTTGTAAATGTTTCCAGCGTCTGATTTTGTTGGTGGTGTATGGTTTTTCTTTCTCAGAGGCTTTCTGGTGCACCTAGACTGCTCCAGCTCCTTACAGCCTTCCTTCAGCTCTCCAGCTTCTCTCCTATGCAGTCTCTGCTCCTAACTTTTCATACTTAATAAACTTTAAAAGTTATAAACTCCAACAAATAAAAATCTCCCTGGATGGCTTCCTATGCATTCCCGTGGTGCTCTTCTGTTTCAGGCACCAGGAAGCTGAGTAGCACCAACCAAGCATAGCAGCATAAAGATGGAGTGATTAAATGTATTAAGTTTCAATTATGTGTTGTTATGGTATGTTATGTGTATTTGCTCCAGTGTAATTGTGCATCATAACATGGGCCAGGGCATTACTAAATACTCGCTGTGATTAGCTTTTCTCAACTTGACATAAGCTAAGCCATCTGGAAGAGGGGACCTCTGTTGTGAAAATACCTCTATCAGATTTGCCTGTAGGCAAGTCTGTGGGAGCATTTACATAATTAACCATTGGTTGGAATGGCTCAGCCCACTGTGGGTGATGCCACCCTTAGGCAAGTGGTTCTGAATTATATGAGAAGCAGGGTGACCAAACTACGGTGAGCAAGCCAGTAAGCAGCACCCCTCCATGTCATCTGCTTCATTTTCTGCCTTCAAGTACCTGACTTGCTTGAGTTTCTGCCCAGGCTTCCCGTATGCTGGACTGTGATCAAGACGTTTAAGTTAAATAAACCCTTTCCTCCCCAAGTTGCTTATGGTCATAGTATTTTAACACAGCAATTGAAACCAATCTAAAACACATAGCAAAAACTTCTTAAGTTTCGTGTCTCATGCTTTTGCATTCACTCTTGATTTCCTCGTTTCTAAGGTGAACTGGGCAACAGCTCTGCTTCAGAATGGTATTGTCTATCTATGGTATCGCTGCCATTTCCATTTTAATAGGGAGAGGAGCCCCTAAAGAGACAGGATAGCACCGTAGGACAAGGGCACTGAAGGCCTTAAAAGATTTTCCTGATGGTTACCTGCATCTAAAGTAAGTCAGAAAATAGAACAAAATAACCATCTATTTGATAAGTCAAACAGATTCTGTACCTCCCTTCGATAGCTCAGTTGGTAGAGCGGAGGACTGTAGGTTATGACCCTGATATCCTTAGGTCGCTGGTTCAAATCCGGCTCGAAGGAGGTGTTTTTTAATGCCATCAAAAGATAATATAAAATGCAATAAGAACTTCAGTAATCAAGCAATCTTTACAAATTCATATTTGAAAGAGTTAGGTTTATGCCTATAAAGTACATTTAGCTTAAGCTTTTCATTTTAGTGAGACGATTTTTTTAATAGAGCTGTTTATATGTACAGGCATCTTCTCATCGTTACCCCTTCTCATGATCCAGTCTGGATTTTGTGAAAAGTAACTGCTTCTGGCAATTCAAGGAATACCTTAATCATTTTATTTCTTTGTATTGTACAGCACAGCTCGTGAAGTTTGTTTATTTTACCCTAAATCCTACAATTGAGTATTTCAAGTAACATAGGTTCACTGCATTCTCCAAATTTCCTTGAAAATCTTAGAATTGTCACCATCTTTTCAAAAGAATATTCCTTCGAGCCGGATTCGAACCAGCGACCTAAGGATCACCCCATCAGTGCTCTACAGTCCTCCGCTCTACCAACTGAGCTATCGAAGGAAGATGTTATAGAACTCTTTAACATTTGCAAAAATATATAAACACGCCAGAAACATGCCATAATGTATATAATATCCAAATTTTTCGAAACTTATATATTCCATAAAAATATCCCCGGATGGCTTCTTGTTTTTCCTAGCAGATTCATTTTCTCTCTTAGGATCAGGAAACTGAATGGCACTGTAGGTATTTGCTAGCCGAGCATGACAGCACACTTAAAAATGAAATAGTTCAAATTTTTGCTTGAGAGAGAGAGAGAGGGAGAGAGAGAGGGAGAGAGAGAGGGAGGGAGGTTTCATTTATTTGTTCCATTACAATTGTGAAAAATAGTATGTACTACTCCTTACTACTTGTCAAAGGCCTCTCAAGTATTATGTCTCATGCATTTGTGTCTACCCCTGGTTTTCCTTGTTCAGAAAGGAGAATCACGAGTTTCCTTGAAGTGGGCACTAGCTCTGCTTCAGGATGGTATTGTTTGTCTATGTTGCCATTTTCACTATTTCTAATAAAGGAGGTGCTGAGAGTGGACAGCACAGCAGGGAAAGGGCAACAAAGGAGTGGATGGTCCTGTCTGGAAGGGTTCGTGAACATTCTTAGGAGCAGTTTTTGGAAATCTGTAAAACACTTATACATTAAAAGCATTCAACTCAAACGTGTTCTTAAACACCTGTTGAAGGATCACTAGCTAAATTAGTTTTAGAATATCCTAGTATCCCCCAAAAATTTTTCTCGTATTTCAATATGAATCAGAACAAGTCCACCAACTATTTTACAAATGTTAAAGAAAGTCCAGGTATCTTCCTTCGATAGCTCAGTTGGTAGAGCGGAGGACTGTAGGGTGTTAGTGGAGTGATCCTTAGGTCGCTGGTTCGAATCCGGCTCGAAGGAGTGAGCTTTTGATGGTTGGAGTACTAGGATTTTCAAGGAAATTTGGAGAATGCAGTGAACCTATGTTACTTGAAATACTCAATCGTAGGATTTGAGGTAAGATAAACAAACCTCAGCTGCCCAACAGTACAAAGAAACAAAACGATTAAGGTATTCCTTGAATTGCTAGAAGCAGTTATTTTTCACAAAATCCAGACTGGGTCAAGATAAGGGGTAACGAAGAGAAGATTCCTTACACGACTATTTGCAAGTTCATTCATTGACGACTCAAAGATTCTTCACGATCCGCTCTATGCTCATCTACAAAAATTTCAAAGGGTCTCTCTTGTAACCCAGGTTGGTCTGGAACTTCCTTTCTTCTCCATCTCCCAAGAGCTGAGGATTACAGGGTTGCCACTACCTCCGGTTGACTTGACGTTTAATGTGTATAAACATTCCATTAACAATAATTTCAAGCACATACAAAGTAGAGAAAGCAACAGGTGTTGCCACTTAGCCATCACACTCTTGTATCTTCTTTACATGTGCCCCTCCCCCAGCTCTCAATGTTTTGAACTCTGTAAGACGCTCTCAAGTGTCACCATTGCTGGTGAAATAGTTAAAAATGAAAAGCAGGGGTCTTTTCTCTCCACATTCACTTTTAATAAAAGGAGCAGAGGTAACCAACAGCAAGCTCTCTTCAGTGAACGTCCCCAAAGTCAGCTTTAGTTATTAGGTCCTCAGACGCACCTGAACTTTACAAATTAACGCCCAGAGTCTGCGGACACCGTTGCTCTGGCTTCTGTCTTCTATAATTTTCGTGACGACGAAGGATAAAAAATTTATGTAGGGCTTTGGTGAGGGAAAAGTTAAGTCCTCAGCGTCATCTTGGGCTCCGTCGGTAAAGCAGGAGGGAAGGTTAGTACATCATTTCTAGCAGCATCGCTCGATAGTCATCAGCTGCTCTTACGAGCCTGAAGCATAGCTGTGGCCACTGCGCTGGGCCTTAAGGTCCCAACAGCGAGACCCGACTTCTTAGTGACGCAGGCTGGTGTACGGACCGCGCCCCCTGGCGGCTGTTCCGAGGCTGCACGGGGCAGTGAGCTGAACTGAGAACTTGTACTCATCAACTTGCAATTGATTCGAACACAACAGTAGTCAAACAAGCTTTTTACTCATACATTTACAGATTTAAATATTCACAAGGCGAAGTGTAAAATTACTAAAGGCGCGTTTGAAATTTTAAAACCGCAACTCCAATTAAAATTCCAAAAGTATATGTGCAAATTTATAAGCTGCTTCAAAAACTTTTAAAAATGTTTAAAACTCAGTTGAAACTTCAAATAATTAAAACTTCAAAGCTCAGACTGAAGTTTACAAGTTGCACTTCATAAAACTTTTTTAACATGTGAGTTATCCCTTCAACCACATTCGCACCACCGTCCAGGAAGAAGACGCTGTTTTGGTCTCTACAACACACTCTCCTAACACTGGTCTGCAAAAATCCCGCGAGAGGCACTAGGGCACGCTCTTGATGCTTGGAGGCAAAAATCATTCATACGCAGTTTTTAAAAAATTAAAAATATTTCGTGAGAGCTTGTCTCAGATCAGGGTTGCGCTCGACTAAGATTCTACCAGGACCCACAACCTGCGGCTCCCACCCCTTCTTTAGAGTCCAGTCTGTTGGGCCCGCCCCGCCCCCCCCCCCCCCCCCCCCCCCCGCCCCCCCCCGTCCCGTCCGCCCGCCCCGTCCCGCCCCGTCCCGCCCCGTCCCGCCCCGTCCCGCCCCGTCCCGCCCCGTCCCGTCCCGCCCCTCCCCTCCCCGCCTTGTCCCGTCCGCCCGCCCCGCCCCGCCCCGCCGTAGAACGGCACTCAGGATTTACGTCACTTGCGCCCAAACCGCAGATTGGCTCGCAGGAGTACGTCATCAGATAGCGACAGATTTACGGCTGTCGTGCTCCCCATATCTGCCATGGTGAAGGCAAGAGAGTTGGTAGAGGAGCAAAAGGCGGCGATGGAGGAAGAGGAAGAGCTGAATGCAGAGGCGGCGGAGGAGCAGGAGGAAGCCGAGGATGCGGCCAACAGCAGTAGCAGCAAGAAGAAGAAAAAGGTTGTTCCGGGTATTGTGTACTTGGGCCACGTCCCGCCGCGATTCCGGCCCCTGCACGTACGCAACCTGCTCAGCGCCTACGGCGAGGTGGGACGCGTTTTCTTCCAGGCCGAGGGTAAGCCCTGCGTCAAAAGGAGAGGGTGGCGATGCAGGCAGGCGGGCATGACTTATTTTCTTGGCGGTACACGTATGAGGCGTGGGGTGTTGGCTCTTGGAAGGCTCTGGCTCCCTACTAGCTGCTAAGCATGTAACACGTCCCTTAGATACCAGGCGCGGGGAAGGAAAATGGAAAGGGTGAGTGGATACAGATAGTGCTCTAATAACTAAGGCCTGAAAGATACCCTCGATTTTTAAAAAAGATTTATTTGTTTATTTTTTTTATTCGAGTACACTCTAGCTGTCTTCAGACACCAGAAGAGGTTATCAGATCCCATTACAGATAGTTGTGAGCCACCTCGTGGTTGCTGGGAATTGAATGCAGGATCTCTGAAAGAGGTTAAGTGCAGTCAGTACTCTTAACCACTGAGCCATCTCTCCAGCCCCCTCGATTTTCAAATAGTCCCTGAAACTGTATGATTAGCCTCCTTCAGTCTCCTACACCTCTTGACATGCACAATTTGGAATTGGAGGTGGGGACTGGTGCCATTATTAAGTTCAGAAAGTTGTCATTTGACGGGAGGAATGAGTTAAAGGAGAAGCTGCACCATACAGACAGCCCTTTTCCATCAACAACGGTAAATCGGCACCTAAACAGGCAGGTTTGGCCTTCTGGCCAAACTGAGGCTTGTCTCAGTGGGTGCTTGACCAGGGTGTGCGTTGTGTTTGGCCCACAGACCGCTTTGTGAAACGCAAAAAGAAGGCAGCCGCAGCCGCTGGAGGAAAGAAGGGAGCTAAATACAGCAAGGACTATACCGAAGGCTGGGTGGAGTTTCGAGACAAGCGCATAGCCAAGCGAGTGGCAGCCAGTCTGCATAACACGCCCATGGGCGCCCGCAAGCGCAGTCCCTTCCGTTATGACCTGTGGAACCTCAAGGTGAGGGTCTGGGTTTCCCCGCCACACTTTGATTCTTACCTCCAGCCCATGACACCCTATCCTCCTTGCTAGATCTAAGCAGCTCCCGGTTTCTTCTCCTGTTCTGGTCTTCCCTATCTTGACTTTTTTTTTTTTTGTTTTCCTGCACACAGTATTTGCATCGTTTTACTTGGTCCCACCTCAGTGAACACCTTGCCTTTGAGCGCCAGGTACGAAGGCAACGCCTGAGAGCAGAGGTCGCCCAAGCAAAGCGAGAGACTGACTTCTATCTTCGAAATGTAGAACAGGGACAACGCTTCCTTGCAGCTGATGGGGATGCTACTCGACCAAATAGCTCCTGGACATTTACTCAGCGTCCTACTGAGCAGGAGCTGAGGGACCGGAAAGCAGCACGGCCAGGAGGGCGGGAACGAGCTCGGCTGGCTACCATCCAGGACCAGGCCCGATCCAACCGAGGGCTCCTTGCCAGGATCTTTGGAGCCCCTCTACCTGCAGAGAGCAAGGAAGAACCATAGCTAGTAAGAGACTCCTGTTGGAAGAAGGAACCAGCCCTGTCCCCTTCTGGTCTGCCTCCTTCAGAGTGTAACCATCTAGGCAGATGTTTTCCCTATTCCACAGACCAAGAGTCTGGTAAAAGGCCTTTTTTGTTGGTGTCTTTTACCTACTTTGACCAAATCCTGCAAGCGCCAGACTGAGAACCTTACTCGTCCTATTCATAATGAAGACTACTGTAGGTGCCTTTTGCGTTTTGTTTGATTTCTGATTGCCTGCCCCTTTCTCAGTGGGCACCTGACAGTTTCTGGCTGGAAGAGTGGACTTGCCTTCCAGTAGGGTAATGGTCTGTGGTGTTTGTTCACTGTGGTGGGGGGGCTGAATTAACAGGAATTGGATTAGTGGTCCAATTTGAGGTTTATATTTGAAAATAAAAAATAATTTATTTTTATATGCTTTAGTTTTTCATTCAGTAAGTTTCAACTTCTTTTGAAGCCACACATGCCTCTCAGTTACTTTAGCACAGGCATGATTCTTCTCCACCCATGAATCTCAGTTACTCGGGAGATAGATCCCGATGCTCCTGTATTAGTCAGTGTTCTCTAGAGTCACACAACGTACAGGTAGTCTCTATATAGTAAGGGAATGTGCTGATGACTTACAGTCTGTAGTCCAACTCCCCAACAATGGTCAACAGCAGCTGTGAATGAAAGTCCAAGGATCTAGCAGTTGCTCAGTCCCACAAGGCAAGCAAGCGAAGGGGAGTCTTCCTTCTTCCAATGTCTTCTACGTAGGTCTCCAGCAGGTGTGGCCCAGATTAAAGGTGTGTACCAACAGCCTGGATCTGGGACTGATGACTTTGAACTCAGAGATCTGCTTGACTTTGTCTCCTGAGATTCATAGCCACTATGACTCAAGATCTCCATGCCAAGATTTAGTTCAAAAACTTGTATCTTCCAGTCTCAAGATCAGGATTACAGGTGAGCCTTCCAACTCTGCATTGACAACCAGGAATAGCCACTACAATCCACCCCTTGTCAACGTGACACAAATAATAACTTATGTTCACATGAGACAATAACAAGGTCATGAATATGCCTAACATGATATAACTATTCCTCATACAATTGCAAACACATTTGTAAATTTACAATGAGGCAATGTCCCTTTTAGTAGCTCAACTTAAATACCAATTGATGTTAAAGAAATTGGAAGAAAATGTGTTTTTAACAAAATAGAACAGAAACATTCATATTACTTTATAATCATTGTTTCTTCAACTGGTTACGTGGCCTTAACTAGTATTTATAACTACCTTCCTCTGCTATCCATTCTGTATTTCCTCTACTCTCTGCAAGCACCTCTGCAGGTCTTGGCTCTTTTCCTGGAGGAGTGACCCATACCTTCATTCCTGATGGGTCTGTGTCCTTTGTCATACTTTGGATTAGGCTGTTGTAGTTTCCCATTGACTTTAATCACAGGTCATGGATTAGTACTAAGAGATTCCCTAAGGGATCTCCTACATTCCAGACATAATCCTTCTTACCTCCATTGTAGAGAGGCAATCCAATTTCCCCATGGTAATCTGGATCTATCACCCCTCCTAACACTTATTCTGTTCTTAGCCTGTTGGTTCAAGGGCATTAGAAGCCCAAAATGACCAGGGCTCCTGTAAGTCGACATATGGTGGTTTTGCCAGAAGCATTATGTTCAGGAAAGGCAAATCCATAGCCAGAGTAAGTATCTACTCTAGTAAGAACAAAATGTCCTTTCCACAGAGGAAGTGGTCCAATGTAGTCAACCTGCCACCAGGGTGCTGGCTGGTCACCTTGAGGAATGGTGCCATATCTGGGGCTCAGTGTTGGTCTCTGCTGTTAACAGACCTGGCATTCAGCAGCAGCTGTAGCCAGGTCAGCCTTGGTGAGTAGAAGTCAGTGTTGTTGAACCCAAACATAACCTCTATCTCGGCCACCATGGCCACTTTGTTCATGTGCCCATTAAACAATGACAGGGATGGCTGGGGAAAGAGGCTGACTATCCACAGAACTGGTCACCTTATCTACTTATCTACTATTGAACTCCTCCTCAGCTGAAGTCACCTTTTGGTGAGCATTTACACGGGACACAAGTATCTTCACATCCTTTGCCCATTTGGAGAGATCTATCTACATACTTCTTCCCAGATGTCTTTCTCACCAATTTTCCAATTGTGATCTTTCCAAGTCCCTGACCATCCAGCCAACCTATTGGCTACACAGCCCATGAGTCAGCGAACAGTCGTGCATCTGGCCATTTCTTCCAAACAAATGTAGTACCATGTGTACTACATGTGTACCTGAAGTTCTGTCCACTGTAAAGATTTTCTTTCACCCGTATCTTTCAGGGCTGTCCCGGAAAGGGGTTGTAATGCTGCAGCTGCCCATTTCTGGGTGGTACCTGCATAACGTGCAGAGCCATCTGTAAACCAGGTCCTAGTCTTCTCTTCTTCAGTCAGCCGATGATAGGGAACACCCCATGAGACTATAGGCACATGCTTGGTAGCAGATGGCATTGTAACAGGAGTAGAAGCCATAGGTATTTGAGCAACTTCTTCATGTAACTTGCTTGCACCTTCAGGTCTGCTCAGACTCAACCACGTATATACCACTTCCATTTGATAACAGACTGCTGCTGTGCATGTCCTACTTTATGACTTGGAGAGTCTGATAACACCCAGCTCATGAAGTGGTCCCTCCTAAGGTGAGCATCCTGCTTCTGTGGGGCTGAAGCACTGTCTTATTTCTGGAGATAAATAAATATTTACTAATTCTCTGAGTTGCTGTGAGGACAGGTTTTATAAGAATCCTAAGTAATACACTTTCTGCACTCTGCTACCTGTGATGTTTGCTTTGACAACCAATTTGGAAAATATCATCTACTTGTGACAGTGATAAGGAGTGTCAGGAAGCTCTTAGTCTAAACAGTCACATAGCTAATACAAGGCACAGTTACATCTTCTTCTGGGTCTCTGAAAGCCTACTCTGTCCACATAAAGCCACTTCTACAGGAACAATGTTAAGAACAGAGAGAAAGTTAAGGTGAAAGATAATAATATGTAGTTGTTCTGTGTGACTAGAGCCCAATAATGAAACGTTGACAAAAGCAAGTGTTGGCTGGACTTTGTACAAACCTCTAATCTCAGTACTTGGGAGGTAGGCAGATCTCTGTGAGTTCAAGGCAACCTGGTCTACATACTTAGTTCCAGGACAGACAGGGCTACATGGTGAGGAGGAAGTGGCGAGGAGGAGGAGGAGAAAGAGGAAGAAGAGGAAAAGAAGGGGAAGGAAGAAGAGGAAGAAGAGAAGAAGAAGATAGGACAAAGTGTTTTTCAGGCTCAGATAGTGCCTTGTGACTTCATTACTAGCTGTGGGATCTGTGGTGTGGAGTTACAGCCAAAGCTAGCTGACTCCTACTTGTAATGCAGTGTGGAGTCCTATGCAGTTAACATCATTGTGTCCATACTTGCTGCATCTCAGTTGGCAATATGGACTATGGATTAGTTTGTTTGTGTGATGGCTATCCCTGGAAATTAGTTACAGACTGATGTGGGTTAAATATAAGGAAGAGTGCTCTCGTTTTTTATTTATTTGTTTATTTATTTAATTTAGGTTTTTCCTGACTAGGTTTCTCTGTGTAACCAACCATCCTGGCTGCTCTGGACCTTGCTTTGTAGTCTAGCCTGGACTTGAACTTACGGAGATCTGCCTGCCTTTGCCTCTTGAGTGCTGGGATTAAAGGCATGCACCACCACTACCTATCCTTGCTCTTTTTAAAAAACTGATTTTTAACAAATTTTTTTCTTATGTGTATGGGTGATTACCCTCATGTATGTCTGCACACAGTGGACATTACATCCCCTGATGCTGACAGTTGTGAACTGCCGTGTAAGTGTTAGGAGCCCAGGTCATCAGGAGGAGCATAGGTCCCAATGACATCAGAAGACACTGCAGTAGCCACTGTCATTTCTGTCCCCAGGTTTGTGGTGTGACAATAAAACCACTCCATTTAAGCTGCTTACTGCTGCTCAAAGATTCCTAGGCTAGGTCTCTCATAACTCAGTATTGGTACCTTACGTCCCAATCCTCTGAGCTATCTCATGAAAACTTTGAGTCAGTGCTGGAATAGGGCAAGTTTATGAGGGAGGCCAGCCTCTTTCCTTGGTCTCCACAATAAAATAATTTAGAACGAGACTCTGGCGTCCAGCAAGCAAAAGTGTTCATTTAAAAGCTCAAGAGCATGCTGGGTAGCAGAAGGGCAACCTCAGGTGAGGATAGAGGATTCAAACCACCTAGAATTGACAGATTTAGGTAAGGTGTAGTATCAGCCACAAAGACAAGCAGCATTTCTAAACACTAGCCATAAAATGCCTGAAAAAGAATTTACAGTAGCTACAAAATAGAAATAATACATTTAATCTAGCAAAACATTTTGAAACTATAAAACATTTGAAAACTATAAAACATTTAAAAGGACACGAAAACAGTGAAAGAAATGATAGCATTTCAGCAAAAAACAAAACAAAAAACCCCCAACTTAACAAAACTGGAGTCATCATACTATCTGACTCAGAAATATAGCCTACAAAGTTACGGTAACCCGAACACTATGGTGCTGACATTATAGGGAGACCAATGAAACAGAATAGCTCTATGAATCAATAGTCAATTCATTCTTCAAACAGTTGTTAAGACACAGCCGGTGAGTATGTGTGAGTGTGAGTGTGTGTGTGTGTGTGTGTGTGTGTGTGTGTGTGTGTGTGTGTGTTTCTTTGTGTTTCTATGATTGATTCATGCTTGCAGCCCCAGTATCAAGAGACTGAGGGAGGAGGATTGACCAAGCTTGGGCTATACAGTGAGTTCTAAGTCATATTGGGGTATTGGGTGAAACTTTCTAAAAACAAAACAACAAAACCTAAAAGAGAACATAAACGTGAGGCCACATCAGGGAAAGAATACTCTATTCAATATGCCACATTGGGATCTGGATATCTGCATACAGAAGAATGAAACTGAGTACATCTCACAACAAACTGGAAGGGGGAATGCCAAATGTATTAAAGACTCAAATATAACACTTGAATGCATAAAACTTCTAGAAGAAGGCACAAGGGCAAAGCACCATTGTACAAGTCTGGCTGTGGTTTTGGATGCATTTTAAAAGCACAGGCTACCAAAACAAAGACAGAAGACACAGCTCCTTACCCAGAACCACAAACTTCTGCACAGTGAAGCAAACATATGAGCAACAGAGGCCCAGGAAGTGTACAGAGTGGGAGAAAGCATGGAAAAAACCCACACATCACATGAAAGTTGATGCCCAAATACACACAAAGCACGATAGGTAGAAAACAAATAGCCTGACATAATGGAGGAAAAAAATCAGGTTACCTGTTTTTCAAAGAAGACAAAGAATAAACTAATTTATGAAAATGTGCCCAACTCATGAGTGACCAGGAAAATGAGACCCAGATCCCACTGAGTATACCTCAACTCCTGTCCTCCAGAAAGGGCTATCCATCCTCAAATATAGAAAAGGGCCGTGGGGCAGTGGTGGCCCATGCCTTTAATCCCAGCACTTGGGAGGCAGAGGCAGGTGGATTTCTGAGTTTGAGGCCAGCCTGGTCTACAGAGTGAGTTGAGTTCCAGGACAGCCACAAACAAACAAACAAACAAAACAAACAAAAACAAACAAACAAAAAGAGCCAGTGTTGGAGCCAGTGTTGGTGAGTTGTGGAAAAAAGAGGATGCTTGCACAATTTTGGTGATTTAAATTATTATAGCCATTAGAGGTACTAATATGACAATTCATTGCCAGTCATGGGCTCATGTTTGCTTTGTTCATGGTAATGAATTCTTGTCTTCTGAGACACTCTTGTCTTCACATTCAAGATTATTCATAATAACCAAGATACAAAATCAATGGACAGATGAAAACACAGCAGACACACGTGAAACATTAGTTACTCTGCCCTTTATAAAGAGGCTCTGTCACTTCCCACCGCTAGGATGAAGAAGCTGAGGACATGGAGTTGAGTGAGGTAAACCAGCCACAGAGAGAGAAATTCACTGACACTGTGCGATCTCAGTGCTCAGGCGTCAATAGTAGAGAGGCTCACCAAAGGCTGCGGATGGAGTACGACAACCACCTTGGTTATTTTGATTTAGTTAGCCTATAATACGAGTAAATACAACACAGGCTAATCCCAAACCGGTTACTAGGCATGTTTTGAATCCATGTCCTGAAACTAGGAAGTTTTACTGGCTGTGGGTGTTTCCGTAGTGTAGTGGTCATCACGCTCGCCTAACACGCGAGAGGTCCCTGGTTCGAAACCGGGCGGAAACACAGTTTTTCTCACTTTCTTGTGTGTTTTTAGACTCTCAGTTCACTCCCTATACTTTTGAGCAGTTAGAAGACATCAGTTTTCGACCCTATGATTTTAGCTTTGGCTGGTATAGTTTCTTGAACCTTAGCCATAGCAAGTATCTTGTGTAAGGACCACTGGAGGCACTTGACATAAAAGAAAGTGCAAAATAAATCTTTTCTTATCTAGGGGGATTAGCTCAAATGGTAGAGCGCTCGCTTAGCATGCGAGAGGTAGTGGGATCGATGCCCACATCCTCCAGTTATAATGTTATTTTGCGCACCTCGGTTCCACCAACAGCTTCATACATATTCAACTCCACACATTACAGATTAAAAATGACCCACATTAGCTTTCTGCTTTCCTCTCACGCTCTAAACATAAACTTTAGTGCGTCCTTCACCACATTCTGACTTTCCAGTTTCTCACATCCACATCATGCTCTCCTATGTTCATTTAACAAATGCTGCTGAGCGTCTAGATTTGATTCTTTACTCGACAGACACTGGGTCAAAACCTATTCTGTACACATAGGTTTAGGCTTTTTCTCTTAAACCACGCTATGCTGTATGTTCTTTTGCCCGCCTCTCTGGAATCTTTGTTTTCATCGCACATCCCTGCTCACTCAACCGCGTTATTGGAGGATTGTTCTGCTCCTCACGGGTGCTACCCACAGCCCTGTACTGCCGACAGCATTGCATGGACCAACCTCCACTCCGCATGAGTGGGATGTGGCAACCTCCGTACAAGTCTCAATTTTCCATGTCTAACCTCTGTAAAAACAAACAAACAAACAAAACAACACAACAACAACAACAAAAACCCCACAAAACTAAAACTAAAACAAAACAAACAACCCCGGAGAATCTTTCCTTAGGGACTTGCTGTGACTATTTGAGCCATCTGCCCGGGTTCTCTCAACAGCTCTCCAGCGTCTACATCGCTCTCCTCGAGGTGTCTCCAGGTGATCAGACCCTCCCAACCTCCTGTCCTCTGTGTGTTTTACGTGCATGCGATTCCCTTCCATCATACTTTATACAATATGTACCTTTCTTTATAGAATTAGAAATTTACAAAAAAAAAAAAAAAAAGTGCTTGTCCTGTTTCTGTAGTGTAGCGGTTATCATGCTCGCCTCACACGCGAGAGATCCTGGGTTCGAAACCGGATGGAAACATTGATGTTTTATGTTCCCAGCCACAGAAGAAAAGTTCACAGTTATGACAGTGGGATGGTCTAGGGCAATAAGGATATGACAGTGGCATGGTCTTGGTGAGATAGCCCTAAGCAATGACCCTCGCCTAAACTTCCCGTTTTGCTGTGTCTTTATAACCTGCCCCGGAAATTAAAGTTTTAGAGTTTGATCAGAACTCCAGACTAGCTCTCATTCTTTGTGTCTCTTGTCCCTTCATTCTTTCGCCCCCTTCTCTAGGGTCTTGTTGAATCTCCACGGGCCGGGGCAGTTGGCACCCAACGTGGGGCCTTTGGGTGTGTGTGATTTACTTTCCCTTTTCTTGCCAGCCCCAGAGAATTAAGTTTTGCTTTCTCAGAAGAAGTCTGATGAGTGGCTAATCCCCAACTCCATACTTAGCCTTCCTTGGTCTGCCCTGTGGTGTTGAAGATGTCCTTTGACACTTCTGCTGACAAATTCAACTGGACTATGTGGAATAAACCCAACGCATCTTTAAGAGTAGTAAGAACATATGGAACTGGAAACCAGAGGATATATTGTGTTGTAAGAGGAATGTATCGACTTGTGTAGTATATTAGTCATAGTCTTCTAGAGTAACAGAACTTATAAAGTTATACTGTCAAAAGCCCTTTTCTATGGGTTAGAAATGAGATAATGGTATTTCTTATCTTTCAATCTGTTTGTGGTAGATTATGTTTATTGATTTACATATTTGAACCATTCCTGCATCTCCAGGATGAAGCCACTTTGGTCATGGCAGAAAACATTTTGATATGTTCTCAGTGTCCTCTATAATGTTCCCTTCTAATTTCTACTTTCATTATTATAGGTCTTCTCCCGGTACTTTATTTAATCTTCCTAAAATTTGTTAATCATGTTGGTTTTCTCAAAGAAGCAATTCATGGCATTGATTCTTTGAATTGATATTTTATGTCTGTTTGCTTGTTTCTATTTCATTGATTTCAGTTCTGGGTTTGATTATTTCTTGCTCTCTTCTCTGATGGCTGTTACTCCTTGTAGTCATTGTCTAGAGCGTTCAAAACAACAGTATGTCACCAACTTCTTATGATAAGATCCCTCCTGTCTTTTGCTGTAGGCATTTAGTGCTATGAGCTTGCCTCCTAGAACCTCCTTCCTGGTGTCCAATAGTAATGGGCATGCCATGTCTTTATTTTCATCCAATTTAAAAAGAATTCAGTTTCTTTCTTGATTTCTGCCTTGACCCATTTGTCATTCAGCAGTGAGTTTTTCAGTTTTCAAGAGATTGTATGTTTTCTGCTGTTTTAATCCATGATGGTCAGATAAGAGGTAAAATGTTATTTCAATTTTCTTATATCTGTTGTGACTTGTGTATGTCCTATTATGTGGCTAATTTTAGAGCAAGTTCCATTAGATGCTGAAAAGAAAGTGTATTCTCTCATGTTTAGTTGGAATGTTCTATAGATGTCTGCTAGGTCCATTTGACTTATGTTATTTAACTGCAGTATTTCTGTGTTTAGTTTTTGTCTGGGTGACCTGTCTATTAAGGAAAGTGGGGAATAGAAGCCACCCACTATCACTGTGGGTTAAAAACATGTGATTTTAGCTGTAGTAGTATTTCTAGTATGAACTTGGGTGCCCTCGTATTTAGTGCATAGCTGTTTACAATCGCAATATTCTCTTAGTAGATTTTTCCTTTAGAGAGTATGTAGTATCCTTCCTTATCTCTTTGGGTCAGTTTTGAATAGAAGCCTGTTTTGTCTGATATTAAAATAACTGTACCTGCTTTCTTCTTGGGACCATTTGCTTAGAATACCTTTTTCCATCTTTTTACCATGAGATGCTGTCTGTCCTTGATGTGGAGGTTTATTTCTTATATTCAGTAGAAAGATGGAATCTAACCTGCTAGTCTGTTATCAATGAGCGGTGTTTATTGATTTCTGATATTTTGTTGTTGCAGTGTGAATTTTTCTCCACTCTTTTGATGTGCTGTTCTGGGATCATTTTATTTCTGGATGTGGCTAATCTCATCAGATTGAAGTTCTCCTCCTAATGTTTTCTGTCCAGCTGAATTGGGAGGTAGAAATTATTTAAATTTGGTTTTGTTATGAAATGTTTTTCTTTCCTTGTTGGTTGCGATTGACAGTTTTGCTGGATATAGTCTCTCTGAGTTTGTAGATATCTGTCCAGGCCATGCTGGCTTTCAGATTGTCCATTGACAAGTCAGGTGTTATACTAATTGGCATGTCTTTATAAGATTGATCTTTCTCCCTTGCAATTTTCAATATTGTTTCTCGGTTCTATATATTTAACGTTTTGAGTATTATGTGTTCTGGGAAGTTTCTTTTCTGGTCCTGTCTATTTGATGTTCTATATTTTTCTTCTACTTGGACAGGTACCTCCTTCTTTAGATTTGGAAAATTTTCTTTTATGAAACAAAAATTTTAAAATTTTAAAATGTTGTGTTAAGATGTTTTTTGTGCCTCTGTCAGATTTTCTGGATGTTTTGTAACTGGATTTTAAAAATATATTTAACATTTTCTTTGACTTCATTTTACCTTGTCTTCAATTTCTCTCTTGAATGTCTTGTAATTTGCTGATGAGGTTTGCCTCTGAGGTTTCTGTTTGACGTCCTAAGTTTTTTTTTTTTTTTTTTTTTTTTTAAATTTCCAGTTTTAGTTCAGTTTAGGTTTTTGTTAGTGATTCTATTTCTATTTTCCTGTCTTGAAATGTTTTCCTCATTTCATTGTCTTATGGTTTCTATTATGTGAAGAGACACTGTGACCATGGCAACTCTTAAAAAGAAAGCAATTTAGTTGTTGGCTGGGTTACAGTTCACAGCAAAAGGATTGAGCCAGCCAATGGACCTGGCTAATGCTTCTGACACCTCAAAGCCCACCTTCAGTGACACATTTCCTCCAATAAGGCCACACCTACTCCAACAAGGACACATGTCCTAATCCTTTCAAATAATGCCACTCCTTATGAGCCTTTAGGAGCCACTTCCATTCAAACTACCACATTCATTCAACTGTTTGTTTTTACACTTTTCAGCTAGGCATTTTTCTTATCTTTTTAAAGGTGAATGTCCTTAAACTCATTCATAATTACTATTTTAAAGTCCTTGTCTTATGCTTTTTTGCATATATTGTATTTCTCAAGGTCTATTGCAATAGGGCTACTGGCTTCTCAGGAAGGCTTATTGTCTTGCCTGTTCATCTGGTAGAGAAGTTAAAATACTTGAGGTGTTTCTTGGTGTAGATATGTGTTCCTGTCCTTATTGGGTGGGTATTCTATTCTTTGGTTACTGTCACTCACTCTGGTTTTTTGGCAAGTGTGGTGGCTGTAGGGCTCCTGGTAGAGAGGGCTCCTATAGCTTGCTGGGTGACACAAAGGAATGGAGATGGGCTCTGAGGAAAGATCAGAGGGGCAGTGGGAAAGAGCTAGTGGACCCGGCTTGACCCGGTCCCCACTGGGTGGCGGCGGGGTGGGAGGAGGGGCTATGGCATGCAGGATGCTACAGGACTAAGGGTAGGTCTGGAGAGATCAGAATGGAGGGCAGGAAGGATAGTGAAATTGCCCAGCTTTGTCCCAACTCAGTGTGGCTTCTGGAGGTTCATGGTAGAAAGCGTTTCTGATCGATAGCTGACACAAAGGAATGGAGTGCGCTTTGAGGAAGGCTCAGAGGGGGCTGTGGGAAAGAGCTAAGGGGATCCTAGAGCCCCACCAAGCGGCCAAGTCCCCAGGGATGAAGGTGGGGTAAGGAGGACAGGCTCCTGGGTTTCAGCTCAGTGTGGTCACTGGGAATCCCTGGTAAAAAGGGTTTCTGTGTGTCATTGGCTGACACAAAGGAAGGCAAAGCTGAGTGGATCCACAGGAAAGTCTAGTAGTTCTTACGTGTATGGGTATTTACATGCAGTGTCCAGAAGAGGCCAGAAGAGGGCAATAGATGCCGTAGTACTGGAGCTGAACTGGTTTACGAGCTCCCCTGTGGTGCTAGAATTCAAAGTCAGGTCCTCTGAAAGAGCAGCTGGTGCTCTAGCATGACGGTTTCTTTAGAAATTGAAAGTAGAACCACAGAGGCTGCCTTCCACTGGGCACATGGCCACAGTATCGTAATCAAAGTGTTCTGAGACATTCACTGTCTTCTGAACATTCATAGAAATGGATCAGTGTCTTCGGAGACACCCACACGTTTGCATTCATAGCAGGATTATTCCAGTAAGTAAGATACAGGATCAAGCTACTCTCCATCAATGGACAGATGAAAACAGAGCAGACAAACATGGAGCATTAGCTACTCCGCCTTTTCTAAAAAGCCTGTCACTTGCAGTCACTTGAATATCGAAGGTGAGGACATGCTGTTGAGGTAAACCAGCCACAGAGGGACAATTCCACAGGACTTTTTACTTACCGTGTGCAATCTGAGTGCTCACTCGGCAGTGGCAGAGTAAAGTGGTGTCACCAAGGGCTGGGGGGAGAGGGACAGTTACTTTAGTTACTTTGATTTAGCTACCCTGTGATACGTACAAAAAAAAAAAAAAAAATCAACATTACACCGTTTATCAATCATGTTTTGAGTGCATGGTACGTGTGTAGAAATTAGGAAAACGTAATGTCTCAAGGTGTTTCCGTAGTGTAGTGGTCATCACGCTCGCCTAACACGCGAGAGGTCCCCGGTTCGAAACCGGGCGGAAACATGGTTGGTTTTTCTCACTTTCTTGTGTGTTCAGACTTTCATCTCATTCCCTACAATCGGGAGACATGGATTTTGGCTGTGTTCTTAGCCTTTACCATCATGTATTCCTGGACCCTAGCTATATCAAATAATTTGAATGACAGTAGAAATTAGTAGCCATAAAAGAAAGTACAAGAACTGTCTCCCATGTAGGGGGATTAGCTCAAATGGTAGAGCGCTCGCTTAGCATGCGAGAGGTAGTGGGATCGATGCCCACATCCTCCACAGCTTTTAAGTCATTCTCTTATAAATGGCACTCTTAAGTTTTCTGTTGGATCCTGTGGAAGAGATGTCTGGTTTCAACTAAGTTGATCTTACTCTTTACTGTCACACTTAAAAGTATAAACGTTTGAGTTCCATTCAGCTTTCAGTGTTCATCTAGCAAATGCATGTAAGCATTTACAAAGTTGAGTAAGAACTGTTTCTGTGCAGGTGTAGAACTTCACCCTTAAACCTCCATATTGTGCCTGCTATAACTTCTCTGGAACCTTCCTTGCCCATCTTTTGCCAACTCTACTGCTTTGGTGAGAGGTTGTTCTGAGCCCCACAGGAAGGGAGCTTCCCACAGCCCTGCACTGCCACCACCAACATCATTGGGCCTGTGTGGGACTTGGTTCTTTTCCCACAAGTCTCAGTTTCCCATTTCTAAGCTCTGTGCAAAAACAGAGAATCACTTTGCTGTGACCATTTAAGGAACCTGCCCGGGCTCTCTCAAAAGCTCTCCAGTGTCTAAAGTGTTCTCCTCGAGATGGTTCCGAGTACCCTGCTCTACCCACCTTCCTTTTTGTCTTTACCTTCAGAAGGCAGCATAGTATGCCCTACACTCTGCCCTGCCTCCTGCCAGAGGCTCTAACTGAAAATGCTCCCTTGTGACATTCCTAGACAGATTAGAAAACAACCATTAAACCCACCAAGGGCACTTCCACCTCTCTGGCTGAAACGTCATGAGTGGACCCTCTTGAGTTGAGGTGTCATGAGTGGACATTCTAACACAGGACATTCCCCATGGAATATCCGATTCCCGGATTAGCATCTTCTGTTGTGGAAGCTGAAACAAGATGGTGGACAGTAGTTCCCTCCTGAAAGAGGAAGCAGCGGGTGTGCTTGCCTGGCCCTACTGCAGCCGGGGTTTAAATGCCTTCCTGGTCTGGAACTGCCCTGGAGTGTCCCACAGCAATAGAGCCTAGCTCTTGGGGCAGGAGACTATTACCAGGAGCCCAGTCTAAATCAAGGCTGTGGAAGTTGAGAGATTAGGTATCTGGTGTGTTAACGAGTGAGTTATGTGCAGAGCAGGCAGAGACAGGGGAGTTGAGGCAGAGAAAGAGCTCATTATTTGATACTCAATCTCTGCTTCCCAATTCAGGCCTTGTCACTTCCCCACTCTGAGATGTTGTGAAAAACAATCTACCTGAGCTTTCATTGCCTCTGGAAAGGGCAGATTCGCAACAAGTCCTTTTGCTGTCAAATTCAGCTGAGCTACATGGAATAAACTCAACAGATCATTTCGATTAGTTAAAGGGCATATGGAACTGAAAAGCTCAGATTGTTTGTGGAATTATTGAAAGAGGGAATGTCTCTAGTCACCTAGACACAGACTGAAGCAGAGGATACAGAATGTCCAGCAGAACGAGCTTGAACACTATCTACTTGCTCATTTACTCATTCAGTCAGGGAATGAAGAACCTCCTTGTTACTTCTCTTCTAAGGAGAGCAGTGAGGTAAGATTCCTGAGAGAAGAGAATGCCAGAGGAGTGAAACATGAGGTCAGGGAGCGCACAGGGCAGTTGCAAGTGAACCTGCTCCCTCAGCTCAGAGGGTCTGGTTTAGATGAATCCCAGAGGGATGTGGATGCCATCATTCTGGATGTGAAATGCTTCAGATGCAGCACTAGCTGCTAGGGAGCAAAATCCAAGTGAGGCTTTGTTCTTTAAAAGCTGCAAGTGGATACAGGGTGCTTGGAGACAAAGACATTTCTAATGTGAAGTTGTGGATGGGAGAGGCAGTCTCAGTGCAATAGCAAGTCTGTCACACTCCTGACCAGAAGGTCCTAAGGTTCAACCTCAGAGAGGGCAAAGAGGCTTCCTTTTCCACCCAGGGTTGATTAGTTGCTTGTGTAGCAGGCTGACAGTGGGTACACATACAGACACATAGGTACTGATCACAGTGAAATCAGGAACTGATCCTGGTTGTTAGGTGAGATGTGTAGGAAGGATTGCAGGTCACACTGGACACTTTGAATCAATATCTGCTAGTACTATATCATGTGCTGGAGGAAGCAGGGCAGACACCTTCTCAGCATGGTGCACTGAAGGTGCCTGGCTGCAATTAAGGCACAAAACCAAATGTGAAGCCATCCACTCTTTACTCAGCTAACAAATGAATCCTGAATTACATTGTGCAATTGCTGTTCTGCTTGCAATGTTTCAAGAGTAAACAATTTCAAAGAAACCAATTGACACTTAAAAAAAAAAAAAAAAAGCAAAAAAATGAGACTGAATGCATGTCAGTACAAGGGACACAGCAGAGCCGAGGACAGGCAACGGCAGATCCTCCAGAACCATTTTTTTCCCATTACATAATGTCACAGCAGGGAGAAACAAATTCCCATTACTCTATCCCTAGGTACGCACCCAGGATCAGGAGGCCGAGTGAAGCCAGTAGAGAAGGCCTGAGTGTTGAGAATAGAGTCAGCAATTAAATGGACCCTGTTGTGTGCAACCTTAATTGTTTCACTGTTGTAGAAGGCTGTGACTATTTTTATTTTCTGTTTCCTGAAAGCTAGAATTTCATAAACTGTAGTCTTAGAAACATCCCTTAAAACTTGTTCTGACCATTCTACTTCTGAAGATGTTTGGGTCTGAGAAGCCTTTGGCTCACTGTTTTATTCACCTCAGATGAGTGGAGTCGAAATTCCCATCTCTTAGGACACCTCACTTCCATTGCTCAGCTTCATTGAATTCAACCTTTCGGAATCTCCCCGCATGTGTATTTATTGGCCGTACTCCGCCCTTCACTGCTGTCCTAGTTTTGGAGCATCACAATCCTTGCTCAGAGAGGACAAATCATGCCTCCTACAGATTTGTGTGACTTTTGGGAGCACAACACACGTCTTTTTGCCTGCACACTTCTCACATTCACTGTATAGACTTTTAAATGTACCCAAGTAATGGGCTGTGGCTTAGTGGCATGGTGCTTGGCTAGCGTATAAAGCCCTAATTCAATCCGCAGCACTTTGGACCTCACTAAGCAGTTGGACATTGATGACGGGCTTGGAGTTCTGAACCCGACATTCCTCAGTTCAGTGTCTCTAGAATAACAGCAGGCAGAAATAAAAGGGCAGAACAAAATAAGAAAGCAGTATAGGGCAATCAAAAGGAAACACAATCAAGGTGG
The DNA here is from genome assembly GCF_011762505.2 of Arvicanthis niloticus. Classification (NCBI taxonomy): domain Eukaryota; kingdom Metazoa; phylum Chordata; class Mammalia; order Rodentia; family Muridae; genus Arvicanthis; species Arvicanthis niloticus. Next base: position 38,502,898 of record NC_047665.1, read on the forward strand.
TTTGCCTTACAAATTCGCCTCATTTTTTATTTTGGAGGCAAAACATAGTTGCTAAAAATAGCACACATATGGCCCGTACGGGGATCGAACCCGCGACCTTGGCGTTATTAGCACCACGCTCTAACCAACTGAGCTAACCGGCCACACACCAAACATCCTCTCTATGGCCTCTGCAGATATTTAATGATAAAGTTGCCAAATGAGAAAGGGTTTTGTTTCCCCAAATTTTAAGATTTTCTTTAAGATGTAAAAAAATTTACAAGCCTTGCCTTATTCTAAGTAGAAAGTTTCTATGAACAGAAAAAAATTCTGTACCACAGCAACAAATGTCACCCTGCGCTCACTCATTGCTCAGCTTGGTCTGTGGGACCCACAGAGACTCGCTCAGTCGACGCACAAACTCTGGCCAACACGGAGTTCTGCAGCCCACTTCTCCCTCTTACTCACAAGTACTATTTGAAGTCTTTCCAATTTTAAACAATTTCAGAATACATTCGCCAAAACCATTTAGATAACGCAGTGGGTGCCAGGCCTCCCCCAGATCGCGCCTCTCTCCTGAGCTGCTTTCTAGAGGAGGGTATTCCGGACCAGTGGCGGAGAGGCCCGGTATATGTTCCCAGACCGGGTGCGATTTTCCGGACCGGCGGGACGTGCTCTCTCCCGACCCTATCGCTGTGGAGTCGCTACGTGTTGAGAAGAGTGCAGGGCCAGCGCGCCTTAGTCCGTCGCAGGGACGAGTCCTCTCGGAGCATACACGCTTGTCCTGGATCGCAGTGATGCCAAGCTCTGCTCAGCTTGAACTAGGATTTACCCTCGTCACTAAATCAGTAGCCATTCCAGAAGTTTTGGGGACGCCAGCGCTGCTCCTCGGCGTTTGAAGGCTGTCTCAGCAAGAACCCTAGGAGGCAAGAACGAGCTTTCACATCCTTGGCGCCGGAATTCTGGGATGGGCGCCGGTGTCATTTTGTCCTTTTTTAATGAAGTCGCGAAGGAGTCGACAACTTGAGATTCTGAAATGAGTATTTTCGGGTCACCCAGAAAATGCTTACCTTGGTGATAACCAATATCTGTGACTCCGAAGTCGCCCGCAATCTCCTAGTCTGTAACGGAGGAGGCCAACCCAGTGCATCAGCCTCCACCTCCCAGTCCTTGTTTTTCGGGGGACCTTTTGCTGAAAAGATACCGTTGGTCCTGTTCTCTAGGGACTCTCAGAGCTCCAGTCCCCTAACTGGTGGCTATACTGTGGCAACAACCACAAAAGTAGACACGAACAAAGGAGAATTTTAAAAAGTGCGACGTGTGAGGCGTGAGGCACAGCTCTGAGAAACGTCCCAAGCCATTGTACCACTCTAAATTCAAACTTCTTTTAACGACAGACTGTCAGGACCCTTGGGGACAAGCTCTCCGACTGCCAGTCCAAGCGCTCTGCTGGGTCTTCATTCCAACAACGCTCTGTCCTCGATATTGATCCAGTAATTTTCCAAAGTTAGAAAACCTGTGCGCGCTCAGCTGACAAGGCCTTTACAAACCTCTCTGAAGTTAACCCAGGAAAAAGTCATCTACCAGCCTTTCAAAACTACTGAGATCTGCCTGGGTGTGGCTCTAGGGCACAGGGAGTTTAAATGGGACGTTTTAATATGTTAGTTAATTTCTTTGGGAGATGGGCGCAGAGTTCCACAAAATGTTGACTCTGGTCCCCGTGGGTGAGAAATTATGAATTGATATTCCGGTACCATTGTTATGTGTTAGGTGACAAAAACCAGTTTTGTCTGACTACCTTCAAATCTGTAGTAAGTTGATCGTCCAAAATACTTGCTGGAGTTCTGTTGAGCTGTCTCATTACTACTAAAATACTTGATAAATCTCTCCCCAAAGCAGAACACCTGGTTCCTATCTGGGAGAGACTGTGGACACCTCAGGTTTAGACCTCAGGGCTCCAGACTCCAGAGAGTGAAGTCCTATTGTAAATCTCTGGGCGTGGGAGAATCCACAAACTCCTCCAGAGCCGCTGACCTGTTTGTGACCAGGGTTATGGTGCTGAGCAGTGTGAAAGAAATTAAGGCAACTGGTTTCTTCAGCCGAGTCATTTCTGAATGGAAAGGCAATGGCTCTATGTGTTGATTTAAAATTGAAAAGAGGGATTAGCAAAGACCCCAACCCCAAACAGAGAAGACACACATGCCAGATGAAAGATGATGTGACCATGCAATATGCAGATCAGACCATGCTGATCTGGCACAGGTGATTCTCTGGATTTCAGCTTCAGATCACAAAATAGTAAATTTGTGGTAAATAAACACCTATTGGAAAAGCTGAATCCTGTGGAGTGACAGGTTCAAAGGATAGAGCAGTCACTGATCTAGAATGAGAGGGAAGGGATGGATCCAGTATTTCCCTGTTTATGTCCTGCTCTCCCCAGTTCTAGGCTTCCATTGCCCTGATATTTGGTAACTACCTTTAAGGGATTTGCCTTTTGTTAGCTCAGTGCCTTGTGATGGGGCTGTATCATTTTTTTTTTTTTTTTTTTGCTAGATTAAAAAAGCAAGCAAAAGTTAAGCGTGCACGCACACACCACTCATAAAGAGACAGATGTTATAATTGTACAGCCATGTTGTAGAGATGGTTCAGAGCACACACTTCTCATGAAGAGGAAAAGAGTTGGTTCCCAGCAACCAGTCAGGAAGCTCACAAACAAACACCTGGGACTCTACTCCAAGGAATGTGATGTCCTCTTCTGGCCTCCTTAGGCATTTGTGTTCATGTGCATGAACACACACATAACATAATTTCACAATTTTAAACTCAAGATAAAATGATATAAATGTATTTCTATTATATTGTATACATGTGTGCACATTTAAGAGACTAGCCAGCCCAATTGGTGGTGTGGGTTTGTTAGTTTTGTTTTTGTTTTGGGATAGTAGTATCTCTTTGGCCCGTGACTTTCTGAATAGGCTAGATGAGCTGGCCAGGGAGCCCCTGGCTGTGCCTCTAGAGAGTATTACAAGTATAGCCTACCATGCTTGGTCTTTTATAATTTTATTTTTAATTTTGGGGATCAAACTTGGACTTGTGACCAAGAGTGGTCTTCCAAAAGGAACTACTAGGCTGAGCCCTCCACTCCCCTTCCCTCAGGCTGATTTCCTGCTAGTCCTCCTTCTGAATGCTTGGCCTACTCTCGGGAAATCTGGTAGAAGAACACTCTTCCTATGCTCCCTAAGCACAGCTTGTGAATGTGAATAAAACAGAGTATGGTGACGTGCATGCTTAGTCAACGGAAACTCTTGACTGAATTCCCAAGCCATTTCCCACCAAGGACCTAAAGGCTGAAGCCTGGCTTTCCCACAGAAATATTAATGTTTTGATTGATGTTCTAAAGAGTTCTTAGCCTGATGGATATGTCATTTAGATTATTCTCTTTATGAGTGTGTATTTATATGTTTTGCCACGTGCCTTGTAGGTGTGGATACCACATGCGCCTTGCAGCTGGGGGCACTAAACAGCAAAACAAGATATGTGGGATTAAACAAGATGTTTATCAGAGTGTGCTCAGCTGTTGTAGGCTGTTGAAAAATAAATCTCTTGTCAGGGTATATGGTTCGAGATATTTGCAAAGATGATAGCCGCTTTCTGCTAGGAGTCGGATCCCAACAATTTTACATACTGGAGAGGCTTCCAAAAAATGTTATAGCCCATGTTTTAAATTGTCTCTCCGTCATAGGTAAGCCTAAAAGTATTAAGACTGATAATAGTCTTGCACTGGGAAAAATTTTCAAGAGTTTTGCCACTAGTTAAAATCAGACATATTACTGGCATTCCTTATAATCCTTAAGGACAGGGCATTGTTGAACGTGTCCACCAGACTATCAAAAACAGTTTACGTAAGTTAAAGAAGGGAGAGTTATACTCCAGAAGGGGTCCCCTAAATATATTCTCCATCATGCCTTATTTGTTCTCAATTTTCTAAATCTGGACACTCATGGCAAATCTGCTGCTGATTGCCTCTGGCACCCTGAGACTGATAAAAATTATGTCACAGTTATGTGGAAGGACCCTTTTACCTTTAAATGGAATGGCCTGGATCCAGTTCTCATATGGGACTGAGATCAATATGTCTGTTTGATACCAAAGAAGGTGCAGCCAGATGGCTGCCAGAAAGATGAGTGAAACAAATAGACACCTCCACAAAGCAAGACCCAGTTGTAGATAAAATGGATAACAATTGAGATCCAGGGAAGAGAGATCTCCCTGAGAATTCTCCTCTTCTTCCCTTTACAGATGAATCAACCTGTCCCTTTGCCCAGCTTTGATACACTTTTTCCTAGGCATAAAAGAGCTATTCAATTTATTCCCCTCTTAATTGGGCTTGGAATCTCTGGGGCACTTGCCACTGGCTCTGCTGGCATTGGAATGACTATGAACACATAATAACAATTGATAAAAGATGTCAACATGGTTTATCAGTCTGTCAGAGACCTACAAGATCAGGTAGACTCTCTAGAAGAAGTGGTCCTACAAAATAGATATGGCCTTGATTTATTAACAGCAGACGAAAGAGGTGTCTGCTTAGTTTGACAGGAAAAAGTGCTGCTTTTACACAAACAAATCTGGAATCATTTGAGGCCGGATCCAAAAACATCAGGAGAAATTGGAAAAGAGGCCTCAAGAGCTTTTTAATAACCCCATATGGAGCACTTGGATTGGGATAATGCCTTACCTTCTCCCTTTTCTTGGACCAGTAGTTGGTCTGCTAGTATTGTTATCATTTGGACTTTTTCTCTTTAATAGACTTATGGGCTTAATAAAACAACAAATTGACTCCTTGGTATCTAAACCTCTACAAGTGCATTATCATAGACTTGATCTGGCTGATAGAGGCCTGGCTGAGCCTTTCGATAACATAGCTCCTTTAGGAGCTGCATAGAACTCAGATCTATGCACGTTGGTTCGGCATGGCATGAACACAATGTGGGTACCTGACAGGGGTGCGAGGCTAAGCACTGCAGGGGGAGTGCCTTATAGTTCACTTCTGAGTCCCCCAAGAAGCAAATCTGATTGTATAGAGGTTGGTGTTGACTTCTTGTGTCTCCGAAAGTGGTCAACTAGGACCCCAGAAATCCTATGCAACCCATGAGACAAATAACCCTCTCATCACCAAAAAGACACCGTTACAAATGATACTGGGAGAATCAGATCAATACTTCCCACCTCTGGTTAATGTCCACTCATCTGTTGATGAGATCTCCTAATGTCCACCTTTGCTGGCTGGCCTCATTAACTATTGTTGAAAGGGAGGAGATGCCAGGAGCCAAACCCATGAAATTATCTGCTTTCTGGGAAAACCTAGTCAGTTAAAATACATGGTTAAGAAAGGATGTTTGTGGTCTCAGCCCCCAGGAACTTAAAGAATCTCTGATATTTCCCAGAAGCCGAAGTCGGATGGTATTAGGCAATGAGGGTATGATAGTGGGATAGCCTGAAGCAATGATCCTTGCCTAAACTTCCCGTTTTGCTATGTTTTTATAACCTGCTGCCTGAAATAAATTTGAGTACTTGATCAGACTTTTAGACTTTTCTCCTTCTCCTTTTTCTCCTTCTCCCTTTTCTCCTTCTCTCTCCTTCTCTCTCCTTCTCTTTCCTTCTCTCTCCTTCTTTTCTCTCTTCTTCTCTTCTCTCTCCTTCTCTCCTCCTTCTTCTTTCTTCTCCTTCCTTCTTCCTTTCTCCTTCTCCTTCTTTCTTCTTCTTCTTTCTTCTTCTTCTCCTCCTCCTCCTCCTCCTCCTCCTCCTCCTCCTCCTCCTCCTCCTCCTCCTCCTCCTCCTCCTCCTCCTCCTCCTCCTCTTCTTCTTCTTCTTCTTCTTCTTCTTCTTCTTCTTCTTCTTCTTCTTCTTCTTCTGTTACTTTTCTGATTTGTTTTGTTCTATCTGGTCTATCTTACTTTGGCTGTTAGATGTGGTGGCACAACCTGAATTCCCGTGAACAGTCTTTGGTGGCATGTCTTGGCAAGTTGGTCTGACAATGCATATGTCCATCCAAAAATTCAGCTCTTGCTTAAAAGGGGGTAAGATAGTTTATTCTGGAACCAAATTTGAGTGACTGGCCAAGAAACACAGATTAGCTTACCCTTAGTTCCAAGTCCTGATCTGGAAACAGTTTCATGTAGTTTTTATAATAATAGAACAAAGACCTTCATAATGCAAGGCATGTTTTAATATACTGGTGGAAGTATTTCAGGTGCCGGCTTTAAGGCTGCAGCGCACCATTTCAGAAATCCCGTTTTTCTGTAGCACTTTTGTAGCATTGGTGAATGTTCTTTGTTGGAAATTATATTTCATTTGTCTTTTTTTCCTTTAATCATTTTAAGGGGTGTGTGTGTGTGTGTAATAAAACTATCTCATTTTAACTAGCATGAGTCTATGACTTGGTGACACTAATTATATCTACAGTGGTATACATTGTTATTACTACCTGCTCTTAGCCCTGAAGTTGTGTTTATTTTTTTGTAAGTCACTACATTCTTAACTTATAGAAAGCATTTGACTCCAGGAAGAGCCCGGAATCAACCTCTCTTGTCACATTAGTTCACTTACTTGTGCTATCCTCTCTCATGTCTCTGGGCTGGGCTCTAGATCACAATCCCTAGCTTGTGTACCTCGAGTCAAAACCCTCATCACTAGATCAAAGGAGAAACTCTTTAGAATAAGAAGATACAGATGTGCCATATCCCTTGTCCCATTAGATCTTCCAGATGGAAATATAACAACTTTTAAGGAAAAGGAGAAAGGACCAAGGAACTGTAGATATTGTTTTTTCTTGTTTGTTTGTTTGTTTGTTTTTTGGTTTTTTGTTTTGTTTTGTTTTGTTTTTTCGAGACAGGGTTTCTCTGTGTAGTCCTGGCTATCCTGGAACTCACTCTGTAGACCAGGCTGGCCTTGAAGGAACTGTAGATAAAAGAATGCTAGCTGGCACAACAAGCTGGAAGAAGAGAGCAGTGGTCATGATACTGGAAGTGAAGGGAAAAGGTAGATTATGGCTTCTGTGAGCGGGAGAATTTAAGAAGCACCAGGTTTTTGAGACTCTCTTTTTTCCCCCTTGTGGTACATGAGCCCATATTATAAGACTTGTATCAGTAACAATTGCTCAAAGGTTTGTAATCTGCTCCAGAGTATTCTCCAACTGTAACAGGGAAGAAACAGAGGTTATTTTTAAAAAGATGTCCTAGATGTTAAGTGTTCTTTTGCAAAAGAAATCTGAGATGTAGTGTACAGGGAGAGAGGGAGGCTGGGCATGACACAGATTGAAGACAACACAGAAGCTTGATTCAGTGACCTGAACCCCTCAGGAGAGGAACGTCCTGGTGAGAAGGAATGAAGCTATGACGAGCTAGGACAAGCTAGACTCAGAGCATCTCTCCACTGTCCTCCTTCAGCCTTTACTCATTTCTCCATTAGAACACTTTTCCCCACCAGGTATTTATTTTTAAATTGTTTTAATTCCCCTTCTCCCATTTTTTTCAATTTAAAAAAAAATGGTGTGCATCTATAAATGTGAGTGCAGCTACAATCAAAGATTGTTGAATCCCTTGGAGCTGGAATTTAAGGTGGTTTTAAGCCACCCAACATGGGTACTGGGAATTGAACTCAGGTCCTCTGCAAGGACAGTAAATGTTCTTAACTGCTGAGCCATCTGTGCCACTCCACTTCAACATTATTTTGGAAAAAGACTTGAGGGGAGGCCAACTTCTTATGAGGGTTTTGAGGAAGGGGTAGTGTGGGGAGCTGACATAAGGCGGCTATCATCCTTGCAGCTATCTTGAACCATATACCCTGACAAGAGAGTTGTTTACAACAGCCTACAACAGCTGAGCACACTCTGATAACATCTTGTTTTAGATACCCAGGATTTTCCCTTGGGTGTGTGAGACTTAAAGGTGTGATTTAGAGCTGAGACTTAAAGGTGTAACTTAAAGGTTTAATTTAGAGATAAGACTTAAAGGCATGGCTTAAAGGCGTGGCTTAGAAGTGAGACGTATAAAAGGCGAGAGGCCGACAGAAAAAAATATTAGACACTTGAACTTGGATGAGACTCGAAACTAGAATTTGGAACTGGAAACTTGGAACTTAGAGGCACTAAGGACTAGGAATAAGAGAGTAGGAACTAGGAACTCAAGACTTGGGACTTGGACTAGGAAGAGAGACTGAAGAATAAACAGGATTGAATCACACTCTGTCTGGTCTCCATTCCTCATGTTCATCCTCACTCTCTCTCTTGCTGAACCCTGACCCGCAGACCTGAGCAGCTTGGGGCAGTGCAGGCTAACAAGTTAGTCCCCAAGGCTTTTGACAGTGTGGGTTCAAACATTGACAGAACAGGACATTTTGGCCCCCAGGCGTGGGACAGCTCAGGCTGCAACAAGAAACAACAGGCACATAGCAAAACATCCTTAAATCTACATTTACATCGTTCCAGGTTACTGTTCTATTGCTATGAGGAAACACCATTACCAAGGCAACTTATAATTAGGGGATTGCTTACAGTTTCAAAATGTTGGTCTGTGATCATCATGGTGGGAAGCATGGTGGCAGGCAGGCAGGCATGGTACCAGGGCAGTAGCTGAGAGCTTACATTTGATTCACAAGAGAGAGAGACACATACCTGAATTAGAGAGTAGCAATAAACGTTCAGAGACTGAATGCACTCTGCTTGGGCCAATATTTTTATGGTAACTGACTAAAGAGGCTCAGTACTTATCATACCTTCTTAATGTTCACTCCAGTACTTCCCCACAATACTCCGAGGTAGCCATAAGTATGGCAGCTCCAATAATCAACTCTGGTATCATTTAATTCATTCAAATTAGCTTCTTGTTATGAAATGTGTAAGTTTGCTAGTTAATCTCCCTGTTTACAGTAGCTGTTAAAAGTCTATGCATGGACCTTGGTAGCTCTAGTAAGCTAGGCTCAGCTACCTATCTTCAATATGTCAAAAAGACAAGCAAGAAAAAAAGCCGTGAGATGATTTACTCAATATGGTCACACTGGGAAGAGGAATGAGTAAAGAGTTTCAACCACTAACATGAGATTCAGATTTGTTTTTAAAGATCACAAGATGTGCATAAGTAAGAAGTCCTGGTCTCCATAAGTAGCCCTGCTCATCATAGTCAGAACTGTGTGAAATCCTGCAATAACTTTCCCTCTGGCCCTAGTCCTTTTCTTTTACCTAGCAGATGACTCCTGCCACAATTCCAATCCTTGGAGTCCATTGTCTCAGCAGTCTTATTGTTGAAGGGGGTAGCACAAACCTCTCTTCTGAAATTACATGTGTACATATCTTCCTAATATAGTCATACACAGCTCATTCCACAACATGATTAGAGTTGTGTTTGGTACAGCTTACACTAAAAACAGCTAATAAAAAGTTATTTAAATATTAAAATTAGGCTAGAGAGATGGCTCAGTATTTAAGACCACTTGCTCTTGCAGACGACCTTGTCTATGTTCATTTCCCAGCCAGCACCCACATGGTAGCTCATAAACCATGCATTATTCCAGTTCCAGGGGATGTGACATCCTCCGAGAGCACACACACACATCACGTGCACATATATGCGGATAAAATACTCATACATATAAAATAAATCTAAGGAAAAAAAAACCCTTAAATATTAGAATGACATTGGTGGGGTTTTTCTTGCCTTAAATTTTTTATTTAAAATAAGCTGCAGCAACTCTGCAAATTCTGAAAACAGAAATTAGTTAATCCAAAACATGTAACTGTCATCCTCAGTCCCTAACTCTAGAATTTAACACCCAATCCAAGTTCTTTACCAGACCAGAGAATTCTAGTATTCATCTTCTCTGTGAGGGTTTTTATTATATGCATATATGTGTATGTATGCATATATGTGTATATTATATACTTATTTATTATTGTGCATGCCTGTCAGCAGACAATTTTTGCGGTCAGTTGTCTCTTTCCGCTTTTGACATTGGTTCCAGAGATCAAATTCTGGTCGCCAGGTTTGAGCAATAAGCACTCTCCGGTCCTCACTCCCGACAGGAGCCATCTCTCTGGCCTACATACATTTTTCTTTTTCTTTTTTTTTTTTTTTTTTTTTTTTTTTTTTTCCCAACTAAGGATGATACTGACTTCTGACTTTTTTTTTTTTTTTTTTTTTGGTTGTTTTTTCTGAATCTGCTCTCCAGGCTAGAATCGCAATCAGAAAGGACAGAAATCCTTTCAACACGGTTTCCCCGCAGCTTTCTCCACGCAATAAGGCCACGCGACGGCTCTCTTCTCTTTTGCTAGCGTGACAGCTCCACAGCGCCTTTGGAATTCTCCACTTCTTCTGATTTTCAAGCTATTTAAGACTGGATCCGCAGCATCTACTCTTGAGACGCTACTCCTGACTCCTGATTTGAACAGCCGTGGAGAAAGAAAAGAGTAAGTCCAGAGTCGCAGTACAGGGCGCAGGGTACCAGAGCTTAGGCCTGGTCCTAAATTCCAGGAGTTGAAAAGGTAGTTTGCAGACGCGAAAGAGCCAGGGCGCAGGCGCGTTTAGGCACCGCCCATTTCCGGAGGTTCAGTGTCTATTGGCCCGGTTCCCAGGTGAAGCCCTATGAGGGATGGTTACGTGCCTCGGGGCGTGGCTACGCCTCCCCGTCCCAGCTGGTGAGAGCTGCTTGCGTTGGCCTTGTGGCGTGGGTGCACCGCTTCTCCAGGTTAGTATCCTGCGGTTGGCTTGCTTACCTCTCGGCATCTCGGCCCCACCCTCCTTCCCTAAGGGACGGTGGGACTGAACCGACCGCCGCGGAGTGTGCGGCCCCGGAAGCTCCGCCTTGAGGGTCCAGTCACCGGAAGTGCCGCTCCAGGCGTCGGAGTAAGCGTGCAGCGGGTCCTCGCGGTCCTTGGCGGTGAGAGGGTCCGTGCCAGGCGCGGCGCCCTTGTTGTCGTCGTCGTCAACGAAAAGTTGGGAGGAGAGCCTGTAAGACTGTCCTGGAGGTAGTAATGGAGCCAGGCTCGAATGCAGTCTGTAGCCTTCCTGAATGTCTAGAGAACCATGGGTGCTGAGAAGACCCTCCCCCAGCCTTAAGGGCGGAGATTAGTTGAGGTGCCCCCAAATCTGCAGAATCTGTTTGTTTGCTTAAAGCATTCCATAATCATTTATTTTTAGCAGCCTCGGTCCTATGTAACTTTGCATTCATGTATCATATTCCTGCAGTTTTTAGTGTGCGAGGAATGAATCTATGATCTTAGAAGTTGAAATAATTATGCGCCATCAGTCACCTGAGAGTTTGGGAGGCAGAGGCAGGAGGATAGGGAATTCAGAGCTAGCCTTAGCTGCCTAGCGAGTTTGAAGCCAGCCTAAGCTACATAAGAGTCTCCCCATCTTAACAGCAAAAATTAAGTGATACAAAAACAAGTATCAGGAGAAAAACAAGGCCTAGGGCTTTGTTCTGAACTTAAAATCTTTCAGCTAGAAGAATTCTTGTTATTTTGTGTAGAGCAGGTCAGAAAGAAGCTGATGTCTGGATTGGAGAGTGCATGGGACATTTAATTGGCCTGCTGTTAAAAAAAAAAAGTAAGTTTGCAGTCATGTTCAACATTGTTGCTTTTTTTCTCTAGCAGAGGGAAGAATTAAATATTATGAGTAGTTCTGGATTAAGAGACCTTGTGGATCCGAAAGAATAAGTCGTTGGGTTCTTGTTAAGGTAAGTGGCATATATTTGTTTCTACATGAATGTGAATTTTGGAGTAGGGATGGGACAAGAAAGAAGGTAAAATATACTTGGGAAAAGGAAAGGGGTCTTTCTGGTGGCTAACATAGTGGCCCTTTGATAACCCTTCAGAACACCTACTTTTCTAACAAGCATGTATATTCACACTTGGTTTGCAACGATTGTCCCTCTTTTGGTTTGCCATACAAAGAAGGCAGTGTGCTCAGTGCTCAGGCAGGCTCTAGGATGGATATTTAAACCTTGGCTCTGTTACTTAACTGTCTGTGAGTTCTTGGGTAATTAGGTAATTGCCATAGCAACAGGTTTTCTATCAGTAAGATTGTGGTAGTATCTGATTTTACAGTGTTCTTGGGAGGATTAAATGTCCATAATCCATGTAATCAATGAAAATTGAGGCAATCCCTGATCTGAGGCTGTACAGCAAGTATGGTTTTTAAGACAATACTTTTAAGTATTTACTGTTTGATTATCCCATATCTCCTTTAACCGAGAAGATTCTTGAACTCCGAAGTTCTGTTGCTCAACCTGTCTATTTGAACTTTTGTCTGCTCTTTGCTTATGAAATGCAGCCTGATGTTGCTCATGAAAAACCAGAAGTCCTCCCTTGCTAGGAGGGTAAAGGAAGCATTTTAGAGACAGTAACATGGAGTAAGGATTTGGAGGATGTGTTTGTGCTAGATGCACAGTGGAGACCCAAGGATGATGACACTCCTTTTTCAGTCTGAGACTTGTTTACTTTTTTTTAATTGTTTAACAGATGTATTCTAGCCGGACAGTGGTGGCGCAAGCCTGTAATCCCAGCACTTGGGAGGCAGAGGCAGGTGGATTTCTGAGTTCGAGGCCAGCCTGGTCTACAGAGTGAGTTCCAGGACAGCCAGGGCTACACAGAGAAACCCTGTCTCGACGCCCAGGCCTATGAGTTCTGGAGGAGTTAGCACTGGCAGGGCCATTCAGAGCTTTTTCTCAGCCCAGCCAGCTACATACTCCCTGCCAGCCCACCCTGACTCGACCGAAAAACCAAACCAAACAAAAAACCGAAAACAAACAAACAAAAAAACAAAACAAAAAAAAAAAAACATAAAAAAAAACCACCAACAACAAAACTCAGACAGCATGGTCCCAATACAGAACAAATTCCAGCGAGTGGTTAACTGGAGCTGGATGGGGCAGCAGTTTGGGAGACAGTACTCTGGGCCATTTCTGAAAGCAGTATAAGAGCCTGCAGCCTATCTGTAGCTGCTATGCCTAAAGAGCATAGACTTTCACAGCACCAACAGGCCCACAGATGGGGCCAAGGGCCCCTGGATAGAGCCGGTGGTTGCCTTTAATCCCAGCCCAGGCCAGTGGTCTACTCCAGGACAGCCAGGGTTTGTCTTGAAAAACCAAAACTAGCCAGTCAAGGTCTGGAGAGGCCTCAAACTATTGCAGCAGGATTTCATGGAACAGAGGAAGAATTCTTACTTAGCTCAGAGATATTCCTGACACCATCTTGGATTCTTACCTCTAAAATCATAATTAAAATTACTAATTGCCCTGGTTCTTATTAGAAAAAAAAAAAGTAAGAAGATAGTGCATATACATCTGTCTCATACACATAAAATATAAGTCATACTTTACTGTTTGGGCTAGAGAGATGGCTCAGCAGTTAAGAGTGCTTCCTGCTCTTCCAAGAGGACCTGAGTATAGTTTCAAGCATTCTTGTCAGGTGGCTCACCACTGCCTATAATTCAGTACAGGGGGACCCTCTTCTGGACTCCTCATGCACCTCATGTAACATAAAGAGACAGAGAGAGAAAGAAAAAATAGGTAGGCTAGTTTTATGTCTGTTTGATACAAGCTAGAGAGGGCTCCTCAGTTGGGCCAACTGAACTCCGTGCCTCTGACCATCCGCAAGAATGCAAGGGAGTGAGACTGGCTGCTTTATCAGCGCCTGGTGCTGACCAGCCCCTGCTAGTGATTTTAACCACAGCCCTCTTTAATTCTGACATCTTTTTTTTTTTTTTTTTTTGAACAAGTCCTGGAGGGTCTTGAACTCAGAAGGAGGATTTCTTGAACTCAGAAATCCTCCTGCCTCTGCCTCCCAAGTGCTGGGATTAAAGGCGTGCGCCACCACCGCCCAGCTGAGACAGAATTTCAACAAGTTGCCCTGACTGGCTTTAAACCTGTCTGGTGGCTCAGACAAGCCTTGAACTTTTTTTTTTTTTTTTTTAATTTGATATTTTATTTATTTATATTTCAGATGTTATCCCCTTTCCCCATTCCTCCCCTACCCCCATTAATCCCCTATCAAGCTTTGAACTTTTATGATCCTCTTTCTTTTTTCTCCCAAGTAGCTGGGATTAAAAGCCTTTGCCCCAAGGCCAGGAAAAGTACCAGTATCTTGATTTATGACTAAATTTATAAGAGCTAGAGAGATGACCCAGTAGTGTAGAGCACTTGTTGCTCTTGTAGAAGACTTGGGTTCTATTTCAAATACCTATATGGTGGCTTACGGTTCCAGGGGATTCTTCTCTGCCCTCTTTGACCAGGCATGCTCTGTTGCACATACATATATGCAAACGTAAAGGTGAACAAAACATTCACACACATAAAATAAAAAATATTTTTTAAAAGTACTTTGTTCTGTTCTTTAGATTGTTATTTTTCAAGTTTATGTTCATTATTTTCTTATTTCTCAGTATTTGATCTAAGAAGTTTATGTTTATTTAATTATTTAATTCTTTTAACTGTTTTTTTTCCAGTATTTATACACTTAATGGTTATCCTTTCTAGAGTTGAGTCATTGAGATTCCAAAAGAAAATTCGTTTGCTTTTTTTTTTTTTTTTTAAAGATGTTTTGAAGTTTTACTTTATGTATACGAGTGTTTTGCCTGCGGATGTGTTTGTGTGCCATGTGCATGTCTGGGGCCTCTGCACAAGGGTATTGGGTACTTTACTTTTGAACTAAAGTTCAGATAGGTGGTTGTGAGACAGCATGTGAGTGATAGAAATTGAACCTGATCCTGGGTCCTCTGGAAGAGCAGCAGATGCCTGTAATAGAGCTGAGCTATTTCTGCACCCTCTGCTGTTTTCAAGGAAAATGTTTATTCACTGCTAAGTTCATTATGTATAAATGATCCAGTGTAAAGGTTTTTTTTTTTTTTTTTTGTATTTGTGTTTTACAGAATGCTGTTTTTTTTTAATTTCTATTTTCTCAAGACCATAAAGTGAATGCTGCTTTTCATCTGTCTACATTATTGGTAAGCTACATTTTCTTCAGTCTTATAAAATTGACCTTCTTCTTTTCAGACTGCACCTCACCAGAGTATGCGGGAAAATAGATTTTTTTTTTTTAATTCTATTTTAAATTATTATATTATTGGTGTTGCATGAAGGTTTGCCCATCATGTAGGCCCAGTGCCCATGGAAGCCAGAAGAGAGTGTTGATGCCCTGGAACTGAGGTACAAAAGGTTGTGAGCTGTCACATGGGTGTTGGGAATTAAACTTGGGACTCAGGAAGAGCTGCCAGTGTTAACTGCTGAGCCATCTCTAGCCCAAGGAAACAGAATTCCTTTGAAAATTTATTTATGACAGAAAGTGCTTCTTAAACACTGTCTATATACTGAGAACTAATCCACTGGGGAAAGAACACTAAAAGCATCTTTCCTATATTTAACTGTATACAATAAGCTAATACAATAGCTTATAAGCTAAGTGAATATTATAGAGTGTATTAGAGTGTGATAAGTGCTCTGGGAAACGATAAGACAGGAAAAGTGATATATAGCTTTGTCATTGGAGATTCGCAATATTAAATAGAGTGGCCAGAAACAGTTTGATTAAAAAGTGGTAACTGAGCTGGCGGTGGTGGCTCACGCCTTTAATCCCAGCACTTGGGAGGCAGAGGCAGGTGGATTTCTGAGTTCGAGGCCAGCCTGGTCTACAGACTGAGTGCCAGGACAGCCAGGGCTACACGGAGAAACCCTGTCTTGAAAAACCAAAAAAAAAAAAAAAAAAAGTGGTAACTGAAAATATAGGTATTGGGTATTAAGAGAGAGCCATTGCCATACTGGGAGTAAGTACGCCAAAGTCGGAAGAAGTAAAGGTCACATATCCCAAGTAGAGAATGTGTAGAAGAGAAACAACTTGGGAAGCCATTGTGGCTGGATCAGACCCTGTAAGAAGACTGAGGAAGAAGTCAGGCGGTGGTGGCAGAGAGTGGCAGGGCAGCTCCAGTTGGAACTCTTGGGCTATTGTAAAGATTTGAGTGGAAGAAAAAATATTGAAAGAACAGAATTATGTAATCTAGCTTTCTGTTTTAACAGGATTAGACTGGCTGCCGAGTAGAGAGGGTAGCAATACACAGATGGCTTGTTAGAACTGCTATAAAAGACATACTATCTTCTGAGTGTTTCAAACAACCAGATTTTGCTTTTTTTTTTCACACTCTGAAGACTAGAAATCCAGTATCAGTTTGTCTGGACGTCGCCTTGCTTTACACCAGCTGCTTTCTCACTGTCCTCAAGAGTCTCTGTCAGGATGTGTTTGCTCCTTTGCCAGCTCAGGGTATCCTAACTCTCGTTAGAGGAACTTTACTCCAGTCGAATCAGAGCCATTCATATGGCCTCAATTAGTCATTCTTTAAAAGATCATATGGCTAAATATATCACATTTTGAGATGGTGGGGATTAAGAATGGCGTGCAGTTAGGCCTATAACAGGAGAATCCCCTAAGAAATAATTATAATAATCCACAGAAGTAAAAGTGGTTTGAACCAGATTGGTAGCAGCAGAAATTGATGAAAATGGTTAGATATGAATTTATGAATTTTTAAATGAAGTCAACAAATTCTTGACACCTTGATTGTGAGGTAGAAAACAAAAAAATGCAGGATGATCTTTCAAATTTTTGGATTAATTGAGAGCTTTCTGTCACTGTAAAGAAGGCCTTTGCTTGCTTGCTTTGTAAGGCAAGATTAGATTCTAGACAGGTTCTAGGCTCTCGTTTCTCTAAACTCAGCCTCATAAAAGAAAGTGGGAATAATATTCTCTGATGCTTTAGGATTAGAGGATTGATTGTGACAGGGACAAAGCATGCTCTTTGCTTAAGATGTTGTTAATGATTTTTCTGATAACTTTTCTAAAAGACCTTTGGTAAATAGACAAGCAAATGAGTGTATGATGTGGATTCCTCCCACCAGGCAGTCTGTTAGCATCTGACACCCACCAAGCATGAATAGACAAAGTGAACTTTGATTCACCATCTTGGTTAGAAAAACATAGAAAAGTATCTGCTTATGTGATGAGGTATTTTATTGTCTAACAAGGATTCACTTGATCGGTGTATTTGCACTTCTAGGATACTATCAGATGAACAGAGAAAAAGGGCTTAGAGTATGAGGAGTTTCTCTGTGATGCCAGGAGATATCTGAATGATGGCAGCTACCATGCAGAATGTTGAAAATCTGGACACAATCACTGTTTAGCACAACTATGTCTGTGCTATTTAGTTCACATTTCTCAGGGACTGTTTGCCCCTCCTTATACTTGCTAGCCTTCTAGCTCATCCGTGTCTCACTCTGTCCATCTGCAGCACAAAAGTATATTTCCTGCACATGTTTGCCTTGTATTCAGCTCTCATATCCTTCGAAGCTAAATTTTAAAGCTTTTCCAAATGAGTTTTGGCATTTGTTTATAGGTATTTTTTTTTCTATTGATTAAATTTATCACTCACTGCAATAAGCAAGAGCAATGTCTTTGCTTTTCTTAAGGAAATAATAAAAATTGCTGAATAAAAATTAGAAAACTGGAGTTAGTAAATTGATGAAATAAGAAGTCACTTATTATTTCATTAGCAGAAGTAAACATGATCTGGTATGCTTCCAAGATCCTTTTGGGGTGTTTTCTCCAAGTTCTGCTCCATTTTATTTTTTAGTGTGCTGTATTTGTGAGCTTTTTCCATTTGCTAACATGCCATTTTTTTGTGAGTTTTGATATCTTTTCATTTACAGTTTTATATGTAGGCTCTAGGCCAATATCTGTTTCTTGAATATTTAGCCTTTATGATAAATTGTGAACACACTTCCTAGAAAAAATAGACTCAAAGTGAACAACAAATGATTTATAGGTTATACAGGAGTCTGTAGATGCCAAATAAGATCTGTTGTAAATTTGAGAACTTGACATGTACCAGGTATTGTTCTAGGTGTTAAATAGCACTGAACAAATTGAATAATAGTAATGGAAACGTGTGTGGGGATTCTTGTTTATTAGGCTCATATTCAGAAGAGAAAAAAATCAAATAGGAAGATGGAAAGGGTGTTATATGAGTTGGGATGATGATTAAGGTGGTCAGAAAAGGCCCCAATGAGAATGTGTAACAGTTGAGCAAAGATTTACATGAGGTAAGAGAGAAGCTTTGAAGACAGTCTAGAGAAGTCTTTAGGCAAGGGAGGGAGGGAGAGACAAAGGACATGAAGATCCTGAAATGGAAATAGTTCTGCTTGCTTGAACCATGGCAAAGACTATGGTGATCAGAGTAGGGGAACAGTAATGACTGAAGCTGGGAGCTAGGGGTCAGGTGTCCTTGATGTTTGTAGGTTTCTAAAGGAATCTGAGTACAAGTTAAGGGTAAATGTCTTAGTTGGAATATGTATGTTCCAGAAACTCTAGAAGACAAAAACCAGAGACAGTTAACAGATGGGTTTTCTTTTGGTGAGTTCTACTATAAAGGAGAACAAAATGGGAAGAGTAGTTTGAGGCTGAGATGGTTGAGAGAACTTGCTTGTTGGTTTTGCTTTTTGGTTTAGTTTAGTTTAGTTTAGTTTAGTTTAGTTTGTTTGTTTTAAGAAGAGAGAGGATAGCCTCTTTACTAACTGGAATGGTTCTGTAGAAAGAAATAAATCCATGATGCAGAGAGTGATGGCAGAATGGCTGTCAGGATGCAGTTGTGAAGAAAACAGAGAGCCCCAACACAGATGAAAGTTTGTGGATTGAGCAGCAGCAGCAGCTTGGCATCCTTGGTGAGAGTAGGAAGCAAGCTGTGCTTCAGCACACCTGCAGGCAGTTTGTTAGGTGCTGGCAGGGAAACAGAGAGGGGTGCTGTTTGGCTTTACACTGATGGGTGTGCTTCAGTCTCATCTGTTGTTCACTTTGATTCTCGTAAAATAAAGAGAAAAGTTATATTTACATCACTAAATAAGTCAGTGATGCTTTATGGAAAAGGTTACACAGGACTTAGGCCTGGGAGGACACTCATCTTCAGTTTGTTCACTTCCTAAACAAGTGTACTACTTATCAGACATGTCCTGATTTCCCAGCTAAAGGAATTGAAAAGAGCAGCCCAGGGTAGCCTTTTGTTTATTTACTTATGTGTGCAAATGTATACACTTGGAGGTCAGAAGGAAACCTGTGGGAATCAGTTTTCTTCTTTCCTCATGTAATCCCAGGGGATCAAGGTCAGGCCAAAGGGCTTGCTGCTTCTCACTGAGCCATCACGCTGGCCCAGAGCCCTGGTTTTCAAATTGCCAGTTCATAAAAGAATTGAGTTTCTGTTGGTAGTTTATCATGTTTAATGTTTGTCATGTTTGTAATAGCAGCATACCTCAATCCTAAATTTTAAAATACGAAGTGCTCCTAAATTTGAAATATTTTAAGTGCCAAACTGATGCTATGAAAGTTTCAAATAACAAACTTTGTTTTATTCACAAAATTATTTAAAATATGTGGGGGCTGGTTAAGATGGTTCAGTGTGTAAAAATGCTTGCCATGGAATTTGACCCTTAGGGTGCCCATAAAGGTGGAAGAAAAGAACAAACTCCTCAGAGTTGTTCTCTGACTCCAGTCATGCGCTGTGGCACAGGCACAATAACAAGAATTTGTTTTTAATTTAAAAATACTTTATGGGGGGGCTGGAGAGATGGCTCAGGGGTTAAACACACTGTCTACTCTTCCAGAGAACCCAGGTTCAATTCCCAGCACCCACATAGTTTACAAAAACCCAGACAGTTTACAATTGTCTGTAACTTCAGTTCTAGGGCATCTGACACCCTCACACAGACATATGCAGGCAAACGCCCCAATTCACATAAAAAATTAAAAAAAAAAAAAAAAAAAAAACCCTGTGAATTTGTGTTCAGGTCCTGTGTGTAAGGTGAGTATGTAACGTAAATGAGTGTTTTGTTGAGACATGCATTCCATCCCCAGAGCAACTCTTTATGTATATGTAGGTATTTTAAAATCTTAGATCCAAAAAATTCTGTTCCCAGGTACTCTGGATAAGGGTTCTATGTAAAATTTGTAGTTTATTCTTCCTCTCTCTTTTCTAGTTCTCTCCCTCCCTTCTTTGCATTTATTCTGTGCATGTAGGGGTAGGTAGGTGCTACATGACACCAGTGTGGATATTGGAGGACATTCATTTCTCAACTTGTGTCATGTAGACAGGTTGTGGGAATAGGACTCCTGTCATCAGGTTTAGTAGCCATTTCACTAGCCCCAGTTTCTCTCAGTTTTACCACAGTAATTTTGGCATCAAGACTTTTTAGTGATAGAAAAATATAAATAATATTTCTACTTTGTCTCATAGGTTTGGAGGTACCAAGTAAGAAACTAATATATATGATGCTGGAAATTTTTAAACACAAACTGCTAATGAATGAAAGGCTTAAAACAGATATATTTTTGAAGTTACCAGAAAAATGACTGTGAAAACAGGGATCAAGAAGACTGATGGAAAACCACTTAGGAGGGAACCATAGAAGATGTACACTTCAGAAGAGAAATGTAACCAGAGAACTCAAAAAAGGAAAATATACCATGTATGCCCTCAGAAGGGGAAAAAGATTTATATTCATGTGCATGAAATTACTCAAATAGATAATCAAATATATCAGTGCCTTGAACGTGAACAAAACTTCTGTGAAAACTTAGCACGAATGTGTGAGAGAACATACACTGGGGAGAAACCTTATAGATGTGATATGTGTGAGAAAACCTTCATCCAAAGTTCAGATCTTTTTTCCCACCAGAGGATCCATAATTATGAGAAACCTTATAAGTGTAGCAAATGTGAGAAGAGCTTTTGGCACCACTTAGCCCTTTCAGGACACCAGAGAACACATGCAGGTAAAAAGTTTTATACCTGTGATATCTGTGGCAAGAATTTTGGTCAGAGCTCTGATCTGCTTGTCCACCAGCGAAGCCATACAGGTGAAAAACCTTATCTGTGTAATGAGTGTGATAAATGCTTCAGTCGAAGTACAAATCTCATAAGGCACCGAAGAACTCACACAGGTGAGAAACCATTTAAGTGTCTGGAATGTGAAAAAGCTTTTAGTGGGAAATCAGATCTTATTAGCCACCAAAGGACTCATACCGGTGAAAGGCCCTACAAATGCAATAAGTGTGAGAAAAGTTACCGACACCGGTCTGCCTTCATTGTGCATAAAAGAGTTCATACTGGGGAGAAGCCGTATAAGTGTGGTGCCTGTGAGAAGTGCTTTGGCCAGAAATCAGACCTTATTGTACACCAGAGAGTCCATACAGGTGAGAAACCATATAAATGCTTGGAGTGTATGAGAAGTTTTACTCGGAGTGCCAACCTAATTAGGCACCAGGCAACTCACACTCATACTTTCAAATGCCTTGAATATGAGAAAGGTTTCAACTGTAGCTCAGACTTTATTGTACATCAGAGAATTCATATGGAAGAAAAACCACATCAATGGTCTATGTGTGAGAGTGACTTTCTCCTAGGTATGGACTTCGTTGCCCAGCAGAAAATGAGGACTCAAACAGAGGAGCTCCATTATAAATATAGTGTATGTGATAAAAGCTTTCATCATAGCTCAGCCCTTCTTCAGCATCAGACAGTGCATACTGATGATGAATACATCTGTGATATGAGTGAAAAAGGACTTGATCTCAGCTCTCACACATCAGAAACCTCACGGATGTCTTGACAAGAAGTCACATAACCTTAAAAATATATTTACATATCAGAATTCAATAAAAGAAAAACTCCTAGGTAAATTCAAGATTTCTCTTAGATCTCAGACTTCATTGGAGTCCAGAGAAAGAGTCTATAGTCTTGGGACTGTAAGGAAAGCTTTAATGCAGAGAGTGGCCCTGTCAGGTCACCTTTATTAGCCACACTTGTGCAGAACTCCACAAATCCTCTGGGTTTTGGAAAACCTTCCTCAAGATTCATACAGGTAGGAAGCCTTACAATGCAGTATGAGAGCTCTCCAGCAGTGTTAAGTCCTAATTTTTACAAGACAATTCACACCAGAGAACGACCATATAAATGTTTTGTATTGGCAGTATTTCAGACAGTATGTACACCTTAGTGGATATCAGAAAATTCACCTGGGGAGAAGCCCCAGACGTTACAAGAGAAAGCTTCTAACAGAACTCTGACTTTCTTAACCCCTCAGAGAAGTGATACTGGGGTAAATGGATATTTTAATGTGGCAAAAACATGTTGGAGAGTCATACTTGGGTTTTCATCCTCCTAGACAAAAATCAGAGGAACAATAAGTATCTGAATGAAGAATTTTTAGCTCTTGGGACACATCAGGGAACTCATATTAGTGAAAACCCATAAATGCATTGTGTCTGAGGAGCTAGAAAGAAGCTCTTACCAAGTTGGGCCCCAGAAAACGAGTTCTGCCGAGGAGTTGTTCCAGTAAGAGATCTAATTGTGTGAGAATCTGTATATATGCTGTGTATGCAAAGAGCTGTTTTCATAGTTGAAACACATTGTGAAAAAAAAAAATGAAAAAACTAGAGTTGTATGGAAATAATGTCTTAGCAACCCAAAAGCTTTTCTGGAGGAGCTGGGGCAGGTCAGCGTGGATCTGGAGGGTAACTCAGGTAAAGATGCTTCTCTTTTGTCTCAACCACTTAATGATTTAGTTTCTCTTTAAAATTTTCATAAATCCAATAAAGGAAAGAAGTGTAATCTTTTGTATAAGTAGGGCGTGGCTTATTGTTGGAAGAAAGCAGTGCTTTGATTTTTGCTTCCTGTTTGGTTTTCTTGTTTGTTTCTTAAAATCTCTTTGGCTAGAATGGGAATGGTGTGTTGCTAAAAAGCTATGGAGTACTTAGTTTGGGTTAAAATTCTTAGTTTCCCTTTGGTATGATCAACCTCAACAAAAAGAATATTCAGTTCTTTGCTTAGTGTTGACATCTGCCCTCAGAATTGTCCTAAGATGTCCAAAATTGACCCTAAAATTTCTTTTTGAGTTATCACTGGGGTTGTTGAAATTTCATATTTATAGATTCACTTACTTTCAAGTTGAAATAACAAATTTTAGGATACTGGTTATGATGATATTATAGTATTCAGGTTTTTGTGACTAGCTTCATCTCTTTTAGTGATAGATACTGTAACAGGTAGCTTAGAGCAGAAGGAATAGGGGGCAGGTTGTAAGCCAGAGAAAGTAGAGGAGAGATGCAATGAAGCATTTTAATAGAGAAACAGGACACTAATTTTGAGGGTCCTGACTCCAAAGCTAATTTTCTTCTTCAGTCTATTATCCTGATACTTTCAGCAAATTAAGCTTCATAATGACATTTTTTTCATTTCAGTTCTATCAAGGCAAGAAAAATACAGTTTAATCCCAGGGAAAGGATTGCAGTCAACACAATATAAGGTATATTCTTGGTTTGGAATGCAGGATTCTAAATGTTAGAAAAGCAGTCAGCAGATTGACCTGAAGTTTAAGGATAAATATGTGTTTCCAGTCCAGTAGGGTAACTGATTGTCTTTCAAATTCTTTGGATAGCTCATGACCCAAGCATCTGTCTAATGGTCACTCCTTTGCTTTCTTTGACTTAAAAAACTTAATATAAATATATCAAGTTCCTGCATATTTGAGACTGTATAGAATTATTTTATTGCTAATTACAGTCCTGGTTTTATTGTAATCTGTTTAGTGAATCCCTGAATTCCAGGAGGTATTAGTGTTTGGAGTCCCGAAATTGGTTTGGTGCTACCTTACATGTGACTGTAAGCTCTCAACCTGATAATTGTTTGATAATCATAATCTTAAGGCCAGTGAATTTAGCTCAGTAAAGAATCTGGTTCAAGTATTTTTTCCTTTTAGAAAACTGATTGTGTCAATTGTTTTGTTCATTTTTGTTTAGTTGGTTTGGTTTGGTTTTCTGAGACTGTTTTTCTCTGTGTAGCCATGGCTGTCCTGAAACTAGCTATGTAGACTAGCCTGGCCTCAAACATACAGAGATTCTCCTGCCTCTGACTCCCTAGTGCTGGGATTAAAGGCATACACTACCACCACCTGTCTCTGTGTCAGATTTTTTGATCTAACATGTTCCAGTAATTTTATAAATAATTTTAGTACTATGAAAAATTATCCATTGTGATAAATACATGAGGTGTATATTTTTCTCTGTGGGGAAAATCATGCCTATCACTAGTAAAAGTTTGAAAATTGTGATACTTAACATAATACTGGTTGTGTGACAATGGCAGTTTAAAAAAAAAAAAAAAAAAAAAGAAAGGTCATTATAATAGACCGTAAGGAAAGAGACAAAGCTTAAAACAATAGTAGGCTTCCTTCAGGCTGCCTCACTGGTAATTGTCTATAGTCTGAAATTAAATTAACAGTGGGCTATTCATCAAACAGAATTTTGAGGATGTAAAACAGGCCTGAGGCTTTTTAACTGCTAAGAATGTGTTGATACTACATAACATAACCTGAGGTTGGAGAGGACCACATGGGAGCCTGTAACCAAAGCTGGAAGGTAACTTCTGGGATGGATGGAGGTTCCCTTGAAGCAGTGCCAAGGCAAATCTACCTCAGGTAAGTAGTCAGAGTAACTTTTTCAAGATTTCAGACCAAATGAGATAAATTATGTTCCATCAATGTACTCCTCTATGCTTATTGTTTTTGTTTGCCTTTAATTCTTAAATAAAGATTTGTTCTGAAATATTCCATTTTTGTCTCCACTATACTATGAGAAATTAACATATCTTCTACCTTTACCTTGGAGTACTTGATGATGCAATGTGTAGGTGGTAGCCACAACCATTGACAAGGGCAAAAGACAGCACATTCTTTGCCAAAATATTACAAGAAATATCTCTAACCCAATTGCTAATTGTTTTCATCTCTGAAACCTCTTGACATAGCTCTCAGTACGACTGTCTTCCAACCTGTTAAGTATGATGGCTCATTAGGCTCTGCTTATAGAATTCAACTACTTCTCAAGTCCAAAATTCCCAAGTCTGCTACATTCCTCAAAAAACAACCCCTTTTGGTTGGGTTTGTCACAGCAGTGGCCCTGGTACCAAGTTCTGACTGACTGAATTTTAGATTGCTATGATAGCACACTATGGCCAAGGCAACTTACTAAAGAGTTTAATTTGGCTTATAGTTTCAGAGGCATGGAGTCCATGATAGAGACAAGGAACAGCAGAGTTTTTTGAAACCTCAAAGCCCATTCACTCCATGTGAAACAAGAGACACTAGACTGCATTTACCCTGTGACCAGTCAGATGATGGGCTCTTGGAAAGTGCTGATACACTGCTTAGGGTGGGAAAATGCAGCCTAAGATAGGGGAGGTCAAAATTAAGGTTCCTTGATTCCCAGATGGATGTCCAGTTTCCACTGGAAACAGAGTAGTCAGGAAAAGAGGGTCAGGGGTCCTTAGGCCTGCAATGAAAAGCCCGGGGCCAGTTCTTGATGAAAGAGACAGTCCTTGGTTTCAAACTATTGATTGTTCATTGTGGAAAATGGGTGCATGCCATCTCAGGGTGGACCAGAGATTAAATATCCTTTGCAGGGAGGACTATGCAAAGTGAAGCATATTGGCTAAACCCTTGGGGTCTCTAGGTACTTCATTAGAGTGGAGAACTGTGTTCTGATATACAAGATATATATACCAAAGGTCATGTTCCTAAGTAGGGAGTGTGGACACATGACAAGGGCCATAGTTGGAAGCAGTTGAAGCTCCAGGGTGAGGTTCTGGGGCGTCCAACCCACTCAACCTTACCAAGTTTACTTACGTTCTACTGCCCCACAGTACATTACTTGGAAAGTAGATATACATGGGAAGATTAGGAGTTTGTCATCCTGGTCTACATGAGAGCCTTAATCAGCATAAAAGAGGGATTGTTGGTAGTGACTGGTAACATCAAATTGAAGATTGAAATCTAACAGGAAGTCAAGACTCTTAGAGTAGTTATTTGGAACCTATTTTGTACTCTTAGACACCTGTTTTGAATTACTAGGAAGTCTTATTCTCAGGATTCATGGTTTGATAATTGACAAATTGCTTTATTATCTGAAAATGAGAAGCCTTTTAGTACAGGACTCTTGAACCCATCAACTCTTCTAAATGGGCACCTTAGTCTTATAAGTAAAGGGAATAAAAACTTCTTTGAGAAGCATGGCAGTTGGCTCAAAGGCAGGAAGGCCTTAGGAATTACCTAAGGTTAACCTGCAGCAGTTCTTAAGGACTGCTGAGGGAATTGTATAAAATAGCTGCTCTCTGTCTGTGCTGATGCCCTAACCTACATGGCATTGTATACATACTCATCAATTCTTGTTATCTCTTCTACTGGGAAATATCATCTTGCAGTCACAGACCTGGCTACTTGAGAACACACACCTATCATGTCGTCTCCCAAGGAAATTAGTGCCTTGACTATTTGAACATGTCAAACCCTCCTTCCTCTTATCCAACTACATTGTCTTCAGTAACCTCTAGAATTTTCTTTCATGGTCTCAGCTGATTCTTTGAGGTTTTTCCTATCTTTATAATGTGTCTAGACGGCTTTTAATTTCCTGTTGAAAAAAAGATTGTTCTACAGTTTACCCTTCCCCAGAGTTCACAAGCTTAAAGTATTCACTGTCTTCATTTCTAAAATATATTACTCTAAATACGGCTGTTAGCTGCCTTTGAACACAAGTGCAACGTGTAGTCTCCAGCCCTGTATCTCAGTTGCCTCCACCCCACCAGCCCTCATTTTCCTGTGTTTAGCAACATAGGATAATATGGATTCTCTTTTTATCTTAAGCCAGAGTTTCAGCCCAGGCTGGCCTCAAACTCTCTGTAGCCAAGGATGACCATGAATTTCTTTACTACTTTTAGACATCCAAGCATCACATGTCCTCTCAAGTGTCCATTTCAGCAAAACATACAGGCCCTTTTTCCAGGCAGCTTCAAAACAAAAACCACCACCACATCTGTTCTCAGCAAAACATCCTTTTACATGTCTGCTTCAGCATACTATCTTCTCAAAAGACAGTTTCCAGAAAAACATCATGTAACAGCTGAATCTCAAAAACAAAACAAAAATTTCCACTTTCTTTTACCACCAAATACTTGCCACCAAATACTTGGACATGAGTGTCATAACAACTGGGATTCTTATTACACATTGTCATGTCTAAGGATGGTACTGTGCATTTTCTACTGGGTCATCTTGGGAGGCATATGATATCTAAGCTTTTTTTTTTAACATCTTTAAACAAAGGTAGTCTTTTGGTTTTGTAGTACATGATAAATGTTGTTACATTAATGATGGGTTGAAGATTTTATCATCTTAGATTATCCTTGCCTAACTGTATTTGGCAATTGCAAAATGGGCATTTCATATTTCTGTAATTTGTCTTAAATTTACTAGTCTTACATAGATGCAGAATTTTCCCCTAACTCCCTGTTTTTTTCCCTAAGGTTTTTGTTGGTATATTATATTCCACCGTCATCAATCATTTCCATGTTTAAATTACAGTAAATATAACTAATAGAGTCCCCTCACATCACTTTCTATGTCTTGGTGTGGGTATGTCTCTACAGCTAATTTTCTTTATGTGTGTACAGTATTTAGAATTGGCCATTCTAAAAAAAACTCCCCACTTAGTGCTTAGAATCTGAAATTTGAGTGGTAGCTTTATTCACTATTTGTGGGAACTTGGCTATGTCCTTTCAAGAGCTCAGTCAATAATTTAATTACAACTTTCTTCCCTCAATTTACTCTTCCATGTTTGTCCCCAGAATCCTTACTCAAGAGGAGACTCACCTACCTGTGTGCTCATCAACAGGTTGTGGGACTGAATGTTAAATGGCAAACTAAGCCAACCAAGCAGAAATCCAACATGGAATGTAGTGACATATGGGAAAAGGTACATTCTACTGAGCTTCTAACCCCAAAGCACTTAGAACTGGCAACCCTTGAGTTCTTAGTGATAGAATTAAAATTAAGTAAGACATTTATATCTTTATGAATTGTTGTTCTTATCCAATCCAAGAAATGCTTCCTTTCAAAACTCATAATTAGCCAGACATGGTGGTACATTTCTTTAGCCCTAGCACTCAGCATTTTGCACTTTGGCAGAGGCAGGCAGATGTCTGGTCTACAGAGTAAGTTCCAGAACAGCCAGGACTACACAGAAAACAACTTCCATTTTGCTTTTTCAGCAAGATCTCATGTGTAAACCAGGCTGGCCACACACTTGGAGTCTTCATGCCTCAGCTTCTCGATTGTGGGGTTACAGACACACATCATCATACCCAAGACTTTGTTTGCTTTGTTGTTCTAGGTAAGGTCTCTCTGTGTATCCCTGTATGTCCTAGATCTCACTTTGTAGACCAGGCTAGTCTTGAACTTAGAAATACTCCTGCCTCTGCCTTCCAAGTGTTGGGGTTAAAGGCATGTGCCACCACTGCCCATCAAAACTAATTTTTATCTTTGTGTCTGCTTGTCTAGACATGCACCACTAGGTGTGGACCAAATGTGTCCAAGTTCCCTGGAAGGCCAGAACACAGTACCAGATTCCCTGAAATTGGAGTTAGAGGAAAGCTGTGAGCTGCCCAGTGTGGGTGCTGGGAACTGAACCAGGCAGGATCCTTTCAAAGAGCTGCTGGTGCATTTAACCATTGAGTCATTTCTCCAATTCCCCAAGACTCTTCTTGATTCAAAACGATTTGGGGGAGCATCATCATTGGTTCACAACTATCTATAAATTCAGTTTCAGAGAATCTGACACCCTCTTCTGGCCTCTATGAGCACATGCACATATGCCCTTGTGAAATTTCTAGAAGAGAGAGGATTGGAATCATTTTAGGAAGTGAAATTAATTTCCAAAAGAATTGAAATCAGGAGATTTGGAGAGATGGATCAGCAGTTAGAAGCACTTGCTGCTTTTAGAGAGGTTTCAAGCATTTAAGTCAGGTGACTCACAACCATCCCTAACTTAAGTTCCAGGGCATTTGATGCTCTGTTTGAACTTCTGTTGGTCCTGCATACACATGATGCACATAGAAACAAGCAGGAAGATGTACATACACAGAAATGTAAACTAGTAAATGAAACGTTAAAAGTTTAGAATTGTAATCAGGATCTCATATTGACATGGTTTCTTGCAACATTTTGATATCCGTGATATGCAAACAACCTAGATGTACACTGCTGGATGAATGGAGAAAATGTGACATGTCTATGCAATAGACTATTCACTGAGCCTTAACAAAGAAGAAAATCCATCTTCTATGACAATATGGAAAGGCCTGGGGAATATAGTAAGTGAAGCAAGCAAGTTATAGAAGGGCAAATACTACATAGGAGTACTTACATGAGCTATCAAATGTAGCAAAACTCATTTTAATAAATAGGAGAATGTTGGTTATCAAGGGGTTGAGATAGAACCATTGATGTTCAAAAGAATATATTCATATTTCTATATGTAACTTGAAAGTAGATGAGGAAATAATACCAATTACCTATAATATTGCATTTATTGTTAATACTGTCAACATAAACCCTGCCAGGATACAGAAGACCAAGAGGTCACTGGCTTCCATTTAATTATAGGCAATCTGCAAATACTTCTGTTTTTCCATTGCATATGGGAACACATTAAATTTAAAACTTTTAAATTTAATAAACCATTGTCTCTAGTTTGGGTTGTCCATATCCTTCTGGATGAGGGGCCATCTACTGAAGTATGGTTACTCTACAAGGAGCCAAACCTTTAATGAGAACTGACTATATCCTTCCCCAGAATTCAAAGTATCCATATTTCTTTAGTTAAGAATGAGAGCACACAGCCCACTTCCTATCTGTTCTAGACTATTAACTGGCTTGATTTTGAGCAGGTCTTAAGCAGTGAACCACTGTGGCTCTGAGTTTATAAGTGCAGAAGTTCTGTCATATCTAGAAGACATTCTTTCACTCTGATATTCATTGATCTTTGCCTCTTATAATATCCTTTTCCCCAATAATTACTGTGATTTGGGGAAGGGGTCTGATAAGATAACCCCATTTAGACAGCCAACCATTCCACAGTTGCTTTTTCTCTGCTTTGACTACTTGTGAGTTTCTTCACACAAGTTTCTCTTATGAGCTCTCAGAGCTAATCTTTTTTGGTAAACTAGGGGTGGGTTCAAGACAGGGTTTCTTTGTATGTAGCCCTGGATGTCCTGGAATTAGTTCTATAGACAAGGCTGGCCTTGAATTCAGAGAGATCTGTCTGCTTCTGCCTCCCAAATGCTATATTAATATATAATACAGCCCATCTGAGCTATATTAATACATATATGTGAATTTAGAAGTCCGTTTGATACTGAGTTCATGTAGCATAATAATACTAGTAGTCACCAGTGGGGCCCAAAATCCTTAACCATGGGTTCTCAACCAGATTAAGTGATTCAAGCCAGTTTTTTGTTTTGTTTTGGTTTTTTGTTTGTTTGTTTTTTTGTTTTTGTTTTTTTGTTTTGTTTTTTTTTGTTTTGCTTGTGGATAGGCCTTAAAACCAATAAGAAAACAGTTGGTAACTCCTATAACATTTGTGCCACTATTGTACCCATAGACATATCTTGCCATGCTGGTCATTACTGCATGTGAAAACATTCACAGCTATAACACAACATTTTGTATTCATAAATAAACATTTCAGTACTGAGGTCAAAATCATTCACTTGTTTTCTTACCTAATCACTTCTCTAAAGACAGGGTTTCACTGCATAGCCCAACTTGACCTCAAACCCAATCCTGTTGTGGGGGAGCCTGCCAGTACAGTCAACTCGAGAACCACAACTGGGAAAGTGAGAATGATTATAGGAAAGGCAGAAAGAAGATGCAAGAGACAGATATGGGAGGATGCTGGTCAATACCATGTCAGCATCAAGTGTATTTTCTCAGTAAGTTTTAAAGGGAAGCAACAGAAAGCATAACCAGCTCTAGGAAGTTAAACAATGACTACAAATGCTTATGAGGCAAGCTTATGGTACACAATATCTATGTTTGACTAAGGCCATTTTATTCAGGCTTGAACAGTCTCTCAAGGATGTACACATAAGCAGAGGAACTCGGCTGGATATAACACTTCTTAATTAAAAACAAAGACAGATGTCAGCAGACTCATTCATGATTAATCACAAGCAAGAAGTCAGCCAAAGTTAACTCTGGATGGGCTCCCCACATGTCCCCCGTTTCTATCTATACAAGCCAAAGCTGTCTCAAGTTACTGGTGTAGAAGACTATACCTGTCTTAGGGTATCCCCTCAAGAAGTGTGAGCCTTGCTGGGGCAGTGGTGGCACATGCCTTTAATCCCAGCACTTGGGAGGCAGAGACAGGCAAATTTCTGAGTTCGAGGCCAGCTTGGTCTACAGAGTGAGTTCCAGGACAGCCAGGACTACACAGAGAAACCCTGTCTTGAAAAAACAAAACAAACAAACCCCCCCCCCAAAAAAAGAAGTGTGAGCCATACCCATCATTGGCACATGAATCCTAGCATTCATGCCCTGTCTTACATTGATCCACCTCTGAGGGAATCTTACCCATCTTTTTTTTTTATATGTAAGAGCTGTGCACTTTGTCAGTCATGGAACAGAAATTTGTGCCTGTCTTATGTTACCATCCAAAACCACAGCAATGTATACATCATTGGTACAAAAATAATCTTGTATTTATGGCTTGTCTTAGGTTGAGAAGGTTTTCAAGACAATCTTACCTGTCATTGACTACTAACTTCTGCTAGTGAAAACGCTGGAGCTTGAACTTTTGTAACACTTCTTTGATTTCTGTACAAGCTCTGATGATTTCTCCCAAAAGAACAGGTAATAGACATGCCATAAAAAGGATCATAAAGCCAAGTCCTGCTAGTCCCAATAAGAGAGGTGTTAATGAAGTCCATGAAAGAAAAACAGCCTGTAATGTTTTTCAGAATATCATTTGCAATGCTAGCAGCATCAGAAGACAAAGGCGTTGCATTTCTTAAATTCACAACCTCCTTGTGAAGGGCTAAAGCAGTATTAGTATTATGCCATCTACCTTGAAGGTGCCTTTTTATTCTGGTCCAATTATGCTGATTCTCATTGTCCATTTTTGAAGTTATATAAATCCCTACATATTGAGCATGACATTTCAAATGGCTTCTGACTTTTATTCCTTGTACCTCACCTCTCATGATCTTCACTATATCATATAATGTGTCAATTCTTTGTTATAGCTGTCTAAATCCTCTTGTATGCTCAGGGCATTGGTTACATTTTCAGGAAGATGATTGACAAAACAAGCTGTTTGTACCTCTTGTACTAAAGCTTATGTGGAAGTAGTAGCACTGTTTATATAAGTGTTATGAGTGCAATAATACTGGCAATGATCAGCCCAACTGTATGCTTGCTCCTTGCCAGAGCAAGATCTAATTCTTCCAATATTTGTAAGCCTTTTTCAGAATACCAAGGTTCAGATAAATTTACAGGAATTATAATAAAAGCTGATTGATGTATTACCATCACAGATAGACCATCATTCAGTGCAGAAACACAGTTGGACAAAAGACAATTAAAACAAGAAACATCAAACTCATTATCAGAGCCAATAACAAAGATTAGGTGGGGTAATACAGCATGTCACATTTACCTTAACCCAATAAACCATTTCAATTTTATCCACAATAAACATAACATCATACAAGGCAGCTGTTAATTTCCAAATATGTCTCTTCAAATGTCCAGAACCAGTTCTCCAAATGCCCACTGTTATTTCCTTGTTCAACATTGAATTGATTTCTAGACCAGTTCATGATTGAGTCAGAATAACTAGTCACATTAAAGGAAAGAGGAGGGTCATTATAATAACTCCATTTGATTAAATTTTTTGAAGGCAGATTCCACAGTATCCATGTTCTCTGTCCCACAAGGTCTAAAAGTCCAAGGCAAGGCAGCTTGTCCAGTCTGGCATATATGCATTCCCATCTTAATGATTTGCACTATAGTCTTAGAGATATTCTTCCTCCAAGTCTGGGGGTGCACAGAAACATATCCAGGATTGATACTATTCCTAGTAAAACAAATAGGCCCTGACCCATAGCAATGTAATTCACTGATTTGAAATACTTTTCACTCCCAGACCAACAGAATCTTAACAGCTGAGTATTATTAGCAGTCACAAGTACTTCTGGCCTTGACCATACAGCATTTAGCAAAGGTGGGTCAGGAACATATGTCCAACATAGCTTCTCCATCACCATTCTCAGGGCACTCATCAAGATCACAGTCAGCGTATTTTATAGGAGTAGTGCTAAAATTATGGACAAATACAAACTCATGAAGACTAGTTATTTGTAACAATTTATGGCAAGGATAATGATTATCAGTTTTCCTGGAAAACTGGCAAATACCATAGACCAATCATTCATTTAATCTTTTTAATTTATCCTTCTTCAGCTGTATTTTTTGAGGTTAAAATAGTTTTGGGATATAATTGGTATCCTAAATACCTATGGGATGACCTCACATTGAGTGTTCTCCGAAGCAATAATTAACCCTTTTTCCTTTAATACCTGTTGTAATTGGGCATAGGCTTGCAGCAAAGAACTTTCATTTTTGTTAGCTAACAATATATCATCCATATAAAGAACTATATAACATGTGGATATAAACATCTAACAATGGGAATTGCTTAAGCTACAAACTTTTGGCATAAAGTGAGACTGTTAGTTATGCCCTGTGTTAAAACTTTCCAATGGTATCTTCTCACAGGTTCTTTAAAGTTGGTAGATGAAACACTAAAGGCAAATCACTTGCAATCTTGGGGATGAAGGGGAATGGTATAAAAGCAGTCCTTTAAATCTAGTATAATCTTAATAAGCATTAGAGGGAATAGCAGAGGGAATAGGTAATCCGGGTTGTAAAGTGCCAATTAATTTCATAGTTTTTTTGACCTTTCTTAGATTTTGCAATAGTTTCCACTTCCCATATTTCTTTTTAATCTCAAATGTATGAGAGTTCCAAGGAGAATTGGAGGGTTCAGTATGACAGTTTCTAAGTTGCTTCTGCACTAACTGTTCTGCAGTACTGTTTTTTCTGTATTAAGAGGTCACTGATCCACCCATATAGGCAAATCATTGAATCAGGTAATCTTATCAGCATGGTGTATAGGTTGGTCAGTGGCCTCTACTGAAAATACCCCAACCTGCTTCGGAATCTCCAAATTCCAGGTATAATAGTGTCCTTTCTGCCCTGACCCTGTACTCCTAGACATCCTGTTGGTTAAAAGCCCTGGATGAACATTTGTTGCATGACTACATCATTAGGAATAAATAACATAACACCCATTTCCTTCAGAATATACTTTTGCTATAAATTTAGAGGCAGTCCTGCCACAATATATGGCTGAAATGGACACTTGTGCCCCTCTAAATTCTCCCAATTAAGGAGATCACTGCTTTGTTCAGGGCTTTGACTCTGCCCTATCCCTTGTAGTTGAGTCACAGTGGCCTGCTTAGGCCAGGTACCAGGCCATTGTTTGGCAGCAATGACAGATACATCAGCACCAGAATCTAAAGGATCAGAAAGAAAAAATTCCCATTAATTTTTAAAATAAGGTCTGGTTATTGAGAAGAAATGCTTTGTACCCAATAGGCATCAGAGGATCCAAAACCAACATGCCTTCTGTGTTTTATTTTACTCCTATTATGTGTCTCTATTATGGATAATAAGAGTAATTGAGCTATCCTCTGTCCTGATTGTAGCACTTATATGGTCCCTAGAAGGGAGATCATAATTTTTATTTCTCCTCCATAATCTGTGTCAATCACCCCTAAGGCTACTATGATCTGTTTCATGGTGATACTGTTTCTACCTAGCAACAAACCTGCTTTCTGAGGGATAGGACCATAGACACCAGGAGGCAATGCTTGCTTACCCATTTCAGGGGTCAATACTATGTAGGTGGAGGAACCAATGTCCAATCCTGTGCTTCCTGGGATGGTTTGACAGAAATCTCAAATGGATTTTCTTGTTGTGGGATAGACTCTGTTACCCCTTAGTATTGTTCTAGGACCTGGGGCTGGCCTCTTCCCTTGTTTCCTGAAAGGAGAATGTTACCCAGATTCTCTATCTTAGATTTGCATTCTTTAGCCCAATGTTTTCTTCTTTTAAATGGAGACATAAGCCTGCATCTTTTATATGTTCAATATTAGACTTTACACTGTAACTCTCTCTGGATATTGCCTTATTTGATATTCCATCCGTCCACATCTAAAACAACTGCCTGGAGGTCCAGGATGCCTATGAAAATTTCAAAGTTTTTGTTGCTGAAACAAAATTTGTTTAATAGTTTTTCCCTTCAAGGCAGCAGCCATAGCACATGCAGCTTCTAAATCCTTAAATTGTTTAAAAAGTGTAGATTGATGAACTCTAACAAGATTGCCCTGTGGTGGTACTGTAAATGAAATCCTTGTATATCCTCTCCCTGGAACACTGCAATCCTGCCTGCAATGTAGACATAATATTTTTGATTGAGGGCAAGAGCCAGCCCACCCCTATCCCCCATCTTAGGGTACATCAATGTCACTAGAGGATCTTGTCTTTTCGCTGGTGGATGTAGGCCTGCTATAATACTAGGCATGATAATATCCTCATCATCCTCCTTTCCTTCAGGCTATAACTTCCCTAAATTTTTTTTTTCCGTTAAATGGGTACAACCTTGTATGGGTTGTTAGAATTGCTCCTCTGTCCATCCTTATCCTTGTGTCTGCGAGTTATTGCAAAAGCCTGTAAAAGGCCATTTCTCATTATGATATTCTGCAGGTTCCTCCTCTAAGTTTTCTTCTTCCTCAGGATCAAGACACTCCTCTTTCAGTGTTGTTATAGCCTTTTTAGTATCCTCATAAAGAAGAAAGGCAGTAAGTTCGGTAGCACTATCTTTGTTTAATCTGAGTTTATCAGTAATCACTACTAGAAGACCTAACACTACTTGGACCTTTTTTTTTTTCTCATGTCTAGGGTCCAAGCTGTCTTTAATTAAAGCTCACAAGCCAAAAAGTGTTCACAGGGATTTTCTCAGGCCCAAGGATATCATAATGATCGTGCAATTTTTGTCTTGCCTTTATCCAGGTTTTTAAATTTATGATCCCTTCTTCAGGGAACCAAGGACATAGTTCCTGAATAAAATCTAAAACTTAAGCAACTACTACTGGTGTACCTTAGCTCCTCATGTTCTAAGTTTATCTCTCAGCATATGTACAAAAAGCAAGCAACTATTTCCTTATCCCATTTTTCTGTCTCTTCTCTATTGTTTTAAAATTTTTTCTATAGTTTTTGTTTTTTTCTAGATCCTTTACTTTTTCTGAGCTTCCTTACTTTTTCTGAGCTCCCGTATCTACGTTTCCCTATGTCTTTTACTCCTGAAAGTTACTCACTGCTGCCAACACTTTGACTTTTCCGGAGTGCTCCACTTCCAGAGGTGTTCTTCATTCATTGCTTCCATGTAGTAGTCACCTAGGGCACCACTCTGCTTCAGCCGGTGCTGACATTACAGGCATAAGCCACTGCTCTGGCTCTGGCCTTTAACTATAGACTGGTTGTAACTATAAAGCATTCATTGCTTGAAATTCTTACCAAGGTAAATCCCTAACCAGGAATCTATGAGAGGTGGTCAGACTGTGGCTGCTTTGTCTTCATGAGTGGGATCAGTACATATAGAATTGAGAGCCCAGAGACCTAGCTTCTTTATTCCATCATGTGAGGATATAGGAAGTAGATGGCATTGCCATAGCAGAAAGCAGACCTTCAGACAATGAATCTGAAGATCTGATGGTGCCTTCATTTGGACTTCCCAGTCTGAAGAAATGGGAAATAAATTCACTTTGTTTACAAACAGCCTGGCATGTGATATTTTGTTCTAGCAGAATGAATTGACTAAGCAGCACAACTCTAAATGGAAGCAATTAAAAATATAGCTAAGAGATCTGGGATAAAGTGCTTGCCCCTCACTACAAAATGTCAATAATGTGAATTTTTAAATAATGTGCTGTTATTACTGCAGTGCAGATGTTTAAACCCAGGGTCTTCCTCAAGGTAGGCATTTCATAAGTAAACCTCATATTGGCATCATGTCCCAGTCCCATGGGGCATTGAACTGGGATCAGGAGACCTGGAAGAGAGAACTGGAAGACGGGATGCAAAGAACAGTGGCTTGTCTATAGTCTGATCAAACTGCCATTTTAATTTTTTCACACAGGGGTTATATACACATAGAGGCAGGATGTGGGGAAGAGGATGACACAGGAGTGTAGGTGTTCTCAGGGGGAGTACAGATATCTTCCAGAACAGGGTATCTGCTGGGTGAAGAAGCAGGGAACAGGTCACTATGACTCTGTCTATGATTCACTTGTTTCTTATCTAAGCTGGTACTCTCCAGCAAGGCTACCTATCCACAAGGTCTATGACTACATGTTCTTATCCAGGCTGGTAGTTTTTCACTAAGGCTGCCTGTTTACAAGATCTATAACTGTTTGTGCTAGGGTCAGTGTTTTTCCACAGAGACCAAGACTGCTAACATATATGTTAGCAGGCATATATGACTAACTTAGGCATATGGCTGATTTTAGGCCTTCAGCGTATAAGCAAGGCTGTTCCTGACAGTATCGTCTCAATATTTTAGGGTGTTTAATAAACAAGACCTATACAAAAGCTAAGGGGATATAGCTGTTGAAAGATAGTACAGCAATTTTTAGAAATAAACTATTAATAATGAACACTAGCAACTAACCAACAACCCAAACATAAATGAAATGCAGCCCTTCTATGTGGGATAATAGAGAAAGCAGCTGTCAATCTATGTGTACAGAGGTTGGAATGTATACTAGTGAGTTGAGATCTGAGTGCTGGGATACTAAGGAACATTACAGTGCTAAAGTATTTATAAAATTTATGTATTTATAAAATCAGTAATTCTGTATAGCCCTGGCTGTCCTGGAACTCACTCTGTAGACCAGGCTGGCCTCGAACTCAAATATCCACCTGCCTCTGCCTCCCTAGTGCTGGGATTAAAGGCATGTGCCACCAATGCCAGAAAATCAATAATTCTAAAAGGGATTTATTCTCCCCTTCGTTTTCTCTCACAAAATTCCTTAATGCTAGTCTCAGTAGCCAGAGAGTCAGCAAAGTTTATGTACTTTCCATTGCTTATATGAAATTTCATTGCCTTCTTTCGAAGTCATTCTGATTTCAGTTCAATTCTTAAATCTGTGATGTTTTGCATCTGTAGTCACCACAAGCAAACCAGCAAGGTCAGTGGTGTAGCCACTAAGTCATAAGCCGATCTCCAAGCAACTAAAATTGTTCTCTGTTTATTGTAAAGGTTACTCTCCATCTTGTCATTAATTATCAGCTTGCACACAGAAACCACATCCTTCATAAATTCTGGTGGATAGAGTAGTCTTTATGACCTTTGGTTAGCCATTAGTTTTTGTGTATGTGTGAAAAATTCTAAAAAATATATACCTTTGAAGTACTTAAGGACTTGTACATAACTGATGTAAGATGTCCGAACTGGAGCTTAAGAATTCAGTACCATGCAATTTAGAGCTAGGCTTCAAAGTCACTAAATTAGCACAAGAAAAAATAGAAATAATATATCATGAAGTAGGTATGATATGGAGAATAAATGAGTCAACATTTAAAAGGCACCCAAAAACACATAGGGAGGGACCCATGACTCCAGCAGTATATGTAGGGGAGGATGGCCTTGTGGGGCATAGGTGGGAGAGGAGTTTCTTGATCCCATAAAAAACGAACACAGAGTGTGGGGGGGATGTGAGGGTGGGGAGGGAGTAGTGGGGGGGTAGGTGCGGGCATTGCCTCATAGAAGCATAAGGAGGGGGGATGGGATAGGAGGTTTCTGGGTGGTGGGAGGAAGTGGGGTAAGGGGATAAAATCTGAAAGGTAAATAAAATACCCAATTTTTAAAAACAGAGAGAGAGATGAGAAGAAAAGAGAAAAAAAAAAGAAAAGAAAGAAAAAAATAGGAGATTTAATAACACAAAGGGAAGGATTTAGAAATTTTAGAGGCAATTTATGTTAATGGAAACAGCATCATAGAAACTGGAAAAAATCACACCCTCATAGAAGCACAAGGAGGGGGGATGGGATAAGGGGTCCCTGGGTGGTGGTGGGGAATGGGATAAGGGGTTAAATTTGAAATGTAAATATTACAACCAATTTTAAAAAGGGGAAAAAAAAAAGAAAAGTTGTTAGAACCAACATCTTTAAAAAAATGTCAGCCCTCTAGGAAAAAAAATTTTTTTTCTTGATACTAAAACTTGTTCTGAGAATTGTATATTGCAGAATACACAACCTTGGTGTATCTACTCATCAAGCATACTGAGCAGACCTGCCCAAACCTCCGATGTCCTGGAATTCCATCTGGATGCAGTGAAGACACAGCATCAGAGGCTTATCAATTTACTCTTCCTCCCACCCCTCTTCTAATATCTCAACGCCTGTAATCAGCTTGAAGAAGTTAAAGAAGAGTCAGCGCCCCTATTCCCTGGGCTTGGGGACTAAGGTGGTTAATATTGGTCTGTCTAGGGAAAAGTAATGGTTTTGTTGGAACAGGGAGGATTAGCTAGGACTTATTGCATAGCCATAACCTATTGGTAGAAATCTGTATAATTAATATCAAGATGAAGTTATAATTTCTTAAATGGTAAAAATAAATAAATAAATAAAAATAAAAAATAAAAGGCGCCCAAAGTAAAAATACTTGCAAGTATCATATAAAAGCATATTGTATGCATTATAGGAAAATACACAATATTGACTGACTGAGCATAAGTATTGATTGGTTACTGCTCTTTTCCAAAATACAAAGAAAAAGAAATGTCTCTGTAACCATAACAACACTGACTGTCCTGGAATTTGCTTTGTAGACCAGACTGGTCTTGAACTCACAGAGATCCACTTGCCTCTGCCTCCAAAGTACACCTCCATGCCCAGCCTTTTTTTAAAATGAGTTTTTATAAATTAAGTTTATCTTTCATTTTTTAAAAAGTTCTTTAATTTCTAATTATGTATCTATGTGTGTGCATGTCTATGTGGTGATATGTGCATGTGTGAGTGCAAGATCTCTAGATTCTAGAAGAAGCTGTCAGATCTCCTGGAGTTACAGGTGAACATGAGCTACCTGATGTAGGCGTTGGAAATCAAACTAGAGTCCTCTGCAAGAGCAACAAGCACTCTTAATTTTTGAGTCTCCACTTCAGTTCCAATTGCATTTTTTTTTAAATCTCAAAGGAAACAATACCTTATTTCTATTATAAATATTCATAGTAAGCAAAAACACTTTTAAAAATACTGTAGAATTTTTTTTTCAGGGTGAGTGTGAACAGTAAATACATAGAGGAATCAGCAATATTAGTGTTGTACTGTGTTGTTGAATGCTGAGAGGCGAACTCAAGCTCTTGCTCTACCTAAGACCCACAGCCCTGAGATACTTCTTATGGTATAATAAGCACAGGTACAGAAAATAAGAGACTTCAGAATGCTCAGCCCTAAAGAGAATAACTCCACTCCCATGGTTCACAGATCACTGTGAAATGGGCAGAAAAGAGTATTAAAAAAAAATAGAAGAACAAGCAAAACAAACCCCCCCAGAGCAAGAGAATGACAACAAAGAATTACTGTCTTTTGGATACATTAGGATAACTGCACATATGAACTCACAGCATCTACAAAACCCATTTTGTGATATGGGTTTTTCTGTTGCTATGATAAAGCAACATGACTAAGGCAATTTATTGGAGAAAGAGTTTAGCTTAATGTCTTGTGTTCTAGTGCTGTGAAGACACATCATGACCAAGGCAATTCTTATAAAGGAACACATTTAATTGGGAGCTTGCTTACAGGTTGCAAGCATCATTAGTACATTATCATGGCAGAGAGCATGGTGGAACACATGGTGCTGGAGAACAAGCTGAGAACTTACATTCCGATCCACAAGTAGAGAGAGATGGGCTGGGCGGGGGGGGGGGGGGCAGGAAGGGGAGGCATTGGGCTTTTGAAACCTCAAATGCTACCCCTAGTGACACACTTCCCCCAGTAAGGCCATACCTACTCCAATGCCACACCTCCTAATTCTCAGACAGTTTCATTCCCTGGTGTCTAAGAATTCAAATATATGAGCCCATGGGAGGCCTTCTCATTCGAATTACACTTGGCTTATTATTTGACTCCATAATGGCTGACATAGCATGGCAGTAGACAATGTGCATCGAAAGCAGCACCAGAAAGCTCAGAACTCACATCCCTCAGGTGCTTTTCTACTCCACAGTACTAAAGTCTTCCACATTCTTTAAAACCACCACCACCACATCAGGTTCTGCACAGCAACAGCCAATGCTCTGATACCAACTTCTACATTAATTACTTTTCTGTTGCTGTTGTTGACTCTAGCCAAAGACAATTTAAGGAAGAGAGGATTGATTTTGGCTTACAATTCAAGAAGGATAAGAGTCTATGATGACATAGAGAAGACATGGAGACAAGCTCAGGCATGGTAGGAAGAACAGAACACTTAAAGCTCACATCTTGAACTGTGAGCATGAAGCAGTATATGACACACTGGCACAGAGCACACTGGCAGTATATGACACTTTTTAACCTGAAAGCCCACTCCTAGTGACCTACTTCATGTTCTTCCTGCAATGAGACTGAGCCTCCTAATCTTCCCTCCTGTGACACCAACTGAAGACCAAGTGGAATATTGGAGCCCAGGGGAAACAGTACTCATTCAAACCACCACACTACCTTAAAAAATATGTTTCCTAAAACAAACACCCAAATTTATGTCCTATTTTTTTAAACTTCAAAACAAATTTGTGCTACCTATATATCCTAGGATGCCTTTAATCCCAGCACTTGGGAGGCAGAGGCAGGCGGATTTCTGAGTTCAAGGCCAGCCTGGTCTACAGAGTGAGTTCCAGGACAGCCACGGCTAGACAGAGAAACCCTGTCTTGCAAAAACAAAGCAAAACAAAAACAAAAAACAAAACAAAGAAGTCCCTGGCTGTCCTGGAACTCACTCTGTAGACCAGGCTGCCCTCGAACTCAGAAATCTGCCTGCCTCTGCCTCCCAAGATTAAAGGCATGCGCCACCACTGCC
Source organism: Arvicanthis niloticus (assembly GCF_011762505.2). Classification (NCBI taxonomy): domain Eukaryota; kingdom Metazoa; phylum Chordata; class Mammalia; order Rodentia; family Muridae; genus Arvicanthis; species Arvicanthis niloticus. The sequence goes on from NC_047665.1 coordinate 38,545,033, forward strand.
CAGCCAGAATCTTATTCTATGGGTTTAAACTAATCAATAAAATTATAAATTACCATGTATGGAAGACAAAAAAAAAAAAAAAAAAAAAAAAAAAAAAAAAGCAAAATCTCTAACTTGGTGTAGTGGCACAGGCCTTTAATCCCAGCATTTGGGAGGCATAGCAGAGCATGCTTATCAGAGGCATGCAGATATCCTCAGTTTCAGGCCAGTTTGGTCTACAGAAGGAGTTCCAGGACATCAGGGTTACTCGGAGAAAACTCATCTTGAAACAACAACAACAACAACAACAACAACAAAACAATAAACAAAATACAGATGAATGAATGAATAAATAAATAAATAAATATGAAAAACCCTTATAATGGATCTGCTTCACTCAGCTGGGTCCTCTTTTCCCTTTCATCTCTTCCATGTGGGTTTCATACTAACTAATCTCAGCCCTCATACACCTCCCTGATCCCCAGTACAATAGGAAAGGATATGAGGCCCAACCACTTGGTACCCCGTGAGCTCCAAGCTCCTCTGAAAGCTTTACTAGATATCTTCTTTTTAAATGGTTTTAACATGGTGTGTGTGTGTGTGTGTGTGTGTGTGTGTGTGTACACAAGCATGCCACATTGCATATATGGAAATCAGAAGACAATTTGTAGAAGTGTTTTTTTTTTGTTTGTTTGTTTTTTTTTTAAACTCCTTCTACCTAGGTCCTAGGGATCAAACTCAGGTTGTTACCGTTAACAGCAAGTGTCTTGCTAAGCCATCTCACTGATCCATTTGATGAATTTATTCTTGGTTGACATTTTCCCTCCTTTAAGACTTTTAAATAAGTCCTCTCTCTGGCTTCTTGCTTTATTATTTCTGAGGAGAAATTAGCTATTAATCTCATTGAAATTTCTCATTGTTTTTCTAAAAAAGTAATTGCTTCTCTTTTGCTGCTTTTAAATTTCTCTCTGTGTACTTGCCATCTGGGGTTTGATTGTAGTAAGTCTTTGTAGCTCTTTAAGGCAATCCTATTTGAAATTTGTTGAAATTCTTGGATGTGAATATTCATGAGTATTGTCAAATCTGAGAAGTTTTCACCATTAGTTTTTCAAGTACCATCCCTGCTTCATCTAATTCCTCCTTCAGAGTCTCTCATAAAAATTGTCAGGTCACCTGACACTATCTACAGGCAAAGTCAGCTTTTTTTTTTTTTTTTTTCCATACCTTCTGCTTGTTTTCAAGGATTTTCTGTCAAGAGACAGGAACATAGAGTCTCCTAGTCTTACTGCAAAAGTTTCTCATAGAGCAATTCAGACTTTTGTAGAGAGCTATTACTGTATTGATTTAAAAAAAAAAATTCATTGTAACTGGAGTCCTTCCTCTCCTACAGCTGAAGAACACTACCTTTCAACTAATAAAAAATAATTCAAATTTCCAGCCACACAGTCAACCCTGCTTTGTTCATCTGAGACAAAATAAGCCCTCAAAATCTTAGAAACTTTAAGAAGTGGATGGAAAGAACAAAAAACAAAGAGAAAAGCAGGGAGCCACTTTGTATAAGACAGTTGGTGGCTCTTGTGTTTGGAAAACAACTGAATAGAAACTCATCATTCAGCTGCAGCTCCAGCTGGACAGTGTCAGGTGAACAATTATGTTCATTCTCTTGGGTACAATGAGAGCACATTTACTCATCTAGTAAGGTTGTAACAGACTCTTGGTGTGAAGCCATGCCTGTGAAAGAAGTTGTGTCCTAACATTTCCTTACAAGAGAGGAGTAGCAATTCTCAAAACAGACACAACTGATCTCTTCTGTATACTCCAAAGAGAATGGATTATTGTTGCTAGCATGTATGTCTTCAAAGATGCTGAGTTAAACAATGTGATGACTATAATGATGTTGATGGTTTTATCATCCCACAGTTCTATAGATCAAGACTCTGCCTAAGTGTCTCAGTTATAACTGAGTGTTGTCTGTACATGTTCCATCAGGAGACTCCTTCTCTTCCCAGCTTTCAAGTTTCATCTCTTCCTTAGGTATAGCCCTCTTCCACCATCTTCAAATCCAGCAATGAAAGATTGGTTCCTTCTCACATCTCTCTAAATCACCTGCCAGCGAATTACTTTGGATAATATCAGGGAGAGGGTCTTCATTCTTACTGACTCATTTGATTATATATGGGCTGGCCTGGGTAAATCCAGGCAATGTCTCTGTGGTGATTTGAGTGAGGAATGTCCCACCTTAGTCTCTGGTACTTTGAAGACTTGGTTTCCAGTTGGCAGAGCTGTTTGCAGAGGTGGTCCTTCTCAGAGGGTCAGCTTTGAGACTTAGTGACCCACCCTGCTTGCAGATTCTCTGCTTGCTGCTTGCGGTTGGGATTCCTCAGCTTCTTGTTCTTGCAGCCATGGCAGAGGCTTGCCTTCCAGCCTCCCACCATCTTGGCCTCTTAGCCCTGTGGAACCCAAAGCTAAATTAAACTCTCTTCCTGATTCTGTGACCTTAACATACCTATAAAGTCATGCATGGCAATTCCTCACAGGTTCCAAAACTTCAGACAGAAGGATCTTTGGAAGGGGCTTGTACAATGTGTAAAAGAGGAAATTTTGTTTTTCTCATTTTCCTTCTTCCTAGACTGATGTGTTGTTAGAATTTGAAAACTCTGTTTTGCAAGAAATTCCAAGAAGGTCAAGTAATATTTATTACAATGCAGCCTGAAAAGTGTCCAATTTCAGGTCAGATGACTGCATTATAAGAAAATCTAACAGGCCTCAAAGCAGAGACATCTGGAAGACAGGAATTATAATTATAGGTTAGAGATTTAACAGAACACCTGTTTTGTCTGCTCGTTGGAGCTACTTTTAGAGAAACACTGTTTTCCTGAGGGTGGACGAAGGGCAGGAGGAATATTAGCTCAGCAGCACCACACCTGGTTGCTGCCACGCCCCTCCTCCTCCCCGCTCCCCCGCCGCGCTCCGGTCCCTCAAGGCATAGGTGTTTTTTTTTTTTTTTTTTATCCTTTATCATTTTTGACCATCAGCGGTTTTTTCATAGCAGATTACCCTGATGTCGTTGTGGAAGCATGGCTAGTCATTTTGTTTTTCTCTGAAGTTTGAGGAATTCCGAGGCTACAATTGAAATAGATAGAAGTGCAATGCAAGGAGTGCAACTAACTCTTACTTGAAGACTGCTTCTCGGGGTCAGATCTCTTTTGGACCACTCCTACAGGTTCCTTGGGTGTCATGTCCTCCTTAGGAACTCAGAAGCTTTGCAGTCCCCCCCCCCCCCCACTCACCCCCAGATAGCTCCACCTGACCCTCAAGCCAATGTCCTCGCAGTCTGAATTTTCCCTATTCTCGCCGCCCTTCAAAGCATTCGTATCTTGCTTCTCTGCAGCACTAGCAGGTCTGTGGTTCCATTAGGGGACAATTCAATTCACTAACCTCCAAAACGCCTCTGTCCTCTATGGCTCTGAGCTCAAATAAAGATGAGCATAGAAAGATATTTGGGCTGGTCTACAAAGTGAGTTCCAGGACAGCCAGAGCTACACAGAGAAACCCTGTCTCGAAAAACCAAAAAAAGAAGGAAGGGAGGGAGGGAGGGAGGGAGGGAGGGAGGGAGGGAGAGAGAGAGAGAGAGAGAGAGAGAGAGAGAGAGAGAGAGAGAGAGAGAGAGAGAAAATAGATAAATATTTGGGAAGGTAGTTTTCGGTCAGTAAGAGTCCTAAAGTTGTGAAGCTAATTTCAGGAATGTGTTGACCTGTTAGCAAAAACTGCCTTCTCTGAGGTTCGAACTCAGGACCTTCAGATTATGAGACTGACGCGCTGCCTACTGCGCTAAGAAGGCTACAAAGTCCCATTTCTTCCTTTATCTCACAGGTACTTTACAGGAAGTATTCACTATCTTCTGTCCTAGTACTGCCTCTTGACTGCAACTGGGAACTCTTGCATTTTGAGGTGTTTGTTTTGTTTGGAGGCGGGATATTTCCAAGATAGTCAACACAGGTACTTTTGAAGAGCCTCACAAGTCTCAAAAACAAGATGTAGGTCTTAACAAGAGTATCTAGTCTCTGCTACTTCTTGTGATCTTACTTTGTTACTTCATTGTTGTCTATCTTTTTTTTCTCTCTGAGTCAACCCTACCCTGTTGGAACAGTGCCTATCACAGAATACTTAAAAATATAAACAGCTCACACCAGTCCTGGAAGAGGTATGCAGGGCAGCTGATGCAAATTTTCAGATCCAATCATGTTCTTTGAAAATTTTCCTCAAAATGCCACAATTGATATTAGCACATTATATTGATATTAGCACATTATATTGATATTAGCACATTATATTGATATTAGCACATTATATTGATATTAGCACATTATATTGATATTAGCACATTATATTGATATTAGCACATTATATTGATATTAGCACATTATGTTGATATTGTGTTTTTTGTTTGTTTTGTTTCTTTTTTTCCATCTCTATGACCACCAAACCTATTAAGGATTTTATTGACATTATTTCTCTCAATCTATTTTTCATAAGCCTATATATCATTATTTCTATCTTACTGATAAAACCAAGGCTCCGTAGAACTAATCACACAGTGATTATTAACAAAGACAACACTGGGCAGTGGAGATGCAAGCTTTTAATCCCAGCACTTGGGAGGCAGAAGCAGGTGGATTTCTGAGTTCAAAGCAGGACTAAGGACTCAGCTTTCATTTTTTTTTCTTTGAGAATTTCATACATGTTGTTCTAGGTAGGGTTATCATTGCTGTGATAAAACACCATGACCAAAGCAACTTTGGAAGAAAGCGTTAGTTTGACTTATGCTTCCACAGCACTGTTCATCACCAAAGGAAGTCAGGACAGGAACTCAAGTAGGGCAGAAACCTGAAGGTAGGAGCTGATGCAGAGGCCATGGGGAAGCGTTGCTTACTAGCTTGCTTCCCATGGTTTGCTCAGCCTGCTTTCTTAAAGAACCCAAAACCATCTGCACAGTGGTGACCTCCCTCCCCCAACACACTCTGTGGGCTGGGGTCTCCCCTATTGATCACTAATTAAGAAAATGCCCGTAGAGGCTTGCCTACATCAGATCTTATGTAGAAATTTCTCACCTGAGGCTCCTTCTTCTCCAAGGACTCTAGCTTGTGTTAAATTGACACAAACCAGGCAGCATACAGGCGTACAACGTATCTTCATCATTTTCCCCTCTCACTCCTTTCCTGCTCACCTGCCCCTGCAACATATCTCACTACAAGTTTCATGTGTTCCTGCAGGCAACACTTTATAGTCTTCTTTCTCTAGAAATTTCTGTTCCTTTATTAGCATAGATCTGAAAGGCCACCCAGAGCAAAGAAAACCAGCAGCTCCACGCTGTCTGATCTAGAGGCACTTATCTCTTCACCCTACCCTGCCTCCGCTTCTCTTGTGTTTACTGAGCCTTATACTCTGCTTCATCCTCCTTGCAGTCTATCTCAGTATTCAAGTGCCAAAGGAGTAGAGGAGGTGTAGAGCTCAGAGAGGTTCCACGTCTGTTTCTCACCCAAGCAGGACTCGGGTTTAATACCGAAGCATGGTTATGTTCTCTGAGCATAGCTGGCAACAGGATGGGGATTTTGTTTAAGATCTGTGGCATGACAAGGCCAGTCTACTCTACATAGTGAGCTCCAGGACAGCCAAGACTGAGAGAGACCTGACTCAATCAAAACAGAATAAAATAAAACAAACAAATAAAAAAAGATTTGCAGAAGAAAGAAATTGGAGCCAGGTAATTTAGAAATCTTTAAGAAGAGTGCAGTTTCATAAAAAGAGTGGACAGAGACAGGGGTCTGAAAAACCCTTATCTAAGAAAGAAATGTCACTATGAAAGAGTAGAAGAGCATTGTCCTCTGAGTGACTGATGGGAACAGACATTAGCAAGTGCCTTCCATAAAACTGGAAGTACCTGGGGAGTGAGGCTTGAGGACTTTGGGTTATGAGGCTGTCTGCTAAGAATGGGAAAGAATGATTGTATGGACTCATGGAAGTAATAGAGTGTGTCTTCTTTTATGAGTCACATCCCACACTTGAGAGGAGTTGAGTCAATTGCATGAGATGGAATGGGGAAAGACACAGATGGTAAGAGCAGGGGCAGGGCAGGGACCTGAAGACAGCCAGCCCTTAGGAATCCAAGACCCTCTGTACCACGCTGGCTGTGCTCCAGATAAGTGAGCTAAGTCACATGTCTGGTGATTAATCCAGAATCTCACCCAGTTTCTTTAAACAGGGAATGATGTTATAATTGAATTACATTGTAGAGGTGGTTAAGAGTATATACTTGCAAAGGAACAGAGTTTGGTTCCCAGCACCTAGTCAGGGCAACCCAATATCTTCTTATCTTCTTAGGCATTTGCACTCACGTGAACTCAAATACACAGAGCATCTATAAAAATTTAAATGAGCAAAATAATTTACACACATATTAAATTATATTGCTCATGTACATATAGATATACAAAATATATATCAAAAAAAGCAAACAAAATTTGTGTCTATGTGTGTGTGTGTGTTCAAAAGAGTAATTACCTAAATGACATTTACATACTCAGGTTTAGAATTCTTTAGGGACTCAGTAAAAAGTAAGTATTTTGTCAGGAAGCCAGACTTCAACCTGTGAATATAAGGTGGGAAATGGCTTGGGAATTGAGTCAAGGGGTGTCATTGATGAAGTGTGCCTGTGACAACCTTTTGCCTTATTCATATCCACAAGCTCTGCTCAGGGAGCTTAGGGAAAGTATTCTTTCAGATTACCTGAGTGTGGGCCAGGTATCCAGAAGGAGGATGAGCAGGATATCATCTGAGAAGAGGGTGGGTCAGAGAGCCAGACTTGTAACTCTGCTCATCAGACACACTCTCACTTAGGAAGGTGCAAGTCATTCTATAAATCCAAGTTTGAGCTTCAAAATAAAAACAAAAGAAAAAAAATTTAAAAAATCTGGTGTGGTGGCTGTGTTTGTAGTCCTTACTCTAGAGCGGCAGAGACAGGAGGGTGCTTGGAGCTTTCTGGACTAGTCTAGACTACTCAGCATGTTACAGGCCAAAGAAATACTGTCACCAAACCAAAACCAAAATACCCAATGGGAGACTTAAGAAGGGAATGTAGTTCCCTGGTCTTGATATGTATATATAAACAGATTTTTAAATTTTTGTTTGTTTATTTGTTTTTTTTTTTGTTTTTTTGTTTTTTTTTTTTTGAGACAGGGTTTCTTTTTGTAGCCCTGGCTGTCCTGGAGTTCCCTCTCTAGACATGGCTGATCCCAAACTCAGAAATTTGCTTGCCTCTTCCTACCAAGTGCCAGGATTAACAGCATGCACCTCCTCTCCCCCAGCTTTTATTTATATTTTAATATAAAATGTATATATGTATGTATGTATGTATGTATGTACATACGTACGTATGTATGTGTGACGTTTGTTTTCTTTTTTAACCAGCGAATACGCCCCAGGGCACTTGAAGATACTTACCAGAGAACAATGCCCATTGGAAGCCTAGGGCTCTAACAGGGCTCCAGACCTCAGCAGGCCCCCAGACTGTAGCACAACAGACTCCATGATGAAAGTACCATTCAGGCCACAATCTCAACTGTAGACAGCACCATCTGCTAAAACAAAAACAAAGACCTAATCAATCAAAGTCCATACTTCTGGGAAGATCTCTAAAATGTTGCTTTTGAGCCTCTGTAGTTCTGCTTCTGGCTGGTTTTGTGAACTGAAGTATGTCAACCAAGGACACGGTTTTTGTGCTTAAAAGCTCACCATGTGAAAGGTTCGGTGCTACACTTGGATCCTGAAACTCATTGTAGTCCCTGCCGCCTAATGACGGCTTTCTGTTGGCTGAAATCCATTTCCGAGAAGTCTTCTCTGGTGAATTCCCTATGACATAGCTGGAGAGGGAAAGACATAAAGAGCAGGATCTCTTTCCTCTCATTCTAGGTCAGTGAATGAAATGTCCATTTCCCCGTATCTCCCAAAGAAATTAACTATTCTGCTGAAATGTAATCAAGCTCGCTGTGCGGAAGTCTTCTGTGCACACTCGGCAGAGGCTCAGTAGTTTTGATAATCGAGTCGGAGACGCAATTCAAAGGGATTGTAGTTACGAGAATTTCCTGGGTTAACCTCAGAGAAGGTTTTGTAAGCTGCGCGCTCACGGGTTTTCTAACCCTGGACAGTTACTAAATCAATATTCCTGACAGGGCCTTGGTGAAATGACCCAGCAGAGCTTGTGGACCAGCCGTCGGAGACAGCCTGGTGGTAAAAAGCAGCTTTAAGTTTAGAGTGGTGCAGTGGCTTGTGACGTTTCTAGGAACTGTGCCTCACGCTTCACGCGGCGTGCTTTTTTCGAATCCTCCTTTGTTCGTGTCTATTTTTGTGGTTGTTGTCACAGCAAGGTCACCAGTTAGGGAACTGGAGCTCTGAAGGTCCCTGGAGACCAACGGTGTTTTTTTTTTTTTTTTTTTTTACCAAAGAACGGAAGAACAGCGTCTTTTCAACGAAGAACAAACGTCTGGGGAGGTGGAGGCCGATGCACTGCGTTGGCCTCCTCAGTTACAGTCTTGGAGGTTGCGAGCGACTTCGGAGTCACAGATATTCGTTGTCACCAAAGCTCTTTGTCTTAACGACGAGGGTCTTCTGTCTTAGACGACAGGATGAGGAGACTTCAAGCTGGATCACTATGCCCTGGTAGATAAAGGGAAAACGGGCATCGGGTCCTGGAGTGGTCAGCGCTGGCTCCGTCCGACCCCGTGTGAGTCACCTTGGGTTTGTCCCTTTTGTCGCCGAGGCTCTGGATATGCTCAGACAGTAAGTGCCCGAGGTATTTCCTGGGTGACCTGAAAATACTCATTTCAGAGTCTCAAGTTCTTCATTCCTTCACTACTTCATTGAAGGAGGACGGAATGAGCACGGATAACCCCACTGCGTTATTCAAATGTTTTTGGTGAATGGATTCCGAAATTCGGTAAAATTGGATAAAATTCAGTAAAAATCAAATTGTCACTTAGGGGCAACTAGGAGAACTGTGCGGCAGACGAACTCCGTCGTGGCTAGAGAGCGGCTTGCCGTCTGTGTGATTACTGAGCAAGTAGGTTGTGCTGTAACCAACTCTGGGTTCCACAAACTGGTCAGGAATCATTGTAACGAGATGTTTGTTGCTTTCTTACAGAATTTTCTTTATGCTCATAGAGACGTTCTAGTTAGAGCAACACGAGGTTCGTGATTTTTTTCGCTTCAAGAAAATCTTGAAAATCGAAGTAAAGAAATTCAAGAAAATTTATCAACTGACAAGTATGTTACACATCTATAGGGGTAGATAGGAAGATCTCTTCCAGTTGGCCGGTTAGCTCAGTTGGTTAGAGCGTGGTGCTAATAACGCCAAGGTCGCGGGTTCGATCCCCGTACGGGCCACGTAAATACTTTTAGCTACTGTGCTTTGCCTTCAAACTAAAAGATGAAGTGAATGTGGCGGTATAGATCTATCTACTCTGTATAACTGTGTAAGTAAGGCATACTATTTTTAATGTGTTTCCTTTTTATTGCCCTATTCCATCTAGCTGCGTTTTTATTTTGTGGGTTAGCGTTCTGGAAGCACACTTCGTAGAAAACCAGAAAGAATCAATCTGGAAACTGAAAGCCGTGGGCAACAGCAGTGAGTACCTGGGTCTTCTTGTCACGTTCCCGCCTCCTCTCCAATCACACTGACTTCACCAGCTGACTTCCTGCAAAGCTGTGTAGATTAGAAGGCTAGGTAATGCTCCCAGAAAAACGCAGTCCTGACCTCTGGCTGACCCTTCGTCTCTGCCTGCTGTTATTCTAGAGACACTGAACTGAGGAATGTTGGGTTCAGAACTTCAAGCCCGTCATCAATGTCCAACTGCTTAGTGAGGTCCAAAGCATCTTGCAGCCAAGATCTTTCCTGACAGTTTTGTGAACCTGGGCTTTGTCCCTCCCAGCATTCCCAGGGAGCCCAGCAGAGGTCTGTGTTGTGGCATTTACAGGGATCCTTTTAGTGAGCTTCCCCTTCACATTATAGAAAGTAAATAGCTAGCTGTACCCTAATGGTCACTGTCCTTGGTCCCTTGTTCCTGATGGCTAGCAAAGCATGCCTGCTGCTTCATTCTTTCAGAAAAAAACAAAACAAAACAAACAAACAAACATCATCATCATCATCATCATCATCATCATCATCATCAACAACAACAACAACAAAAAAACCAACTGTCGATAATCTTATTTCAAATTCCGGAACAGAAGAAAAATCTGTCCAGGATCTGGATAGTTCACAGAGGATGTCCCGGGTCAGATTGTCTATTCAGGCGCCATGGAACCAAGGGTTTCCACTCAGGTTTTTCCAGCTGCCCTGGTGGAGGTGTCCTTTGTGGGTTTAATGGTTGTTTTTCACACTAGGAACGTCAGCAGGGAGCATTCTCAGTCAAAGCCTCTGGCAGGAGGCAGGGCAGACATTCCACACTGCCTTCTGAAGGTAAAGACAAAAGGGGTTATTGCAGGGGAGTGGCACCTGTGCAAAACTCAGGGAAGAAAGGGGAATGGAAGAGCTGAGACAGTTGGAGACACCTGCAGGAGAATGTTGTAGATGCCAGAGAGCTTTTGAGGGAACCCAGGCAAATGGCTCAAATGGTCTTAGCAAAGCGATTCTCAGTTTTTCTCAGAGCTTAGAAATGAGAAACTTAGACGAGTGGGGAGGGGCCACAGCCCTCTGGCCAAGTGGAGGTTTGTCCACATTGATGATAATGGTGGTAGTAGAGGTGTGTGGGACGCCCCCTGCCTTCGAGGTGCAGCACTCCACTCACGCGGTACCTGTGAGCAAAAGGTGGAGGAAGAAAAGGAAGATTGCAGAGAAGCACTGAAGTGCTCACAGGGCAGCACGATATGGAGAATTAAGGAAGAAGTCCTAAACCTGGTGGCACAGAAGAGGTTCTGAGCCAGTGTCTATAGAGTGAAAGAACACATATAGACACTCACAAACTTTTGTGAAACGCACAGACTAAGGAGTACATGCTATGTGTCTGAGAGACTGGCAAGTGAGTGTGTGCCGAAGGGAGCAAGAGCATAAGGCTGTTTAAAGCCTGCAATTTCCAAAATTGGAAAGGCAGATTGTCAGACTGGGGACGTGCTGTGAAAAGAAATGGAGGATGTGGGCATCGATCCCACTACCTCTCGCATGCTAAGCGAGCGCTCTACCATTTGAGCTAATCCCCCACCACACAAGAAGATGTTTTTTTCTTTTGTACTTTCTTTTATGCTAAGAGTGTCCACTGGTCATCAGAGAGGTACCTGGTATAACTAGGGTGCAGGAAAGCATGATAGTGAAGGCTGAAACCGTGGAGTTGAGATTGTTTCACCTCCCCAAAAGGGTAAGGAGTGAGCTGAGAATCTGAAACCACAAGAGGAAGTGAGAAGAAAAGTAATGTTGTTTCCGCCCGGTTTCGAACCGGGGACCTCTCGCGTGTGAGGCGAGCGTGATAACCACTACACTACGGAAACCCCCCACAGCTGCCATTCTATCACTTTACCATCCAAGACACCATAAATTTGCTACAATGTTATCTGGACGCCTTTACAGTGAGAATTGCAATGCAACCAAACCAAAGATTAAAAAGCCACAGTGGAGAGGCGACATCCTGTACAGGGAAGGATTGAAAGTTGTGTCTTCCACGGCGCGAGTAAAAGAGCTCAGCGGAGAAGCTTGTTGTAGGAGTGGAGACTCATCAGTGCCTCTCAGGGAAATCTGTAACGTGTCAAACACAGAGAAAGAAGGAGGATGGAAGGGCCTGATCAACTGGAGACACCTCGAGGAGAACGCTGTAGATGCCAAAGAGCTTTTGAGCGACGCTCCGCAGGTGCCTCAAATAGTCACAGCATCATGTTAAGGGAAGATGCTCAATCTGTCACCGCGCTTAGAAATGGAAAATTGAGACTAGTAGGGAGGGGGTAGGTTCCACTCAAGCCGAATGGGGTTTTTGTCCTCACCATGCTGGCGGCAGTGGTGCAGGGTAGCTCCCTGCCAGTGAGGCGAAGAAAAACCTCCTACCATGGCGGTGGAATGTGTAAAAGATGAACGAGTATGGGGAACATTCCAGAATGGCGGGCAGAGCAGCTCAGTTTAAGGGGAAGAGGGGGCTCTAAGATGGTCTCACAGAAAAGGTTCAGACTTTTGTAAATGCTTAGAAGCATTGTTTAAATGCACAGATCAATGTATGCGCGATGTAGATGGAGGAATTCTGAAGAGACTGGGACTAATCCTTCTGGGAATTATCCTTCAGTGAATGCGTTATGCTTCAGTGAATGTGAAGGAGAGAGTGTCTCAGAAGACAGTGATCCGTTATGGTAACCAAGCAAATGTCTCAGAACACCTTAATTCCATTACTGTGGCCACGTGCCCAGTGGAGGGAAGGCTCTGTGGCTCTGTTTTCAATTTCTAAAGAAACCGTTAAGCTAGAGCACCAGCTGCTCTTTCAGAGGCCCTGACTTTGAATTCTAGCACCACAGGGGAGCTCGTAAACCAGTTCAGCTTCAGTACTACGGCATCTATTGCCCTCTTCTGGCCTCTACTGGACACTGCATGTAAATACCCATACACGTAAGAACCACTAGACTTTCCTGTGGATCCACTCAGCTTTGCCTTCCTTTGTGTCAGCCAATGACACACAGAAACCCTTTTTACCAGGGATTCCCAGTGACCATACTGAGCTGAAACCCAGGAGCCTGTCCTCCTTACCCCACCTTCATCCCTGGGGACTTGGCCGCTTGGTGGGGCTCTAGGATCCCCTTAGCTCTTTCCCACAGCCCCCTCTGAGCCTTCCTCAAAGCTCACTCCATTCCTTTGTGTCAGTTATCGATCAGAAATGCTTTCTACCATGAACCTCCAGAAGTCACACTGAGTTGGGACAAAGCTGGGCTATTTCACTATCCTTCCTGCCCTCCATTCTGATCTCTCCAGACCTACCCTTAGTCCTGTAGCATCTTGCATGCCGTAGCCCCTCCTCCCACCCCGCCGCCACCCAGTGGGGACCGGGTCAAGCCGGGTCCACTAGCTCTTCCCACTGCCCCTCCGATTCTTTCCTCAGAGCCCATCTCCATTCCTTTGTGTCACCCAGCAAGCTATAGGAGCCCTCTCTACCAGGAACCCCACAGCCACCACACTTGCCAAAGAACCAGAGTGAGTGACAGTAACCAAAGAACAGAATACCCACCCAATAAGGACAGGAACACATATCTACACCAAGAAACACCTCAAGTATTTTAAGTTCTCTACCAGATGAACAGGCAAGACAATAAGCCTTCCTGAGAAGCCAGTAACCCTATTGCAATAGACCTTGAGAAATACAATATATGCAAAAGAGCATAATACAAGAACTTTGAAAGAGTAATTATGAATGAATTTAAGGACATTCACCTTTAAAAAGATAAGAAAAATGCCTAACTGTAAAGTGTAAAAACACAATTGAATGAATGTGGTAGTTTGAATGGAAGCGACCCCTAAAAGCTCATAAGGAGTGGCATTATTTGAAAGGAGTAGGACGTGTGTCCTTGTTGGAGTAGGTGTGGCCTTATTGGAGGAAATGTGTCACTGAAGGTGGGCTTTGAGGTGTCAGAAGCACAAGCCAGGCTGAATCCCCACACTTTTTTCTTGCTGCTGCTTGCTGATCCAAAAGTAGAACTCTCAGCTCCTCCAGCACCACGTCTGCCTGAGTGTTCCCATGCTTCCCCTCATCCTGATAATGAACAAAACCTCTGAACTGCAACCCACCTCTAACTACTTTCCTTTATAAGAGTTGTCATGGCCATGGTGTCTCTTTACAGCAATAGAAACCCTAAGACAACGAGATAAGAACAACATTTTAAGACAAGAAAGTAGAAATAGAATCACTAAAGAAAATCCAAACTGAACTAAAACTGGAAATTAAAAAAGGTAAGCCGTATCAACAGTTTACGAGAGAATCAAGAGAGAATTTTAAAACAAGGTAGAATAAATTGCTTAGTCAAAGAAAATGTTAATACTAAAAACATCTAGTTAAAAAAATCCAGGACATCTGATCAAAGGCTGACAAAGTTTTTTTTTTTTTTAAACAAAATCATAGAAAAAAATTTTCAGATCTAAAGAAAGAGGTGCCTGTCCAAGTAGAAGTAGGTCACAGTATACCCAATAGTCAGGACCAGAAAAGAAATCCCCCAGACTCATAATTTATTCAAAACTTTAAATATGTTGAATAAAGAAACAATGTTTAAAATAAAGGCATGCTCCTTAGAATATCACCTGATTTCTCTGTGGACACTGTCAAAGCCAGTTGGGCCTGGACAGATGATATGTAATGCTAGAGAGACTACAAATGCCAGCCCAGACTACTATACCCAGCAAAACTGTCAGTCACAACCAACAAGGAAAGAACAACATTCCACACACACATAAAAAAATAAATAATTTCTGTCTACCAATTCAACTCTACAGAAAACATTACAGGACAAATTTCACTCTGATGAGATGAGCCACATCCAAATAGACACAGGAAACAAATAATAAAGGACAAACTGTAAATCAAAGGATAGGGGAAAAAAACTCAAGGCGCAAGAATTATCAGAAATCATTGATAACAGACTAACAGATTAGAAAACAGAATCCATTTTAAGATTAAAATTGGCACTTGCTATTTGCTGCGGTTTCTGCCTGTTTCAGATTCAGCCGCCTTGTTTCTTTGCCTTGCAAAGAATGGATTTCTTTGTCTGTGCTTGAAAAGGTGTTTGAGTATTCTGTGACTAATCTGGGGCCCAGAGGGGGACACCGCACAGTGAGTGCCCATCCTTTCAGATGGGTGCTTGCTCTGTTGAAAAATCTGAAAACTACAAAGAAGTAGGGAGTGCTGTTTCCGCCCGGTTTCGAACCGGGGACCTCTCGCGTGTGAGGCGAGCGTGATAACCACTACACTACGGAAACATACACAGGACCCCTTTCTATCACTTTGGTATTCAAGATGTGCACTGTATCCTTGTCCAAGTGTGATCCAGAAGTTACAGATCCACACTAACGGAGACCAACGCAAGGAAAGCAACCAAAGCAAAGACAAAAATCATAGTGGAGAGGCGAGATCCTGCTACAAAGAAGGATTAGATGAATAAATGTGACTTGGGCGGCGCGCAGAACGGAGAGAGCTCTTGGGAGGGAGAAGAGTAAGAATTCCTGTGTTGAGACGCAGCGGTGCACCTCAGGGGAATCCGGCGCACGTACAACTCAGTCAAGGAATGAGGTTGGAAGAGCCTGATCACCCGGAGACACCTCAAGGAGAACCTTATAACCTCTTGAGAGCTTTTGAGAGAAACTGGAAAGGTAGCTCAAATAGTCACAGCAACTTGTTAAGGAAAGATTCTCCCCACCCCGCCCTCCAACTTTCAACAGAGTTTAGAAATGGAAAACCGAGACTAGTGGGGAGGAAGCCACATCCCACTCAGGCCGAGTGGAGTTTCGTCCATGAAATGCTGAACTCCAGGCAGTGCTGTGCTATGGGAAGCTCCCGTGAGGCACAAAACAACCCTCCCATAGCACGGTTGAGTGAGCAAAGAGATGGAGAAAAAGAAAGATTCCAGAGAGGCAGGAAAGAGAACAAACAGCACAGAATGGTTTCAGAGGGAAAGCCTAAACCTAGTTACACAGAAGAGGTTCTGACTTAATGTCTGGCGAGTGAAAGGACAAATTGGAGACGCTTAGAAACGTTTGTCCAATACGTGATGTGGATGTAAAAAACTCTAGTTTATGCTTAGAGTGTCTGAGGAAAACCTAAGACTAAGAAGGTTAATTTTTATTCCCCAATTTAAATAAATGAGGTAAGATTATGA
Source organism: Arvicanthis niloticus (assembly GCF_011762505.2). Classification (NCBI taxonomy): domain Eukaryota; kingdom Metazoa; phylum Chordata; class Mammalia; order Rodentia; family Muridae; genus Arvicanthis; species Arvicanthis niloticus. Next base: position 38,560,891 of record NC_047665.1, read on the forward strand.
GCCTCTCTGTAACATAATAACTGGAGGATGTGGGCATCGATCCCACTACCTCTCACATGCTAAGCGAGCGCTCTACCATTTGAGCTAATCCCCCAACATGAAAGAAGAGTTTTTTTTCTTTTGTACTTTTTTTTTTTTTTTTATGTTAAGTGTCTCCACTGGTCTTCACACAGGTATCTGATATAGCTATTGAGCAGGAAAGCATGATAGTGAAGGCTGAAGCCGTGGAGCTGAGATTGTCCTAACTGCCCCAAAGTGTAGGGAATGAGCTGAGAATCTGAAACCACAAGAGAAAGTGAGAAAAACATTGTTTCCGCCCGGTTTCGAACCGGGGACCTCTCGCGTGTTAGGCGAGCGTGATGACCACTACACCACGGAAACACCCCATAACTGTGCGGTTTCCTACTTTCTCTTCTCCAAAGACATTCAAAACTTGCTTAGTAAATGACGGGGGGGTGGGGGGAGGGGGGATGGGGCGGGGGAGGATGATATTCTTTGTATATGTATGTTATCATGGGGTAGCTAAAACTCAAAGTAACTAAGGTGGCTGTCCCTCCCTAGCCGTTGGTGACCACACTCTATTGTATTACTGCCAAGTGAACAGTCAGATTGCACACTGTAAGTGAAGTCCTGTGGAATTTGTCCCTCTGTGGCTGATCTACCTCACTTAACACCATGTCTCCAGCTTCTTCATTCCAGTGACTGCAAGTGACAGAGCCTCTTTAGAAAGGGCGGAGTAGCTAACGTTCCATGTGAGTCTGCTGTGTTGTCATCTGTCCATTGATAGACAGTGGCTTGGTTTTGTATCTTGGTTATTAGGATTAATCCTGCTGCAAATGTGAAGGCACGAGTGTCTCAAAAAGACACTGAATGTTTCAGAACACCTTGATTCCACTACTCTGGCCATGTGAGGGGCAGGCTCTGTGGCTCTCTTCTCATTTTCTAAAGAAATTGTTCTGTTAAAGCTCTAGCTGATCTTCCAGAGGACCTGACTTTGATTCCCAGCACCCACAGATCATAATGTAGAGTACTAGAGAGCTAGTAAGAAAATTATTAGTCATGAAATTGGTCATGAAAACTTATCAATTCTTCTATAATGGGTGATATGGCATTTTGTAAGCCTAATTGAAAAGGATAAGTAAGCCATGTAAGATATATAGATGTAAGTCTAATTTAACTTTGACAAACTAATGTAAATAATTTACTAATATCTCGAGACATCTGCTGCCTCCTTATGGCTATTTGTGGAACTGCATGCAAATATCTTGATTCCTTTGTGTTAACCAATGACACACAGAAACCCCACCCCCACCCCATGCTTTTTTTTTTTCTTCAATGTCTTAGGTTTTATTGCTGTAAAGAGACACCATGATTACGGCAATTCTTATTAAGGAAAACATCTAATTGAAGCTGACTTACAGTTTCAGACGTTTAGTCTGTTATCTTCATGAAAAGAAGCATGACTGTGCAGGCAGACATGATGCTGGAGAATTCTATATCTTGATTCACATGCAATAGGAGGAAGACAATGTGTCTTACTGGGCATAGCTTGAGCATACAAATCCATCCCGATGGTGACACACTTTCTCCAACAAGGCCACATCTCTTGATAGTGTCATTTCCTATGAACCAAGCATTCAAACCCATAGTCTGTGGGAGCCATTGCTGTTCAAACCACCACATCCTACTCCCTCACCACTATAGGCTAGTAGCCATGCCATATGCTGAAATTCATTAAGCTCAACTTCAAAAGTCCCTATAGTCTATAGCAGTCTCAAACTTCCTTTAAAGTCCAAAGTTCAAAGTCTCTTCTGAGATTCATGCAATCTCTTAATTATAATTCCCTGTAAAATTAAAATGAAAAAGCAGATCACGTAATTCCTACATACAATGACCCAGGATATACATTACTGTTCTAAAAGGGAGCACAGGGAAGAAATACTGGACCAAAACAAGATGAAAAACCAGCTGGGCAACTCTATGTTTGATGTCAAAGTGTTCTTCAGATCTGCAATTCCTTTTAGCCTTGTTGACTTCAACACACTTCTTTCTCATAGGCTGGTTCCATTTCCTGTTAACAGCTTTCCTAGGCAGGTATCCTAGAACTCTTTCATCTCCAACAGCCCAGACTACTATACCCAGCAAAACTGTCAATCACAACTAACGAGGAAAGAACAACATTCCACAACAAAACAAATGTAAATAATTCCTATCTACCAATCCAGCTCTACAGAAAACATTAGAGGGAAAACTTCACTCTGATGAGATGAGCCACATTCAAATAGACACAGGAAACAAATAATAAAGGGCAAACAGTAAACCAAAGGAGAGGGGGAAAACCTCACACAATAATTATCAGAAAGCATTGATAACAGACTAACAGATTAGAAAACAGAATCCATCTTTCTACTGAATGTAAGAAATAAATCTCATCATCATGGATAGACAGCATCTCATGGCAAAAAGATGGAAAAAGATATTCCAAGTAAGTGGTCCCAAGAAGCAAGCAGGTGAACTTATTTTAATATCAGACAAAATAGACTTCTAATCAAAACTGACCAGAAGAAATAGGGAAGGACACTACATAGTCTTTAAAGGAAAAATCTATCAAGAGAATATTGCAATTGTAAACAGTTATACACCAAACACAAGGGCACCCAAGTTCATATTAGAAATACTACTACAGCTAAAATCACATATAACACACAGTGATAGTGGGTGGCTTCCATTCTCCACTTTCCTCAATAGGTAGGTCACTAGACAAAAACTAAACACAGAAATACTGCAGTTAAATAACATCATAAGTCAATTGGACCTAGCAGATATCTACAGATCACTCCAATTAAATACTGAAGAACATACTTTTTTTTCATCCTCTTATAGGACTTGCTCCAAAACTGGCCACATACCAGGACAGAAAGAAAGACTCAACAGATAAAAGAAAATTGAAATAACAGTCGGCTTCTTTTCTGACCACTGTGGGTTAAAGCTGAATGTCAAGAGGAAAAAAAAGTATATGGACTCATGGAAACTGAATGACTCACTATTAAATGAAAAATGGGTCAAGAAATGGGTCAGAAACCAAGAAAGAAATCTCTTTTCACAATTGAATAAAAATAAAAATACAACATACACACACATACTGGACACAAGGAAGGTGGTTCTAAAAGGCAAGTTCATAGCACTAAGCATTTCTTACACACACACACACACACACACACACACACAGTGATCTCACAGCAGTAACTTAGTGATACACCTGAATGCTCTAGAACAACAAGAGGAAATAACACCCAAATAAGAATAGACAGTAAGAAATTAATCAAACTCAGGACATAAATGATATAGAAACAAACAAACACACACACGAACATATAAAAACAATTAAAAGAACCGATGAGATAAATTGTTTCTTTAAGAAAATTAACCTGATTCACAAACTTTTAGTCAAGTTAGATAAAATACAAAGAGAAGATCCATGTTAACCAAAGTAGAAACAAGAAGGGAATATTACAGCAGACAGTGTGGAAACTGAGAATCATGAGAACATAATTTGAAAATCTATATTACACCAAATTGAAAAAATGTACACAAAATGGATGCATACTTTTTATGTAAGACCTACCTATCAAAGTTAAGATCAATAAACAATTTAACCATATCCATCCCATAACCTCTATTAAAATAGAAGTCCTGTCTCCCTCCCGCCCCATAAAAGGCCTGAGCTAGATGGATTCAGCGCAGAATTCTACCAAACCTTCAAAGAAGAATGAATAATACTAACTCAAATTATTTCACAAAATAGTAACTGAAGGAACACTTTCTAATTCTTTTTACAAAGCTACTATTATCTCATACCAAAATTATGCAAAGACCCAAAAAATTATAGATAACTATCATTTATGAACATAGACACAAAAATTTTAAATAAAATACTTGCAAAATAAATCTAAGAACATATCAAAAAGGTTTTTTTTTTTGTTTTTGTTTTTTTTTGTTTTTTTTTTTTTTTTTGTTTGTTTTTTTTTTTTTTTTTACCATGATCAAATTGGCTTCATCCCAGAGTTGCAGGGTTGGTTCAAATATGTAAATCAATAAACATAATCCACTCACAAACAGTCTAAAAGACAAGAAATCCAATCCTCTCATTAGACGTAGAAAGGGCCTTTGACAACATTCAGCACCTCTTTATCACAAAAGTCCTGGAGAGTAAGAATGCAATGGACGTGTCTCAGTGTCACAGGAGCAATTTACAGCTAGCACACAGCCAAAGTAAGACAGAGAGAAATTCAAAGCATTTACACTAATATCAGGAACAAAGCAAGGATGTTTATTTTTTCCAATCTATAGAATATAGTACTTAAAGTCTTATAAGAACATAAAAAAAAAAAAAAAAAAAAAAAAAAACGAAGGGGATACAAACAGGAAAGGAAGGAGTCAAAGTATCTTTATTTGCAGATGACATTTTATTCATAAAAGTTCCTAAAGACTGCACCAGCAAACTTCTAGAGCTGATAAAATTTTCAGCAAAGTTTCATGATACAAGCTTAACACATGAAAATTAGTAGCCTTCCTACATACAATGGAGCAAGAAGTCAGGGAAACAGCTCCTTTCACCGTGTCCTCAGAAAACATCCTGGGATGTAGCAATAAAATCTTTAAGACACTGAAGAAAGAAATTGAAGAAGACACTAGAGGATGGAAAAACCTCCCATGCTAGTGGATTGCTAGAATTGATATTGTGAAAATGGGCACCTTGCCAAAAGCAATGTACAGATTCAATACAATCTCCATCAAAATTCCAACACAATTCTTCATAGAAATTGAAAAAAATTCAAGTTCATATGGAAATTAAAAAAACCCTCAGGATATTAAAGCAATCCTGAATGATAAAAAGAACGGTTGAAGATATCACTGCCTCAGATTTCAAGTTGTATTATGGCCCTGTGGTAATAAAAATAGCATGCTGTCTACATAAAACCAGATGTGTTGATCAATGGAATCAAACTGAAGACTCATGCATAAGTTCACATACCTATGGACAACTGATTGTTGACAAAGAAGCAAAACAAACTGGAAAAGAGACAGAAGTCTGACTGCATCTGCATCCTGATTGCTTGCAAACTGGACAGCTGCATATACAAGAATAAACATAGATCCACATCTATCATCCTGAACAAAAACAAACAAAACTAACCAAACAAAAAACTTCCAATGGATAAAAAATGTCAACACAAGACCAGATACCCAGGATCTGACAGAAGACAGGGTAGGGAATAGGTTTAAATTCATTGGCTTGGGAAAGGTCTTTCAGAACAGTACACTGATAGCACAGGCAATAAGATTTGTATAATGGAACCTCATGAAGCTAAATACCTCTGTACAGTAAAGGACATCGACCTCTGGCAAAGCAGTAGGCTACAGGATGGGGAAAATTGTTTACAAATTATAAATCTCATAGGCACATAAAGCACTAAAAAACTGAACATTAAGAGAATGACAAAATTAAAAATAGCTACAGTACTAAGCAGAGAGCTCTCAAAAGATGAAATATAAATGGTGAGAAACTAAGAATAATTAACACTGTTAGCCATCAGGGAAGTACAAATCAAAACTACTTTGAGATTTTATCTTACTTGAATAAGAATGGTCAAGATCAATAAAGCAAATGACAGCACATGGGATGAGGATGTGGGGAAAGGGGAGCACTTACTTATGGTTAGCAGGAGTACAAATGTGAAGCCACCATGGAAATTCGTGTGGTGCTTCCTCAGGAAGCTAGAAATAGATTTGCCTCAAAATCCACCTAAAACTGGCGTGACGGTGCACGCCTTTAATCCCAGAACTTGGGAGGCAGACGCAGGCAGACCTCTGTGAGTTTGAGAGGAGTCTGGTAGTCTATATTGTGAGTTCTAGGATAACCAGGACTGTACGGAGAGAACTTGTCTCAAACAAACAAACAAACAAAGAAACAGGCTAATAAGCCCCATCTGTACCACTCAGAGGCATATATCGAAAGGACTCTACATTTTACTATCGAGATACTAGCTCATTCATGTTCACTGCTGTTTTATTCATAATATTCAGAAATCAGAAACAGCCTCGATATCTACTGACTGATGAATGAATAATGAAAATGTGGTCCATTTATACAGTGGACTATTATCCAGCTGTTAAGAGAAATGATATTCTGAAATTTGCAGCTAAATAAATGGAGGTAGAAAAAATTATCCTGAGTGAGATAACCCAGATGCAAATGAGTAATACTGTATGTTATCTCTCTCTTATAGGTGGGTGTTGCTTTTAAGCTTTTGATATGTGAGTTATAATTTGAAAAAAAAAAACACAGAGCTTAGGTATTAGTAAAGGACAGAGGTGAAAGAGAGGGTCTCTCTAGGAAGGGGAAACAGAATGTAGTTGTTATGGCAGGACAAAGAGGAAACTAGAATAAGAGGATTAAATAGGTAGCTGGGTGGAAGACAAGGGTAAAGGAGGGAGTATAGGGAGGGACAACTAACAGCAAGAGCCATTGGAATAACCACAGAGAAACTTACTACTGTAGAAGCTTCCTAAAAGATATATGAAAGGAATCTAAATGGAGTCACCAAGAATACGAGAGGATGCTATAAGTAGATATCTAATGACACCTCCGGGGCCAGGAATGGGCTACATCTTGTTGAAACATTGGCCTAAGGGGCCCCATGGAAACCTTCAAACATCACAGGCTATTCCCAAGGCCATTGGTTACTCCTGGTAATCTGATGGTTAAGGCAGATTGCTGAATGACTTTTGTCATTGAACATGGAGGTGCTGAGGTGGTTTTGAGAAGGAGATAGGTTTCTCCTCCATACATTATGGTAGAAGGGAAAGCCTCAGTTGATCAAGTCAGCTCTCAACATTTCTGAATTTCATTTACTTTTGAAACACTACAACAGTAGCAATCATGGCACAATGGAAATTGCTAGGATTAATTTGTTAGAGAAATAAATAGAGCGAATGAATTCATACCCTCTGTTGTGCCTTAATTGCAGCCAGGCACATTCAGAATACCAAGCTGAGAAGGGACTGGTCCTGTTTCCTCCATCACATGATAGGGAGTAAGAGCAGACGTTTACTTGCAGTGTCTATTGTGGCCTAAATCTTCTCATTACCCATCTGGTCAAAACACTGGCAATTGATTTCAATGTGATCACTAACCATCGGTGGTTATGATTTTTTGTTGTTGTTTCAAATGTGCTTTAAAGTTCTCTTTAGTCCTTTCTTTTTACCCACTGTCAGCCTGCTACACAAGCAACTAATAGACCTTGGATGGAAAAGGAGGTCTCCTTGGCCTCTCTGAGGTTGGACCTCAGGATCTTCTTCTGGTCAGAAGTTTGACAGACCTGCAGCTGTACTGAGACTGCCTCTTCCATCCACAACTTCACATTAGAAACGTCTTTGTCTCCAAGCACCCTGTATCCACTTGCAGCTTTTAGAGAACAAAGCTTCACTTGGATTTTGCTCCCTAGCAGCTAGTGCTGCATCTGAAGCATTTCACATCCAGAATGATGGCGTCCACATCCCTCTGGGATTCATCTAAACCAGACCCTCTGAGCTGAGGGAGCAGGTTCACTTGCAGCTGCCCTGTGCCCTCCCTGACCTCATGTTTCACTCCTATGGCACTCTTCCCTTGTGAGTCTTTTCTTTTCGCTCTTCTCTGTCCAAAATAACACAGGAGGTTATCTGTTCATTGACTGAATGAGCAAGTAAATAGTCTTCAACTCATTCTTCATCCACACCATTCTGTTGTATCCCTGCTTCTGTCAGCATCTGCATGTGATGGCTAGCCTTTGTTGTCAGGTTGATTGTGTCTGAAATTAACTAAAACTCCCAAATGGCTAGGAAAACCTGGGAAGTTTTTGTTTAGCTATATTATTTGAAGTGGACTTCTGATCTGGATCTTTGAGTCCGTAAGACTCAGATCTTTAATTAATTTAATTTAGTTTAATTCAGATCTTAGGTGAAGATCTTAGGTTTAATTCAGATCAGGTGGGAAGATCCACCTTTTGCTGTGGTCTACATAAAGGATATAAAAGAAGGGGATTTTGGTCTTTTCTTGCTTGCTCTTGTTTTGCTAGCAAGTCCATTTCTTCACTGGCATCAGAGACTACTTTTCAGGGTTCTGATATACACTGAAATCCAGCAGAGACATCCAGCCTTGTAGATTCAGCTACTGTACTCTTTGACTGGACCACAACCTGTAAAATAAATCCACTTTCTTTCTCTATAGTTTCATTCTACAAGTTCTGTTACTCCAGAAAACCAGGACTAATACTCTACACAAGTGGACACAGTCCCTTTAAATTCACAAAATATCCTGTGATTTCTAGTTACATATGCCCTTAAGTACTCTAAAAGATTTGTTGAGTTTATTCCATGTAGTGCAGTTGAACTTTGGCAGCAAAAGGTCTTGTGCACATCTGCTCTTTCCAGATGCAATGTAGGCTCAGGTAGATTGAGTGTTTTTCACAGGGTGTCAGAGTGGGGAAGTGACAAGGCCCGAATATGGAAGCAGAGGTTGAGTGTCAAATAGTGAGCTCTTCTCTGCCCTAACTCCCCCCTCACTGCCCAGTCTGCACAGTAACTCATCTGTTAACACTCCAGATATCTAACCTCCCTGACCTCCACAGCCTTGAGTTTAGACTGGGCTTCTGGTTATAGTCTCCTGCTCCAGAGCTGGGCTCTATCGCTGTGGTACTCTGCCAGGGTGTTTCCAGACCAAGTTGACATTTAGGCCCGGGCTGCAGGAGGAAATTCTCCTGTGGAAAAGAACAACTGAGTATGTTCTCGCCATTACAGCTTCGAGAGGGAAGAGAGCAAATTGTTCATCTCCAGACCCAGTGTCCTTCTCTGGACAGGACTATGTGTCTTCCAGCATTTCAGCAAGCAGAGAAGCCTGCAAATGAGCCGTGTGTCCAGACACTGCTGTTTCCTTACTTGTATAGGTTTGGAAGATTCCTCAGCTGAGGTGTGGAGGTAAATCTGCAGACTGTGTCTCCAAACCCCAACCCAGAGCTTCTCTCCCTCTTCTTCCCCTAGCTGTACCCTAATGGTCACTGTCCTTGGTCCCTTGTTCCTGATGGCTAGCAAAGCATGCCTGCTGCTTCATTCTTTCAGAAAAAAACAAAAACAAAAACCAACTGTCGATAATCTTATTTCAAATTGTGGAACAGAAGAGAAATCTGTCCAGGATCTGGATAGTTCACAGAGGATGTCCTGGGTCAGATTGTCTATTCAGGCACCATGGAACCAAGGGTTTCCACTCAGGTTTTTCCAGCTGCCCTGGTGGAGGTATCCTTTGTGGGTTTAATGGTTGTTTTTCACACTAGGAACGTCAGCAGGGAGCATTCTCAGTCAAAGCCTCTGGCAGGAGGCAGGGCAGACTGCAGGACATTCCACACTGCCTTCTGAAGGTAAAGACAAAAGGAGTTATTGCAGGGGAGTGGCACCTGTGCAAAACTCAGGGAAGAAAGGGAGATGGAAGAGCTGAGACACTTGGAGACATCTGCAGGAGAATGTTGTAGATGCCAGAGAGATTTTGAGGGAACCCAGGCAAGTGGCTCAAATGGTCCTAGCAAAGCAATTCTCAGGTTTTTTTTTTTTTTTTTTTTTTTTTACAGAGCTTAGAAATGAGAAACTTAGACGAGTGGGGGAGGGGAGGGGCCACAGCCCTCTGGCCAAGTGGAGGTTTGTCCACATTGATGATGGTGGTGGTAGTAGAGGTGTGTGGGACGCCCCCTGCCTGCGAGGTGCAGAACTCCACTCACGCGGTACCTGTGAGCAAAAGGTGGAGGAAGAAAAGGAAGATTGCAGAGAAGCACTGAAGTGCTCACAGGGCAGCACGATATGGAGAATTAAGGAAGAAGTCCTAAACCTGGTGGCACAGAAGAGGTTCTGAGCCAGTGTCTATAGAGTGAAAGAACACATATAGATACTCACAAACTTTTGTGAAACGCACAGACTAAGGAGTACATGCTATGTGTCTGAGAGACTGGCAAGTGAGTCTGTGCCGAAGGGAGCAAGAGCATAAGGCTGTTTAAAGCCTGCAATTTCCAAAATTGGAAAGGCAGATTGTCAGGCTGGAGACGTGCTGTGAAAAGAAATGGAGGATGTGGGCATCGATCCCACTACCTCTCGCATGCTAAGCGAGCGCTCTACCATTTGAGCTAATCCCCCACCACACAAGAAGATGTTTTTTTCTTTTGTACTTTCTTTTATGCTAAGAGTGTCCACTGGTCATCAGAGAGGTACCTGGTATAACTAGGGTGCAGGAAAGCATGATAGTGAAGGCTGAAACCGTGGAGTTGAGATTGTTTCACCTCCCCAAAAGGGTAAGGAGTGAGCTGAGAATCTGAAACCACAAGAAGAAGTGAGAAGAAAAGTAATGTTGTTTCCGCCCGGTTTCGAACCGGGGACCTCTCGCGTGTGAGGCGAGCGTGATAACCACTACACTACGGAAACCCCCCACAGTTGCCATTCTAGCACTTTACCATCCAAGACACCATAAATTTGCTACAATGTTATCTGGACGCCTTTACAGTGAGAATTGCATTGCAACCAAACCAAAGATTAAAAAGCCACAGTGGAGAGGCGACATCCTGTACAGGGAAGGATTGAAAGTTGTGTCTTTCACGGCGCGAGTAAAAGAAAGAGCTCAGCGGAGGGAGAAGCTTGTTGTAGGAGTGGAGACTCATCAGTGCCTCTCAGGGAAATCTGTAACGTGTCAAACACAGAGAAGGAAGGAGGATGGAAGGGCCTGATCAACTGGAGACACCTCGAGGAGAACGCTGTAGATGCCAAAGAGCTTTTGAGCGACGCTCCGCAGGTGCCTCAAATAGTCACAGCATCATGTTAAGGGAAGATGCTCAATCTGTCACCGCACTTAGAAATGGAAAATTGAGACTAGTAGGGAGGGGGTAGGTTCCACTCAGGCCGAATGGGGTTTTTGTCCTCACCATGCTGGCGGCAGTGGTGCAGGGTAGCTCCCTGCCAGTGAGGCGAAGAAAAACCTCCTACCATGGCGGTGGAATGTGTAAAAGATGAACGAGTATGGGGAACATTCCAGAATGGCGGGCAGAGCAGCTCAGTTTAAGGGGAAGAGGGGGCCCTAAGATGGTCTCACAGAAAAGGTTCAGACTTTTGTAAACGCTTAGAAGCATTGTTTAAATGCACAGATCAATGTATGCGCGATGTAGATGGAGGAATTCTGAAGAGACTGGGACTAATCCTTCTGGGAATTATCCTTCAGTGAATGCGTTATGCTTCAGTGAATGTGAAGGAGAGAGTATCTCAGAAGACAGTGATCCGTTATGGTAACCAAGCAAATGTCTCAGAACACCTAAATTCCATTACTGTGGCCACGTGCCCAGTGGAGGGAAGGCTCTGTGGCTCTGTTTTCAATTTCTAAAGAAACCGTTAAGCTAGAGCACCAGCTGCTCTTTCAGAGGCCCTGACTTTGAATTCTAGCACCACAGGGGAGCTCGTAAACCAGTTCAGCTTCAGTACTACGGCATCTATTGCCCTCTTCTGGCCTCTTCTGGACACTGCATGTAAATACCCATACACGTAAGAACTACTAGACTTTCCTGTGGATCCATTCAGCTTTGCCTTCCTTTGTGTCAGCCAATGACACACAGAAACCCTTTTTACCAGGGATTCCCAGTGACCACACTGAGCTGAAACCCAGGAGCCTGTCCTCCTTACCCCACCTTCATCCCTGGGGACTTGGCTGCTTGGTGGGGCTCTAGGATCCCCTTAGCTCTTTCCCACAGCCCCCTCTGAGCCTTCCTCAAAGCGCATCAAACCTTTCCCAGTTATAGTCGATGGTAGGAGGCAGGGCTACCTACATATATGTACTGTTTTCTGAGACTGAAGGCATAAAAGTGTTCCCGGTCAGTTTTGAGTCGAGGACCTTTCTCGTGTATCGGCGAGCGTGATAACCGCTACACTACGGTAACGACCACGGAACTTTTTTCTCTCACCTTACAATCCAAGTCAAACAGTATAATCTTGCTAAAGTGCAGTCCCGAAGTTACAGATACACATTAACGAGAGAATTTTAAGGAATGCAAAGAAAATAGAGATTAAAAACCCTAGTGTAAAGGCGAGATCCTGTCACAGGGAGGGAATAAGAAAAGCACTTCGAGTGTCGAGGCGGAGGGAAGAAGCGCGGGAGTAGGGATTCCGGGGTTGAGTCGCAGAGCTGCACCGCAGGGGAATCGCGTGGGAGTAAAACACACAGAGGGCGGGAGGTTGGGCGAGCCGGATCACCTGCAGACACCTGGAGGAGAAAGTTGTAGATGCTGGAGAACTTGTGAGAGAACCCGGGCAGGCGGCTGAGCTTAGAAATGGAAAATTGAGTCTAGTGGGAAGCCACATCCCATTCAGGCCGAGTGGAGGTTGGTCCATGCGATGCTGTAAGGCAGTGCAGGACGGTGAGGAGCAGAAAAACCCTCCAATTACCCGGGTGAGTGAGCAAAAGATAGACGAGGAAAAGATTCCAGAAAGGCGGGCAGACAACTTAGAGCACGGAGTGGTTTAAAAGGAAAAGCCTAAACCTGGTTAAACAGAAGAGGTTCTGCACCAGTGTCTGTCGAGTGATAGAACAAATGGAGACGCTAAAATGCTAAATACACAAACTAGAGAGTCCACCATGTGAGAAAACGGCAAGTGAGTGTGTGCTGAAACTTTTGTTTAGAGTATGAGAGGAAAGTGTAATTTTCAGTCCTCAATCTAGCTAACATAATAGTTGGAGGATGTGGGCATCGATCCCACTACCTCTCGCATGCTAAGCGAGCGCTCTACCATCTGAGCTAATCCCCCAAGACACAAACTTTTTCTTTCTTGTACTTTCTTTTATGCCAAGTGCTTCCACTGGTTTTTCACTCAAGTTACTTGCTATAAGAAAACCATGGTTGTCAAGGCTAAAAACAGAGGGCTGAGTCTAATATTTTTTAACTTCTCAAAAGTGTAGGAAGTGAACTGAGAGTCTGAAAACACGAGAAAGTGAGAAAACCAACCATGTTTCCACCTGGTTTCAAACCGGGGACCTCTCCCATGTTAGGCGAGTGTGATGACCACTACACTACAGAAACACCCTAGTAAGGGCTGTTTTCCTACTTTCTAGACATAGATTCCAAGATTTCTTAGCAAATGGTTTGATGATGGCATTCTTTGTATATGTATGTATTACGGGGTAGCTAAGTCAATGTAAGTATGGTCTCTGTCCCCCTCTATCCCTAGCCTTTGGTGACCCCACTGTTCTCTGCTATTGCCAATCGAATACTCAGATTTCACGCTGTAAGCGAAGTCCTGTGGAATTTGTCCCTCTGTGGCTGATCTACCTCACTTAACACCATGTCCCCAGCTTCTTCATTCCAGTGACTGCAAGTGACAGAGCCTCTTTAGAAAGGGCGGAGTAGCTAACGTTCCATGTGAGTCTGCTGTGTTATTATCTGTCCATTGATAGACAGTGGCTTGGTTTTGTATCTTGGTTATTAGGATTAATCCTGCTGCGAATGTGAAGGCACGAGTGTTCCGGAAGATAAGGATTCATTACCATGGACAGAGCAAGTATGAGTCCAGGACTTTGGTAATGTGCCCTATTGCTAAATTTCTAGAGGAATTATCATGGTTGTGTCTTTAGTGTGTTATAATTTATATCCCATTAAAATTATGCAAGCATCTTCTTTTCTCCATACCTCAGCAACACCAGCTCTTTTCCGGTTTTTGAGGATGGATAGCAAATGCCTCAAGTGTGATGCTCCTGCCTGCTCGCTCAGCTGTCTTCCTTCTTCCTGGTTCATTCCTTGGAGCAGCACCCTCAGTGTCTACAGTAATTAACATTAGATTAACATCTGCTTGCATGAGGGAAGGGCTGAAGCAATGTCAGCATCGGGGAAAAGATTAACTCATGGTCTGAGTAGTGCACAGGCATCTGACTGTATGCTATCCCAAGTTGGGTGTTTAAACAGAAGCATGGTGGGCGACCACACAATACAGTTATGTTTTCACTTCTCAAGGAAGGCTCTGGCTGCCCTGCTGCCTGGCACACAATTTGCATTTTGACATTTTACCTTCAGAATTTTCTTTCCATTTTAAGTGGCTGTTTATCTTTGGTGGGTAGAGTTGGTGCTGGGCAAATGTCAATTAAGAATAGATATTGACTGCCAAGCAAGAGTGGCTCCAGTCAATAAAAATGAAGTCCTCAAAAAAATGTCCAGAACAGTACTTTGTGTATGTGTGTATCTGCTTGTGTCTGGGTGTGTCTCACTGACCTGCACAATTACAGACTGTCACTGACTCAAAGTTTTCATGAGATAGCTCAGAGGATTGGGACGTAAGGTTCCGATACTGAGTTATGAGAGACCTAGCCTAGGAGTCTTTCAGCAGTAAGCAGCTTAAATGAGGTGGTTTTATTGTCACACCACAAACCTGGGGACAGAAATGACAGTGGCTACTGCAGTGTCTTCTGATGTCATTGGGACCTATGCTCCTCCTGATGACCTGGGCTCCTAACAGTCACATGGCAGTTCACAACTGTCAGCATCAGGGGATGTAATGTTCATTGTGCACAGACATACATAAGAGTAATCACCTATACACATAAGAAATTTTTTTTTTTGTTAAAGATCACTTTTCAAAACAAGAGCACTCTTCCTTATATTTAACCCACATCAGTCTGTAACTAATTTCCACGGATAGCCATCACACAATCAAACTAATCCATAGCCCATATTGCCAACTGAGATGCAGCAAGTTTGGGCACAATGATGTTAATTGCACAGGACTCCACACTGCATTACAAGTAGGAGTCAGCTAGCTTTGGCTGTAACTCCACACCACAGATCCCACGGCTAGTAATGAAGTCACAATGCACTTTCTGAACTGGAAATACCCTAAGAAGGCAACATACAGAGTTCTTAAGCCAGTTGAAGTAGCAGGCTTCATTTGCACCACAGGACAGGGCACAAACCTTAAACACCCAACTTTGTAAACTGGTAATTTATCTACAAAATATCATGTTTAATAACATATCTCTTCTTCTTCTTCTTCTTCTTCTTCTTCTTCTTCTTCTTCTTCTTCTTCTTCTTCTTCTTCTTCTTCTTCTTCTTCTTCTTTCTTCTCCTTCTCCTCCTCCTCCTCCTCCTCTTCCTCCTCCTCCTCTTCCTCCTTCTCCTCCTTTTCCTTCTTCTTTTTTCTCTTCCTTATCCTCCTTCTCATCTTTCTCTTTTCTTTATTGTTGTTTTTGTTTTTCAGACAGGGTCTCACCATGTAGCCCTGTCTGTCCTGGAACTAAGTATGTAGACCAGGTTGGCCTTGAACTCACAGAGATCTGCCTGCCTCCCAAGTACTGAGATTAGAGGTTTGTACAAAGTCCAGCCAACACTTGCTTTTGTCAACGTTTCATTATTGGGCTCTAGTCACACAGAACAACTACAAATTAATATCTTTCACCTTAACTTTCTCTCTTTTCTTACCATAGTTCCTGTAGAAGTGGCTTGATGTGGACAGAGTAGGCTTTCAGAGACCCAGAAGAAGATGTAACTGTGCCTTGTATTAGCTATGTGACTGTTTAGACTAAGAACTTCCTGACACTCCTTATCACTGTCACAAGTAGATGATATTTTCCAAATTGGTTGTCAAAGCAAACATCACAGGTAGCAGAGTGCAGAAAGTGTATTACTTAGGATTCTTATAAAACCTGTCCTTACAGCAACTCAAAGAATTAGTGAATGTTTATTTACCAAACTGAAAGACTAAAGAGTCAAAGATAACGTTGGATCTTCATACTGATAACACCAGGGTAAAAACTCCAATAATTACCGTAAAACAGGAGGAGCTACTCCAGAGATAAGACAGTGCTTCAGCCCCACAGAAGCAGGATGCTCACCTTAGGAGGGGAAGTCAGGGGAAGCCAGCCTAACATTCTATGTGACTTAATTTTGAAGGAGAAATGCACTTGAGCTTGTGAGGAAGGGAACAAGGGGCCAGGAGTTCAGTCTGTTGGAAGAGAAGTTTCAGAAGGTGCTGAGGAAGGCAGTCCGTGTGATAGAACCATGGTGTGATCTGGACTGAGGAAGGAGAATGGAGATAGGAAAAGTGGCTGGAAAGGTAGATGAAATGGATCCATGAGGAGCTCATACACTAGTCAGTCTTTGTTTTCTAGGTATAGTTTTGCATTTCTTGTTTTTCAAACTATATATGTATGTACACATATCTACTTTCTTGTATGCATGCCATATGCTAATACAATGTAAAACATTAAAATGATTATGTTAATGCTAAGTCATCAGCATTTTTTTTGTTTATTAAGTTAAATGATTTCCCTCACAGATGAGAAGGTAACATAGCATTTGCAGCTTGGTGGTTTAGAAGATTTGAGGGTAACACTACTGCCAGAGGTAGACACCAGGGTGGGAAAGCCATTCCAGGTGTACTGATAGTCTGGACGGAAATGACTAAGTACTGTTCTGACCCAAAGGTAAGAGCAGGGCCCAAAGAGGAGCAAAAAAATAAGACAGTGGTAGAAGAGATAGGCCTAAATAATTTATTAAAATGCTACATATTAAGAATTTAGGATACTTCTAGTATTTAAAGACCAGGAAATTTTGTAAATCTTCATTGAAGGCAAAGATGATTTGGAACAGAACGTCACTAATATGAAACTTCAGGTATTGTCAAAATTGCTACTGATTTTTAACATATTCCAATCTCTTCTGTTTTTTCTCTCACATGTATAAATAATTATACATAATTTTTACTGGCTTCTCCTCCATCCTCTGATTATATAATATGTTAGGTGACTGGTATCCTCTGTACTATCAAGAAATTATCACATCTCCCATCTTAGTTAGGGTTTTTACTGCTGTGAACTTGCTACAACAAAAGCAACTCTTATAAGCACCACATTTAATTGGGGCTGGCTTACATGGTCAGTGGCTCAGTCCATTATCACCAAGGTGGAATTGTGGCAGCATCCAGGCAGAGCAGGAGGAGCTGAGAGTTCTAGATCTTCATCTGAAGGGCACTAAGGGAAGACTGACTTCCAAGCAGCCTCAATCAGGGTCTTAAAGCCCATGTCCACAGTGACACACTTCCTCCAACAATGCCACACCTACTCCAACAAAGCCACACCTCCAAACAGTGCCACTGGGCTAAGCATATATTCAAACCACTGTATCCCCAAACTAGACTTTTCTTTTGCATTGATTTTGCTCCTGATTGTAACTTTTATTGGCTGTGTCAACTATCAAGGTAAATACAAATCATCTAGTGGCCTCTTTCCCCTGTTTAAAATATAGTCATTAGTTCATTTTTCATGTCATTTGTATAATTTTTGGCTTACTTCTGTAGCTTCTTCATGATTTTCTATGAATATTTGTGAGTTAGTCAAAACATCATCATCTTTAATTGTCAGAAAGCTTACAATTAATTGTCCTCCTCCCAATTCCAGTTTTATAGTTAAAAACACATACCCTCAAATCTTTGCTCCAAACTGGTCATGTTAGTAATTCTGGCTTGTTTCCTACAGTAAACTAACTGACTACAACTTATTAGGACCTCAATTTTATATTCTATGCCAGTGAGAATAACTGTCTTCATAACAATGAGAATAACTGTCTGGTTAATGTCTTCATAAATATCTTTTGCATTCTGACATCAGAAGGGAGAGAATTCCACCAAAGCATTGTACAAAGTCATTTCCATCTCCTGCTTAACATTTGTCTTAAAAAAGATTATGGCATGTTATCTGTCTGTCTGTCTGTCTATCATTTATCTATCTAATTTTAATATTGTGAACAGACTTTGGGTCATAAAACTGGCCATCTTCCAAGTGTGGCCAATCAGAGCTCCTTAAGTTCATACACTGAAGCCAGAAGAAATTCACCATTTCCTATTTCCAGAGCTGCCAGGGACATGCCAGATGCTTTGTTTTCTGACAGCGGCAAAACTGTGAGGGAAATAAGGTAAGAAGGGCACGGTGTCCTAACAGAACAAGTTCCAGGGACTATTCAAAAAGTCTCTTGAGTAGCCTTGGTCTCATCCAGCTTCTTTAGAGTCTGTCAGCTACCTCATTGCTCTTTGATTGTAGAAGGCTTTGCTGTCCATACTGGAAAGAATATGGATTAATATAGTGACAGAAATGTTTTATTTATAAAATTTACTGAGGCAGAGACTTCTTAATTAGAACCCAGACTTCACAGGTGGAGAGAGCACATTACCAATATTAGAAACAGAAACTAAGGGTCCCAGAGATGCTGGTGTAGGGAGGAGTAGGCTTATGGAGTCTTCAAGAAGAGGAGAATGCATTTCATTGAAGTCTTAAGAGCCAGGATACATTCACCTGTTTTCTCCTCACAGTGGTGTTTTCTCTTCTTGTGAAAACCTAAGTTCTTGTTCCTAACCAATATCTGATTAGTTACTCTCTCTAGTCTTACACAGTAGTTAACAAGAGTAAGTATGTGGCTGTGAAGTCTTAACCATAGGTAAGACATGGCATTGTACTGAAATTAGTTTTGTCATCTGATGGATATCATCTCTCTTTAGTTCCTCTCCCTTTTTGTGAGTGACTTCACTTCGATCACCAATATTCTTTTGGATTTGACTTGTCTTGATTGCCACGAAGCAGCACCTCAAAGACAGTGGTGAGAGCTGAAGGAAGAAACAGAAGTTCCTTGAGGAAAAAATGATAATATTGGAAACAAATACTTGATACTTCCTATGATGGCTGGTTCTGTCAATCTGGCACAATCTACAATTATCCGGGGGAACAGTGTGTCATTGAGGGATTATGCAGATCAAGTGAGCCTGTAGGCTTGTCTCTGTGGGATTATTTTCTTGTTTTATTTTCTGTTTTCTAAAGACAGGGTCTCACTATGTAGCTCTGGCTGTCCTGGAACTCACTATGTAGATCAGGCTGGCCTTGAACTCACAGAGATGCTCCTGCTACTGCCTCCCAAGTGTTGGGGTTAAACGTATGTGCTACAACCCCTGGCTGGGGTTGTTTTGGTTACATTAATTGTGCTCAGAAATTATCAATGCTCAGGCAGGCAGTAGACTATGAACCCATCCTAATTTCAACAGAAAAAGTGCCAGGGCCACTTACTGGATGAGGACCATATGGCGCTGCACGCCAGAGTGAGAGTGGAGTGAAGGCAGGCTATTGTCAAAATCCTGGTGGTTTATTTAGTTTCAAAACATACAGAAAGTACAGCAGCAATGCAAGTAACAATTAGACACTTGTCACTCTGAGAGAAAAGGAGATGATAATTCATCAGCTATCCTGGCTATTGCACACAGATGAAATTATAAAAGCTTTGGTTGTTGTTATATAGGTTCCTTGTACTTTAATTTTTTCTTTTTTTCTGGATCCTCCTTTTTCTTCTCCTGAAAAGTTTTCTGATAGACAAGACTAACTCCATTTTAAGATTAGAAGCCAAATTGTTGCAAGTTCAAAATAAGCTCATTCCTGTTTTCTGTAAAACTTAGGTTTCACCCATTGTCTTGACCCATTTTTGAAATATGACATGTTCTACACTCTATGGAATTTGACTCACTCCCTGTGTTAGGATTTCTATTGCTGTGAAGAGACACCATGACCACGGCAACTCTTATAAAGGAAAACATTTAATTAGAGCTGGCTTACAATTCAGAGGTTTAGTCCATTATCACCATGGCAGGAAACATGGCAGCATCCAGGCAGATGTGGTGCTGGAGAAGGAGCTGAGAGTTCTCCATCTTGATCTGCAGGTATCAGGTCAGAGAACTGACTTGAGCTTCTGAAAGCTCAAAGCCTGCCCCCACAGTGACACAAGTCCTCTAGCAAGGAGATGCCACTCTAACAAGGCCACACCTTCTAATAGTGCCGTTGCCTATGGGTCAAGCATTCAAACACATGAGTCAACGGGGGCCATTTCTTTTCAAACCACCATAATCCCCGAGGGTATCCTAACCTCCACCCTGATAAGGTATCCTGCCAAATAATTTTGAGCTGTTCTGTCAAGTTTCTATGTAACTAAAATAATTACTCTTAAAATCCCCCAACAACTTGAAAATCCGCTGGCCTTTTAATTTTGGAACTGTAAAAACCCCACTTCTCCTGAGTTTGGGGTTGACCCCTCAAATCTCACATTTGGGGACAAGCAGTTGCCACTCTTTTTATATATTGTGCACATATAATAAAGCTTGCTATAAATTTGGTGAATTTGGGTGATGGCCTTTGCTCTCATTCAGTGGGATTGACATTTCAAAAGCTATGCCCAGTGTAGTGCCACTTGGGTCTAAAACCAGGACAGTTGAGGGAATCCCCTTCCTTCCATCCCCTTCCCAGTGTTATTCAAATTATCCTGAAAACAAAGTGCTGTTTGTTTTCTGTTTCTGAACGTTTGTTTCCTGGTGTCTGAAAGAAGCAAGGAAAGGTCAGAAGGCCAATGTACACATGGCAGTGATCATGAACATTTTACAAAAGCTGGAGTAGTCAGCATTGAGGAGGGAGATAATAAAAGCCCAGCAGCTCTCCATGGCCTCCTTGCTGAGTCTGATGAGTCTGAGTACACAGAGTGCCAACAGGAGTAGCATAGGATATGAGACAGAAATCACTTCAGCTGGAAGGAGGCTTAGTGATGGAGGAAGAAGGACACTGCAACTATTCTACCTTGGCTGGTGGACCCAGAGGAACCCTAGCTAAAATGTACTTCAGGCACTGCCTGGGATCTTTGTTTTCATTCAGGTGGAGAGGCTGAAGGTCCACCACAGGAATACTGAGAAGATGATAAGAATGTGATAAAATTTAACTTTTGTACATTTCACACAAAAGAATAGCCTGGACAAACAATAAAAAAGTTAAGAGTTGGGCTTCCAAAAAAAAAAAAAAAGAGTTGGGCTTTCTCAGTTCTGCTGGGATTCCTCAGTCCATCCAAACTCATCTACCCCACTTTGTACTTGGTCTATCATGTTGTTTTCACTACCCTGCCTAAGCTCTGGGAACAGGCCATGCTGCCAGCTCCCACCCAGCTTCCCTTGAATCCATGGATAAAAGACACACACAGGATGCTCATTTTCAACTTGCCTTCTGACACAATTGCTGGGTGCTACTATCTCCAGCCTGGAAAAGCAGGTCTTTATCAATATTCTTATCTCCATACCTTTCCAATTGCCCTAAACTTCAGTTGGTTCATTACATCCCCGGCTTCCTGTTTGTAAGAGCAGCCTATGTGGCCACTCTGTTTCAAGATCTCACATGGCTGATCAACTTTTCTCCATCAGAAGTCTGGCAAACTCTGTCTCTCCTCCCTTGCATCTGTCTCTCTTCCTCCAGCGACCTGTAAGTCCTGCCTATCCTTACACCCAGCAATTGGCCCATGGTTTCTTTACTGACAGCTCGAGAACCAATTGGGGACTGCAGCATCAGAACCACCCTACATTTCACCTTTTCTGTCCAATATAAAATAAAAAATAAAAAAAACCCTTTTCTTCCACACATAAATTGAACAAAACCATAACAATCATGTAAATTACACTGTATCATATACAAATGACACCCTGTCCATTATATTTGTCAACTAGATAAAGTACTCTACCATCATTCCTAACTTAAAGAATTATGATTATGTCCCTATATTATGTTTAGATGTCAGCCTGTAATGCCATCTGAAAAATCATGTCTTCCACTCTATAATCTCTTTCTCTCTCTCTTTCTCTCTCTCTCTCTCTCCCCCTTTCTCTCTCTCAATGTTTAACAACTTGAGTTTGGTTATGGGACTAAAACTAGTTTTCAACCCCATCAGAAGTCTGAGAATGACTTAAATATTACCTGGGTATATAAGAATCACTAAATTCTCAAATTTAAACAATTGTAGAGACAACTGACTGCCTGGACAGTCCCCTAATTCCTCAAAACATTGGAGCATCAGTCTTCAGCCTTCTGGCCAAGGATCATCTGACAGACCTTTGCAAAGCAGAATTATTAAGGACTGCTTACCCTGAATGGCAGAGCCAACAGTTGACTATTCTGCACAATGTGTCCTTTTCCTGGAAAGTATTTTGTCTGCACATGAAATAGGCAATTTCTGCCCAGTGGCTACCTTGACGGGAGGTAAAGATGCTCAATTTCTTTTTTTAAACCAAGGACGGGGTGCTGTCAAGAGCAGACATGTCTCATTGCCACATTAAATAACATTAAATGTCACATTCTGTGGATTTCTGATGTTTTTGAAGACTATCTATGACTATAAGGTAATCTGAACTGTTAAACCTTGTCTACTCTTAGCTATTTCTAATTGAAATATATTAAAAACACCCTTTTATAATTATATCAGAATCTAACATAACCATGAGTTTGCTATCTGGATCTTGAATTTTATTGCTTAATTATCTAAAACCAGTTTGTAATAGCAGTTATTAGAAGGACTGTGTCTCAGCTTTGTATTATTAAATGAGTTGCATAGGCACGATGCCTATTTAAGAGAAACAATATTAATCTCAAATTTTGTATCAATATAAGATTAAAACCTTAAATTGGAATCAAAATAAATTCTGGACCAGTGTAAGAAATTAAAACTTCAATTTTGCATCAATTATAAAGATTTCTACCAATTAAGATTATGGTTACCCAGTCCATCCCACCTATTTCCTCCCTGTTCAAAATTATGACCATTCCCAAATTATCCCTTAAAAATTACAACTTTTTTTTATAATTTGTAAAATAACCATCACCAGACTCTCAAACCCAGGGAATTGAGCTGATGACTCTTTATAACTTCTTCCTGCTGAATAGGGGTGATGAAATTTTTTTTAAAAGGGTGGGGAGGGGTAGGAAAATTAGAAAATTTGGTTAGACTTTAGAAAAAGCTTTAGCATCTGTTATCCAGTCCTCTATATGCTTAGAAGGCTTAGGGCTTGACTAAAGTCTGACTAGATCCATCTGAAAGGTTGAGTGAGGCAAGATGACCCTAGAATCCATGACAGTCCCCGAAGCTGTTTTGGGCAGCAACTGGAAAGCAGGGGTCTAAGCAGGTTAGTTCAACATCTCTGAGGATGAATCTTGCCAAAGCTCTACATTCTGTAACATTATGAATCTCACAACCAAAATTTTAGTACCATTAAGATATTTGTACAGATCGTGCTGAAAGAGTTAAAATTTTTAAACCTTCCACAGATGGAGTCAAGAGTGCAGATCAGCTTGTTCTGTGCTCTGGGTCCTAGGAAACTAGCTATCCACAAGACAAAATAAATAAGATAAGAGTTCAGAGCTGGGAGTTCAGGACAGTGTGACCAAGCGCTATGGGTACCAGGAACTAAAAACTGACCATAAGATAGATTAAATAGGGTTTGAGCTGGGAGTTCAAGTTAGCGTGCCTGTACACCCTGGATACCAGGAACTTGGCTGACCACAAGATAGATGGCTGATACATGATGACATATAGGCTCTTAGAGAATAGCCTGTTCCTTGTACCCTGTCACAAACTGAATAATGGGCTGAGACTTTCCACAGGTACTCTCCAATAACCCTCCCTTATTCCCCCTGGGTTGTGGTTCCCCCCCCCCCCCAGTTGTGGTTTTGGACTTTAAATTCTCTCTGTCTCCAAAGCCCCGGGGTCGGACCCCACTGCCCCTGCGTGGGTCATGGGTCTTGACCTCAGTATACTGATTAAAATATGCCTCTTGCTGATTACATCAAGTTTGTGTCTTGCAGTTAATGGGTGGTCTCAAATTCCCGAGGCTTGGATGAGGTCCTCCTTTGGTGGGGGCCTTACAGTGCAAGGTACACAGATCAAGTAAGGCTGACATTTTGCTCCTTGTTTGAGCAGGTGAAAGAATCTTTTTTATGAGTTGAATTTATTAATAACTGTACTGGCTGGTTTTGTGTGTCAACTTTACACAAGCTGGAGTTATCACAAAGAAAGGAGACCCCCTTGAGGAAATGCCTTCATGAGATCCAGCTGTAAGGGATTTTCTCAATTAGTGATCAAGAATGGGAGGACCCATTGTAGATGGTGCCATCTCTGGGATGGTAGTCTTGGGTTCTATAAGAAAGCAAGCTGAGCAAGCCAGGGAAAGCAAGCCAGTAAGTAACATCCCTCATGGCCTCTGTATCAGCTCCTGCTTCCTGACCTGCTTGAGTTCCAGTTCTGACTTCCTTTGGTGATGAACAGCAATGTGAATGTGTAAGCTGAATAAACCCTTTCCTCCCCAACTTGCATCTTGGTCATGATGTTTGTGCAGGAATAGAAACCCTAAGACAATAACTAATTATAATATGTCTTCATTAATGCCATTCATGTCCTGTTTTGTTTTTCTCAAACTTTTATAGTTCTTCAGGAAGTCTACTCCGCCATGTCTGATCTATATCACTCTGGAAGGGGTCCAGAGTTTATTCTCCTTTCTTGTCAACACAATTACAGAGCTTTTCTTCCCAAATGGCATGTCCTTGGTCCAGTAACCAGAAGTCATTAAATGTTTAGCTTGACCTCTCTCCTAGAGAAATTTTAATATACTCACCAAACTCAAAATTATATTCATTTTGATAAGTAAATCAATTTGATAAGTAAAAGAAAAGCAAATAAAACACTCTAAACAAATACTATCTGTTGAGGCAGTGCTTCTACTGTCCCCATCCCAGCCTTCAAGAGATCAAGGCCTAAGTTATTTACTTAATATCTCTGTCTACTTACTATATGAGCCTATTTCCAGGCTGTCTCTCTCTATATAATTCTCAAGGCCTAAATTTCTACTGTGAGTTAGGCTAGGCACTCTATCTTTTGGCTTTGGTCTAATTTTTTAAGATAGAATGCCTTAATATTTTTATTACTCTGTAATTAATTTTTATTAGATTCCCTTCTGCTTACTGTATAAGCCCATTCTTAGGCTTCTAATCTGTGATACGAGGATAAATGATTTCAGAATTCCTGTGAAGCCCACGTTCAAAGAATTTGAGTATTGTCCTGGCAAGATCTTTTCAAATCTTCCTTAAAGCATTTTTTTTTTTTAAATTCAGTCTTCCTAACTTCTCCTTTCTGTGGAGGTTAATATCTCTGTATACTTAAAAAAAAAACATTTAACAATTACCATTATATGCCCTTCTACCTTAAACTAATCAAGTTTCATGTATCGCTATCCTTTGATTGTCTGCTTGTTGGAGGCTGATAGCCTCTACTGTGCCTGTCTCTGCACAGCAGGGGCTCCTAGCACCTCTGAGCCTAAACTCTTAGTATTAGTTCTGAACTGCAGGGGGTAGAGGGGATCCCTGCTTGGGAAAAATCTGTACTCCTTTCTATCTTTAAAAACAAAACAAACTTTAGAATTGTATCTTATGATTACCTGCTTGTTGGAAGCAGGCAGCTTTTACTGTCTGGATCTCTACCTCAGAGTAGCCATCCTATCTCTTTTCACAGCAGGGGATCCCAGTGTCTGTGAGCTCAGGTTCCCCCTGTGTGATCTATCTGAGAATTCTTAAATCAATAGTGGATTCTTGCCTTCCACGTTGCGTGTCATCTGTTACATGTGGCTTTTGCTACCCCACCTAAGTTCCTGGAACGGGCTGCACTACCAGCCCCCACCCAGCTTCCCTTTAATCTACAGATAAAAGGCATACACACAGGATGCTCATTTTCAATTTGCCTTCAAAATTGCTGGGTGCTACTATCTCTAGCCTTGAAAATTCAGACCCTTATCAATATTCTTATCTCTCCACTTGCCCGAAACTTTAGTTGGTTTATTACATCCTCAACTATCTGTCTGTAGGAGTGGCCACTCAGGGAGATCTGGAGATCTCACATGGCAGGTCAACTTTTCTCCATCAGAAGCCTGGCAAACTCTCTCTCTCCTCCCCTGCATCTATCTCTTTCTCTCTAGGGATCTGGAAGTCTTGCCTATCCTTCTGCCTCGTAATTGGCCCTTGGCTCATTTCCCTGATCAGGAATCGAACCCTGGCCGCAGAGGTGAGCGCACCGAATCCTAACTACTAGACACTGTTATTTTCCATACATGTTCCTTACTTTCTAATTCAGTCCTCTTCTGACCATAGACTCATCCATGCACAACAAGGGGGAAAAGTTCCCCTTCGAGCTCCACTTGTTTGAATCATAGTCATGCACAGCCATGGATTACTAACCAGATTTTAGTAGGTATATATCTCTCACTCACTCTAGGGCTGTAACTGATGTCTGAATTTCTCACTACTTTGGTTACAACAATAGAATTAAAAAGAAAGCATAGAAGATATTCAATACATTGGTTATGTTAGAAGAGGTACAACAAACCAAACAAACAACTCTTATTTCTTGCTTACTTCTGGAATACTTACCATCACCCTTCATCTACTATATTCTGTTTTCTTTTCTATAGACCCTTCTTAATACTAATGCCTCATTTTAGCTTTCTTGTCACAAACAGAACCTATGGTCTCTTCTTGCTTCCCCATTGGCAGGACATTTAGTGACATTCTAAGCATGTGAATTCTGCTTCCTAACACAATGGTTTCCATTTTTATATATTTAAAATTCTCCCACTATACCATTCTATCTAGCCATGCCTTGCTTTGCTTAGCACATGTATTCTTACAACCATGAGAGAATACCTTAGTTGGAATTGGAGAGACGGCTCAGAGGTTCAGAGTACTTGCTATTTGAATTTGAGTCTTAGAACATATGTTGAGTGACTCACTATTCCCTGTAACTCCAGTTTCAGAAGGTCTGCTGCCCCCTTTAGCCTCAGCACATACGTAGTACACATATAAACATTCAGGCATATATATATATATATATATATATATATATAATATTAATATATAATAAATTAATATATATAACGTATAACATATAGCATATAACAAATATAATATATAATATAATATATAATAATATATAATATACAATATACAATATATAATATATAATAATATATAATATATACATATATCTCAACAACGGCTTCTTAACAGATCAAGAACAAATGAGACTGATGTTATAATAGAAATTTAACAAGAAAAAGTTAAAAACCACATTTATTAATAGCTGAATTCCATGGAACATTTACAGAAGAACCACTACAAATCCTTCTTATACTTTTTCAAAACACAAGTGTAGAGAAAATACTTCCGAATTTATTTTATGAGAACATCACTCAGACTCACAGGTCATACAACAGCACTCCAGGGGGGAAATCCTCAATAGGCAAGACCAAGCTAAACTAAAAAAGATATACGCCGACCAGGTGTCGCTTATCGCTAAGATGCACAGTTAGTGCAATCTACTCAAATTCATGTGACACAATAACACAATGAAAGCAGAATTCTTTGATCATAGATGCTGAAAAACATCATTTAACAACGTTCAATATCCATTCATGACTTTAAAAAAACCTCATAACAAAGTATGGAAGAAAATTATCTGAATACATTATAGCTCATTTATGAAAAGGCACAGCTAAATCATAACTAATGGAAGCATGTCAAAGGATTTTCTTTTAAGACTCGAAACAAGAAGAATGTCCATTCTTGCCAGTTCTTTCCAACCTGCCACTAGCAAGAATAATTAGGAATAAGAAATGAAAGGAGTCAAAGTTGGGTGTGGAGAGAAAGAGAAACAAGCCTGTTTCCTGAGAACAGGTAGAAATCTGTGACAGCTCTACCGACCACAAAGATGTAAGAACAAACAACCTTAATAAACGTTCAAGATGCAAAATGAACATGGAAACACTTTGAGTTTTTATAGCAATGTGATCTATCAGAAAGAGAAAAGAATCCCATTTAAAAAATCTTAACACACCTATATCACACCCTTCTCCTATAGGCTCAGGGACCATGAAAGAAGAGGGGGCAGAAAGGCCAGAGACTGCATAGAATCAGTCTTTCCAGTAGGAGGAACTGCAGCAGCCAGGAACTCACTGCTGCTGTGATTATTACGCGCTATTCGCTCTGGAAGCAAGTTCCTTGGTTTCACCAGGATTTGTGAGACCAGACCAAGGCAGGAAGAAAAACCGCAACCTTGGGGAATCCGGGTTTATCAGGGCTCCGCATCTTCCTAGGGAGCATCCTTTTACGCCAAGGTGGAAGCAGGGGAATGGCTCTGAGACCGCAGATTGCTGCTTCAACCCGGGTCACCAAGGGTTGTAATAGCCGCTTGGTGCGGGTGTCGGAGGACGTACATCTGGATGCATAGCTGGGTATACACCCACACCATGGTCTAGCAAACGGCGGATGTTCCATGTAGGCCGTGTAACGACTGACCGGAAGCAGCTTGCGGATGCTCCAGTGGCGCAATCGGTTAGCGCGCGGTACTTATAGGACAGTGTGTGTGCGCGAGAGCGATGCCGAGGTTGTGAGTTCGAGCCTCACCTGGAGCATTGTTTTCTTAGAATCTTCAAGAGCCCCACCCACACTGCATACTTTTCGTGACTTAAGGTCCTTAACTTGTTTAGTATCAATCAGCCTGTACTTTTAGAATCATTATTTAATTAGTTTTAGAATCCAGCAACGACTAATGATTGCGATAGCCTTCCCTGTCTTGCTATCGTGCTTGGGGAAAAATATAGTAGGATTATGGTGGCAGCTTCGGTTATTTTTAGAATTCAGAAAGACTAATGATTTCGATGGACCACCGCCTTCCCTGTCTTGCTCTCAGGCTTTGGGTTGGGAAAAATAAAGTAGGATTATGGCAGCAGGTTCGGCTTCTCTTGTTTTGTTTTGTTTTTTTTTTTTCCAGCGCAAACGAAAAGTCACATGACAGCGGTGGTGGACTGGGAAGATGGAGAGAATCTGTTTTCAGCTTCCTGGGAATCTCGAACTAGTTTTAGATTGCCTATAGCAGGCTGCATTCCCGCTTCTGTAAATCTATTCATATGCTTTTAAATGTTGTGATACATTAGAACTTTAGGGCAAAGCGTGCTGTAGTTGCACCTCCTTAGCATTTGAGAGTTCTCCTAGCAGAATTACCCCTTCTAGATCACCCCCAGGTATATAGCAAAATCTAGTTTATTTTATTTTTTTAATCACTGGAGTAAAGCAATTCCTGCTGCATATACCTTCAGTTCAGGCAGAATGAGAGTAAATGCAATGCCTTCCCTTAATGTTCACGCTAACAGTTAATAACAGGCCACCTCTGCAGGTGAGGATAAACAGGTGGAGAGCAGCTAACCGTTCTCAGAACTGCTTTTATGATTGGTATCATGGAGTCATGTACTAACTGTACTGTGGAGCCCACATACGAGGAGAGAATAAAATCTATCCAATAAAAAAATAAAATCTACTCCCTCCCCCAGATCTGCCAATATTTGAAAAAGGTTATAAGAAAGGAGAACAGTCCAGGTTGCTCTGATTTCTGGACAGGAATTGTTTACAACAATGGAGCTGGGACATTAGAGGGAGCACTTGTGTCATTTATGTATACAGAGAGTCACAGACCACTGCTCCACCCATGAAACTCTGAAGTATGACATTTCAGAGAGTCAGGAGAGGGAAGGAGAGAGAAATAGAGAGAGATATAGAGAGATATCTGTTCATGCTCTTGTAGCAAAGCTGTTTGGAACTTAGCAGAAAATTAAAGATACAAACGAACTTCCCATAATGTCTGTGGCTTGAACTTTCTCCACAGGGTTGTCCTGCGACTGATGGTGACAACCTGGTCTACATTGAGGAGACAGGGAAAATGCTCAGATACTGTTGGAGACTGCAGAGAATAAGTGCACACACACACTGTGGTCCAAAGGTCATTTAAGGTCATGTGTCCTTTCCCTCCCTGGCCTGGGTAAAAAGAGCAGCGCCTGTGATAGTAGATCCAGTGTGCTGCTACATAGGACTCTTCATTGTCTGAGGAGCAGTGGTGTGGGAGGAGCTGTTAACATCATATTAGAAATGCTTCTCTTCACTTTTTCCCCCATTACTTGGGCATTGCTTTTCTGTTTATTAAAATTACACTTCATGGCCGAGCAGGACTGTTTACCTCTGTATTCCAGTGCTTGAGGAGGCAGAGGCAACTTCGAAGCCAGGCAGTTTCTACTTGTGAGACTTCATGTCTTGTGTTTCTTTAAAAGAAAAACAAATAAAATAGCTATTTGTCCTTGCACGTGAATAAACTTTAAACCCAGCATCATTTTATAAATCACATAAAGTTCATTTTTGTTGCAGATACATGTGGATTTCCTTTTTATGTTTGTCCTCTCCTGCTCCCCTTTGCTCTCTCCTTCCCACCCATATGTGTGTATTTTTTCTGCTCCCACTCCCACTTCACATCAGGGCCTTGACTTGAGGTCCAGGCTGTCCTTGAACTCTCTATGTAAGCCAGGCTAGCCTTAAATTCATGGTAATCCTCCCGACTTAGCCTCCCAAGTGTTTATGGGTAGAAGCTACTACTTAATTACTTTAATTATTACTGTTTTTGTTTTATTATTTGGTCACTGCATGCTGAATAAATGGGTGCTGTTTTTCCTCTGGCTGCTTCCTGCTGATACAGGGGCATCATTGTTAGGGACCCAAAGCAGTTGGAATATTGGTCAAGGCCTAGAAGATCAGGCTGTGTAGTTCGATGTCTCAGCTCTATCAGACCATGTAGGGCTAGGGAAGTATAGGCAGCCTTGGGGAGGTTTGTAAGGTTGGACTACCTGGGGCTAGTTGCCTTGGAACCATCTAGGATATGAAAGGTCCGGGACTCCCCAGAAAGGAGTCCACTTAAGTCACAGGATAGCACGCACCCAAAGGACACACGAGAGACCGTCTTGCTGTAAAGCACATGAGGTGGTTTATTAAATCAGAGCTCTGGGCCAGCCCATAACCCCATATCTCACATAGGGGATAGAGGGACTGACCCCGTGGCTCAGGGGCATAGCGCTTATATATGGGCGGGGTAGGGAAAAATCGAACTTTCGCGCGGGTGCACAGGATTGGTTGTTTTACCTCTTTTGAACACTAGTAGGCCGTACCATGGGGCAGGGTGTAGTTCTTCCCTTGGCCAGTCAGTTTCTGGGATGTTCTTAACAGGCCTTTGTACTGTAACTCCCCCTCCTCTGTAACTAATTAGATGGACCCAAACCTGCTGGCAGGTGCTTTTCTGCCCAAGGTCTAAGGCGAAAAATTTACACATATTTCATAAGATGGCCTTTATAATTTTTCACTCTACAGATATAGATTTCAAGGGAACACCTGGGCTGCTGGGCTTCGGGAGCAGTATGTAGTTGATGAAACCTACTGGGACAGATAGACTAGGGACAGACAGAAAGTAAGGTTAAGGATTTTAGGGAATACTTTTTATCTTAGGTGTACATTTGAAACTTTTAGGTCCATAGTCTTAGTAGTTGGGGAAAAGGAACAGTTGGGGAAAGGGAGGGGGGAATCCCACCATGAAAAATAGACAGGCAGAGAAACATAGGCTGTTGGTTTGCAGCAATATGTATGTGGAGTCCATTTGACCTGTGAGAGGTTGATTTAAGTCGATTTCCTGAAACGTATGAGAATTTTGTAAGTTTACAAAGATAAAAGTTTTAGCGTTGTTTGTAATCTGTACTGAAATCCACATTGTAGGAATGGCAATAGACTTGTTTTGAGTTATAGCAAAAGTTTGGGGAAGCAAACAGGAGAGAGAGAGAGAGAGAGAGAGAGAGAGAGAGAGAGAGAGAGAGAGAGAGAGAGAGAGGTTGGGGTGATGTGTTGGGGTGAGGCTGAAAAAAGGGGGCTGGCACTGAGCAAGTGTGGCAGTGGCCAGTGGGCGAGTCCGGGAGAGAGATGAGGAAAGAGTGAGATTTTTGGTATTTCGGAGCAGGAGGGAGCCTAGACAGCGGTAGCAGCTGGTAGCCGCAGGGAAAGGGTTTTTGATCCAGGACAGCAGCTTCCAGGAGATGCTTCGGCGGTAGGGGAGGGCTCCTGGAGCTGGATGCGCGGCTGGGGCAACAGGGAGAGATCAGAGGGTGTGGGCCTAGAGCCAAGGGCCATTAGTCAGTTCGTGGCAGCAGAGGTTTTGATGGCCACTAGAGCATGAGGTGGAGAACAGAAAGTACAAGGGAAAGAAAGGTTGGAGTGGAGTTAAAAGCAAGCGGAGAAGCAGACTGGGACACGGGATTTTCCGACGGGAGGTGTGTGTGGCTTAGCCCTGGCTGCGTCCTTTCTGAAGCAGCCAAAGTGGGAGGAAC
This sequence comes from Arvicanthis niloticus, assembly GCF_011762505.2. Classification (NCBI taxonomy): domain Eukaryota; kingdom Metazoa; phylum Chordata; class Mammalia; order Rodentia; family Muridae; genus Arvicanthis; species Arvicanthis niloticus. The sequence continues at coordinate 38,593,048 of NC_047665.1, forward strand.
ATAGGCAGGGACAAGAGTTGGTTTTTGTAGGAGAGTTGGGTTGTTTTCTGTAATAAATAACTCAAACCTATCTTGGCTTTAAGTTACTCTAAGCCCAGAAGCTGCAGGCCTCTGGATTTGTTGACATTTCAGCAGGTGATTAGGTAAATGATTTTTTTTTTTTCTGTCCAGGAAGCCAGAAGTCTCTCTGGCTAGGCCTGTTAACTCTGTGAACTGGAGAGGAAGGAAAGGAAAAGAATTACAATGTTTCATACAGGCAAATATGCAGAGACCCATGTACATTCATAACCCACATTCTGGACAGCCCGACTGTCTGTCTCAATCTGTAGCCGCCTGCGGCCACAAATCAACTGGGTACACCTGAAAGGGGGGCTGGGAATTGAAGGGGGAAGGAGGGCAAGAAGAGATGAGGCCAAGACAAAGTTCTCTGATCAAGGCCTGAAATTTAATAATTGGCTTTCACATATAAAGGGAAAGCCTCACCCTCCAGAGTCTCTTCTCAGTTCAGCCCAGGGGCTGGGCCAGGAGATAGCAGTCTGAAGGTGTCAAGGCTAGCTCAGCAGGCAGTCCATTCAGCTCAACTCCTGTGGCAGACTGCAGGTCTCCAATGCAGGCAGCTTCCCAAGTCCTTTGTTATTCGGATCTCTAGTGGTAAACAGCATGTTCCGGTCTGCTCAACCTAGGGGCTGCTCAACCTAGACAGGTTGGCAGCGTGGGGGAAGGGCACAATTCCCGAATTTTAGTTAAATTAAAAAGAAAAGAGAGAGGTGAAGAGGGACGTCGTGATATCTGGCTACTTCCTGCTGACATTGGGGGTGACGTGTCTCTAGGGGGAACCTAGAAGAATGGACATGGGGGATGTTTGTCCAGTCTTAGGAGAGTTGGCTGTGTCCTGCTGTCCAGGGTTTATGGAGCCCATCTGAGGATAGGTCGGAAGGAACAGGTCCAGTAGAAGCAGGTGTGTGTGATAGGAGATGGAGCATCTGGAGGTTGCTTCTTTGGAGCTGTTTTGGATGCACCTGGACTTGACAAGATGTAGGGAATAAGATTAAGTAAGATGTACATTTGAAACCCAGAGGGATCCCACCCTTTGGAATAGGTAGTAAATGGGAAACTTTAGGCAGATATACTTATCCAGATGGCATCTGTTTGGTCCGTGAAAGATAGATCTGAGTGGTTTTCCTGTAGCTTGTAAATTTACAAAAGAGATAACAGCATAAGTTAATAACACAAGCAGTCTTTAAGATGAACCTTTGTTGGATTGTATAGTGGCATGTTTTATTAGGGGTAGGCAAGTAAATCAGGTCTATTGTTGCTATTAGGCTCCTAGTGTACAGGCAGGGCTGTCCCTGACATCTCATCTCTTCTCCAAGTATATAGAAGGACCGTGGCGATTCTAATTTTGCCAAGGCGGGGATATAGGCCTGACCTCCAGTAATTAAAGGGGACCTTGTAATGGCCCTGGTCCTCCTGTCATTGTCCCGTGAGGCATAAGGGCCATACCCGTCCGATGTCTTTTTCCTGGAGAGGGGATATTTTTGACATCAACCCCTATGCAGTCAGGCTTGTCCCTCAGGGAACCCAGAAACATATTTTTAACTTTTATTTATATTCCCTTGCAGTGCTTCACCTAGCAGCCTATGCAAGAATTCATATCACCAGACAGAGGGGGTTCTGGGTTGCCCCTCTCTGTTTGGTCTAGGGGAGGAAATCTCCTCTTTTAGGTTGGGTGGAGATGAGACTTGGGAACACCCTGGATAGAGTAGCAACCTAGAGTCTCCTTGTCTTCCAAAACCAACATATGACAATGTATCTGACTAGATTTTGTTATCAGATTCTTCATTATCAGAATCATAATTATTAGGCCCACGACCTGTGTCTGTAAGGCTCGGGAAGCCCCCAAAGGGGACCCCACTCGAGTCACAGGATGGCGCGCACCCAAAGGACACACGGAAGACCAACTTGCTGCAAGAACATGAGGTAGTTTAATGGCGGAACGTTCCAGGCCGACACGTGTCTCAATGTGGGAGACAGGGGCATCGACCTCGTGGCTCCAGGGTTTAGGGTTAATATAAGCTCGGGGTGGGGAAAAGGAGAAACTTTCGAGCGGGTGCACACGATTGGTTGTTTTCTAATTTTTGAACATCTGGCCAAACCGGTCCATGGGGGCGGGGAGCAGTTCCTGCAGGCGGATGTTTATCTCTTATCTTCATTCCTGGGATGACTCGGTAGCTCATTGTCCTGTAACTCTGCATTCTTTGTTTACGGATTAACTGGCCTCTGGTTGGCAAACCAGAGGGGCAACTTTAGCTACTCAGGCTAGGGAAAAAGAATCTATAATTCATGAGACCCATAAAATTTTCTTTTATGTCCACTTGACGGACCAATCTTTTAGGCAGCCATCGGGCTCCATTTTCTTTTTCTGAAAAAATGTAGACTGACCCACGAACTCAAATTAAAACAGGATAAGGACCACACCAAGTACCAAGTTAAGGGGTCTCTCCACAAGACCCTGGCAAATGAGTTAGAAGTAACTGGATGCCAATAGCAATCCACTACAGACTGACCTTTAGCATCAGTTTGCAGAAAATTTAAAACAAGACAAGGCAAGGTGTGCTTTTGGTGACCTTGTAGGGTATAATTCCCCCTTTTTAGTTAAAAAAGTCAATTTTTTAGAATTATCTGTAAAACCAAGGAAGAAGCACCATTAACTGTTTTTTCCACACTCAGAGAGTTATGAAGATATTATTTTAAAGTTTCACAATCTCTCTTTCACAATTTCTCATCCTTGAGGATAATAAGGAAATATCAGTAATATTAAATTGTCAACAAACATCTCAAATGTTTGACTGTAGCCAAATAACTGTAATAGCCAGTTCCATTATCTATCTTAGTCTGATATGGAACACCAAGCACAGGAAAATAATATATACAATAACTAATTATATTTTTAGTTGTTCTCTTGTTAAAGTAGTTGCAACTAAAAGGTCTAAAAGGTGTCAACTCACATGTATATATTTTAATTTTTTAATCAAAAATGAGTAACATCTATTTGTCAAAATTGATTATGTATAAGTCCTCAAGGCTTAAGACCACTATGAAAAAATTGAAAATATTGAGAACAAGTTTTTGTAATTTAACTTGCACACTTTCTAGAAATGTCAAATTGTTGTCTTAAGCTATTATTCTTCTGATGTTGTAAAGAATAAGATTGTATGGCCAATTATTTGTGAGGCCTAGAATATGTCTAGTATATAAATCTGTTCTGGCATTGCCCTGGGTTTCAGGCAATCCAATGAGCTTTTAAATGTCTTAAAAAGTTAAGAAACAGTACATGTTTCATAAATTAAGTTGTATTTTTATAAATAAAATTTGAGAATTAGCTATATCTAAAAAAGAAATAATTTTAAGCAATTATAAATCATGAGCCATATACTGGCTATGAGTATATATATTGAAAGCTTGATTTTTTAGCATTTCAAACAGTGGCTACAACACATAATTGTGTTGAAACAGAGGAAACTCAAGAAAATACACATATGATTTAATTACATATATTGTCTTCTCAACAGATGAGGCATCTGTAAATATAGTAAATATCTTTTCTATAGGCTACATGCATAGTAAATTTTAGGAAATATAAAAGCATGTATAGAGAAAAACTGTAACATATGATTATCAAATTTGTCTAAAATGTTTGTCACGTAATAAGCCAAATATCACTATTTTTTAATGACCAATTTAATTGTTATTTGGAATAAAGAATAAACCGTTTATCTAAAATGGTTTTAGGATTTTATCATGTAAACTTGTATAAATCCATATTAATGATTTCTTTTGTCAAAGGGCTGCTGTGGACATATGAGTAGTAACAACACAAACAGCCAACAATTTATTATAGTCTATATAATTTATCTGTTGACAACCAACAGCTCACTATTTTCAAAGCTATCTCTCCTTTATAGTTAATTGTCAAGGGGAATTAGAACTTGTATCCCTTTGAAAAAAATCAAATAGAGGTTTAAATCCTCCTATAGTAAGCTTAAGAAGCTTAAGATGAGGTTTTAGCCAATTAATATCTCTTAACAACTTTTAAAATTTACTAAACTCAAACAAATTAAGATTAAAAGCAAACCATTTTCTTTTTGCATGTACACTTATAAGTCAGAAGATGGCACTAGATTCCCACCACAAATGGTTGTGAGCCAGCACGTGGTTGCTGGGAATTCAACTTTTATATTCTTAAATTATGTCTACCCTTTAACGGCTGAGCCATCTCTCTAGCCCCAACTTTCTTTTTTATTAGAATTTTCTATGTCATAATCTGCTTAGGATATAACTGAGGTCTCACATTTTGAAAATGTGCCTTTGAATCCTTTTTGGAGTACTCCCAAAAAATTTTTAAAGCTCATTATATTGGAGCAATGGCTTGCAGAAAAACTTCTTTAGAGAAATTCGCTAATAAAGTATCACCCAATGAATAATATACACTAAAAGATTTAACCTCTTAATTTCTAGCATCAAAGTAACAATTAACCATTCTTTAAGCAATCATTTCTAACAATATCACTTCATGGGCTCTTAAAAATTATGAATAAATTTACTGACTGCAACCTGTCACCTTTACCAGAAATGTAAAGGAATGGTATAAAAACATCTTTAATATCTATAATAATTCTATAAGCATTTATTGAAATGGCAGTTGGAGTAGGCAAGTCAGGCTGTATAAATCTTAAATTTGAACTTTCTTTTGGATTAATTTAATAATCAATCTTTTTTAGCTGAGTGAAAATATTGGATAAAAGCCAACTTTATTCTCTAATAATTGTTACATATATTAGAGGAATCCAAAGCATCTCATTTTTAACAACGTTGAATAGAAAGGAATTAAAATAATTTGAACCATATTTTATAAGCACATTTCTAGGACTTGGTCTGTGAAGACCCAGGACAAAAAAGAACTCTTGGCTCCTGCTCCTGAGCTGCAGAGCTCAGTCTGCATTGTCTTAATTCAAATGTAAATGTTCTTAATCTCCGGCCTGTTCTCTGAGCCTGGCAAGACCTGAACTGTGCATTTTTTTTTTAACTTTAAATTTAAACTTTAAACTTTAAAAGACACGTGTTGTATCTTTTCTCTATAAACATAGGCAAATCAAAAATTTTCAAACTCTCGGTTGAACTACCAACTGTAGCCAGTGGAATATTGGCAGTTTAATTATGTTTTTAAGCCTCTTTTGTAATATTAGAGTATAACCATATTTTTGAGAAACAAAACCAATCTTTAACGATGTAAGCAATCTATTTTCTTTAAAATCAACACCAAATAGATTACCTTTATGTTATAAAGTTTTGCTGCCACTTCTTATATATGAATGCACGATAGTGCAGCTTTAAATATCTCATCAAAGAGACACTGTTCTTAAATCTTATCTTTACACATCTGGTTTCTGAATGACTCCAACCCTGAGTCACCAATCTTAAGCCAGCCTTTTTTATCAAGGTTGTAAACCTTTTTATCATATCCAATAACTTTAGGCCAATAATTTATAAAACCAGTTGGAAACAAAAATGAAATGACAACACATCTTATATATTTAAACCAAACAAAATTTCTCGATTTCTCTAGCTGTAATTTCAAGATAAAAGCACCTTGTCACTTTGATTTTTCTAGGACAAACTCTTAACTTCCTTATTTGATCCAAAAAACATGTTGATCCCTAGAAAAAGCAGCCTTTCCAGCTGAGCTCAACTCTTAGCTACAGGTGTTAAGCAAACTTATCAGCCACTGCTCTGCATATTAAAACTGCCTTTGAAAACCAAGTTAGACTAGACCAAGTGTTGAATCAAGCAATTTTAACGATCCTTTAAACATTAAACATAGAACATAAAACATAGACAACCAATCATTCACACAATGAGACACGTGGACAGAAAACACAATGAGACACATGGACATTGGTGTGCCAAGGACAAGACAATAAACAAAGAGTGGAATTAAGGATTTCTCTTAGTTTCTCTTATACTAAGACGTCTCCTGAATTTTCTCTTGTTCCTGGGAGAGTTCTAAAACAGCCTTTTTTGCTGGCATAATCCAGAGAGAGAACAACTGCTTTTCAAAACCCAAACCCTTTCTCTCTCTGATATTCAAGATCTAGCACTTTATCCCTTTCTTTAGGAAATGTAGCTGTGGCTGCTTTCTTAGTTTTCCAATTTCTTCTAACCCTGCTCCTCTCGTCTGAAGCAGCTCAAGGCTGTGGGCAAATGCCCTTTTTGAATTCTCCTGTCCCTGAATTCACTGTCAACCCTAGGTAAATACGACACTGGGCCAATGCCTATCTCCTAGAACCTATCCCTCAAAATACACTTCCTGCAAACATGGCCATCAACAATTAACCATAACTAGCGCTAGCATCAAAATCGTTTGCTACTTCCCAAGTGCTTGGGATACTCTTCTTCTTCCGTTTTCCGTGGAGCTCCAGCTTAGGCAGTGTTCCTCAGCTCCTCCCCTGTTTTCAAGCCCCATGTTGGGCGCCATCTGTAGCCGCCTGCGGCCACAAGTCAACTGGGTACACCTGAAAGGGGGGCTGGGAATTGAAGGGGGAAGGAGGGCAAGAAGAGATGAGGCCAAGACAAAGTTCTCTGATCAAGGCCTGAAATTTAATAATTGGCTTTCACATATAAAGGGAAAGCCCCACCCTCCAGAGTCTCTTCTTGGTTCAGCCCAGGGGCTGGGCCAGGAGATAGCAGTCTGAAGGTGTCAAGGCTAGCTCAGCAGGCAGTCCATTCAGCTCAACTCCTGTGGCAGACAGCAGGTCTCCAATGCAGGCAGCTTCCCAAGTCCTTTGTTATTCGGATCTCTAGTGGTAAACAGCATGTTCCGGTCTGCTCAACCTAGGGGCTGCTCAACCTAGACAGGTTGGCAGCATGGGGGAAGGGCACATCAATCAACTTTACAAGTATTCATGCATGTTTACATACATACACATATACCTACACATGCACATGTGGACAAAATATGCATTTGGATGGATGGGTGGCACAGAGCCCTCCAAGCCAAACCATCCAACCAACAACTTTTATTCCTTTTCTCTGTCCTTTTTATACCTTCTTAAACCAAAAGTTCTTTAGAGCACTACCTCAGAGATAAAATGTTACATAAAATGGGAGTTACAGAAGAATGTTGCTATTAAGTTCAGAGCAGTGTTTCATTCTAAAATGTTCATTAAAAGTTCAAAGCAACAGTTTTCATGGCCTTGTCTTATCATAGTGTACACACCTGTGGCTTTATCCTTGGACCTAAATGTTTTTCCTTGAACACAAATTTGTCCCAAGTGTACTTCTCTTTTTAGTGTGATTATGAAGCACATTGTATTTTCTTATTATACAGCCTTTACTTACTATATCAGGAGTGGGCACATTCTATTCTTTTTTAAAGCATCTATTTATTATATTTGTATGAGTATACTGTAGCTGTCTTCAGAAACACACTAGAAGAGAGTGTCAGACACACACTAGAAGAGTGCATCAGATCCCATTATAGATGGTTGTGAGCTACCTTGTGGTTGCTGGGAATTGAACTCAGGACCTCTGGGAGAACAGTCAGTGCTCTTAACTGCTGAGCCATCTCCAGCCACGTTCTATTCTTGATTTTAACTTTATTACAAGTTTCTAGCAAAGCAACTAATACCATCTTTAAAAAATTTCTTTGTAAAATTATTTGAAGCAAATCAGGAATTCTATAAAATCATCAATTCATTGAAATAGCATTCATTCATGAAAGTTCATCTTTATGTTGACCTGCAGGAAATCTGATTAATAGGATGGGCTAATGGCCAGGGATTGCTATATTAATTTAATAATGACAGGAAAGGCCTATCAGCTGCAAGAAGCAATCCCAAGACGAATTTTCTTTGAAACCTTTCCATTAAGCTTACCCATCGCAGACCATGCAAAAACAGTGGGCCACCTCTAGGAAGGCCACCTGTTAGCCTTAGCCTATCCTAAATGGCTCCTGACAGGGAGGCAGGGAAAGGGCATCCTCTTGCTTCTTTCCATGTGTTCACAAAATTGTAAAGGTTGTCACTTTGACTATCTAGGGAGCATGAGGACCATTCCTGAGTGGCAAGATGCCCTAGTAATGTTGGGCGTGAGTTGGAGTCTTTAGGAGACATCCCAGAGGCTTATCAGTAGGGATAGAGAGAAGAAATCCCTTTTGCTAGTGGTGGCTGTGAGCCAAGGTCAGAGTCAAAGGAGTCCCCCAGGAAGTCTCTAGGAGGGAGGGGTCGTCACCCAAGCACCATCCCCAGGAGAGGGACACAATAGTCCAAGGGCCTGTCCGAAGACTTTAAAACAGAGCAGAGATGTCTCAAATGTCATCACCCAATGTCCTGGGGAATGTTTAGAACAGCTATTAAAGGAAAACTCACCAATTAGCCAGCTGTTGGATGCAGGGAACAAGTACCAGATTGTCAGAAAAGTCTAAGAACTGGGCTGGGAAGTCCTGTAGACCTATCTGAGTTGTGATCTAAGTCATCATCAAAGTAAAGACAGAACATATCCAGACACCAAATTCTCAGTACAAATAAGATTACCTCAGATGGTACAAGCAGACCTAGAGGTGGCTGCCTCTGGACCAGACAAATACAGCAGCAGGTGTTTTTGTAGGAGTGATTTTTAAGAAGAAAAAGAAGTCTGTGGCAGAATCAGTTGTTAACACTGGTCTATGTTAGTCAGTGTAATCAAATAATAAACTTTGATTGCTGGACCTTGGTGTTTTGATTGCTGGACCTTGGAATTTTAGTCAGGTATAGGAACTGACCAAATAAGGGAATAGACCTTGGGGGCTAGCTTTAGGAGTATAATCCAACAGTTTAGCAAGTAAGAGGGAAGTGGGCAAGATGAAGCCATGTCTGCCACACTCAGGCCTGTTAGAGAACGATTCAGCCCTTACGGTTTATTTCTATGAAATAATGAACACTGCCATGTACAGCATATTTTCTCCTATAATTCTTAAAAAAACCCAAATATGTCTGTAGGATCATGTTTTAGAAAAGGAAATACAGGGAAAAAAGAAACAAAAAATACTTATCTCGATAAAATTTGCCAAATGATTCATAGTCCTTAACACTAGTAAAAACTCAGTCTTCCAGACTGACAATTAATCACTTCATGAGGGCAGAGTGGAGAATGAGGTGTCCCTGTCACTCTGACTGTGAAGGTCTACTCACAGCTTCAGGTCACCATGATTGTTATATGGAAAAAAAAATCATCTGTTTGAGCTACTGAGATATGAATGTAAGGAATTTTCTTAATTAGTGATCAATGGGGGTGGGCCCACCCATTGTGTGTGGTGCGGTCCCTGGCCTGGTGGTCCTGGGTTCTGTAAGAGAGCAGACAGAGCAGGGCATTCAGCAGCACTCCTTATGGCCTCTTTATCAGCTCCTGTCTCCAGATTCCTGCGCTGTGTGAGTTTCTGTCCTCACTGCCTTAGATGATAAACTTTTATAAGCAACTATGAGTGAAATAAACCTTTTCCTTCCCAAGTTGTTTTGGTCATGGAGTTTTGTGGGTAGCTGACAGAAAGCGGCTATCATCCTTGCAGCCATCTTGAGCCATATACCCTGACCAGAGACTTGATTGCATTAGCCTACAACAGCTGAGCACACTTTGATAACATCTTGCTTTAGATACCCAGGATTTTCATTTGGGTGTGTGAGACTTAAAGGTGTGTGACTTAAGGTCGTGACTTAGAGATCAGATTTAGAGAAAAGACCTAAGGGCATGATTAAAGGTGTGACTTAGAGGTGTGGCTTAGAAGTGAGACTTATAAAAGGCGAGAGGCAGACAGAAGAGAGACCAGAGAATCAGACACTTCAGAGAGACACTAGGAACAGAGGAATTAGACACTTCAGAAGAGTACAACTTGGAGGAAGAACTTGGAATTAGACATTAGGTACTTAGCACTTGGAAGAAGAAACTTGGAACTTGGAGGCACTAGGGACTAGGCACTAGGGACTAGGAACTAGAGATTAGGAACTCAGGACATGGGACTTGGAGAGAAGAAGAGAGACTGAAGAATAAACGGGATTGAATCACACTCTGTCTGGTCTCCATTCCTCATGTCCATCCTCATTCTCTCTCTTGCTGAACCTCAACCCACAGACTGGAGCTGCTTGAGGCAGTATGGGCTAACAAGTTAGTCCCCAAGGTTTTTGGCAGTGCGGGTTCCAACATTGACAGAGCGGTCCACAGCATTTTGGCCCCCAAACGTGGGGTAGCTTGGGCTGCAACAGAGTTTCATCACAGCAATGATAACCCTAACTAGGACCAGTCTGTGTGGCAGTGGACCGTGTAAGGTAGCCTGGTCCTCTTGGTTGACCTAAAGGCTTTGAAGCCCCAGAAATCTTGAAGAGACTGTAGAACCTTTGCTTGCTCCCAGGGACCAGAATAACTGCAGCCTCCCCACCCCCAAAGATTTGTGGCCATCAGCATGTAGGGGAACTCCCCAAGCCTTAACATCTAAGACCAAGACAATAGGAAAAGAGGTGTGACCAGAGATCTCCATGCTAATGAGTTACCCAGAGACCTGGAGGGATTAGCCAATAAGCTTTCCTTCTCAGACATTCCTCCTTGCAAAAGGTATTTAATCTCAGGCCCACCCTGAGAAGAGAAATATGGTTTTACGAATCCACTTCCTGCCATGACAAAAAATTATTTGCAACCTTTTCATCAGAATCCACTGTGGGGAGCCATGGAGAAGGTCTTCGATAGAGAGCTGATGCCTAATCTCCTGTAGAAGGCCTCTCTGCACTCCCAGCCCAAACTGCCAAGACTGCCACTGTCAAGCCGGGGAGCAGCCGAAGTTCCCCTCCCGCTCCCTCCCACCAAGCCCAGGCTAGACCTAGCCTGTGGGCCAAGACTCCATTCTCAGCTCTTTCCTGACTTTCAGAAGCACCTGGGTGTCCAAAGGTCTGAGACACCCATGGCCCCAGCCTCCTCCCGGGCCCGAGGACCCCTGAGACAGGGCTGGCATTTCCCATGCCTCAGAATGAGCTTTCCCTCTCAAGGGAAGTGCCTCAGACTCGTACAGTCCAGCGCTCAAGCTCTGGCACAGGTGTGGGGCAAGCACAATCAAACTCACTACATTTGCCACAGGGCATGGCCGGCTGCTTGGGGAGTATCTAGGAGAGTGACTATGAGGAGCTCTGGAGTGGCATTTGACAGAAGAGATCTGCTTTTGATTCCTAGCCTCTACAGGAAGCCTAGACTTTTTCTATATGTATGAATGCTTTCCAAGGTAGATTGCAGGAAGGAGAATAACTTGCTGCTGTGTATTGTCATGAGACCAGGAATATCTGTGAACATGGAATCTGTAGTAATTTAATCTCTTTCAGCAAAACACGTTGGTCATGACTTGAAATGAAATTATTGGGATCCTGGTTGTCATGGATACTGCATCATTTCAGGAGTTCTGCAGTCAATTTTTCAGTTTCCTCTGGTTTACCCTCTTTTCCCTTAATGTTGTTAATAACTTGAGTTGCTGTGATCTTTGTGTTGATTTTCTGATGTCTAGATTGGACAGAAGTTTCCTGTTTTACATTCAAGCACTCCATCATCACATCTCCCATATAGGCATATTGTAGGGGGTGATATAGTACTGCAAAGGAAACTGTGATGTTTGATCCCCAAGATTTGTATATATTCTAAATAGTTGGAAAGTCAATCAGAGCCCTTCTTCTACATCTTAGTTATTACAACATGATTGCTTTAGAGTTTTCTGCCCTGTAGGTTTCAGGAAGCCTAAACTATGTGAACACTGGCTTGTACCTAGGGTTGGTGGCAGCTATCACCTGACTAGTTACTGCCTTTCAACTTCTGCTTTCTTCTATTACATTATGGGGAGTCTAGACTCCAGCAATGCACTAGTGGAAGCAGTATGCAATCCTCAATACCTAACATTTAATGAATCATGATAATTCTCCATTATAAGCACAGCTGAGGTCATTAATAAATGTAGACTTCTGAATGAATAACTATTGAGTCAGGGATTGGAAGCTCTTAAAAAATGATGACCCTTACCAGATGTAGTGGTGCTTGCCTTTACTCCCAGCATGGCAGAGGAAGACATATGATGATCTCTGTGAGTTGGAGGTCAGTCTGGTCTCCAGAGCTGGTTCCAGGACAGCCAGGGCTACAAAGAGAAACCCCCAAGAAGAAAATAAAAATAAAAATAAAAATAAAAATAAAATAAAATAAAATAAAATAACTACTTTTAAGAGGGGGATTGTGGTAACTTTTTAAAATCCCAATATTTAGGAGACAGAGGCTGGCAGATCCCTATGAATTTGAGTCCAGGCTAGTCCACATAGCCAGTTCTATCCCAGCCATTGTTACATAGTGTCCCGGATTGCTCTGCCCCACGCTTGGGGGCCAAAATGTCCTGGCCCAAACTGCTGCTCCGGTCCACGGGTCAGGGTCTATCAAGAGAGAGAATGGGGATAAAGGGGAAGAGACACGAAGAATGGAGACAAGATAGAGGTTCTGATCAAGTCTCAAGTCTCCTTTTTTGTCTCCCTCATTGAAGGGAAGTCCGGGGTATTTATATGCTTTTGCCTTGTAGGCGTGTGTGTGGATAGCACGTGCCTTGCAGGAGTAGATATCACTTTTGCCTTACAGGCGTGTATAGCGTGGATAGCATGTGCACTGTGCGCCTTGCAGCTGGGGGCACTAAACAGCAAAACAAGATATGTGGGATTATCAGAGTGTGCTCAGCTGTTTGTTGAAAAACAAGTCTCTTGTTAGGGTATGTGGCTCGAGATGGCTGCAAAGCTGATAGCCGCTTTCTGCTAAAAGTCGGCTCCCAACAGGTCCCCCTTTTAAAATTGTTTTTAAAAAGGGAAGGCTGGGAAAACTTACAAAAACCATACCTGTCTTAGGTTGGAACAAAGGACCCCAGCCTCCCTTTCCCATCTTTGGATACTCAACAGCCATTGGTTGAGCTCCTGTCTTAGGATGGTGAGGCCTCCCAGTTAGGGACAACTTGAGGTGTTCTCTTACCCGTCATTAACTATCCGGCTTAGTGCGTAAGTTAGGGGTTGATCCTGGTCAGGTTTTAGAGTCCCCTACTTCAAGCCTATAATAATGGACCTGTATGGAATAGCGTCTATCTGTTGTCATACAAAAGCTATCAGTTCATGAACCTGAGGGAAAAGAGACTTAACAATGCCTGAATAGTCAGTATAAAAGCAACACTCTTTTAAGGGCAACACACAGAAATACAGAACTGATGATCATAGCTTTGATCTTAACAAAACAAGTAAGGAAATCCCTGTCCCTGCTCAGTCAATCTCAACCCCACCAAAAAACAACTATAATAACTGTGGTAGTGGGTTTTCTCCTGGGTCTAAACAATGTTCCTCATTAAATCATAAGTTAGGAAACCAAGTGTCTAATAGAGCCACTCTGGAGATTCAGGTGATGATGTCTTCTTCAGCACTGAGAACTTCCCAAGTCAGGTTTGCTCATTGATCTGTTCCAGTTTGAAGGCCTTCATGTTTTCTGCAAAGAAAAAAAAAATATGTTTCAAAGATGCACCAGGGTCTCCCTTTACCAGGAGTTTACACCAAACCTTCATGGCTGCATTTTTAGTTTTTGTTGCTTAAGAAAAGATATTTTTTTTTCCTGTAACTCCTTTCTAGGATCTACAACCACCATCTCCATAGCAGGAGCATTGGAGGCAGAGGCACATAGGGAGGGGGCCTTTGGGAAGAGGGTCATTCAGGGTCATAATGTTTGACTGCCTCTTCCTCTAGGTCAGCACAATCTGGCTCTGACAAATTGTCATCAACTTTCAGTTGTATTTTGGATTCTAATTTATGTTTCTTTTTATTTTGAACATGAAAGACAGCATTCAAACAACGAAACAAAAGCAGACAATTAACACATGTGAGTAGCAAACAACAAAACAAAAACAGAGTTGAGTTCAGGCTGACTTATGTCTTGCCCCATTTTCATTATCATGACTTACCTTTCTCAACGTGGCAGATTCCTGCGGTGATCACCTTCATTTCACTTCTGAATTTTCAGCAGATCCTTCTTCTGGTAATGTCCCTCACTGGGTTTCTCGTTCTTGCTGCCCCACATTAGGCGCCAAAATTTCCTGGCCCAAGCTGCTGCTCCGGTCCTCGGGTCAGGGTCTAGCAAGAGAGAGAGTGGGGATAAAGGGAAAGAGACACGAAGAATGAAGACAAGACAGAGGTTCTGATCAAGTCTCAAGTCTCCTTTATTGTCTCCCTCATTGAAGGGAAGTCCGGGGTATTTATACACTTTTGCCACGTGCCTTGTAGGCATGTGCATACTACATACCTTGCGGGCATGGATACCACATGCACCTTACAGGCGTGTATGGTGTGGATACCACGTGCACCGCATGCCTTGCAGGCGTGGATACCATGTGCACCTTGCAGTTGGGGGCACTAAACAGCAAAACAAGATATGTGGGATTATCAGAGTGTGTCAGCTGTTCGTAGGTTGTTGAAAAACAAGTCTCTTGTTAGGGTATGTGGCTCGAGATGGCTGCAAAGCTGATAGCTGCTTTCCACTACCAGTTGGCTCCCAACAACATAGTGAGACCCTGTCTCAAAAACAAAAACAAGCAAAGAAAAAAACAACAAAACAAACAAAAAAGCAACCTCTCTCCAAACAAACAGAGAGCTGGATAATAGATTACTACTGTTGCCCTTTATTGTGTGAAAGCCTGTAATCTGAGGACCAGGGAGACTACAGCAGGAGGATTGTGAGTTAGAAGCTACCTAGAAAGAAATAATCAGAACTTGTCACAAACCAAGTGACCAACCAACCAACCAACCAGCCAAAATGATTTCTGCAAATATCTATAATTAATGATAACCTTATTAAATGTCTACCCCTTCTATTTATCCTTCTAGAATTTACCTATTTCCCAGGCTCTTCTTTATGTTTCTTAAATTCCACAACTCTGACAAGGCTATGGGTTGTGTCTCTGAAATATATAAGAAGTAACTTGTAGGAGGAGATATTTAGAAAATGGTGCCTGGTCTTGCTTGTTCCAGGGCAGCCACCATGTTCCTGCTGCTCTTAGGCTCTGACCTGGGCTCTGGCTAGCTAGATGGGTAGGCCCTGGCACCTATGAGATGCCAGCGTGGTGGATGGCTCTGCCACGATGCATCCACAAAGCTCAGCTGAACCCCAGACAATATCTGCCATCCTCTCAGTACCCAGTAGAAATGAGACTCTTAAAGCTTAATGATTATCTAAAGGATTTATATATTTAGAAATGCTCAATCACCAAGATGCCAACACAATTAGAATTGTTACCCAATATCTAACCTTTTGATAGAGGTTACTACCCAGGACAGTTTTTGACCCATCTGTGGTTTTCCATGGCTGATAGCCTCCTCTTTTCTCCTCCCCTTCCTCTCTTCTTCTCCCAGCTCTACCTCCTCTTCTACTGCTTAATCGCTGAGCTCTACTGGGAATACAATGTAGCAGAATAAACATCCTGCTACAGTAACTTTTTTCTTTCAAATGGAATGAAAAAAAGAGTGTTGGGGTGGAAGTGACTACTTTCCTTAATTTCCCCAAGAAACACCATAGTAAACTATTTTCAAAGATGGGCTTTGCATTTGGATTGATGTGTAATGTCTGAATCTCATGCCAAAGTAAAGCAAGAACATTCACTTTAGGCTTAATTTGTCAATAGGTATAGCAGGACTCTTCCTTCCTGTTACATTCTTCTACAGTGAGACTAAAATCAGCTACTTCACTTTGTATCAGATTACAGCATGGGAAATTCAACAAGGAAGTGTTTTGTCCTAATTATTAATATTGCCTCTTAAATAAGGAAGTTGACTTATATGTGTGCATGATATTGTAAGTTGAAACAGGAAAATGTTAGGGGCAGGTGTAGAAAACAACACCTCACTATCAAAGCAAACTATTAGAGAATTAACAGAATAAGTCAAAGAAAATGATGGCTGTATTAAGTATAGGCATAGGACATTTTGTGAACAAATTTATGAAAGTAATCTTCCTGATGGCTTCATAATATTAGCAGGAGAAGCTGGAGGCTGATGCAAACATATATTCTCTCTCTCTCTCTCTCTCTCTCTCTCTCTCTCTCTCTCTCTCTCTCCCCCTCTCTCTTTCTCCCTCTCTTCCCCAACCCCCTCTCTCTCTGACTTTTTTGAGACAGTGTTTTTCTATGTATCCCTGGCTGTCAGAAAATTCCCTCTGTAGATCAGGTTTGCTTTGAACTCAGAAATCTGCCTGCTTCTATCTCCTGAGTGCTAGAATTAAAGGCACAGGATACCAGGCATAATTTTCAAAGGTTTTTTTTTTTTTTTTTTCAATTTGAAAAGTACTTCCAACTGTTTAAGCTTTTTAGAGACGCAATACAAAAAACTCAAGGGAAACCCACCCCAGGGTTGTCTGATGCTGGACATGGGGACGGAGATGCTTCAGCATTTGTGAGGCGACAGCTGGTAGACTAGTCCCAGTCTTTTTGGTATCAGAGGAGTTGAGATTCTGAGGTTCAAACCCCCTCTGATCCTCCATTGCTCAGTAAAGAGAATTAAATGTTTCATTTTAAAGAAACTGCTTAGTATACATAGGCCAGTGAACTAAAAAGCTATGAATTCTCCTCACCTGTGAGGCCTGTGGTGAAGGTGACTGCTGGGTCAGGACTGCCAGGGTAAAGGCTCCCCAGTTTGTATTTGTACTTCAGGATTCATGTGGTTCTTAGCTCAAAGGAAGCATGGCAAACACTTCAGTTGTTAGTGCTACCCTGTCAGAAAAGTCTGCACAGTCTCGGTCCCTGGAGCACAGTTTTCCTTCTTCCTCCAAATTATTACCTTTGTTTGTCTCAGAAGTTATCCTAACAGCCATTAGGGTTTAACTGTTCAGAAGAAAAATATGAACTCAGAAAGCAAAACAACAAAAGCACTTCCCTGCCATCCCCCTGCCTCTATTCAAAAAATAACCCACCAGGCTTCTGTAACTAGTTTCCAGTTTCTCCAGTCCTGTCCTCTGCCCCAATTCCCACCTGTGAATCAGCTTGGGGTCCCTCATCTGAGTCTCAGAGTAGGTGATCCCTGCCTCTTCCTCTTCAAGTCTTTCTATAAACACAGGCACAGAACAAATGATGAAGATACAAGATTCTGTTTTCTGAGTAAGTTCCCACAGGGATCTGGGCAGACAAGAGTCACCCTGTCTCTACACTACAGGCAATTCAAGGTCATTGGCATACTTGAAAGTCTTATTCCTTGTATACTAAACTACAAATGGGACTCAAAATCTTGACTGCCTCACCACCCCCATTTCAAAAAGCCAATAGCCTTGTATAAAACATTAAGAAAACCTGTACAACTCATCTATTTTAGGGATGGTTCCGTCTGTCAGCATCCCAGTCAGCAGGGCCTTTCTAGTTCCTAATGCAAAGTAATGTAGGCAACTGCAGGCACAGGGCTCAGAGTAGAGGTGTGAGGAGCACCCCTAATGCAGAAGTGAGAGTTGCACTGGGCTGGCCTGAAAGGTGGCTTCTGGTTGTGTCCTTGGTGGAGGTTCCTGGCCACTATCCTGGTCTTGGTGCATGCTCACTGTTTATTCTTGTGTTTCAGATGTGAATCAATCTCTATATCTAATTGTAAAGTATATCTAATTGTATCTAATTGTAAAGTATATCTAATAAATATACTTTACAATAAAAAGGGCTAAAAACTCTTGTGCCTTACACAAAAGAAGGAAAACCCTGAGAATCTACTGTCATACCCTCCAAGTGAATGTGAGATAGGCTTGTGATTTAGCATCCAATGTTATTAAGAGACCATTTTGGAAAAAGTAGAGAGAATGTATGTATGAGCCAGAGGCGTAGGGGAGTTTTGTGGTGGATCTATTTCCTTCAGGAGTGACATGACCTACTCAGTTAGGGTTACCATTGCTGTAATAAAACACCACGACTAAACCAACTTGGGGAGAGGAAAGGGCTTATTTGATATACACTTCCACATCATCATAGGAAGTTGGAATAGAAACTCAAATAGGGCAGAAACCTGGAGGCAGAGCTGAGGCTATGGTGGGGTTCCTTAATTGGCTTGCTCATCATAGCTGCTCAGCCTGTTTTGTATAGAACCCAGGACCATCTCCCTAAGGATGGCACCACAATGGACTGCCCCTGCCATCAATCACTATTTAAGAAAATGCGTTACAGCTGGACTGTATGGTATTTTCTCAATTCAGGTCTTCTTCTTTCAGATAACTATACCTCATGTCAAGTGGAACTAGCCTGCACATGGCCATTGGCTACCATAAAGCAGTGACTATATGTCCCTTCTTTCTGTGGGTGGTTGGCCACTAGCCCTTGTGGACAAAGGGACCATAGGGCTCTGTGCTGGGGGGTGGGGGGGGCACAGTATTCAAACATGAAGAAATTTCATAGACTGCTGCAGTGAGACAAACCTACTTTACTGCTCCAGGGATAGAATATATAAGGGCTTTTTAAGGGGCAGAGGTGAAAATGCTATTTTGTCATAACATTGTGTGAGTGGAAAGGACTCATTGGTTATAATGCAGCATCTGTTTATCATGTAGGTGAGAAGCCAGAGCAGGATGTGTGTGCTGAGTTATACAGCCTTGAAGACAGCTCTATACAAGGTCATTTTCCAGACAAGGATAATCACCTGTATTCAGGGACACTCTGCAGACAAAGTTAGGCAGAGAAAGGGAAGTCCCCTTGAGAAAACCCCTTCATTGTGCACCAAGCTTAGAGAGCCATTTGGTCATAGGGGATCTTAATAGCAGGGTTCTCCAACAAGCTACAGTCACAGCAATGAAGTAAGGAGATTATAGAGTGGTAGCTTGCCTTATGGTACTGGTAATGAGACAGTTACAGTCTCATGGTATGGGCAGTTTGTTTTTATAGCTACACCAGAGATTCCAGTCTTCACTTCTTCCTGCCATAGCTGCATATTATTTTGGGACATACATAGGAGGTAGAATTTTGATTGAGGGTTTTATTCCATCTGAGCTCAACAGATGTTTTTAAGTCAGGGAAAATTTGAAGGTGAAAATTGACAATCTCTGACTAGCTACAGCTTCATATTTCTGATTACATGGAGGAACCAGCCACAGGCAGAGTTCACACATAGAGGGAGCAGATAAGGACAAGGAAAGAGACCCAGAGCCACACATAATGCAGAGAACCATAAGACTCTGGAACAGTCAGCCCTAAATGAGATGTCTCCATCAAATCCCTCCCCTCCAAGCTCAGGGAGCCTCAAAGAAGCGACAGAGGAACAGAAGACCCCAAGAATACAAGGCCTTCCAAATCAACATGAGCCAAGCTCTCATGAGCTCACAGAGACTGAACCAGGATACATGGGGTCTGCATAGTTTTGTACCAGGTCTTCTGAGTTTATATTATAGTGTCCAGTTTAGTGTGTTTATGATTCAAGTGTGTGAACAAGGGTCTCCGACTCTTGTGCCTTCCCTTGGGCTCCATTTCATCTGTTGCTTTGTCTTGTCCAACTTTGATGTGATGTTTTTTTGCTTTTTATTTTTTATTATGTTTGAAAATGAATGAATAAATGAATGAATGAATTAATGAATGAGAGTCTAGCCACAAGGGTGAGGGCTAACAGGGAAACCATCATTCGTACCTGCCAGGAAAGGGAGGATCTATTTTCTTCTTTGGGATGACATGGGGTATGTTAGCCACTTCAAGGTGGCTTTTGTGTTCATGACCGGTTGACTACGGGACGGTGGACTCTACAGTTTTTTTTTTTTTTTTTTGTGTGTGTGTGTGTGTGTGTGTGTGTGTGTGTGTGCATTTGTTTGGCTACTGTTTGTTCACTTATTTATTTTGGATATTGTTGTGTTTTGTTTTCTGAGATGGGGGGGGGGTTGTTGTCCTGGGTTTTTGGTTTGTTTTTTGAGAAATAACTTGAAGTTGGTTGGGTAGGTGCTGAATCAGCCTGATTTTTTTATTTTGTTCCTGGGGACCATTTTAAGACTGTAGCTAAGTTCTGTTTCTGATGACTGTAAAACTTGAGTTTCTATTTCTCAGAGCTGGGCTGTACCCCACCCAACAATCATGGAGTTTGGGGATGACTTTGTTAACTGCTTTGTAAAATTCTTACTGCTTGTTTTCACTTATGCAACCACACTTGCCTGAAAAGATCTCCACTTTGTGATTTTGCCATAAAGAAGAAGTATGGAGAATTGGCTGAAGGCTGCTCTCATGAACTCCACAGTAGGAGGAGACAGCCGCCCATTTGGCTCTGATGTGTACATGAATAAAGCTTGCTTTAATTTAGTTATTATTTGGATCAATGGCCTTTCTTCTCACATCTGAGAGATTAGGGAGGAGGAGAGGATCTGAAGGAACTTGGGGGAGTGGAAAAATATGATCAAAGTAAATTTAAATTTGAGAATTGTTTTAAATAATAAAAAAATGAAATTAAAACAAAAACCATTCAGGTCGTTTCTGAGAGCTGTAGGCTGCATTCCAAACACTGAACGATCTATTTTTGTATTTAAATTTCATTTATTAATGGAATCATGTGGTATTTGTCTACATGCAGTTGACTTACTTCATTTAGTATAATGTCCCATAGGTCCATCCTAGCGACGTGCAATGTGTTTAGCATAAAGAAATGGTAAGGTTTGAAGTGATGTTTATGCTAATCTCAATTGTCAAATCTCATGCATTTCCTGAATGGCACAATCAAGTTCCATTTCCAGGTCACCTCCACTGTCCTCTACTTAGAATTTTCATCATGTATCCAAGGTTTTAATTCATGTTCTGATCAAGATTTTGCTTTAGTTTTTTTCTAATATACTCTGACTTTTAAGGAGAAATTGAATAGAGTAACTCTGTGTGACATGGATGTCCATGTCATCCTTGGTCATGCTGTGTCAGCAATTATATTTCTCCTGTTTATTATTTTAAAAAAAGCATTTGAAACTTACTTAAAAGTTTATTTGTATGTTCCTGTGTGTGTCCATGTGTGTATTTCAGCATGCATGTGGAAGTCAGAGGACAGCATGTGGGAGTCAGTTTTCTTCTTCAGATCAGGCTGTCTGGGTGTCAGCAGGTGCTTTTACTCACTGAGTCATCTCTCCAGCCTCCTGTTTATTCTTAATGTTGAACAACCTCTCCATCATTCAGATTAAACACATCTTTCTTCACACCTTCTCCATGTTCTTAAATCACTTTCTTTTGAGTCAAATTACACAGATTGACTAAGAAGGTGTTATTTGTCTGGTTCTTTATGTCAGACACTTAGAAAAGGACTTCAACATAGGAACAGTGAGAATAACATGAGCAATGGATGTTACCTAAAGACAAGTCACATTTACAGCAGAAAGACTAGGAAGTGGAGGGATGGTGAAGAGACCTGCTTCTCTTTCAGAGAACCCTGCTTCATTTCCCAATATCTACATCATAGGACACATGACAGTTTGTAGCTCTAGCACCTTGGGACCTAACACTCTCTTCAGGCATGTGTGGGCACCTGTACAAATGTGGCATATACCCACACAGACAAATACACACAAGTAAAATAATTATATTAGAAAAAGAAGCTCTTTAATAATCTATAGCACAATACTATAGTCATCAATTACTTAAATGTTCTGTGAATACAGTGCAACTAAGGAAAATGTAAATACTTATTCATCATTGTAAAGTAGAACCATGTGGCCACCATGTCTTTACAGAGGTTCTAGTCAGATATGACAAATAAATTTAAAAAAATAAAGTAAAAAGCTTACCTCTAACAACTCAAAATATTTCATGTAAAATGATTATATCAGCAATATTTTAAGAATGTGCCCATCATATTCTTCGACCCACATCACTATCTTATCGTATGGATCCAATTTAAGTGCATAAGCAGTGAATCCTTCATTTAAATGAATCAGATTACCTCGCTGCTCTTTGGTGGTACTATGGTGGCGTAGCTGCACAGAGCTGTGGAGAGCACCCAGACAGTAACAAAGGGCAGCTGCAAAGCAGGCTTGCTCAGCTTCAGTCCCACTCAGTGAATCATTTCGCAAAAGACAAATCCACATTTTTTTTTAAATCAACATGGAAACTACAGATGAGCATAAAATAAAACTTTACAGTGTATTCTTTACCTAATTTTTCCCATATATCCAGTGTTTATTCCTGCAGAGAACTTTCACGAATATAGCACCAATGAAATGATTTAAATTCTTTGACTGGTGCACTGGGCTTATATTGACTGAATTCATAGTATATATAATTCTTTCATAATTCTATAAAACATTTTCTATGGATGGGTACTTAACAGACATGCTGAAGTTGTCCAAGATACCCTTGTGGCACTAATATTTAAAAAGCACATCGTCAAGTACAGGAAATGGAATTTCTTGGACTAACATGATAAAATCACTATGAATTTTGATAATATTTACAAAATCCATTTGCATACTTTCAGTCACTATAGTAGTAAAACATAATTAAAGTAAATCCTAATTAAAGACATTTTCCGTGCCAGAGAGATGGCTCAGCACTTAAGAGCACTGTCTGTCTTCCAAGAGAAGACAGATTTAATTTCTACCAACCATACATTGGGTCAGAAGAATCCCTGTGACTCCAGTCAGTCACTGGATGTTTGATGACCTCTTTCAGGCTCTATAGGCAGAGGGCATGCACATGTTGCACAGTTATAAATGCAGGCAACATAGATATACACAGCAAATATGATACAATATTAATATAAACATAGAAAAGTTTAAAAAGTCCCTTCAAGAGTAGCAAATGGAGAATGAGATTTCTATATCACTGTAATTTCCTAAGGTCTTCCTCTCTCTTTCAGCATCTCAAGGCTTTGAGTCATAAGTGACTGAGGATAAACACATGCTTAAACTGCTTTGCAGGATTTTGTCTTACACACATTATTGCAAAACTGAGATTTCTTTGACACTTATTGGACATATAAATGAGAGAGACATTTTCTCAATTTCTCCATCTGAGCATGCCAACATTCATCCAGAAGTCCATCCCTGTGAATCAGCACAAGAGGGCTAAAAGTTGCATAGCCAAGGGTCAGAAATTCTAGAGTATTTACCATCCAGGCATTGTCCCTTGAAGAGAGACTTAAAATTAGAGAAAAGGCACAGTCTGTCCAGTAGAAGAAAACAAAACAGAGCATCAGAAGGAGGACACTTTGAGCAGCTCTCAGCTCAGGGGGAGTTCTGTAGAGAAGCTTGGAGTTCTGAAGGTAGAGGACATGCTGGTGATGCTTGTGGAGAAGAAATACCATGTAGCCACTGGCCCCTCCCAATGCACCCTGAAACACTGCATCTCTCAGGACCATAAGAGGGAGAACAATCCATTTTATTTCCTGACTTTCTAGCATAAAATAGCAATAGATGTCGCTATTCTTAAGCTGTGATATATTTAGACTTGTATTTGTGATAGAATGGATTAGGTTCACACTTAGTAAAGCATTGAATATCCAAAAGAATAAGAAGAATGGAAAGATGTGCCATGCAGACTTTGGCCTGAGTCTGCTCCACCCAGATGATCTGGGACTGATGATGATGGCCTGGACCACAGTGAGGAGACTGCTGGTGCAGATGGAGAGGCCACGGGCTACCCTCTCCAGGTAAACAATGATCTTACAGCCTGTGTCATCCAGGAAGTTTCTCAAACCAAAAGCTACTATTGTCTTTGGCAATCCTTTTGTAAGAAGGATTATGATGTTTGTAAAAGCCAAGTGGATGAGAATAAGGTGTATGGGTTTCTTCTCAGGGCTTCCCCACCAACTGGACATATAATTCACAGAAACAGACAAATTCCCCAGAGTGCCAACCACAGTCATAAAGAGAGAAATTATTTTATTAATATACTTCAAAACCATTTCTTCCTTCCTAGGTAGTAAAACATTTATCCAGGATGCAAATGATTTTTGAAGAAAGCCTCAGTAATTCTAGACATGGATCTGAACAGCACATTTTGCATAATAGCATTTTCTGGAGTTCATGAAGCAGCCATGGACACAAGTAATGTGGCAGATTAGGTCTCTGCAACTTCTGTTTCCTGTGACCTCTGGGATATTTTATGTGCGCTGACAGGTGAGATTGATAACTGGTATTCAAAGCTAAAATTTAAAGGAGATTATTTTTAAGCTTTACTCTAGCAGAATTGACTTGCTCAAGTTCCTGTGTTTGTGTGCGTGTGTGTGTGTGTGTATCTTTCTGTCTGCATGCAGGCATTTTCCTTATTACCTTTTGGTTATAGAAACTGGGAATTCAATCCAACTATGGTGAAAGGTAACAAGGAAATGATGTTCCTTTCTTATCTGCATCTTGAATAGTACAATAATTTCTAGAATTGCATTTGACACCAAAGCTCTAGAACATCAATTTCTACATCTTAATATGTCAAATTTTTATATCGATCATTATGCAATTTCACTCTGAATGAATGTTTACTAGATATATTTTTAAAGATAGTCCTTAGTGCCAAGTCTAATTGTGTAACCTTTCCAGATAAAGTCCCACACTTAAAGCTGAATCCCAAGAGATGTTATGAAAAAGACTGTGTGAAAAATTCATGTATCCACCAGGTTGCAGCCAGGCACAGCGCTGTATAGAACCCTGGGATGCTTCTTAGGAGATTGGGTAGCAGGGGGCTGTGATTCTATTGGATGACTCAGAGCATCTAGGGGTGAGTCTAGGGGGGGTCACAGATGCTCTGAGTCATCCAATAGGATCACATCTAAAGGAGCATGGAACAGCCATGGAACCTTAGAACAACTTAGCCACAGACCAATTGTTGCTGATGAGGGGGATGGAAGAAAGGGATTAATGACTTGTTAGCTGCTGCCCTGAGATGAGTGAAGTTTTTGAGTTATGTGTTCTTAATATAAGTGTATGCAGAAGCATACAGTAGGTTGGCGGATACAGTTATGAGCAGGGACTCTCCCATCTAAGAGGTCCTTGTGGCATTTGCCTCTGTGGGGCCTGTGAGCAGCAGTTATGTCAGTTTGTATACAGCCTGCTTCTCCTCCTGTTTCTTTTCCAACCTGTTTGTCAGGCAGGCTGCTTTGTTCTACATCAGTCTGAGCTGATTCTAGGACTCAGACCTTGGTAGGATGTTATTATGTACATTCTCATTTCTCTGGGACTTAGGGTAAGCTCTGGGTACATTTTCTAGAGTAAGAGGAATGTGGGTGCTTCAGTAGCTCCATGGGCTTGTGCGTTCTTAGTACTTAGAATGCCTCTGTTCCCTGTTCTCCTTCCTGCTAAACTCAAAGGATTGCCTTAAATATCTTTGTCCTTCTGATTGCATATGTGACCTGTAGGAATCTAGCCTTGTTGCCAGATTTGTTCCAGGTGGTTTCATGTCTCTAGAAATCTCAGTTATTGCCTTTCAACTGCCCTTCTGACAAATGGATAATTGCTGCCAATATCAGTGAATCTTAGAAATCCCAATACCATCTTGAATATCTGCATATAATGAGGTATACTCCAGATGTTTATAGGAAGCTCATCAGCATCTGTTATTGTCTTTAGAATAAATGTTGACTGTTCTTTCAAAGACTGGGGTCTGTAAAAATTGCTGCAATCAATAACCCTCAGAGCTCTGTCCTGACTCCAGCCTGAGGATGGACAGTGATGACTCAGCATTTCTGTCCCATTTCTGTATCTCCAGGAGCTCGTCTCCTTTGATCTCTCTGGACTGAAGGACCAGCCTTGTCAGGGTCAAAAGGAATGTGGAGGACCCAAGGCTCACAGAGCCTTTCAATTCCTCTCTGTCCTAGTCAGACAGAGACTTCAGCTTTAATGAATCTCTCCATGGCACAGCTGAGGGGATCTAACGATCTAACATCTTACCTTCATGTACTCACCTGGACCTCTGTGGTGCAGACAGGATCTGGAGCAGCTCTGGGAAGGTGACACTTGCCAGGCCATATTTGTACCATCTGGATCTGTGGGGCTCTTGGCTGCCATCAGGTACTGCAAATAAAGTTTCATATTGTCACAGTGTCAGGGGGAAGAAAGGCCACCACAGGGCCTCAGTCCCTTGAAGTACAGCTTCCTTCTCTCCCACAGTTACAGCATCTGTTTTGCTCAGAACATATTTCCAGCTTAATTAGGGTTTAATTATTTTGAGAGGAAGGGTGTGAGG
Organism: Arvicanthis niloticus; assembly: GCF_011762505.2. Classification (NCBI taxonomy): domain Eukaryota; kingdom Metazoa; phylum Chordata; class Mammalia; order Rodentia; family Muridae; genus Arvicanthis; species Arvicanthis niloticus. Next base: position 38,619,245 of record NC_047665.1, read on the forward strand.
TGAGAAAATAAACAACTAACCAAGTGTCTGTGTACTGAGCTTCCTGTATCTCCAGAGGACCTCCTGTATACTCACTTAGGTTTTATGCTTGCTGCTTCAGTCTCTGTGAGGCGTGAGTCAGAGGGCCGTGTTCCAGTGGTGTCCTCCATCCTCTCAGGCTCTTACAATCTTTCTGCTTCCTCTTCCAAAAGATCCCCTGTGCTATGAGTGGAGTGAGACCACCCAGATAGACTTCCTTTCTGCCTAATACCTGCCTGTGGGTCTCTGCTTCTGTTCTATCTGTTGCTGGAGAAAGCCCAAAGATAACTGGATAACATACTGATCTATGAGTAAGAATATCATTAGGAGTCATTTTATTTATACTTTTCTTTTTTTAAAAATCAGGAATTTTTTGTTTTTCCCTAGATCTGTGCACTGTCTAGTCTCTGGTTCTTGGTTACCCAAGCAGTGTTGAGTATGGGTACCTTCTTGTGGAATGGGGCTCTACGTAAAACCAGACATTGGTTGGTTGGTCCTATACATTCTGTGCCACTATTGTCCTGGCATATTTTCTGGCAGAACAGATTGTAGGTCAAAGGATTTGTGGCTGGGTCAGTGTCCACATTTCTCTTTCTGAAGCCTGCAAGAGTATCTTTCTACACCAAAGAGTTTAGAACGTAGAGGTTAAGGCTCCACGTAGTCACCAACTCAATGTGTTGTGTGGATGTTGTCTTCAGCAATGGGGCCCTGATGTCAGTTTTCAGAGAGCAACCCTTTGTTTTTTGGATTTTTATGGGAAACCCTTGACAAACAACTCAATGGAATGCAGCCAGTCTGACTACTGGAAGCCTCAGCTGGCTATGAGAGATGACCAGTTGAGACTCTGCGTTCTCTATTACTAGGAGTCCTCATGAGAATGAACTTCATAGATGCCCAGGAAGTTAGCACTGCACTGGATTTCCACATTAGAACTCAAATACTCTCCAATTTCAGTTATCTCTCTCCACACTCTCTCCTTTCACCCAGTTTCCCATCCAATCTAATCTTTCTTGTTTTCTGTCCCTTCATGACCCAGTTCATCCATAAAAACCATTGTTTTATCTTGTTGTTTTTAAAGATTTAGTTAATTATTTTATACAGTGTTCTACTTGCATGTGTGCCTGCATGCCAGAAGAGGACACCAGATCTCATTATAGATGGTTATCAGTCACCATGTGGTTGCTGGGAATTGAACTCAGGACCTCTGGAAAAAACAGCCAGTGCTCTTAACCTCTGAGGCATTTCTCCCGCACACCCCCTCCAAATCTATTCTATTTGATCCACTTAGGGAGAGCTTGTGTCCTTCCCAGAACCTTCCTCTTTTCCTAACCTCTGTGTGTCTACAGGTTGTAGCTTGGTTGTCATTTACTTAAAAGGTCAATATTCACATATAAGTGAATACATAGCAGATTTATTTTTCTCTGTCTGAGTTACCTTATTCAGTATGACTTTTTGTTCCGCCCATTTGCCTGCAAATTTCATGACGTCATTTTTTAAATTAATAGCTGAGTAATATTCCATTGTATAAATGTACTAGAGTTTATCTCTTCTGTTGAGGGACATCTCGGTTGTTCTAGCTTCTGGCTATTAAGAATAAAGCTACAACAAACATGGTTGGACAAGTGTCCTTGTGGTATGAGGAAGCATCCTTTGAATATATGCCCAAGAGTGGTATAGTTAGGTCTTGAGGTAGATTGATTCTCAACTCTGAGGAACTGCTATTTTGATTTCCAAAGTGGCTGTACAAGTTTGCACTTCTACCAGCAATGGAGGAGAGTTCCCCTTGCTCTAAATCCTTGCCAGAATGAGTTGTCATTTGCATTATGGATCTTAGCCATTCTGACAGATGTAAGATGGAATCCCTTACTTGTTTTGATTGGCATTTCCCTAATGGCTAAAAATGTTGAACTTTTCCTGAAATGTTTCTCAGCAATTTGACATTTCCCTATTGAAAATTTTATAGTTAGAATTGTACCACATTTTAAAATTGGATCATTTGGTTTTGTGGTATCTAATTTCTTGAGTTCTTTATATATTTTGGATATTAGCCCTTATTGAATATGGAGCTGGTAAACAAATCTTTTTCCATTCTGTAAGCTTTTGCTTTGTTTGATTGACTGTGTCCTTTGCATTACAGAAGCTTTTGAGCTTCACACTATTTCATTTATTAATTGTTGATCTTAGTAGCCTGTGCTATTGGTGTTTTGTTCAGGATGTTGCCTGAACAATTCATCTTAATGAATTCAAGGCTATTCATCACTTTCTTCTATCAGGTTCAGTGTATCTAGTTTAGTGTTGAGGTGTTTGATCCACTTGGACTTGAGGTTTGTGCATGGTGATAAGTATGTATCTATTTGCCTTCTACTCTGTGCTTCTACTATGTGCAGACATCCAGTTAGACCATCACCATTAGTTGAAGATGCTTTCGTTTTCCATTGTATGGTTTTGCTTTTTTTTTTTTTTTTTTTTTTTTGTCAGAAATGAAGTGTCCTATGTGGGTTTATTTCAGGGTCTTTGATTTGATTCTATTGATCAACCTGTCTGTTTTTATACCAATACAATGCACTTTTTATTTCTGTTGCTCTGGAAATCAGGTTTAGATCAATAGTGGTGATACTTCCACAAGTTCAGAATTATTTTAGCTAAACTGGGTCTTTTGTTTTTTAATATGAGGTTGAGAATTGCTCTCTTTTAAGTCTGTATAGAATTGTGTTAGAATTTTGATGAGGATTGCAATGAATCTGTAGATAGCTTTTGGTAAGATGTCCATTTTCACTACATTAATCCTTCAGATCCATGAGCATGGAAGATCTTTTCATCTTCTATTATCTTTCTCAATTTCTTTCTTGAGAGACTTGAAGTTCTTGTCATACAGGCCTACCGTTGGCTTGCTTAGAGTTACATACACCAAGATATCTTACATTATTTATTGCTATTGTAAAGTTGTTTCTCTAATTTCTTTCTTGGCCTGTTTGTCATTTGTATAAAGGAGGGCTACTGATTTCTTTGAGTTAATTTTGTATCCAGTCAAACTTTGCTGAAGATGTTTATCAGCTGTAGGGGTTCTCTGGTAGAATTTATTGAATAGCTTATGTATACTATCATATCATCCACAAATAGCAATACTTTGAGTTCTTCCTTTTCAATTTGTATCCCTTTGATTCCCTTTAGTTATCTTATTGCTCTAGCTAGAACTTCAAGTACTATATAGAATGTGTGTGTGTGTGTGTGTGTGTGTATGGTGATTGAGTGTGTGATTGTGTGTGGTTTCCTTCTTTTGATTTTGTGTGTGTGAAATCATTTATTTCTGGTTTTCTTATGGGTGTAGTTAGCCTACTTAGGTTGGTGTTTTCCTTTTAGTACCTTCTGTATGGCTGGGTTTTTAGATAGATATTGTTTAAATTTTACTTTATCATGGAATATTTTGTTTTCTCCATCTATTGTTGTTGAAAGTTTTTCAGGTTATAGTAGTCTGGGCTGGTATCTGTGGTCTTTCAGAGTCTGCAGGACATCTGTCCAGACTCTTCTGGTTTTTAGAGTCCCAGATGAGAAGTTATGTGTAATTCTAATAGGTCTGCCTTTATATGTTACTTGCTTTTTTTTTTTTTTTCTTCATTTGCTGCTTTTAATACCCTTTCTTCTGTACTTTTAGTGTTTTTCTTATTATGTGCCAGGGGACTTTTTTTCCTAGTCCAATCTATTCGATGGTTTGTGTGCTTCTTGTACCTTTATATGTACCTCCTCCTTTAGATTAGAAAAAAATTTTTCTGTGATTTTTTGAAACTATGTTCTAGGCCTTTGAGCTGGAATTTTTCTTTTCTATAATCTTATTATTCTTAGATTTAGTTTTTTTTTAATAGTGTTCTATAGTTCCTGGAGGTTTTGTGTTATGAGTTTTTTTAGATGTAGTGTATTTTGATGATTGTATTCATTTCTTCTATTGTATCTTTAATACCTGAGATTATTTCTTCCATGTCTTAATATTTTGCTGGTGATCCTTTCCTCTGTAGGTTTTGCTCATATTCCTAAATTTTTTATTTGCAGAATTTCCTCAGTTTGTGTTTTCTTTATTGCTTTTATTTCATTTTCAGTTCTTGAACACTTTTATGCATTTCCTTCAATGGTTTTTCATTTCTTGGATTCTTAAGGGATTATTTACTTCTATCTTTTCCTTCTGGGTTTCTTTAAGAGATATATTTACTTTCTCTTTAAGCATCTCTATAATTTTTATATCAGTGGATATAAGGTTTTTTCTTGTGCTTTAGCTATACATGCTGCCACAGTCTGTAGGTTTTCTGCTCATCAGTTGTATTGTGTCATGAAGATGCTCTTTTTCTTGGTATCATCTGTCACTGTCAGCTTCTATGGGCTCTCTTTCCACCTAAGAAGTTATTGTAAACAAAACTCACTAAAAAACCCAGGTCTTTTAAAAACAGTTCTCCAGTGGGTCCAAATGGGTATAACACCCCACACTTAAGGGTAGGCCCCATGTCCATAAGTAGATTGCTAACACAAAACACAAATGTAGTGGAAATTTTCTTTTTTAACCTTTTTTGGTTCATATTTCTGTTTGACTATTTTGTTTTTTTGTTTTTCAACTGATCTATTGCCTGTTTATTATGGTTTCCAAGTTTGTGTGTGTCTATGTTTTAAAATCATAGTTTGTTTGTTTGACTGTTTCTTTTTCTCATTTGTTTTTATTTTATTTTTTTGCTTGGACTTGGGTAGGTATGGAAGTATGAAGATAGAGTTGGGGAAGAGAAAACTGTGATTTTTTGCAATTAAAAAATCAAAATAAAAAAAATAAGTGTTGGAAAAATACTACAATTAAACAATAAGAGCTTTATCTTTTTGTTGCAACCTTCAAAAAGAAAACTTCATGCTTATATTTCCTTTGATAAATTTTATTTTTTTATTTCTTCATTTACTGAAAAAACTCTTGTAAATTGGATGCAAGTATATATTATAAACATCCACAATGAACAAGTTAGCATTATCACAGAGATTTGAAGTGGGAACTTCTCATTTCTTTGAAAAGTCAGTTATGTCAAATGACATTTTGCTGGGGCACACAGGTGAAAGGATGCATGATGTTTAGAGGGAATATAAATGTAACCCAACAAACCGTGGATGACACTGGATGGTATTGGTATACCTTACCATTACTTGGTGGTCATTGTCATGACTTTATAGAGAGAAATGCACCAAAAAACTTCTAGTGGTGTTCTGGAAGCTTTTTGCCACTTCTGTGGACTCAGGCTGATTGACAGAGTTAAGTGGAGGTTTTTGACTATGTGAGCTGGCTTCCAATTCTAAGATTTAGTCCATAACCAGCATGGTGGGAAGCATGGTGCTAGAGAGATAGCTGAGAGTTCTATATCTGACTCCATAGGAAACAGGAAGAGAGAGAAAAAAACACTGGGCCTGGCTTGTCAATTTGAACCCCAAAAGGTCACATCTAGTGGCACAATTTTTCCAACACTCTAAATTATCTTTGTGGCTAAAACTAGGAAAAACCCAAGAAGCACTAGGAAGTAAACATGACATAGTTTATGCCTGTGGGTTTTTTGTTTTCTTTAGTGAAATGAACAGTGCATTATGTAAATGCACAGAGTTTTTTGCTTACAGATGCCTGATTCTGTTCTTGAACATTCTGTTCTTGCTTCTACAAACATGGAGATGATGATGATGATGGTGGTGGTGGTGGTGGTGACAATTGGACATGAGCACCATGCTGATGCCTTCACAGAAAGTAGTTCTTTATCGCCTACATCTCTAAACATTTTCCCATGAGAACATCCAAACAAAGAACAGCATCACTAAACTTCAAAGACACAATGTTGACCATTATTTTAGATGGCTCCCTTCTCAGATCCTTTTTGCTACCTTGTATGCACTCATCCTTCAAGAAAATATTGAGCTAATATAAAATTATAGCTCCTCAAAGAAGAACAATATTTTCCCAAGTGGGATTGTTTCCCAGGGAAAGTCACATAACTTTTCTTTGTCTCCAACTCTGAATTGACATTGGCAATAAATAACCTATAGATTTAGGGCAGTAGTTAATCTATCTCCTTGCCTTGAGTGGAATAGCTAATTAATTTTTATTTTCTGTCTCTCATGTATGGGTCACATTAAAGGTAACCCATACCCATGATTTTTATGCTTTCTCTGACCATTCCGTAAAAACACTTTCCTAAGGAAGCATCACATCTCAGCTCTCAGCTTAGGCATTGTTCCTCTGGACTCCAAACAAAGGCACTTCATATCACTTTGATTTCCAAGGTTCATCAAATCACAGATTTTATTAGTCAGTAGTGCTATTCCCTATAAAAGACAACCTAGGTAAAAGTTCTCAGTCTTTAGAGAAAAAAATTCACACAGATTGTGCAGAAGCTGTGGGAGCAAGACCTTCCTACTCCAGGCTGCACTGCAGGTGTCCTGTGTCCTACCCCTGCCTGTCCTGTGTAAGGAGCAGATAACTCCCATTGACCACATACACTGTCCTTGTGGATAATGAGACAGTTCTGGATTGCATTTAGAAAATGATAGACCATCTTCTCTCTGAATCCTGTCACTGTCCCCTCTCAGAGTGACAAGGAAGCCACATCCTTTCCTTTCTCAGATCAGCCCTCCACAGATTTCTTTCAATGTCAAAAGCAGTCCCATCCCCCATGACATGGCAGCACTCACCTGTGCAGTCTGTGCAGGGCTCAGGGTGGGTGTCCTCACAGCACAGCCAGGCCCTGTTTATCAACCTCAAATCCTTGTGCTCAAGCAAGGTGTCAGGATTTCCCCACCAGGAGTATGGCTTTGTCAGGGGAAAAGTCTCTTCTGTCTCCATTCCTGAGGGAAGGTCTGCCTCCTCCCAGGTGCTCTGTCATTTACTGAATCCAGAAACGTTATGCTCTTAATTGCAGAGTCTGTGGCTAAGTAGAAGAGTGCTGAACAGTGTCCAAGGGGAGCTGGCCTTTGTGACTTAACTCTAGTCTAGCCTCATGGCTCAGTTTACCTCTTAGCATTACTTAGAATGCCTGCTGCTGCATTACAAATGCCCTGAGTGGTTTATATTTGTCTGATGTTATTTTCATTTTCTTACTTCAGTTTTTTTCATACAATAGATTTTGACAATTTCCTTTCCTTCCCCCAACACCTCCCACATTCTCCACATACCTCTACCCCCTCAACTATATGTTTGTTCTCTTATGCTCTCTGCCCCACAAAAGCAAAGCAAAGCAAAGCAAAGCAAAGCAAAGCAAAGCAAAGCAAAGCAAAGCAAAGCAAAGCAAAGCAAAAGCAAAGCAAAGCAAAAGCAAAAGCAAAAGCAAAAGCAAAAGCAAAAGCAAAAGCAAAAGCAAAAGCAAAAGCAAAAGCAAAAACAAAAAAGATTTGAAGAGAAGAATATATAAACAACAACAATAGCAACAAAAACTGAAACAAAAACATAGCGTTGCTGCCCCTGCGCATGGCTGAGGTCACCCATTGACATTCCTTGTAGTAAACTGTTTCATTTACAGCAGATATTAATTGAGAACAGTTTTTTGGTTACTGTTACAACCTCTACTTCCCCCTCTCAGTGCTGGGACTCCATCTAACTTGAACCTGTGCTCTGCTGTGTCTATGAGTTCTTTTGTGCAGCAATTCTGATTAATCTGGAAGACACTGATTCCTTAGAGTCATCTGTCACCTCTGGATCTTGCAATCTTTCTGCATCCTCTTCCAAGGCTCCCTGAATCTAGATGGGAGAGAGTTGATGAAAACATTCATTTCAGACTAAGGGACTCTGTACATTGTCCTCTTGATGGTCTCTGTGTTAATTTTCTTCTTTCAGAAGAAGCTTCTCTGATGAGGGCTGGGCAATACATTGATCTATGGGTATAGCAAAATATAATTTGGAGGCATTTTATTGCTACTTTCCTTTAGCAGAATAATAGTAGTATATTTTCCTTAGACCCATGACCTATCTAGTCTCAGGTCTTTACCAGTGTGGTAAGGGTTCCATCTCATGGAGGGAGCCTTAAATTTAAACAAAATGGTGGTCTCCTCCCATAACATTTGTGGAACAATTGCAGCAGTATATATTGGAGATAGGTTACTGTTTTAGGGTGCAGGTTTTGTACATACATAATATTTCTGATTATCTTTCTCCTCGGGTGGTATGCAAACCTTCTAGTCCATTCCATGAATGCTAGTCAGGAGGAATGATGCTTCTAGTTGGAAACCAACTTGACATCTCCTGTTTGATGATATAAGCATTGCCCACAGCAATAGGCCTTACCATCTGTTTGTAGAGAGCAAACCATAGCCTTTGCATTGATTAGCTGTTGTAGGAATTATTTAAAAGGCAGCCTCCAGTGAAGCCAACTATCTAAGCTGCAGCATCTCTGCCTAGCTCAGCCACGTGGCCTCTCTGGCCATGTGTGTGCAGAAGCGGGAAATGGCCAGCTTGAAACACCAGCCCTGCCACCCATGAGACGCTAGTGTGGGAGATGGCTCTGCCAACATTCCACACTGTCTCTGCAAAGCTGGGCAGTGCCCAGACCATCCCGCCAACCACATGAGCTCGGTACAGATGAGACTCTAATGCTTAGATTATCCAAAGGCTTATATATTTAGTAATGATCAATAACAAGATGCTCTTACAATCAGAGGTATAACCCAATTCCCAACCTAGATATACCAACTGCCTTTGACTGCTACAGACAAGTGAACATCAGCCTCCATGTCCACTTCTCTCCTTCTCTGTCTCCCCTAGCTCCTCCTCTTCCTTTTACTATTCCTCTCCTTTACTCCTCCTCTTCCTCTCCTTACTCCTCCCACCTTAGCTCCTCCTACAATTAGCCTGTGAAATTAGCAGGAGGGTCCATGGGATAGCTATAGTAAATGACTCAAGAAGATTTTACTTCGTGGCATAGGCTGTCTAGTTGGGGCAGTTTTACCCCAATTACATGTTGATTCCATTTAAATTCCTTTTATGTATGTGCATATTTTAGGAAGCTTCTATATCAGTAGGTTTCTACTTGGCTATTCAAAAGACGTTAAGTGTTAGTTGTCCCTTTCTGTATGCCCTCCTTTACTCTTCCCTCCTACTTCTCTCCTTATTTCATCTCTTTAGTCTCCTTATAGCACTATATTCTAATTCCTCTTCCTTAGGAATCCCCTCCTGGTCCCTCACTATATACCTATCCTCTGTGGTTATGTGGATTGTGGCACACATAGAGAAAGCTTAAAAGTTAATATCTACATATAAGAGAAAACATGCAATGTTGATCTTTGTGGATCTGGATTACCTCAATCATGATTGTTTCTAGCTCCATCTGTTTACCTACAAATTTCACTACTCTTAACAGTTAAATAATATTGCACCATGTAAATGGATCACATGTTCATTATCCATTCATCAATTGATAGACACCTAGTTTGTTTCCAACTTCTGGCTATTATGAAGAGACCAGAAAAGAACATGGATGAACAAGTATCTCTGTAGCAAGTTTCAGAGTCCTTTGCATATATGTCCATGCTTGTGACAGTTGGATCTTGAGACAGATTGACTCTTAGCTTCCATTGGATTCTCCACACTGATTTCTATAGTGGCTATACAAGTTTGGGGTACCATCAACCATGAGTAATTGTCCCTCTTTCCCTCAATCCTTGCCAACGTATACTGTAATTTGTTATATTGAACTTGGTCATTCTGACTGGGGTAAGAAGAAATCTCAAAGTAGTTTTCCTTTGGATTTACATGATGGTTAAGGGTGTTGAACATTTTTTAAAGTATATCTCAGCCATTTGTGTTTCATTTTCTTTTTTTTTAAAGATATGTTTATTTATTTTATGGGCCAATCATTGGTTGTCCATTTTCTCAATTTCTGCTTTATATTTAACCCTGCCTGGTTACAGGATATGGCCACTTCAGTTTTCATATCCTCAGCTGTTAGGACTCTCAGCTAAGGTTACCCCCATAGATTTCCTGGCATCTTCTTTGTCCCAGGTCTCCAGGTCTTAGAGATGTGGCCCTCCCCAATGAGTTCCATTCTCTCTCCCAGCCCACTTACACCCAGTCCAGCTGTTCCCCTCCGGACTGCTTTTCCCATTCAGTTTCCTTCCTCCATCCACCTCAGATGTCTATTTTATTTCTCCTCTAAGTGAGATGCCAACATCCTTCCTTGAGCCCTCCTTGGTACTTAGCTTATTTGGGTCTGTGGATTGTACCAAAGGTATCCTGTGCTTTATGGCTATTATCCATTTATAAGTGAGAACATAACATACATGTCCTTTTGGATCTGGGTTACCTTACTCGGGATGATATTTTGAAGTTCCATCCATTTGCCTGCAATTTGTCTTTGTTTTTAAAAGTAGTATTTCATTGTATAAATGCACCACATTTTTAAAAATCCATTCTTAAGTTGAGAGACATCTGGGCTGTTTCCAGTTACTGGCTATTGGGAATAAAGCTGCTATGAACACAGTTGAACATGTATCCTTATGGTGCTGCTGAGTATATGCCCAGGAGTTGTATAGTTGGGTGTTGAGATGGATTTATTACCAATTTTCTAAGAAATTGCTAAATTGATTTTCAAAGTGGTTGTACAAGTTTGCACTCCCAGCAGCAATGGAAGAATTTATTTCACATTCTCACCAACATGTGCTGTCACTTGAGTTTTTGATCTTAGCCATTCTGATGTGTGTAAGATGGACTCCTAGAGTCATTTTGATTTGCATTTCCTGATGACTAAGAATGTTAAATATTTCTTCAAGTGTATCTCAGCCATTAGAGAGTTCTCTGTCAAGAATTCTCTGTTTAACTGTATACTCCATTTTTAATTGGATTATTTTGTTTGTTGATGTCTAATTTCTTCAGTTCTTTATATAATTTGAGTATCAGTCCTCTGTCAGATGAAGGATTGGTAAAGATTCTTTCTCATTCTGTAGGCTGCCATTTTTTTTTTCCTTTTGATGCCGTCCTTTGCCTTACAGAAGCTTTTCAGTTTCACGAAGTCCCATTTATTAATTTTGGATCTTAGTGCCTGAGTTGTTGGTGTTTTTGTTCAGGAATTTGTCTCCTCTGCCAATGCTTTCAAAGCTATTCCCAACTTTCTCTTTTGTAAGATTTTAGTGGATCCAGTTATTATCATCATCATCATCATCATCATCATCATCATCATCATTATCATTATCTTTAATCTTTCCTCACAGTCTAGTTGCTATCTCCCTCCTGTTCTACCCTCCAACAGTTCCCCATCCCATTCCTCCCCTATCTCCAAGAGGATGTCCCCACACTCCTATACCTTCTCAAACCCTACTAGGCTTCCCTATTCCCTGGGGCCACAAGTCTCTCAAGGGCTAGGTGCATCTTCTCTCACTGAGGACAATGCAGGCAATCCTCTGCTGTATATGTGTTGGGGGCCTCATATCATCTGGTATAGTATGCTGCCTGGTTGGTGACAGAGTGTCTGAGAGGTCTCAGGGGTCCAGGTTCATTGAGACTGCTGGTCTTCCCATGGGGTCACTCTCCTCCTCAACTTTTTCCAGTCTTTCTCCAATTCAACCACAGGGGTCCCTGACTTCAGACCATTGGTGGGATGCAAGTATCTGTTTCCATCTTAGTCAGCTGCTTGTTGGGCCTCTCGGAGGGCAGTCATGCTAGGCTCTCATCTATAAGCACATCTATCTACAAGTAATAGTGTCAGGTCCTGGATCCTCCCCCTGAGATGAGTCTCAATTTGGGCTGGTCACTGGACCTCCTTGTCCTAGTCTCTTCTCCATTTTTGTCCCAGTGGGTCTCCCAGACAGGAACAACCCTGGGTCAGATTTCCTGACTCTGGGATAGCAACCTCATTCCTCCACCCTGTCTTTCTACTGAAGGTGAACTCCACAAGTTCCCTCTCCCCATTGTTGGGCACCTCATCCAAGATTCTTCCCTTTGAGCTTTGTGATTCTCTCATTTCCAAGGTCTCTGGTACATTCTAGAGGGTTACCTCACCTCTCACCTCCTGAGGTTGCATATTTCCATTTATTCTGCTGGCCCTCAGGGCTTCTTTCCGGGTCCCCCCAAAACCTAATCATGTTCCCCTTTTCCCTTATCTTCCCCTCCCCTCTCCCACCCAGTTCCCTTCCTCCCTTTGCCCTCTGTTTTCTTCTCCCTCCCAAGTGGGATTGAAGCATCTTTACTTGGGCCCTTTGGCTTAACCTTCTTGAGTTCTGTGAATTGGGTCCTGGATATTCTGTACATTTTTGGTTAATATCCACTTATTAGTGAGTACTTACCATGCATGTACTTTTGAGTCTGAGCTACCTCACTCAGGATGATATTTTCTAGTTCCATCCATTTGTCTGCAAAACTCAGGATGTCCTCGTTTCTAATAGCTGAATAATATTCCATTGTGTAAATGAACCACATTTTCTGTATTCACTCTTCTCTTGTGGGATATCTAAGTTGTTTCCAGCTTCTGGCTATCACAAACAAGGCTGTTATGAACATAGTGAAACATGTGTTCCTATGGTGTGCTGAGGCATGTTTTGAATATATGCCAAGAGTGGTATAGCTAGGTCTTCAAGTAGGTTTATTTCCAATTTTCTGAGGAACCTTCAGATTGATTTCTAGAGTGTTTGTACAAGTTTGCAATCCCACCAGCAATGGAGGAGTGTTCCTCTCTGTTCACATCCTCACCAACATGTGCTGTTCACTTGAGTTTTTGATTCTAGCCATCCTGATTGGTGTGAGGTGGAATCTCAGGGTCATTTTGATTTGCATTTCCCTCCCTGATAACTGAGGACTTTGAACATTTCTTTAAGTGCTTCTCCATCATTCAAGATTCCTCTGTTGTGAATTCTCTGTTTAGTTCTATACCCCATTTTTTGATTGGGTTGTTTGGTTTTTATGGAGATTAGCTTCTTGAGTTCTTTATACATTTTGAATATTAACTCTTTATCAGACGTGGGGTAAGTGAAGATTTTTTTTTTCCCAATCTGTAGGTTGCCAATTTGTCTTTTTGACTATGTTTTTTGCTTAACTGAGGCTTTTCAGTTTCATGAGGTCCCATATATCATTTTTTGTTGTTTTTTTATTTTTTTATTTGGGTATTTTATGTATTTATATTTCAAATATTAACCCCTTCCAAGGTTTCACCTCTGGACCCCCCATCCCACCCCACTTTCTCCTGCTTCTATGAGGATGCTCCTCCTCTCTCCCAATCATTCCAACCTCACCGCCCTGGCATTCCCCTACACTGGGGAATTGAGTCATTGCAGGACCAAGGGATTCTAGCCCATCTTCTGCTACATATGTGACTGGAGCCATGCGTCGCTTCATGTGTACTCTTTGGCTGGTGGTTTAGTCCCTGGGAGCCTTGGGGTACCTGGTTGGTTATTTTTGTTTTTCCTATGGAGTTGCAAACCTCTTCAGCTCCTTCAGTCCTTTCTCTAACTCCTCCACTGGGGACTCAGTGCTAAGTCCAAATGTTGGCTGCAGGCTCTGGCAGAGCCTTTCAGGACACAGCTATAACAAGCTCCTGTCAGCAAGCACTTCTTGGCATCTATAATGTGTCTGGGTTTGGTGTCTATATACAGGATGATTCCCCAGGTGGGGCAGTCTCTGGATGGTCTTCCCTTAAGTCTCTGCTCCACACTTTGTCTCCCTGTTTCCTTTAGACAGGAGCCCTTATGGGTTAAGAGTTTGGAGATGAGTGGGTGGCCCCATCCCCCAACTGGGGGCCTTGCCTAGCCTCTGGATATGGTCTCTACAGGTTCTTCCTCCCCTTTGTTGGGCATTTCAGCTAATCTTATCCTGGATGGGGCCTGGGAGCCTCTTGCTTTCCTGGCTTCTGGCACTTGCTGGTGGCTATCCCCAGTTCCCCATCATCCATAGATACATACCTCTGTTCAAATTCCTGACCCTCTGCATATCATCCCCGTCTCCTCTCATACCTGATTCTGTCCCCCTTTTCCCTCTCCCCTTCCTCTCTTTTTCTCAATTCCCTCCCACCATCTACTTTGTTCCCCTGTCTAAGAAGGACTTATGCATCCACATTTTGGTCTTCCTTCTTCTTGAGCTTCATATGGATTGTGAATTGTATCCTGGGTATTCCGAACTTTGGGCTAATATTCATTTGTCAGTGCATACCATGTGTGTTCTTTTGTGACTGGGTTACGTCACTCAGAATGATATTTTCTAGTTCCACCATTTGCCTAAGAATTTCATGAATTCACTGTTTTTAATAGCTGAGTAATATTCCATTGTGTAAATGTACCACATTTTCTGTATCCATTCCTTTGTTGAAGGACATCTGGGTTATTTCCAGCTTATGGCTATTATAAATAAGGCTGCTATGACCATAGTGAAGCATGTGTCCTTGGTATATGTTGGAGAATCTTTTGGGTATATGCCTAGTAGTGGTATAGCTTGGTCCTCTGGTAGTACTATGTCCAATTTTCTGAGGAACCGCCACACTGATTTCCAGAGTGGTTTTGCTAGCTTGAAATCCCACCAACAATGGAGGAATGTTCATCTTTCTCTACATCCTCACTAGCATTTTCTGACACCTGGGTTTTTGATCTTAGCCATTCTGACTGGTGTGTTGTGGAATCTCAGGGTTGTTTTGATTTGCATTTCCCTGATGACTAAGGATGTTGAACATTTCTTTAGGTGCTTCTCAGTTCAGAATTCTTTGTTTAGCTCTGTGCCCCATTTTTAAATGGAGTTATTTGCTTGTCTGGAGTCTAACTTCTTGAGCTCTTTGTAAATATTGGAATTTAGTCCTCTATTGAATTGTTAAAGATCTTTTCCCAATCTGTTGTTTGCTGTTTTTTTCTATCGACAGTGTCCTTTGCCTTACAAAATCTTTGTAATTTTATGAGGTACCATTTGTCTCTTGTTGATTTTTAGAGCATAAGACATTGGTGTTCTGTTCAAGAAATTTTACCATGTACCAATGGTTTTCCACACTTGCTCTTTTATTAGATTCAGTGAATCTGGTTTTAAGTAGAGGATTTTGATCCACTTGAGCTTTGTACTAGGAGATAAAAATGAATAGATGTGCATTCTTCTACATACTGACTGCCAATTGAACCAGCGCCATTTGTTAAAAATGTTGTCTTTTTTTCCACTGGATGGAAAAAAGCTCTGTTGTCAAAGGTCAAGTGACCATTGGTGTGTTGGCTTATTTCTGGGTCTTCAATTCTATTCCATCTATCTACCTGTATGTCTCTGTACCAATACCAGGTAGGGTTTGGGTTTTTTTTTTTTTCCACTATTGCTCTGTAGTACAACTTGAGGTCAGGAATGGTGTTTCCCCCAGAAGTTCTTTTATTGTTGAGAACAGTTTTCGCTATCCTGGGTTGTTTGTTATTCCAAATGAATTTGCAAACTGCTCCTTCTAACTTTATGAAGAACTGAGTGGGAATTTTGATGGGGATTGCATTGAATTTGTAGATTGCTTTGGGGAAGATGGCCATTTGTACTATATTAATCCTGCCAATCCATGAGCATGGGAGATCTTTTTAATCTTCTGAGATCTTCTTCCATTTCTTTCTTCAGAGACTTTAAGTTCTTGTCATACAGAGCTTTCACTTGCTTAGTTAGATTCACACCAAGCTATTTTATATTATTTGTGACTATTGTGAAGGGTGTCCTTTTCCTAATTTCTTTCTCAGTCTGTTTTCTTTGAATATAGGAAGGCTAATGATTTGTTTGAGTTAATTTTATATCCAACCACTTTGCTAAAGTTTATCAGATTTAACAGTTCTCTGCTGAAACTTTAGGGGTCATTTAAGTTTATTATCATATCATCTACAAATAGTGATATTTTGACTTCTTCCTTTCCAATTTGTATCTCTTTAACCTCCTTTTGTTGTCTAATTGCTCTGGCTAGGATTTCCAGCCATATTGAATAGGACTTCCATATTGAATAGGAAGAGAGAAAGTGGGCAGCCTAGTGGAGTCCCTGATTTTAGTGGGATTGCTTCAAGTTTCTCTCCATTTAGTTTGATGTTGGCTACTGGTTTGCTGTATATTGCTTTTGCTATGCTTAGGTATTGCCTTGAATTCCTGATCTTTCCAAGACTTTTACTAGGAAGGGCTGTTGAATTTTGTCAAATATTTTTCAGCATCTAATGAGATGATCATGTGATTTTTTTCTTTGACCTTGTTTATGTAGTGGATTACTTTGATAGATTTCTGTGTATTGAACCATCCCTGCATCCCTGGGATGAAGCCTACTTGATTATGATGGATGATAGTTTTGATGTGTTCTTGAATTCGGTTTGCAAGAATTTTATTGAGTATTTTTGCATTGGCATTCATTAGGGAAATTGGTCTGAAGCTCTATTTCTTTGTTTGGCCTTTGTGTGGTTTAGGTATAAGTATAATTGTGGCTTCATAGAATGAATTGGGTAGTGTTCCTTCTGTTTCTACTTTGTGGAATAGTTTGAAGAGTATTGGTATTAGGTCTTCTTTGAATGTTTGATAGAATTCTGCACTAAAACCATCTTGTCTGGAGCTGTTTTTGGTTGGGAGACTTTTAATGATTGTTTCTGTTTCTTTAAGGGTTATGGGTTAAGGGTTTAGATGGTTTATCTGATCCTGATTTAACTTTGGCACCTGGTATCTGTCTAGAAAATTGTCCATTTAACCCAGATTTTCCAGTTTTGTTGAGTATAGGCTTTTTGTAGTAGGATCTGATGAGTTTTTGAATTTCCTTGGTTTCTGTTGTTATGTCTCTCTTTTCATTTCTGACTTTGCTAATTTGAATACTATCTCTGTGCCCTCTGATTAGTCTGGCTAAGGATTTATCTATCTTGTTGATTTTCTCAAAGAACCTGCCTGCAGTTTTATTGATTCTTTGTTTAGTTCTTTTTGTTTCTACTTGGTTGATTTCAGCCTGAGTTTGATTATTTCCTGCTGTCTACTCCTATTTGGTGTGTGTGCTTCTTTTTGTTCTAGAACTTTCAGGTGTGCTGTCAAGTTGTTACTGTATGCTCTCTCCAGTTTCTTTTTGGAGGCACTTAGAACTACAAGTTTTCCTTTTAGAAATGCTTTCATTGTGTCCCATAAGTTTTGATATGATGTGCCTTCATTTTCACTAAATTCTAAAAAGTCTTTAATTTATTTCTTTATTTTTTCCTTGGCCAAGTTATCATTGAGTAGAGCATTGTTTAGCTTCTGTGTGTATGTGGGCTTTCTGTTGTTTTTATTGTTATTCAAGAACAGTTTTAGTCTGTGGCGATCTGATAGGTTGCATGGGATTATTTCAGTCTTCTTGTATCTGTCGAGGTGTGTTTTATGACCAATTATATGGTCAATTTTGGAGAAGGTACCATGAGGTGCTGAGAAGGTATGTTCTTTTCTTTTTGGATGAAATGTTTCATAGATATCTGTTAAAACTATTTGGTTCATAACTTCTGTTAGTTTCACCGTTTCTCTGTTTCTCTATTTCTCTATTTTCTGTTTCCATGATCTGTCCATTGCTGAGAGTGGGGTGTTGAAGTCTCCCACTATTAGTGTGTAAAGTGCAATGTGTGCTTTGAACTTTAGTAAAGTTTCTTTTATGAATATGGGTGCCCTTGCATTTGGAGCATAGGTGTTCAGTATTGAGAGTTCATCTTGCTAGATTTTTTCTTTGATGAGTATAAAGTGACCTTTCTTATCTTTTTTTGATAACTTTTGGTTGAAAGTTGATTTTATTCAATATTAGAATGGCTACTTCAACTTGTTTCTTGGGACCATTTGCTTGGAATTTTTTTTCCATCCTTTTACTCTGTGGTAGTGTCTTTCTTTGTCATTGAGATGTGTTTCCTGTGTGCACAAAATGCTGGGTGCTGTGTAAGCACCCATTCTTTAGTCTATGTCTTTTTATTGGGGTGTTGAGTTCATTGATGTTAAGAGATATTAAGGAAAAGTGATTGCTGTTTCTTGTTATTTTGTTGTTAG
The DNA here is from genome assembly GCF_011762505.2 of Arvicanthis niloticus. Classification (NCBI taxonomy): domain Eukaryota; kingdom Metazoa; phylum Chordata; class Mammalia; order Rodentia; family Muridae; genus Arvicanthis; species Arvicanthis niloticus. The sequence goes on from NC_047665.1 coordinate 38,637,189, forward strand.
AGGTGGAATTATGTTTGTGTGGCTATCTTCTTTTAGATATGTTGAAAGAGGATTACTTCCTTGCTTTTTCTAGGGTGTAGTTTCCCTCCTTGTGTTGGAGTTTTCCATCTATTATCTTTTGTAGGGCTAGATTTAATGAGGGATATTGTGTAAATTTGTTTTTGTCATGGAATATCTTGGTTTCTCCACCTGTGGTAATTGATAGTTTTGTTGGGTATAGTAGGCAGGACTGGCATTTGTGTTCTCTTAGGGTCTGTATGATGTCTGCCCAGGATCTTCTGGCTTTTATAGTCTCTGGTGTGAAGTCTGGTGTAATTCTGCTAGGTCTGCCTTTATATGTTACTTGACTGCTTTTGCTTATTGCATTTAATATGCTTTCTTTGTTTTGTGCATTTGGTGTTTTGATTATTATGTGAAGGGAGGAATTTTTTTTTCATTCCAGTCTATTTGGAGTTCTCTAGGTTTCTTTTATATTTATGGGCATTTTTTTGTAAGATATACATTCTCTTCATTTCTTCAGCTCCATGACTTTCTTATCGAAGTAACTTAATGGCTATTTCCTGATCTAGAATATTCTCCTGAAGTGTATTCCCTATAAATTGAGGTGGCTTATGCTAATGGTATTATATTAAAAAGATACACAAGTTTGGGAATACAAATAATTAGAAATCAATTGAATACTTATAGTTTCTCTGAAAAGTAATGATGGTAATAGATTTCACAATGTGGATCAAAGTAAAATGACCTGAAAGTAATTTGCAACTACTTTATTACTTAAAAACTTTCTAAAATTTTCTAAAAAAAAAAATAAAAACAAAACTATAAGCCTATAATTATTCTTTACTCTTGTCTTCCTGGTTCCTTTTTTTCTCCAAAATTTCATGGATATTTTTTCCTTTAGGTTAGGAAAGTTTTTTTTTTTTTTTCCTATAATTTCGTTGAAGATATTTACTGGCCTTTTAAGTTGGGAATCTTTTCTCTCTTCCATACTTATTAAAGTTAGGTGTAGTCTTCTCATTGTGTCCTGGATTTCCTGGATTTTTTTGTTTTGTTTTTTTATAAACTTTTTTGTATTTTTCAATTTCTTTGACTGTTGTGTCAATGTTTTCTATGGTATCTTCTGCATCTGAGATTCTCTCTTCCATGTCTTGTATTCTGTTGGTGATGCTTGCATCTATGACTCTTGATCTCTTTCCTAGGTTTTCTACTTCCAGGGTTGTCTCCCTTTGTGATTTCTTTATGTTCTTATTTGTGGGTCCCTGTTCTGGGTGTCCCACGATTATCTCCAGCCTGGCTGGGGAAAAGATGTGAACAGGGAGGGTCTGCTACTGCCTCCACTGCCGCCTCCACATGAGTCTCCACTGTTGCTGGCTGGTTACTCCCAGGTGCTGCACTCATCTCTTTGCACTGAGCTGGTCTGGGAGGTGGCCAATGAGGCACCAGCTAGCTAGTGGGGAGGAGATGATCCCAAAGGCATTTCGGGAGAGCAGACCTCTTCCCAAGTGTTATAGCTCCAGTGTTACTGCTCTTGTGACAGAAACTCTCTGACAGAGGGACATAGTTTTACTTCTCCTGAGTAAGGTTATTATATATAGTTTTGGGTTTGGTTGGGGTCTGGCAGCAGATAACCCGTATTGGCTTGGTCTGAGATCTTGGAGATGCCTCATCTACAAGTGGAAGAGCCTGAGGCACTATTCCTACATGACTAGTGGCTATAGACCTCTCTGTGGGAGGGGCTACAGGTGGCTGAGACTGAGTGAAAAGAGCCAGGAGCCAGGGGTGACACAGAATGCCTTCAGTCCCATGATGGTCCAGGGTTCGAAGCCTGTGCTCAAACAGGTGCCCAGCTGCTTCTAACAGCCCACTGCTCCACATTTATTTCCATTTTTAGACCCTGGATGGTTTTGTTTGATTCCTTCATCTGTTTGGTTTTGTTTTCCTGTAATTCTTTAAGGGATTTTTGTGTTTCCTCTTTAAGTGCATCTACCTGTTTACCTGTGTTCTCCTGTAACTCCTTTAAGAGAGTTATTTTTGTCTTTCTTAAGGTGCTCTATCATCATCATGAGAAGTGATTTTAAATCTGAATCTTGCTTTTCCACTGTGATGCGGTATCCAGGACTTGCTGCAGCAGGAGATCTGGGTTCTAATGATGCCAAGTAGCCTTGGTTTCTGTTGCTTATTTTCTTGTGCTTGCCTCTCGAGATATGGTTATCTCTAGTGCTTCCTGCCCTTGCTGTCTCTGACTGGAGCCTGTCTCTCCTGTGATCCTGGTTGTGTCAGAACTCCTCAGAGTTCAGCTGTCTTTGTGATCCTGTGATTTTGGGATCCTGAGATCCTGTGATCCTGGGCCTGTTAGAGCACCTAGGAGTAGAGCTTCCTCTGGCTACTGTGGGTTTTGGTGTGGAGCTGATCAGTGCACCAGCTCAGACTGGAAGGAACCTGTGCCACTGGTCCAGCAGGGGTTTCTGTGTCCCTGGATCCTGTGGGTCCCAGCTACTTTTGGTGTTGGGGCAGATGTTGTGGCTTCCTCACCTATGATCCTAGGTGTGTTAGAGCACCTGGGAGTGAAGCTTTCTCTAGGTGTTGTGGGACTCAGTGTGGAGCTTGTGCCCAAGGTCTGCACAGGGCACTGGTCCAGACTGGAAGGAAAGCTTTTTTTCTTTAAACCCATGTTTCTTTATATTGATTCATTTTTATTTAATGCATGTTTTATCTACAAATATGTATGTGTTTCATGCATGATTGCTGCCCATGGATGCCATGGCACTGGATGCACTGGGTGAACTGGACCTACATATGTTTTTGAACCACTGTGTTTGAACTACACGGTTGATGTGCCTAGATCACACATAAATCCTATATAGAGCAACAATTATTCTTAACCACTTCTCCATCACTCTAGCAGTAGTGTTATTGAACTTTGAAATTGAAGAGAGGAAACACTTAAATTTCTTAGAAGTTTCTCCCAATTCAGTTCCTGGCTTGGGCGTGAAAGGAAGGAAAAGTCCCAAGAGCCAGGAAACGTAAGGTACTGTAGTTTGGAGTAGAAAGTTTGTTGCTCAGCAAATGACAGGGTACCAGGGAGAGCACAGATCTGGCATGCAGGATGGAAATGTACAGAAGGAGTCCTTTACCCTGGAGAAACCAAAACTTTTGCTGGCGACATCCTATTAGTAGTGACAGTTCCTGTGAGCCCAGGGCTTGAAGATGATAAATGGCCTGGCTGTGCTGTGAGGACACCCACCCTGACCCCTGCACAGAGTCAGCAGGTGAGTGTACCATCATTTCACAGCGAACCGAAGCTGCCTTTCACATTGACAGAGATGTTGTGAGGTAGAGATTGCCAGGTGGTGCTGGAAGAGAGGGTCTGGGTTCCTTTGTCACTGTGAAAGAGGAAGGTGACAGGTTCCAGGAAGAACACACTGTCTCATTTTTCACCTGCCATCCAGAATTGTTTCCATGTCCACAAGGGAACAGAGTGCAGTTGTGTGTGGTGCACTGATTCAGAGATACTCAACACAGCTCAGGCAAGTACTGGAGTCATGGGCTGAAATTTCTGCTTGGTGTGAGGAAGCCTTTCTTCTTTGCAGTTCCTCCATTGTATATGTTTGTCTTTATAGGAGTGAGAGGTTCTACTAATAGTGTCTTATGTCTGGTGCTCTTCAGCTTTCTTGGAATGGAAGACTTTGCTTTTTTTTTTTTTTTTTTTTTTTTTTTTTTTTTTTTTTTTTTTTTTTTGTCATTGTGGAGTTTTCCTATCCAGACTCAAAATGTAACACAGGGTGCAATTACAGAGAATTGTGGGAGAAACTGACATGACAAAAAAAAAAATCCTATAACAATGGCTATTAGAGCATGTTACCACTGGCCAGACACTGTCCTAAGCGCTATGTGCCTCTGCTCCACTGAATTCCCACAATACATCTGAATGGTACAAAGCACCTTCCTTACATTAGTGAGCCTTAAAGAGGCTGAGAAAAATGTTCAAAGCTCAGCATACAGTAATTAGGAAAGACAGCATTCACAGACAGAATAGCTGGTTCCAAAGCTTGAGCTTGTTGATTTTACAATTTATTCTTCTATAGTTTACTGACTTTTCTCTCTTACATATCTGGACCTTGTATTCAGCATCTGTGGTCCATGACCCACTTCTGAAAGAACTTGGTGACTTGATTAGTTTCACTCAGATTGCTGTTTGTTATTTCTTACATACTGGAGAAATTGATGAACTTATTAAATGTGTTTAGAAGTATTTCTTCCAAATCACCTTGAACAGACACAATTGTATTTCTCTCTCTCTCTCTCTCTCTCTCTCTCTCTCTCTCTCTCTCTCTCTCTCCCTCTCCCTCTCCCTCTCCCCCCCCCTCTCTCTCTCTCTCTCTGTGTGTGTGTCTGTGTGTCTGTGTGTTGGCATGTCTCTGTGTGTGGCATTTTTAACTATATTAACAGGGGCGGAAATAAAAAACAACTTCATCTTTGTAAGTTTTGCTATTGGCATCTCAGTGAGCACATTCAGGTACATCTGAAAGCTACCAAATTATAACTAGATCAATGTAGAAGTCTTTCAAATTAAAATAGAGATTTTTTTGGTAAGTTTCTTGACTTGATGAGTAAGCCCATGCTAATCACTATCTTGGTTGAAAGCTGGAAGCTCACATCATTGGACAAACGGGAAAGTGCTAGATACTTTCCAAATGTGCCATCCAAGATGTATTGACTTCTCCAGGATACTGAGTTTTTATCAATGTTCTGGAAAGAGCCCAGCTGAAATGTTCCTCAGAATTGCTTTGCCAAATCATATCTCTGATTAAAGTGCAGTTTTAAAGCATGTTTCTTTGTGCAACCTATAACTTTTGAGCAGCCATTATGCTAATACTTACATTCTACATACAAACCAGTGTCTCTGAGGCCTGTTTATTGCCCAGTAAAGGAAGGGAGAAGATGCATAGGCAACATGGCCTTCTGAGGGCAGGGAAAGCTTAAGTGATAAAGCTCTAAGCAGGTGCTGTGAGGCATGGGGGATGGGCAAAGATCAGCCCTGGGTAATATAGCACATATTCCTGTGGAAATGTAAGCACTGATGCTAACATTTGTTTGTGAGAGGTTCAAAGTAATTCAAACCTGATTTTGATGTGGATGAGATGTCAAATTTTGGAGGACAGATAGGAATTAAGGCTGTCATGTGACATTCTATTTGTTCCATGAGGGATAAAACAAATGGAGTAAGTTTCTGTTTCAAAGACTCATTTCTTTTTTGCTCAAAGTAGAGAAACAGAGAAAAAGACACCACTCATAACGTGATTACATTCAGTGTGAGATACTGCGGAGGTCTGACCGGCTGAGGGATTTCTGATGGGGAGCATCACTAGACTAAACCCATCTTGAAACAATTAGGAAGACATGCCATTGTTAAGACTCCACAAGAACAGTTTTCCTGGAGTTTGGTTGTGGAAAATGTTCTCAGAAAAAACAGTAGAAACAGAATAAATAGGAGTAAAAAGGAGTAAACTTGAATCTACCCATGCAGATTAAGAAACAATTTTTATCATACTTAGTCCCATTTTGAGGCCAATGATCTCAATTTTCACATCCAGTCATTAACCTTTGTATAATTTATGATCAAAAGGTTTGGGAAGAGGAGATACCATATCGTCTCTCCTGAGACCCTGGTCCACTTGACCAAGCACAACTTTCTGAGAATCTGCAAGCTTTTTATGAGTTCAACATCATTTGACTGATGGTTGCATATGGGGCAGTGAAGAGGCTCAGGATGAAGAACAACACTGTCCACTAGCTTGAGCTCACACTGGGTGAGATGAAGAAAAAGGAAGTAGCCCTCAAGGCCAATGCTCAGGATTGTGTTGGTTTGAAAATGCCAAAATGATGTCATGCATTTAGCTTTTGTCTGAGAAGAGCATGGTCATATGAAGTTGAGTGATGAAGGATCTTCATGAAAGGCAGGAAACTATCAAGTTTATGCCTAGATTATGACTATCATAATTTCCATGGAATGAAAAAGAGAAAAAGTGAAAACAAAAACAAAACAAACAAACTAAAAACAAGAACAACACTGATCAGTATAATTCGATATATGTTCACATGGGAGAGAGTGTTTTTCTTATCAGATTAAGTAGAAAAAACTTTCTGTGTGTCTCTTAGAAAAGTTTTTCTAGTATAAAGTCAGAAGATGCAGTGGAATAACATTATCCAGGCAATAGTCTTCATTTCTCTTACTGGACCAGGAACTGTAGGAAATATCCTATTATTCATGAGACATATGTACACTTCTACCTTGGGTATTGCAAAAAAGCCTGTTGATATTATTATCGTCCACTTGGCATTTTCTCATATAATCATCATTTGTAGCACAGGGATCAGAGATATAGCCACAGTGTTTTATTTCAGAAACTTCCTAGGAGATATTGGATGTAAAGCTGTAGTTTATCTGGGAAGGATGGCACGGGGTTTTTCCATCTGTACCACCTGTCTCCTCAGTGTGATCCAGGCTGTCACCATCAGTCCCAGGACCACCCTTTGGACAAAGCTCAAACCACAGACATCATGGCAAGTTCTTCCCTTTCTTCTTCTTTTTTGGATTGTTAATGTTCTCATAAGCTCCAACTTACTCTGCTACATCAAAGCAGGCAGTGGCTTGAACATGTCTGTAGCTTCAATGTCCATTGGCTACTGCTATATGCTACTATCCAGACATATTAAGTGGCTTTTCCTCTCTCTCATGACTCTTCGTGATGTCATCTTTCAGAGTCTCATGGGCTGGAGCAGTGGGTCCATGGCTCTGCATCTGTATAAGCACCACAAGCATGTCCTCTACCTTTACAGCTCCAGGTTTGCAAAGAACTCCCCTCCAGAAATCAGAGCTACATGGAGTGTTCTTATTCTTATGACCTGCTTCCTTTTCTTCTACTGGGTAGATTTTATTCTCTCTTTCTACACAGGTTTCACAGTGACACAAAATTTTACTTTACTAAACGTTAAAATATTTTTGGAACTTGGTTATGCTAGTTTCAGCCCCTTTGTTCTGATCAGCAGAGATGTTCGTGTTCCTAATGTCTTGCCTGCTCATTGAGAAGTATAGAAATTATATTTTACAGCTATTTTCTATGTTAAAAATATGTACATTTTTTTACTGCTTTGTCATGATGAATTTTAGAGGTATGCATGTTTGTTGAGTGGGGGACATACTATTTGCTATGAAGAATAGGCTGACCTTGAAGTGCCTTGGGATGTCAAATGTGGGGAATACAGGCATTCCCCTCCAAACTGACATTTGTCATAATTTAATATCACAACATTAAATTAAACATTATAATAATACATTTCATGTTTTTCAGAAGTCTGGCACCATACATTCTAAAGTTTGGATTTCTAGGATGGTAGGCAGCAGATTCTTATCATTTTCCCATTCTACCATTCCTGCCATGTATTTTAGCTTATTATTAGTATTATTAGTACTGGGGACATTACTTTAGGTAAATGCTATTGTCAGAAATCAGTATTTCAGTTTTTATTCCATAACCCCAGAATGAGAGCAAGATAGGGTAGGTGGAGATGAAGAGGTGACTTATCAGAGCTGAGCTTGCAGGGGAGAGTGAAGACAATGGTGATACAAGTGAAGTCACAGGAGCAGGAAACTTGGGGTCAATAACTATATGACACAGCTGGGTTCCCATACTGCCTATAAACCTAGTTTTGATGCAGAGGGACAATTATAACTAGGTAAGGCCTTAAAGTGACACGGTAGACCCTGGGAAACAGCCTCTCTCACATGGTGTCATGGCAGGTCTGGAGACGATTCTCCTGGCCAGGCCTCACTTGCACACTGATGTGTAAACACCTCATTGTCAGAGTGTTAGCACTGGAGCTTCCAGCTCTGGCTCCTGGTCAGTAACTATGCTATGAACTGAACATCCCAGTGCTTGCTAGGCCTCCTTGCCCCTTGAATCCCAGATTCTATCTGCCCTTATGCTGTACAGGTATAACTTGTTGGCTCACAGACAAGGGAACCACAGTGAGAAGGAAGCACATGGGACCTGTTTGGTGAAACCAAGATGGCAAAGCCTTTCCAAGCAGCAGGACATTGGTGCTGCTAAACACTCCACAGCCCCCAGTACTGGAGGATTGAGAGGATCCAGAAACTGAATCGACCCTGCATTTTCAAAACGCTGCACTGCATCCCATGGAGACTCCCGACTTCTCTGAGCTCTGTGAGTGCCATTCCTGAAGGGATGCAGGGCTATGAAAGCCTGTTCACCAAAGCTGCCCATCAGCTCACCGCAGTTCCTCCCCAGGAGAAACAGCAAAACCAAAACAGATCTTGCAGGAAGTGGGGTTGAACTGCTCTCTCTGCAGCTGAGCTGTGCCTGGAGAGGACCCAAGGCTGCCTGAGCTCCTTTCCTGACCCAAGAGTGAAACTCTGCAGACTAAAGAAAGAGATGGGCTAGGCTGTGGGTCTTTAAAATATTGCTTTTTTTCTAAAATAAACTAGGTTTGTAATGTTTTATAATATAGATTAAAGACCAATATTGTGGTTAGTTTCTCTGTCAATGTGTCATAAATTTGAATTGTCTGAGTAAGGAGCTTCACCTCAAGACTTCTTTTCTCTTGATGGATGTGGGAAAACGTGCTCCAAGTATGGGTGGCCCTGTATGGTAAGATCCCAGGTTAAAAGTGTGTGTCAGAAGGAAGACCATCGCACCTCATGCTTGCTTGGCCTTCCCTCTTGTCTCTGAGTTGATTTATTCTGTTCCTGCTGCTGGGGCTGATTTCTTTGGTGAAAGCAGAACCAACAGTTCTCTAGGAAACTTCCAGAGCCACAGTGGGACTACTGAGGCACCTGCCTATGAACTAACAACCAGTTATGACTTCCAGTGAGTCAGCTATGGTGAGGCTTACAGGCTCAAGTACCAAGTAAAATACTTGGTCTTAGCATCTCCCATGTGCTTTAGTGCTTGTTACTACTTTAATGATGACTTAATAACTTCTAACAGTATATATGTACACGTATTTCATCTTATATTATTAAATATGTATAATATTTTCAATCATTGGTTCTGTTCCTCTAGAGAAACCTGTCTATAACTGCCACATTTTCCAGAGTGTTGTGAGTTAGATGCATGGCTGGGGAGGCGGGCTGTCTCTAAAACAACCTTGTGAGTGTTGATGAACCATGTTCCGCCATCTTCTTATGGAGTGGATGAGAATGAGAGGTCACTACTTCATCTGACATTTATGACTAAAGGTATTTTATTTTCTGTAATTTGTCACATATTATTGAAAATAAAAGTGGTATATAATTAACCTTAAATAGATATAATTTTGATACAACTCTGAAACCTCACAGATGAGCTAAATTAACATATCCATTTGTTATTTCATTTTCATTTCCTGGGTAAAGTGAAAGCCCCTGAAGTCTCAGTGAATTCCCAGCGCATACCACAGTGCACACCACAGTGCCATATGTGCGCTACATCCATGGAATTACTCTACCAGAGAGCAACCTTGTACCTGGGACCAACAGCTCACCTACTCCCCACCTCCCTGTCCAAGAGAAGCACACTTCTGTTCTCTATCTCTGTCTGCTCAGAAACTTAGAGGTGTGACTACAGTTTCTTTTAGGAAATCCTAGGAAATGTTTTTGAAAGCGTTATTTACCTAGAAAAAGTGTCTCTGAACCTTTCTACCTGCTCTGCATGTCACCTCAGTAGGGTTTAGGCTGTCACCCTCAGGCCCAGGAGCACGCCGTGGAGAAACCTTTAACTACAGACTACATAACAAATTTTTTGATCTCTAACTTTCTAATAAGCTACACATATGTCTATTTTATCACTGAAGTCAGTGGCATGATCAGATCTGGAGTTGCAATGCATTGTGGATATTGTACTGTGCTACAGTTACTGTTATATATAGAGTTCGTGACTTCAGGGAAAGGGCCACAGATGTAGTGCAGAGTATAATTTAATAAAGCTGCTACCAGAACAACAGTCTATGAGCCAACCTTAAGACTGCCATAGGAAAGCAGGCGAGGGAAGGATATTTAAATGTGAAAATGCAAGAAGATCTTGAGCTTCACCATAAACAAGGCAAGAGCTGCTCTGCTTTGCCAAGATTAGGTAGTCCAGGCAATAGTCCTTGTATGTCTGTATAAGCAGGATATAGAAGTCAAATGGCAGCTTGTCATGGTTACAGCTGTATATTTCTGTGTAGGGTTCACTGAGTCTGGGTACTGGGAACTTTTCTTCCAAGTATTGAAGTTAGAGAAAAAGTGTTAATAGGTACCATTGCAGATAACTACCATAAAATGGAGTTTCTTTAGTCACCACATGATTGAGTTCATTTTCTCTGACAATTAAAAAAATATAGAGTCAGGGAAAAGAACATCCAACACAGAGGAAAGAAACAGTGGATAGAATGAAGAAAGGCTTTTATTAGGGATGAGAACACACAAACAATGAAGACACACACACACAGTGAGGACACACACAGAGAAGGGCACTCTGCTAAGCAAAGGGGGACTTGGAAAGCTGAAGCTCAGTGTCTTCCTGAGAGCTGGCTGTTCTAAAGACCTTTGAGGGGTATTTCTCTCCTAATTTAAAGTTGGTCAGTTTGAAGAATTAAAGGGAGGTTGATGGGCCCACAACTGTGGTGTAAACAAGTCCTGATCTAGCCTCTAGTTTCTGAAACCAGTCCCAGGCAGGGGGCTCTCCTGGCAGGAGAAAAAACCTGCCAGGCCTTTAAGCCTTTGTCTCTGACTAGATGTTTACTTTCTGCATTATCTATCACTGTCCCTCATCTGTGCCTATCAGGGACCAAACTGACTCTCCTCAGTGCCATCCTCACAGATAGTAAGGTGAGGAGTTTCTCTTCTCTCTCTCCTCTCCTCTCTCCTCTCTCCTCTCTCCTCTCTCCTCTCTCCTCTCTCCTCTCTCTCTTTTTCAATCTTTCTCCTTCTCCTCAACCTTCTCTCACTTCTCCCTCACTCTCTCTTCTCTTTGTGTCATAATCTTTCAGAGTCTCATGGGTTTGTGCAGTGGGTCAATGGTACTGTTTACAGGTTCATATAAAGGTCAATGGTTCTTGTATAGACATCCCAGGTGTGTCCTCTACCTCCACAGATGTACATTAGTAAACAGTTCCAGTTCAGACATCAGAGCTTCTCAGTGTTTTCATTCTCTTTGCTGTGTTGTGTCCTTATCTTTTTATCAAGAAAGTTTCATTTTATGCTCTTACATGGGTTTTAACTTTTCACCATGACTACCCCATTTATTCAAGCTTTTCCATTTTGGTCAAACTGTGACGATTCCCATAGTCAAGTTTTAGAAATGAAGAAATTATTTTTCTACATTGTTGTGTCCCTTTTCTGTGGAACCCAATGACTGACCCTGTTTAACTCTAACAACACTCAAGTGCAACAAAAAAAAATTTCTTGGTGTCCTTCCCACCCATTTCCCTGAGAAAACCTAAGAAGAGACAGCACTGTCCCCTCTGTCTGGGCAAGATCTATCTTCAGAGACCCAGCATCCTACTGTCTGTGCCTGGTGTTAATAATGCTTCTAAATAAACTTCTTACCCTCACCTCAGTTGTCACCCTCGACCCCTAAATTTAAAATGTTTCATTGTCTTGATACATGCATCTATAATACTAAATGATGTTTCTAAACCTTTTCTTAGCCCCTTTGTCCTGATCAGTAGGGATGTCGGTGTTGCTAAAGGATGAGGGACACACTGATGAATGCATCAGTTATGCTTTATACTCATTCCTCCATGAATGAAAAGCACATATATGTGTCTGTATATATATCCCTTCCTTCGGGTCTGGGCCTGGGCACAAAACAAATCCCTGGCTGCAGCTCTGCCTCTAATCTCACAAAACCCAGAGGAAGTGGGCCTCCCAGGAGCTCTAACCTGGGCAGTACCTCAGGTAAGAAGACAGCAACACCTGCCCAAAACAGGGGGTAACTGGAACCCATTAGGACCCAGGAATTCACTCCTGGCCCAGAGCACTGGTTCCTTCCTTTCTGCACCTGAGCAGATCTTGGGTCCCAGCTCTAACCCCAGTAGTAACACCCACCCCACACAGTTCTGATACAACCAAGATAATAAGAAAGACAGGCTCCAGTCAGAGACAGGGCAGGCAGCACTAAGGAGATCCAGATGGCAAAAGGTAAGCACAAGAATATAAGCATCAACAACCCAGGGTACTTGGCATCATTAGAAATCCCACACTAGGGAAAGATTCAGATTTAAAGTCACTTATAATGATGATGATAGAGGGCTTTAAGAAGGACATAAAAACACTTTCAAAGAATTTGAGGAGAATACAGGTAAACAGGTAGGAGCCCTTAAAGAGAAAACACAAAAATCCCTTAAAGAATTACAAGAGAACACAACCAAACAGTTGAAGGAATTGAACAAAACCATCCAGGACAGAAAAATGGAAGTAGAAACAATAAATAAATCTCAAAGAGAGACTACCCTGGAGATAGAAAACCTAGGAAAGAAATCAGGAGTCATAGACACAAGCATCACCAACAGAATACAAGAGATAGAAGAGAGAATCTCAGATGCAGAAGATACCATAGAAAATATTGACACAACTGTCAAAGAAATACAAAATGCAAAAAATTCTTAACATAAAACATTCAGGAAATCTAGGACATAATGAGAAGACCAAAGTTAAGGATAATAGGTATAGATAGATGAGAATGAAGATTTCCAACTTAAATGGCCAATAAATGTCTTCAACAAAATTATAGAAGAAAACTTCCCTAATCTAAAGAACAAGATGTTCATAAACATACAAGAAGTCTACAAAACGCAAAATAGACTAGACCAGAAAAGAAATACTTCCTGACACATAATAATCAAAACACCAAATGCATAAAACAAAGAAAAATATTAAATGCAGTAAGGGAAAAAAACCTAAGTAACATATAAGGGCAGACCTATCAGAATTACACCAGACTTCTCACCAGATACTATAAAAGTTAGAAGATGCTGGACAGATGTCATACAGACCCTAACACAAATGCCAGCCCAGGCTACTATACCCAGCAAAACTCTCAATTATCCTAGATGGAGAAACCAAGATATTCCATGACAAAAACAAATTACATAATATCTTTCCACAAACCCAGCACTACAAAGGATAATAGTGGGCAAGCTCCAGTACAAGGAGGGAAATTATACCCTAGAAAAAGCAAGAAAGGAATCCTCTTTAAACAAATCCAAAAGAAGATAGCCACACAAAGATAACTTCACCTCTAATAAAAAAAATAACAGGAAGCAACAATCACTGTTCCTTAATATCTTTTAACATCAATGGACTCAATTCCCCAATTAAAAGACATAGGCTAATGGACTGGATACATAAACGGGACCCAGCATTTTGCTGCATACAGGAAACCCACCTCAGTGACAAAGACAGACTCCACCTTAGAGTAAAAGCCTGGAAAATCAATTTTTCAAGCAAATGGTCCTGAGAAATAAGCTGGAGTAGCCATTCTAAAATCTCCAGCCCAATAACACAAAGGGAGGAATTCATGGCTCCACCTGTATAGGTAGTTGAGGGTGGACTTGTCAGGCATCAGTGGAAGTGGAAGGCCTTGGTGCCTGAAAGTTTGGATTCCCTAGTGTTGGGGATTTCAAAAGCAGGGAGGCGGGAATGGGAGGATGGTGGTAGCACACCCTCATATTACTAGGAGGAGGGGGATGGAATAAGGGGTTTTGGGGGATAATGGGAGAGGGGATAACATTGAAAGGTAAATAAATAAAATATCCAATTAAAAAAACAGATAATGGGTCTGCCAATTGTAGTTGAGCAGTTGAGACTTTTTGTCAACAATTTATTATGGGGATTTTGTATAATCCTCAAGGACAAGGTATTGTGGAAAAGGCCCATGGAAGTTTAAAAAGATTGGTGAGACATACCGTTGCTGAGACAAATAATGATGCTGACCTGTGAGCTTGCTGAGTGCCCTGACAAGGGTGACTGGGGAGCTGCATTGGACATACGTTCCTGACCCACCTTTGCTTGACTATATCCCAGATGGGACAAGCTTCCTTGCCGCAAGTTTTTAGACCTTGTTGGATAGAGAATCGAAAGGAGAAACTGTCTCTTGTATTCTTCTTAAAGGGTGACCAGCTATTAGGACTCAATCATGTACTGGTCTAGAAATCAATCCAATATGGGAAATAACAGTCTACTTTTGGAAGACTGGATCTGGACTTTGTCAGGAACATATTTGGAAGTTAGCTGTAGCTTGCTATGATGTTAGGATAGCAAGAGATAATGTTAAGACAGAATCTGGATTTCAAACAAGGGTTAGTGCATGTTTTAAGGCTCTTTTAATTGTCAAGCTAAAATTCGTTTTGTTTCTTCTACAGCATTTATTGTAAGTTGCATTGCCTGTATAATTTCCAATTGTGTTAGTGTGTTGAAACTTCGAAAGTCTATTATGGGGGGGGGGGGTCTATCAACCAGATTTTGTCTCACTGCCCTGGGTATTAGAAAACCTTGACTTGCTGAAAAAAGCTTGAAAGTGCTGGAAGAAGTGAATTAGGCTTTAAGCAGAAGCAAGATGGTAGCAGGCTTGATTATTGCTTGTGTAACAGCTTTAATTCCATTAATTGCTAGCACCACTGCTTCTCCAATAGCACTGACACAAGGAGTTAAGACGACTATTTTTGTTAATTGTCTAGCAAAAAATGTTACTAATGTATTTAGTATACAAAAGGATTTATATAGATATCTGGAACAATGAATGATGCTCTATAACCCATTCAAATTATCTGAAGGAGGTTCAGGGTTCAAGAGTTAGGAGCCATACCAAGTGTCATGACAAATCTTATTGGAGTAGTGCTATTTTTGAAATTCACAGTGATTGTCATTATAATTAGAAAAAAGTTTAAAGACACCTGTAGGATATTTTGCATAATCCTCTCTGGGTGTGTTAACTTTGCATAGTGAGATTATGAATTTAAAGAATGCTGCTCTGTCGACCTTTGATGCAGCAGATAATCCTGATAAAATTATCCCTGGCCTGAGCTCAGTATTTCCATTTTGTGCAAACCTCAGGAATGGCATACATAGCTTGATTCGGCTAGCCCTTCTGGTCCTGGGAATACTTTTATTCCTGGCCATCATGTTAAAGCTTATCTTTAACAACGTCAACATGTTGGCAGCCAAAGTACATGGCTTAAACCTAAAAGTGCACCCCTCCACCAGACAAAGTTATTAAAATAACAGGCTGGCAAGCCAAGGATGGGTAAGTTTCTGCAAAGTGCTGTACCAACCTAAGACAGAAGTGCATTGCTTTGGATAATGCATATTCCATGATGGGTAAGGAAGGCATTCTTGTCAAAATGACCTTAGAGAGCTCAGTTTTGTTAACAAAATAAAAAAGGGGAAGACGCGGAGAGCCTTTGGGGCTGCTTGGCAAGAAGCTGACATGGGCCAATAACAAGGAAATGTGCTGCTTGACAGGAATATGACACTGGCCAAGGACAAGGAAGTAGGCTTCAAGCAGGAATTTGATATTAGACTAGAACAAAGAAGTAATTTAAATCATAGGCTACAACAAAGAATTAATCTTGGGCAGGAATCTAAATATTAGGCCAGAATTTCAGACAGGATTCTAAATTTTAGGCTAAAACAAGGAAGTAGGCTTCAGACATGAAAATGACCTTGGGCTAGAACAGGGAAGTAGGCCCAGATACTTTGGTCATTCTGATAAGCCTTTAGAAACAGTGATCATGGGAGTGTTCAGGCAACTGGGTTTAATGCCTTGCTTTTTCTTTGCTTATTTGTGTTTATTGTATTGCTTGTTCCTTGACTATATGCATCTACTGTATTGCTAGACATTCAACCTAGAACTGACCTTATTACATGCATGTAATAAAAATGATATAAAAGTATATAAGAAGAGGGGGTATAGGATAGGGGGTTCTAGGAAGGGAAATGGAAAAAGGATGACATCTGTACTGAATAAAGTATCAAATATGTGTGTATATGTATATGTATATGCATATGTATACATGAAAAGATGAAAAGTACATTCATATGTTTATGTATATGTATGTTTATGTATATATGCATATGTTTATGTATATATATGAATGTATGTTATACATATGTTTATGTATATATGCTAAGGCATATATAGCTAGCTGCTGTTCCTATTTTTCTAATAAAATTATTAATTAATCAAGGCCTTTTAAAGTAAATTTGCATTGCTTTCACAGTAATCTGTCCTAGGCAACCTATGGATGGTCAAGGCATCTAGAAAGCAGAATGGCAGATTCTTAACCACTCTCTCGCCACTGTACCATCATGTGACTTTGGATCTCTTTCTTATTTGGAAAAAAAATTGGGATGACTCCATTATCAGGAACTAGACATAAATGAATAAATAAATAACATAAAGAAATAATAAACAATAACTAATGATCATCCACATTCATATCCCCTCAATGTACTTTCATGGTTATCAGGACAAGGAAGTTCCCAGCACCTCCTATTTGCCATGGGATCGCCCAGGAGCCATGAGCATGAGACCAACAGGAAAAGATGCAGTGTCAGGATGCAACTGTCCTGGAGTGAGAACAGATATCCTAAAGAGAGACATTGTCCTCTCCTTTTCACAATCAGAATATTGAATCAATAAATGTAATGATTAACATTTGCCCAGGAGTCAGTTCAATCCCTGGGGAAGAGAAAGACTGAAGCCCTGGCACTGTCAGAGGAGGAACTTGCCTTCCCAGACAGGTATCACACATTTTTGAAAACACACACACACCTTTTCTTGATTTTTTTCTCTATTACAACATTGTAACTAAAAGGCTCTAGCAGGCCTGAGCATTGCAGACACAGGCCCCAGTATGGCAAACATGGCACCTGTAGGGGTTGCCTTTTCCACTCCTCTCTCCCTTGCCAAACCAGTAGATTGCATTCCTAAAGCTAGCTTCCAAGGTTTATTCCCTTATCTGTTCCCTATGTTATGCCTGACTCATTCCTGAGGTCAAACTTTCAACACACCAAGGTCCAGCCATCAAAATGCATTATTTTGACTAACCTGATTAAAATGTCCAATAAAAACTCATCAATAGGTCCCAGCTCATTCCAATACAGACCTCTTCTTTATCTGTATTAAAATTAATACTTGCAAACTCCTTGCTGCTGTTTCTGCCTAATTTAGATTCATCCACCTTGTCTCTTTTTCTTGCTTATTAAAAAACTTCTTTGTGCTTTGTTTGTGCTTAAAAATTAGTATTTGGTGTATGTAATTTGAAGTACAAAGAGGGGCAACCTGCCCATGGTTCTTTTAGTAACATTGTTAGAGTAAAGTGGGAAGAATGGAGATTCTTTTACTTCCTGGTTTCGCCAAACCACCAATTAATCCATTTGCTTAATCATTTTGTTTCCTAGTTTCCTAAAGAAAGCAGTGGCCTTATGAAATTTTTTACAATTTCTATTTTTTATGTGTGCGCATCTTGTGAGTTCTTCTTGCCCGAGCATGTACACACACATACACACACACACACACACACACACACACACACACGTACATTCAAACACAGAGCACAGCAAAATGGCTCATCCTTCTTCCCAGTTCCTCCTGGGAGAGCCTGTCCTGGCTTCTGAGGTTGGCATTACTTGCAGGCTGCCACCCCACCAGGCATTTAAGTGGGTGGCACTCACACTTGGAATCAAAGCACTTTAACCACTGAGCCATCTCCCTGGCCTGTGTCTACTCACATCAAATGCCAGTCTGTTACAAGGGTATATCCTTTATAAGAGGTCAGCTCTGAGACAAAATGGAGGTCCCCAATGATCCCCAGAATGTCCTCTGTCTGAGAGTGGCCAGTTTTCTCTTCAGATCTCCCAGATGGAATTTTCATAAAGAGCTCTTTTTCTAATATTTTACCTTTGATTGAACATACTAGTCCGAGTACTACAATTAATTGATTTTTTTGTTTATATTTTATAGACAAAGAAGAAACTTAGAAGTTTTCTAAAAAAAAAAATAGCATAGACATCAGACACCCAGTCAGTTGCAATTTGGCACTTAATCCCAGCACTTAGGAGGTAAAGCAGGAAGATCACCAAATTAAGGGCAGCCTGATCTACAAAGAGTCTCAGGACAGGAAGTATTACCCAGAGAAACACTGACTCAAAAAATGACATCACAAAGAAGTAGTCTTTGATGGACCAGAAAAATTATTTCTAAAATTTCTATCTGTCCTGACATATAATGTAAAACTATTTCTCTCTGCACCTGGATTTCCTTATTCAACAGATGGTGTAGAGATCCTTGTTTTCTCAAAAGCTCTCATTTCAGTTACAGAAAAGGCATTTTCAGATTCTTTCATGTGTCAGCTGGACATACACATATGGAGACACCATCACTCAGGGCACTGAGGGAGAACAGTTATTTATCTCTCAAGGAAACCCAGTGGTGCTTCTCTTCATAAAAAAAAATAATGATGTCATCACTTCTTATCTCGTCACACACATTTATTTACATCATTTTGCATCCAGGTTAGGAAGTTGCCTCCTAGGCTCTAGATTGAAAGTATCTGGAATGACCACACATGATGGGCACACATGTATTTCAGAAATGTCCTCAAATCATTTTATAATAAGTAAGCATTGCTTGTGGAATAAGGCCAAGGTTGAAAAGGCATTGATAATTCAAATGCCATATGAAATTGTGCAGGGACGAAATAATTAAAAGAACTTTACTGCTGATGTTCACAGGTAGACAAGGCACACAACACCTATGTTTAGAACTTTCTCAGGAAGCAGAATCACAGGGTGCTGAGCATCATTTAGTCTATTTCTCTCTAACAAGGGCTATAAAAAAAAGAAGCAAGTGACTTGGTGTGTATATGACAGAAGTTGATCTCTCCTACCAGGGACACAGGCTGGCAGTTTGGGAAGGTGAAAATAAGTCAGAGAATTGGGAAAACTCAGTAAATGGAAGCTTAGCTAGTTGTTCATTTTCTCACCTCACATCCTTCCTTTCAAAATAATTAAACCCAATTAAGCTGGAAATAACTTCTGAGCAAAACAGATGTTGTAACTGTGGGAGAGAGGGAAGCTGTACTTCAGGGACTGAGGGTCTGCAGTGACCTTGCTTCCCCATGACACTGTGACAATATGAAACCTGAAGTCTGGAGTATCTGGTGGCAGCCAAGAGTCCCACAGATCCAGACACTACAAATATGACCTGGCAAGTGTCATATTTCCATAGCTGCCCCAGAGCTTGGACACACTACAGAGGTCCAGGTGAGTACATGGAGGTAAGATCTTAGATGCCCTGAGCTATGTCATGGAGAGATTCATTAAAGCTGAAGTCTCTCTCTGACTAAGCAAGGAGTAGTTGAGAGGATCTGTGAGCCTTGGGTCTTCCACATTCCTTCTGACCCTGACAGGTCTGGTTCCTGGATTTAGAAAGATCAAAAGAGAAAAATTCCTGAGATACAGAAATGGGACAGAAATGCTGAGACATTGCTACCCATCCTCAGGCTGGAGTTATGACAGAACTCTAGGTAGATATTCATATGTCGATCAAATCCTGGAGACAATCATAATACACTCTTTTAAGATCTGTACTAGAGAGATTGTGACAAGATCACTATTCAAGTGTAGCCTCATTAAAACAGGAAAACTCTGTCTCAAAAATAATGAAGAAGAAAAGAAAACCAGTTTCTATTAGCCTCCATATTTGCTAGTGTTGTGACTTCAACAGTGTTGCTGGTGTTTGTAGGTTGTACTTTTCAATTTTGATGAATATCCATTTTTGAAATACAGGCATGTTTTCTTTTACAATAACATAACTCCTAAATTCATGTTTTTTCTTTTATACCTATCCTTAAAGTCTCTCAATTATATCACATAATATTATATACATTTATCTTAACTATAGTCTGCCTGGTGGATATAGAAAAGTATACACCACTAAGTGTACTAGTTACTATCACCATCTTGAGAATCCCTGCTATAAGGATCCAGGCTGTGAACTAGTACATCCTGAAACAGCTCATCTTAACTTCATCCCAGTGCTAAGCCATGAACAGAAATACTCTCTTTTTTGTTTTGTTTACTTACTTGCTTGCTTGCTTGTTTTTAGAAAAACAGAATGAAAGGATATAGCCTGCCTAAGGCTTTTGGGGAGTCACACCATTTGTGGTACCATCCATTTATCTAAACATAAGTTTATCCTGTCTTTTAAATTAATTTTTATAGTATTTCCCAAGATAAAGTGGAAGACGAGAGTCTCCTCTTCTGTCTCTGACAGTCCATTTCTGTAGAAAGGAATTATGTATTGCAATATAATAATCTGATCTCAAATACAATTTAAAGTTTGGAAAGTGTACTAGAAAATGGGTAACTCCCAGGTAAGGAAGCACTAAATGAGCAGGAGAATGTTACTATTTTCTGTGGGCGCTAGGGTGAATTATTACAGGGATTTTTGACAGATTCTACTCTCTTACTATTCACTAAATACCAAATAGTTAATAAATGCTGATGTACTTGGTATTGATGTCTGAAACATATCTCATTATGTGCAGATATTTAGGCTAGCACTGGGATTTCTAGGATGCATAGATACAAATGATAATTACTTCTTTGGCAGAGGAGCTATTAAAAGGCAATTTAAAGTCAGGAGGCCACCTAGACCCAAATATAGCATCAAGGTTAGGTTCATGAGAGTCACACTTTAGACCACCAAGACAGACATAAAAGCAATCCTGTGAATTGAACAGGAAGTAGATCAGAGAACAGAGGCATTCCAAGTACTCAGAATATAAGCAAACCCATAGAGACCCTGAAATATCCAGATGTCTCTTATTTTAGAAGAGGTGTCCAAAGGTTACCATAAATCCCAAGTAATGATGAAAGGATTAAAAAATTTCAAAACCTCCTAGCAGACTGAACAGAACCAAGAGTGCAGGTCAGCTTGGTTGTGAGCTCTATGTTTCAGGAACTTGACTGACCACAACATAGATGGCTGATTACGTACAGGCTCTCAGAGAATAGTCCATACAAAATGTTCCCCATGAATGGGCTGGTACTTTCCACAGGTGCTCTCCAATAGCCCTCCTTTACTCCCCCTGGGTTGTGGTTTCCCCCCTGAGTTGTGTTTTTTGACTTTAAATTCTCTCTGTCTCCAAAGCCCAGGGTCAGACCCCACTGTCCCTGTGTGGGTCATGGGTCTTGACCTCAATATACTGATTGAAATATATCTCTTGCTGATTGCATCAAGTTCAGTGTCTTGTGAGTTAATGGGTGGCCATGAATTCCTGAGGCTTGGGTGAGATCTTCCCTTCTGGGGGCCTTAAAATGACAATGGAATTCCTGAACATGAAAAATACATCTTGCAGAGGTATAAGTCCTGGAATCAGCATGGACTGATGTAGAACAAAGCAGCCTGCCTGACAAACAGGTTGGAAAAGAAACAGGAGAAGCAGGCTATAAAGCAAACTGACATAAGTGCTGTTCACAAGGCTCCACAGAGGCAAATGCCACCATAACCTCTTAGTTGGGAGAGTCCCTGCTCACAACTGTATACCCCAACCTACTGTGATACATGTAGCCATACTGAGAATCCGTAACTCATAAATTACACTCATCAAATGGCAGCAGCTAACACCTCATGAATCTCCTCCTATTCCCCTTATCAGCAACAGTTGGTCTATAGCTGCTCCATGCTTCCTTAAGTGCTCTGAGGTCAGTACTTGGGGTCACAGATGCCCCCAAACCACCATCCTAGGAAGCACCACAGTGTTCTTCTAAACACCCTACCAGGTTGCTACCTGGTGGTTACATAAAATTTTCAACATCTTTTGATGATTCAGGGTTAACAATATAGCTTTATTTGGAAAGGTTAAGCTATTTGACTTGACATTGAGGCCTGACTTTAAAAGGGCCAGTGACTGAGATGTAAAGCAAATAAGTAAAATAATAGTAATAATAGTAATAATAATAATAATAATAATAATAATAATAATAATAATAATAATAATAATAATAAATATGCAAAAATAACTAGTGAGCATTTATATGGAGTGAAATCATAGAATAGTCAGTATATAAACTTTTACAATATTAGATGTAGAAATTGGGGCTTGCGAGGCGGCCTAATGGTTAAGAGCACTGGCTGCTCTTCCAGAGGTCCTCAGTTCATGTCCCATCACTGAAATGGTAGCTCAGAACCATCTATAATGGGATCAGATACCCTCTTCTGTCATGCAAACATATGCAGAAAAACAGAGCACTCATATACATAAATAAATCTAAAAAAAGACGTAGAAATTGAAGTTTTGAAGCAAATGCAAATCTAGAAATTATATTCTAATGAAGACGCAAGTTGGAAAGAAATGTCCAACCAAAGAGGAGGTACTGTGAAATGTATTACTAACTCTGACAGGTGTTACAGGTGTTGAGCAGCAGGGTTTCCAAGTGTCTGTGTGTGATGTGAAGAAGGCAGACAGGTTCTGCATGAGCCTCAGGCTTTGAGAATTGGGTGGGGAAATATGAAGGAATACAGGAAGAAATTTTGGTTGGGGAAGCTTGGTGTTCAATTCAACTATGCTGACTGTTAACAAGGACAATTTATACACACACAAACACACATTTTTACAAGTCATTTTGCTAGTGTAGAGCTAAAATATAAAAATCTTTAAAACTTTATATTTGAATAGTCATTATAAAACTCACCTGGGAGAGCACACACAATATCCCAGAGTCCACAGGGAAAGGAGGAGTTTCAGGACCTCACCTGCCACATTACATGTGTCCATGGCTGCTTCATGAATTCCAGAAAATGCTATTATGCAAAATGTGTTTTTCAGATCCATGTCTGGCATTACTAATACTTTCTTGAAAATGTGTTTGCATCTTTGAAACAAGTTTTTCTACCTAAGAAGTAAAAATGGTTTTGCAGTTTGTTAAGGAAACAATTTTTCTCTTCATGACTGTGCTTGGCATTCTGGGGAACATATCTGTTTCTGTGAATTATATGTTTAGTTGGTGGGGAGGCCCTGAGAAGAAACCCATACACCTTATTCTCATCCACTTGGCTTTTACAAACATCATAATCCTTCTTACAAAAGGATTGCAAAAGACAATAGCAGCTTTTGGTTTGAGAAACTTCCTGGATGACACAGGCTGTAAGATCATTGTTTACCTGCAGAGGGTGGCCCGGGGCCTCTCCATCTGCACCAGCAGTCTCCTC
Source organism: Arvicanthis niloticus (assembly GCF_011762505.2). Lineage (NCBI taxonomy): Eukaryota > Metazoa > Chordata > Mammalia > Rodentia > Muridae > Arvicanthis > Arvicanthis niloticus. The sequence goes on from NC_047665.1 coordinate 38,660,447, forward strand.
ACTGTGGTCCAGGCCATCATCATCAGTCCCAGATCATCTGGGTGGAGGAGGCTCAGACCAAAGTCTGCATGGCACATCCTTCCATTCTTCTCATTCTTTTGGATACTCAATGCTTTAATAAGTATGAACCTAATCCATTCCATCAAAAGTACAGGAGTGAATATGTCACAGCTTAAGAATAGCAACCACTATTGTTATTTTACACTAGAAAGTCAGCAAATAAAATGGATTGCTCTCCCTCTCATGGTCCTGAGAGATGCAGTGTTTCAGGGTGCCATGGGAGGGGCCAGTGGCTACATGGCATTTCTTCTCCACAAGCATCACCAGCATGTCCTCTACCTTCAGAACTCCAAGCTTCTCTACAGAACTCCCCCTGAGCTTAGAGCTGCTCAAAGTGTCCTCCTTCTGATGCTCTGTTTTGTTTTCTTCTACTGGACAGATTGTGCTTTTTCTTTGTTTTTAAGTCTGTCATTAGGAGACAGTTTCATGATGATAAATACTCAAGAGTTTCTGACCATTGCTTATGCAGTCTTCAGCCCCCTTGTGCTGATTCACAGGGATGGGCTTATACCTGAATGTTGGCATGCTAAATGATGAGAAACTAAGAAAATATGTCTCCCTTATTTGTTTAATAAGCGTGAAAGAACTTTCAGTTCTGCAATACTGTGGGTAAGAGAAAATCTCACAAGCAGTTTAAGTGTATGGTTATTCTCAAACAATCTCCCTGGTGACTCAAGCCTTGCATTGAGTGTAATCTTAGCAAATTATAATGCTAAGGAAATTTCGTTCTATATATTGATACCTTTTTAAGGGGCTTTGTATTTTTAACTTTTGTATATTTGTGTTCATTTGTTGTGTATAGATAGTTGTATTTGGACATTTATGTCTGTGTAGCACATTCATGGCTGGAGCCTGCAGCTGCTGGAAAAGATCATCAAATACCCTTTACTGACTGGCATTAAACAGATGGTCTGAAAACAATATGATTGTTAGAAATTGAGCTTCTGCCCTCTGAATCAACAGCCATCGCTCTTAACTGATGAACTATCTTTCCAGCACCAAGAAAGTAGCTTTAATTAGGATTTTTAAATCTGGTTTTATTACTACTATGACTGGAAGCATGCAGGTGAATTTGGTAGATCTTATCAAAATTCTTAGTGATTAAATCATGTTTGTCCAATCCTGATTTTGTACCTGACAAGAAGCATTATATTAGAAATGGTTCTCTTCATTTTTTTCCCCATTACTCGGGCATTGCTCTTCTGTTTATTAAAGTTACACTTTATGGCTGAGCAGGACTGTTTACCTCTGTATTCCAGTGCTTGGCAGGACTACAACTTTGAAGCCAGTCGGTTCCTACTTGTGAGACTTTGTGTCTTGTGTTTCTTTGAAGGAAAAAGCATAAAATGGATATATGTACTTGCACATGAATGAAACTTCCCTAATTTACTGAAACAGATGGATTTCAAGGTGTAAGAATCACAGAGAATAAGAAAACAAATACTCCATGTCATTAAGTATACATTTAGTATTTTCTAAATGTTCAGATCATAGAAAAGTTATTGAAATCTTCATGACAGAAAGACAAAGTTACTTACAAAGACATGTCTAACCAAATAATAACTGACTTCTCTATGGAGACTTCGATCAGAAAGATTCAGATCAGTGCTATGCAGGTTTTGAAAGAACACGGATGTCAACCCAGACAACGATACAAAACAAAACTATCAATTATAATTGAAGGAGAAAGGAATGCTTCCCATAGTAAAAATAGATTCAATTAATTTATTAGCACTAAGCCAGCAGAGGATCTGGAAGGAAAACTTAAGACTGATGGGAAGGTTAAACACACTCAAGATTTAATTAAAAAAGATCTAATAAACCACTGCAAATCACCTAATTGCACATTGTTCATTTCAACTCCCCCTCCATTTCCACACTGACTTGCCTATAGGACAGTCCCATAGATGCATTTTCTCAGTTGAGGCTCCTCTTCCCACATGAGTCCAGCTGTGTCAACCCAACTGGAAACTAAACAGCACACTGGCATTCCCTGACCAATTTGCAGACAGCTGTTACATGAAATTAATACACATTGTTCAATAATAACAATGAATATATACAGCCCTAATAAAGAGACAGACTAACACATTGGATTAGAAAACAGCGTCCATCTTTGTATAGCCTCACGAAGCATACCTTGCCATCTGCTAAATGTCACCTTAGGATAGAAGGATGGAAACATGTGTTAGAAGAAAATGGAACCAAGAAGCAAGCAGTCATAGGTGTTCTAATATCTGACAATATAGGCTTCAAAACCAAAATTACTCAGAAGAGCTGATTTGAAAGGCACTACATACTCATTAAATGGAATATTGACCAAGAGGATAGTTTAGTTGCCAACATTCATGTGCTAAACGTGGGGTACCCAAGCTTGTAAAAGAAACTTAAAATCACATATTGATCTTCACAGAGTGACAGTACCACTCTCTCTGTGTCATTCAGATAAATCCAAATAGAAAAGCACTGGAGGCAAATAAAGCCATAAACCTAATGAACTTAAGGTGGTTATAAACCATTCCACCCAAACACTAAAGACTTTCTTCTCAGAAGCACAGGGAGCTTTCTCCAAAATTGAATACACAAAACGAAAAGCAACTCTCAGCAGATTCATAGGTGAGTTGAAATGACCCTGGGCATCCTATCTGCACACCATAGACTAAGGCAGATAGCAATAACAACAGCAGACACAGCAGTAAGTATACAAACACATAAACACTGGACAACTCACTACGGAATGGAAAGTAGGTTAAGACAGAACCAAGAATGTGAAAAGAAATATTTTAGAATTGAATGAAAATAAAAATATAACATACCAAAACCAATGGAATCGAATGAGGGTGATTGGTTTTTTGGATCAGGGTGTGTTTTGTTTTTATTGAAAATAGATTCTTCTCTCATACAATACATACAACTGCACAATATTTCCTCCCTCCACTACTCCTAGCTACCCCCCTAAAAAACCCCCTTTTCCCCAGACCTACTTCACTCCATTTCCACACTGACCTGTCTATTGGACAATTCCATAGATGCATTTCTCAGTTGAGGCTCCTCTTCCCAGATGAGTCCAGCTGTGTCAACCTGACAAGAAACTAAACAGCACACTGGCATTCCCTGACCAATTTGCAGACAGCTGTTCCATGAAAGAGGAAGAGTCTCTTCTTGAGACAGCAAATGTTTCCTGCTTGTCTCTCCCCAAGAAGAAGGCCTTGTGAGTGTTCTAAGTTTGGGGAGTTTCCCTGGACTTGTGAGTTTCCTTGATCTGTCTAGGAGGGAATTGTTCAACTTGAAGGAAACAGCTATGCATCAATGCCCCATGATGCAATCTGTTGGTGTGAGGTACTTTCATAGAAGTTTGTACAGGACTGGTGGCCAGACTATAAGATGGAGTATCAAACCCACACAGCATCCTATGAAGAAGAACTTTATCCCTTTTACTTTCTGGGACCATCATTAATGGTCTTTAATTCACCTGAAATTGTACACAAGGTACAATTATAAGGTTCCCTAGCACTTTGGATACAGTACCATTAATGACCAGAGGAGACCCCCTCTCCCGTAAGCTGAACCAAGATGAAACATGGTCTTTTGACATCCTTCTTTCTCATTTTTCCCCTATGCATGCACACTGTTTCTGGGGAGCCTGTGAGCCACACTATAGAGGCATGCTTTGCAGATTCAGTGAATTGAGATAACATACTCTATGTAAACCAGCAGCAAGTATTTAAGAATTCTTTTATAGACCCACCTTCAACCCCACCCCACTCCTCACCCCCATCCTAGGTCCCATGCCCTGGGGCTAAAAGGAAGACATTTAAGTGACACTATGATGCACAAATATGTGATGGATAAATGGGAAAGGCAGAATACATGGTGGGGAGATGGGAGAGAAAGAGAAGCAGAACAGAGCAGTTTGTGCACTGTGGAGAAAGGAGGAACTGGCGATGT